>NC_064638.1:519942166-520566751 GCF_023864345.2 Schistocerca serialis cubense
CTATTATAAAGGCCAACACATCTAATAACAAGTGTGTCTCCCATTCTGACATTTCTTAATTACTTGTTTTGTTGTGAACAGTAAAATATGGGAGATTTTAGAGAAACACAAAAATGAATTTATGAACTTTGATGTTTGTCACTCCCTCAAAATATGAAGTATTATTTTTTCCATTTTTCTAACAAATAAACGTTATTTCCAAAATGTTGTCCATTTTGTATCCAATATTTTCCTCGTGACTACTACATTTTCCAATCGAACTTACTGACTAAAGAAAATTATAATTCTGTAGGAAACACTCTTCTCATTTGGCTACATGATATGAAATACATCACATGAAGTTGCCAGTGCATGTCTCATCATAATGTAAACTGTTCTGAAATCTAAGAGCTTTCTTCAGGCACAAAAACAAATTTAGCAAAGTAGCACTATTTCTGGATAACAATTTCACTTGTAGAATTAAGGGCCTAATGACAGTCTCTCCTCCGTGACCATTCAGCAAACACTGCTGCACACAGGCCTCCATAAGAGGTGCCTTGTTCATGCACCCACGACTGCTGTTCGTTGGCAATGAAGGCTGGAATTTGCATGTCAATACAGCATTTGGAAGTACACTGAGTGGTGACAGGTGGCCTTTCAGATGAATCATGTTTTATGCTCCTTGAGATAGATGGTTGTTGGCATGTACAGTGTGGAACATATGACAGTATACACCCTGCAACAATGTTACAGTCTGGGGAACAGTTTTCACGGCATTCCTTGGGTATCCCATCATTCTGGAAAGTACAATGGATCGGCCCAAGTTGGGGACAGCGGTACGATGGTATCTACCAGCAGGACAATACAACATGTCATACAGCTCGCAGTGTATACGTGCGGTTCAAAGAGTGCCAGGATGAGTTTACTGTACTCTGGCCACCAAACTCCCCAGATTTAAACCCAGTCAAGAATCTGTGAGATCACCTCAATCGAGCTGTCCATGCCATGGATCCCCAAGGAAGGCAGCTGAGATGAGGTTTGTCTGCGGCATGGCCAGAAGGACATGGAGGGATAGTATCCAAAAAGTGGATATTGAAAACAGACTGAAGCTGTAAGGGTGCAAGACAAAATAACCTCACATTGGCTGAGATGATATGGAACAGGCTACCAAGAGTAACGTGTGATTTAGAAATTATAGACAGAACACAAACCCCCCCACCTTTAGCCTTTCGCATCACCCACAGGTAACTCAATGTACAGTGTTGTACTGTCAACTAATATTGGAGATAATACAGTCATTTCTAACTCTAATCTGGAATTCCAGCTGGTGGAATAGTTTTGTTTTGGCACATACACACATTTACAAACAATGTGTCTATATAATCATTCGTACTGTGCAATTCTTACACTAAAAAATAAAATAAAATAAAAATAAAAAAGTATTTCTATTTCAGGGTTTCAGAGCAACACTGACGAGAGTCATCTGGCAGAAAAATTACTTTTCTTGGTGACTGTGTTATCCTATTAATTACTTGGTGTTAACTATAAAACAAAACAAAACGAAATAGGCATCTGGACAATTCATGACTAAGAGGGGTATTTCATCTCATTATGTAACATGGGATTCAAGCGTAAATCACACGAAGGGTAAATCGTTTCTATTTCCTCACGTCATAAGTAACTACCAATATTTATCATCTTCCAATCATAACTTATTGTTTACATTAATGTGACTGCTTAATTCTAAAAAAATTGACTAAATTAGACACTAATTATTAAAACTCATGTTATAACAAGACAATATAATAACCAAAACTAAAATTAATGTATTATGTAACAATCTGTTTAATTGCAGAGAAGATTAAAGGCTTGCGATAGAGCTAGATATGCAGGCTACAAAAGCAATACTTAGAAAATAAAACAATGAGGTAGTAGAGAGAGTGCAGTTCAGACAGAGTGAGTTTAGCAAACAAGCAAGCAAGCAAGCACCCTGGTTATCACAGATGCCCCATCTTACCTTAGTAAAACTGGAATGCAATCGCCGAGCCTTGGTTAACGTTTTACTGGCGATATCCACTTTTTCTCTACCTTCGTCAACGTGATACTGAATCCTGTCAATTGTTGCATCCTAGATGCATTCACGCCAAGCCAGCGTGCCATAGTGTAGGATTTACAGGATGTGAAAGGTTGTAGAGGGTATGGATTTGAAAGTGGACTTTGATAGAGGGTGTTGACCAGCAGGAAAGAAGTTAGTAAGCAAAATAGTGGTGACAAATAATTTTATTAAAAAAGTGCAGAGGAAAGAAGTTATCACACATCAAAAATTACATTCACATTAAGAGGAGAAGGAGTACAGTTAGGGACCAGACAAAGTATAAACAATTGATACACACACAGCACAGAAAATGACAGGCATAACCACCAAAACAGTTATTGTTAAATAGGTAGAAGATTGTTTTGTCAGTAAAACCCAGAAAGAAGATGCTCATACACCGAAGTAGGTAGAATAAGATACACAACAGCAATAAATGCATATGAACAGTTACATACACCAGAACAAATAGTTTCAAGATTAAGAAAGGATATTTAATGCCAGAAGATTGTACGTGGTTAAATGAAATGGAATTGGGAATAAAGACGGGGAAAAGAAAAAAAAAAAAGAAAGAAAAATTAGCTTTCAAAATATGTGTAGTACAATATATAGTAATTTTAACTTACCCGCCTAGCTTTACTCTGGTACCTCAGCGCTTTCTTTGTGTCTTGTGTGGCTGTTTGGACATAGTCCACTGCATGTTCTACATGATATTCAATACGGTCTATCATTTCTCCCTAACATCAGACAGCCCAGCAACAAAAACAAACCAGAAAGGACAAAACACTTACCATTTGCCAGAAAAATTCACAGTATATATTTACTAAACACAAACATTTAAGTCACTATACATACAAAATTATATGAAACAGTCACTTTTTAACAGAAAATATGTTAAATGCATGACTCACTACTTACATCCTACACAGGATTTTATCATCTATGGCCTCAAAATACATATTTTTGGTAATAATACTACAATACACCTGAAAAACTGCAGTGAATCTATGCTAGGTATTAGCGAATAAATCACGGTAATCATGTTGCTAAAATGAAATGGATACAATGAACCCTTGCCTGACAAATTTTTATATGAAGTGCAACAGGTGAGATGGAACTAACAAATTTTATGCCTTCAAGACAAATAAGCAGATAATGGTCTTGTTTAAGTTTCTCAATGTTTGAAGTAATGTGATGGAATTCCCACCAGTCATTCTGCACACTAAGACATAAGCTCACTATAAATGTAGCATTGTAAAACTGGAATGTAATCCCCTGAGCCTTTCCCTTTCTATAGGCCTTTCTTGATTGAAAACATTCTTGGCAACTCATTTCTGGGTGAAGTTTCTTGTTTATAGGATTGTAGACTGTTTACTGCAATTTTTCACATAAATGCTTCTAGAAAGCACTGTACAAATTTCATTACCGAGGCAGTTACACAGTGGTGGGAGGGAGGGGCTTTTTTTTTTTTTTTTTTTTTTTTTTGGGGGGGGGGCGGGGGGGGGGGGGGGGGGTGGAAGAGGCTATTTAAAACAGCCTGTGAAAGTAGTTCTTACTCAAGTTCACACACATCAACTGCTATGTTACTGCTGCACTCCAATCCCATTTCCCTTACTTGCAGATTTTCAGCGATAACTGTATTAATTTTACAACCTGATTATAAAACATGAACCAATCCAAGGCTTCAACTTTTAACAGGCTTTGTCCCACCATTACCGAAGTACACGGGGTTTTCCACAATGGTGTGGGATCAACATCTTCGAATAAATGGATATGCGGGAGTTTTTATTGTACCTAAGCTCAGTGGCCTTACAAAGACAATATAAACTTTGAACTTTCTATCACATCCGCTGTTCACAAGCTCCTCTGAATCATGGAATGTGAAGTGAGGCAGAGGACGGGGGGGTGGGGTGTGGTGTGGTGGTGGTGGTGGTGGTGGTGGTGGTGGGGGGGGGGGGGGGGGGGGTAGAGCCTTCATACAGTTATGAAGGGATGCAGAAAAGCCTGTGACATGTGGGAATTTTGAACTGGTGACTGGTGTGTGAACCATTCGCAGTCAGTGCAACTACTCGCACACTGTCCATGAGAGGATTGTATCCAGACCTAAAACCCAGTATAATCAACACAGTATATACTATGCACAGAAGAGTACAACTCTGTTGACTGTAATCTTCGGGAGTATACCACAATCCAAAACAGAGTGAGGCCAAAACACACAGTTTAGTATTATCACAGTGGATAAGCAATCACAAAACAGTCACGATGCAAGATAATTCATAATCACAAAATTTTAAAAGTGAGAATAAAATAACATTTCACAAAGCAGTATCTTTGAAATAATTTCACTGAACAACAAATTAGTCACTTTCTTCCAAATAACCTTCATAAAATGATCACCATTTCATAACACTTGCTGTTGTGTGTGACATAGGCTAGATGAAGTTACAAACATATCAGTGTCCGACTATTAAACTCTCAGCAACTTATGGTGGTTGACTAGAATGTGTGGTACTGTCATCAATCTTTCATGCATTGTTTGTGATGGTTCCAGTGATATTTTACATTGCTCCATACCACGGATCTCACATTTGGGTCATACTTAAAATTGCTGATGTCAGGCAGTTAATATTTAAGCCCATTGGATACTAATATTTAAATATTGGATGCCAGTTACAGTCTTCATGAAGATATAAACTGAAGACGGCTATATTCAAGTCCATGATCATATCTGGCATTTTATTCATGTCCACCTTTATTGCACATTATCACATAATTCATAATATGACTGGTTTTGGTTTACCGTCACTATCGGATCTGTCAAAAATAAAATGGACGAACAACTAATGTAACAATAATAGGTTTAATTCATAGAAAATAAGAGTCGACACAAAAAAATTAAGACTACATAATAAGGATGGCATGGCTGACTGCCACAACATTCTACAATGAGTATTCTGATATTGGTATCTATGTCAAATGTTTTGTGCAAGTATTTACATGATCAAGTGCTAGAAGCTAATTGACGGTATTCTATACTTATGCAAACACGACCTATAGCCAGTAGTGCATTAGCGATGAGGTAACCCAAGTACCCTGGATCACAGATTCAGTAATTTCAAATAGGATATTGATCATCTTTAATTAAGTGGTTTCAAATGCCTGAAGTGTGCATCAAATTGTATCATGCATTAGGTTTTACTGTTCATTTGAATCTACATCGATACTCTGCAAGGCACGAGATGGTACATGGTGGAGTGTATCCTATGTCACTACTAGTCATTTCCTTTCTTGTACCACTATCAAATAGAGCAAGGGAAAATATGCCTCTGAATTATGCCTAATTTCTCGTATCTTATCTTCATGGTCCTTATGCGCAATGTCTGTTGGCAGCAAAAGAATCTTTCAGCAGTCAGCTTCAAATGCTATTTCTCTAAATTTTCTCAGTATGTAGCAGCCCGCCTCTGAATCGCTTCGATGTCTTCCTTCAGTCCAACCTGGTACACATCCCGAATTCTCCCAGTAAACTAAGGTTGACACTGTCTTCTCTACCACAGTTCTCACACACTCATTCCACCTCATACAGTTTTGCCACGTTACCCCCAGATATTCAAATAACTTTATGTGCCAAGCAGGACACTAGTAATACTGCATCCAAACATTATAGGTTTTCATCTTCCTACCCACTGACATTAATCTACATTTTTCCACATTTAGGGATAGCTGCCATTCATCCAACCAACTGGAAATTTTGTCTATGTTGTCTTTTAGCTTCCTACAGTCACTCAAATTCAACACCTTATTGAACACCATGGCATTGTCAGCAAACAACCGCAGACTGCTGCTCACCCTGTCTGCCATATCATTTATGTATTTGGAGAACAGCAGCAGTCCTACTACCACACTTCCCTGGGGCACTCCTGACGATACTCTCATCTCTGTTCTGCTTGATAGAAAGTGCTCATCATACTGGGTTCTATGACTTAAAAAGTATTCAAGCCACTCACATATCTGCAAACTTTCCATATGTTCATAACTTCAATGAGCACTGTAACAAATGCTTTCTGAAAATCTAGAAATACGGAATCTGCCTGTTGCTTTTCATCCATAATTCGCACTATAAGGGCAAGTTGAGCTTCGCACAAGCGATGCTTTGTAAAACCATGCTGATTAATGGACATACATCTCTCACTCTCGAGAAAATTTATTATATTCGAACTGAGAACTTGTTCCAGGATTCTGCAGCAAATAGAAGTTAGGGATATTGGTCTGCAATTCTGCGTTCTTTTAACCTCCTTATATACTGTAGTCACCTGCGCCTTTTTCCAGTTGCTTCGGACTTTGTGCTGGATGAGAGATTCATGATAAATACAAGGGGGCCAAAGTCATATTACTCTTTGTAAACTGAACTGGGATTCCATCCTGATGTGATGATTTATTTACCTTCAAATCTTTCAGCTGTTTCTCTACACCAGGGGTCCTGTTACTGTGTTGTCCATACGGGAGTCCGTCTGATGGTCGAATGACTATGTTTGTACAACTCTCATGTGTGAATGATTTCTTGAATGTGAGATTTAAAACTTTGGCTTTCATTTTGCTATCTTGAGCTGCCATACCAGACTGATCAACAAGGGACAGAATGGAAGACTTAGTTCTGCTTAATGATTTTACATAAGACCAGAATTTCCTTGGGTTCTTTTGCTAAGGTGTGATGGTGGTAGTTATATGCTTCGGGCACAGATCGTCTCACATATGCCTGAATCTCTACTGACATTCGCTTGTCCTCATTTGTGCATTCCCTTCTGAACCGAGTGTGCAACAATTCCCATTGTGTTTGGGCTGCTGAGCTAGCTGATCAAGAAAGCTTTCAGAAAACATGTTCAAAAGCATTTCGCATGACTGTCTATTTATCCCCAATGATTCCATAGACATTTCAGGCTATACTCTATGGGTTAAAGTAACGTCCAACTAGTTTTGCATGACCTGGGCATTCATGCACAACTGACTTTAGTATTTCTTTGAAAATATCTGGAATTGTCACAGCAGACTCTGGTGGCCGATAAAAACATCCAACAATTAACTTCGTTTCAACAACACCTGTTATATGTGACCAGGTAACTTCACTGTCCCGCACAATTTCGACCTTACTAGAGCCAATGTATTTGTCAACTGCACTAAACACTCCCCCTCCTACGGTCTCTAATCTGTCTTTCTGATATATTTGCTACCTAAGGTTCGGCCATCTCTTGGTCCCAGGAATAATTTGAGCACGAGGACTTTCATTGAGGGCAGTAAATTCAAGAACTTTATTACAAATACTTCAACAGTTTACTGATAAAATTATGACAGTCTGAGTGTCTTTATTCTGAACAATGTTTAACTTCCCTTGCTGCGTATCGACTGGCCAGTGTTCATCATAGCACCTCGCACTACTGCCTAGCCTGAAAGTCCTCATGCGCACTCCACAAGTACTACACTACCAGAGAAGCTGCTTCCTTTGTGCAGTGCATCTCAGACCTATCAAAGGGAGTCCAACAAATCCCCGCATGATAATGCAGGTCTAGAAATCTGCAGCCAAGACTGTCACGGAGTCAACAAAGCCTTTGGTTGAGACCCTCCACTCAGTTCCAAATGAAAGGACCCTGATAAACTTTGGGAATGACGCTGCAAATTGTGAGCTCTGCTGCACCCTGCACATGAGGCCAGCAATCTTAACCAACTCTGCCAGCTACCTCTACGAGCTAACGATCACCTCAGAACCCATGCGAAAGACACTGTTGGTGACAACACAAGCCAAAACTTGCAGACTATTGCACCCTGCACGCTCAATAGTAGCAGTCCAGGCCACCTCGACATGTTTGATGAGGCCCCTCAGTAGACACAAGAAGTGCACATTGGCTTTTTTTCCAGCACTGAAGACTATCTGGCTAAGGGGCCCCATAACGAGCCTAACATTGGAGCTCCCAATAACTAGTAAGCCCCTTACCCTGTGTGTCTGCTTGGACCTTGCTGAAGGAGTGGCCACGTGTCAACTCACAAGGTGAATGGGCCTGCCTCCACAATGGCCCTCCACCTCAAGTGACGTGAATGCATTACCACCCGCCACTCACCCTGCTGTGAGGGTGAATTGACTGTGCCGTGTGCACCAGGAGGTGCCTCGGAAGCAGAGCCCATGGGCAAAATAAGCAACATCTGAGGTGCCGCATACAATGCACCACATTCTCCACCATCGCTACACCTTGAGGCTGCTGCCTGAAAGTGACTGACCATAGCCAAAAGTGCATTCAGATGTTTGCGAACTGCGGCCAGCTTCTACAGACTGAATGAATTTGCACTGTTCAATGCACACTTAAGGTAATCAGAACTATTTTAATTAATGATTATGAATATCCTATTTTAAACTACTGAATCTGTAATCAAATCCAGCCAAACACGCATATCATCTATTCACGATTTCATCTGTGGAGTGTTTTTAATATACCTGATGATGGCAGTACACGAAAACCAGTGTATTATAGAGCAATGTGCAATAAAGATGGGTAATTACGAAAAGCAAACTGAAATCAACTCAGTTTGAACATTATTGCCCTCATATAAAGTTTTGAAGAGAGAATATCAGGTGTGGTTGGGTTACATTTATTGAAGCACTTTCATGTAATGGTGAGTAGTTGTAAATGTGATCCATGGGTGCAAAAAAAACTAACTTTCTGCAGTTTGCAAGTCTGCCTGCCTGTGATCTTTCCAGAATTTACAATCCACACAATACTGAGCACCATTCACTTAAAGGTGCAAGTGTGGTTTACCTGCTTATGTAACACATTGCCAGTCCTTCATAGTTTAATTTAACTGAACATTGTGGTCAGCCATAGTAGTTACGGCTCTGTTGTATTTTACTCTGAACAAAACACTCATGTGATGAAAGTTTCCTCAAATGTCCGTTCTGAAATAAGATGACAGCAACTGGCGTTAACATCTTACAGCAGTAACAAGCACAAAGGCAATAGTTTTGAACCATAAACTGCAACAATTTGGCATGCAAATTCATAAACACAAATTTTTAGCTTCAATATGTATGTGAATGTCTTGCACAATGGAATATTCCCAATACTTTTGCTTCAGAAGGACAGTACTCAGTGATAAATACATGAAAAGGGTATTTACTTCAATGGATGACCTTTGAAACATCCACAGCAAATCATATTGTTTGTAGCTCTATCCCGCTCTGGTGTTACGGAGGGCACACAGAGAGATAGATACCTCCATTCTTAATGATGAAGAGCATTTCATATACAATCAGCATCCACTCAAACTTGTCAGGTGCCACATACATATGGATAAAGTTACTCGTCTCCAACATTCAAGTGACTAATTCTGTGTTCAGTGAGGCTACTTGCCAGGAAATGAATCAATGTAAAGAGAAACTTATTAAATTTGAAGAACATGTATCAGGAAGATACATATTAAGCAACAATTTGAATCAAGATGAAGAGTAATGAACTTTATCTAAGTTTTGTGAACAAATACACTGAAACTACACTGTTAATCTCAAACATAGTTATATTCAAGAGGCAGATTTTGTGAACATGCTCTTAACAAAAAAAATTAAACTTTTCTGGCATACATATACACTCCTGGAAATGGAAAAAAGAACACATTGACACCGGTGTGTCAGACCCACCATACTTGCTCCGGACACTGCGAGAGGGCTGTACAAGCAATGATCACACGCACGGCACAGTGGACACACCAGGAACCGCGGTGTTGGCCGTCGAATGGCGCTAGCTGTGCAGCATTTGTGCACCGCCGCCGTCAGTGTCAGCCAGTTTGCCGTGGCATACGGAGCTCCATCGCAGTCTTTAACACTGGTAGCATGCCGCGACAGCGTGGACGTGAACCGTATGTGCAGTTGACGGACTTTGAGCGAGGGCGTATAGTGGGCATGCGGGAGGCCGGGTGGACGTACCGCCGAATTGCTCAACACGTGGGGCGTGAGGTCTCCACAGTACATCGATGTTGTCGCCAGTGGTCGGCGGAAGGTGCACGTGCCCGTCGACCTGGGACTGGACCGCAGCGACGCACGGATGCACGCCAAGACCGTAGGATCCTACGCAGTGCCGTAGGGGACCGCACCGCCACTTCCCAGCAAATTAGGGACACTGTTGCTCCTGGGCTATCGGCGAGGACCATTCGCAACCGTCTCCATGAAGCTGGGCTACGGTCCCGCACACCGTTAGGCCGTCTTCCGCTCACGCCCCAACATCGTGTAGCCCGCCTCCAGTGGTGTCGCGACAGGCGTGAATGGAGGGACGAATGGAGACGTGTCGTCTTCAGCGATGAGAGTCGCTTCTGCCTTGGTGCCAATGATGGTCGTATGCGTGTTTGGCGCCGTGCAGGTGAGCGCCACAATCAGGACTGCATACGACGAGGCACACAGGGCCAACACCCGGCATCATGGTGTGGGGAGCGATCTCCTACACTGGCCGTACACCACTGGTGATCGTCGAGGGGACACTGAATAGTGCACGGTACATCCAAACCGTCATCGAACCCATCGTTCTACCATTCCTAGACCGGCAAGGGAACTTGCTGTTCCAACAGGACAATGCACGTCCGCATGTATCCCGTGCCACCCAACGTGCTCTAGAAGGTGTAAGTCAACTACCCTGGCCAGCAAGATCTCCGGATCTGTCCCCCATTGAGCATGTTTGGGACTGGATGAAGCGTCGTCTCACGCGGTCTGCACGTCCAGCACGAACGCTGGTCCAACTGAGGCGCCAGGTGGAAATGGCATGGCAAGCCGTTCCACAGGACTACATCCAGCATCTCTACGATCGTCTCCATGGGAGAATAGCAGCCTGCATTGCTGCGAAAGGTGGATATACACTGTACTAGTGCCGACATTGTGCATGCTCTGTTGCCTGTGTCTATGTGCCTGTGGTTCTGTCAGTGTGATCATGTGATGTATCTGATCCCAGGAATGTGTCAATAAAGTTTCCCCTTCCTGGGACAATGAATTCACGGTGTTCTTATTTCAATTTCCAGGAGTGTACATCGTTCCACACAAAATATTTATCTTGAAAATATTCCTAAGGTACATACTGCAATTGTCACTGAAATTTAGGCAACAAAGGCAAAAATTAAGTTATTCTAAAACATTCACACCACAAATACTCTTACAGGGAAACTATAATTTAGCAGTGCACACAATTGCCTCCATCTTTTTTTAGATAAACCGAAACATACATTGTTACAAAAATTAGAGACCACAATCTTTTTCATCATGCTGTTACTGCTGCAACTGCCACAAAGCTCCTATCAAATTTCTGATTCAGTATTTAATAACTTCCACATTTATTGAATATAAAATTTATTATGAAGAAACTTCTTTCATAACGTTGTTTTTGCCAAAGCAGGAGTTGTTACACCACTGTGAAGGTCCAGGAGTGGAGTCCACAGGGGACGGGGCGGCAGCTGGAGGGCCGAAGAGCTAGGTGCATGCGCAGGGGAGGGGACGCACCAGGGCAGTGGTCAGGCTGGAGTAACAGATCTCAACCAGAAAAAAGTCATCTAGGAATGTAGAAGAATGAGGTAGCACATTTAGATCAAGTGCCTACAATATCAAAAGATGTAATGTACAAGTTGCAGCAGCAGCAGCGGTGGCGGCAACGTCATAATGTTGAATATATCTTGCAGAATGCATATGTAAGTCTCAAAGTAGAGAATGAAAGTGGAAGTAAATTATAAATAATTGTTATCTTTTGTTCATCGTTCCATGGGTGGAATCTGAGCTGTGATAATGCAAATATAATGTACCATTGGGATCTGAAGAAACTAGCTTGCCTTTTGAAAATAAAATAACCTTTTATAGTGTTTCTTTCCCTAACTAACTAATATATTTGGCACTTATTATTGCTGAAATACATACGAATGTTTCAGTGCTTTGTGGATTCTTTATCACAGAATTATTCACATGAGAAAGTCTACCACCGAAGAAAATTTGTAAATGTTGTTTTGCACAGAATGAAATTTATTAAACTGATATTAACAGATATGAATTTTACAATTTTTTGAGCAATATAAAATTGATGGAAACAATATTGGCCAATACATACCTGGCTTTCCACTAACATTGCCATGTCCATGAACATGTCATGCAGTTCCCTAATAGAGTTTTCTAATTTTATGATGTCTGCATGCCTTGCTTCAATGTCTGCTAGGGTCTGTTTGGCTTGCTGAGTCTCCATTATTATCTGCAATATGTTTTGAGAAAGTTCTATTAATTTAACTGTCTTACAATCTGCACCATATTTTAATGATGTTTTGTGTAGAGGGAGGGAGACAGACAGAGAGAGACAGACAGACAGACAGACAGAGAGAGAGAGAGAGAGAGAGAGAGAGAGGGGGGGGGGGGAGAGAAGAAGAAGAAGAAAAGTCTTGCTAAAACAACTCTTGTGAAGTCAGTATAGAAAATGGTCTGTGATGAGAATTTATCCATGTTCCAAGAAACACAGAGAGAATATTATTGTAAAACTCACAGATTTTGTTTTCAGATAATGTTGAAAAAGCTTCGCAACTAGATGCTGTAGTGAAAGGAAACTACTGCAAGGGTATTATACAACCCTTCATGGCAATATGTATCAAATACACGCATTGTGCAAAAAGTACAGGTAGAGAGTGGAAGATGTGGATGTATTTCGGTGCAATGGTGGCATGGCACAAATAAGGGTTGAAATAATGTTTTTAAACTTAAGGATCTTCCAGAATTTACTGTGCCAAAAACAGGAACTGTATGCATTCTGTTTACTTACCATTTCAAAGGTACTAGCAGAAAAACAGTAATTTAATCAACCAAATTCACATGGATTACAACTTATTTGACATTCGCAAGGGATGTCGTTATGTCACACATTTTCACCGCAACCACCCACCCACCCACGCAACCACCTATCGCATTAACGGGCTTCTCTTACAGGAAAAAGCTAAAGAAATGAACACACTGTAAAAGGAGGGAAGAAACCCCTCTATAAAAAAGCATAAAAGAAAACATTAAAAGCACAATAAAAAAAGGAGGTCTGTCAGTGACGAGAGAGAAATCTACTGCAGATGCTAGTCCATCGGTCCAAATCTCTACTTCCTCTTCCACTGCTGCTGGGCCATTTCTTTGATTGTTAATACTTGTTTCTTCCATTGCATCCTTGGACATCCCCTTGGGTGTTTTCCAGCAGGTTGGCAACGGAGGACTTGGCAAGGGAGGGATCTATCTGTTTGAAAGATGTGACCAAACCACTGCAGCCTGTTGTGCCCTAATATTTTGCCAATGTGTGGCATTCTGAACCACCGGTACAGGTCTTATTTTGTTCTTTGCTCCCATTTACCTTCCATGGCATCGTAAGATGGGTCCATAGATCTTTCGATGTATCTTCCTCTCGAAGGGTCATATTTCTGATATCACCCAGGTTTCACAACCAAATAAAAGAACCTGCCATACCAGTGTCATTTACATATGGGCCTTATTCTTCTTCTGCGATATCAGTTGTGGCTTGAATAAATTGCTCAGACTAAAGAACGTGTGACTGACATTTATTAATCGTTCATGCACCTATCTCATCACTTCATTTTCATTATTCAATATACAACCTCGATACTTTAATTACTGAACTTATTCATATGCATGCCTATCAACAATGGGAGAAGGAGAGCTTAATGATGTACTACAAGCTATTTCATTTTATCCTCATCCATAACCGGCCCAGTTTTCTTCCTACTGCTGATAAATCAGGAAGTATCAGTACATACTTGCTTCAAAGTGTCACCAAGAATCACAATCTCCTCAGCAACTGGCAGGACTGTCTCTGCCCCCTACCATCTCCAGTTCTCTGATACTATCAGTGCTATGGCTTACTTTTTGCAAGGCCAAGTTGAATATTATTGGCACCAATGGATCTCATTGAGTGTAGCAAGTTGCACTTAACCTTATCTATTTTGATGAGATGTGAATGGCTCTGAGCACTATGGGATTTAACATCTGAAGTAATTAGTCCCTTAGAACGTAGAACTACTTAAACCTAACTAACCTGAGGACATCACACATATCCACACCCGAGGCAGGATTTGAACCTGCGACCGTAGCAGTCGCGCGGTTCCAGACTGAAGTGCCTAGAACCGCTTGGCGACACCGGCCGGCGATGAGATGTGAAATTCCTACAATATTTTCCACACCATGGAATGGCCAAAGCTTTCATAAGCTTGTCAAAAATCAATGAATATGAGGTGTAATTCCCAATAAAACTCTAAAAAGTTTTCTATCAGCTGCCTCAAGGCAAATTGGGGTCATGAGTCTACCATCTAGGGACAAAACCACACTGACTGTGGCCTACAATTCCTTCAGTCAAAGATTTCATGTTGTTTACCAGCAGATTTGCAAAGACTTTATAAGCAGTTTCAAGTAATGAAACATCTCGGTAGTTTGGTATTTGTGTAGCACCACCCTTGTTGAAGAGGGGGGACACGTAACTGCTCCCTTCCATTCTTCAGGAGTTATTTCTTAACAGCTTTGAAGCATCCATCAATGTGTCACGTCCCTAGCTGATCATCTCAGCTGTGACACCCCTACCTCCTGGAGATTTACTGTTCGTGAGGGCCTTTAGCGCATCATTGATTTCTATCTCTCATGGTTCAGGGACTTTCACTCTGTCAAACTAGGCCTTCATCTGTGTTGTCATCACTGTTGGGAAGTGACGATTTTTAGTTCTCAAACTATTTTTTTAAAAATATCTGTTTGCTCTAGCGGTGATATCACTACCCCAGTTTCATCCATTAAAACCAGTGTATGTTGTTGGTAGGTACTTCTGCCAAAATCCTGAAGCCCAGAAAAAAGATTCTTTGACTGCTGTCAACAAACTTTTGTTGTTTCCGTTTCTTCTTCCATATGAGCTGACCCGTGTTATACCTCCCCTCATAAGAAGCTATCCTTGCATCTTCTTAAAGTTGTTCTAGCCATTTTAGTCTCTTAGGTGACCTGGTCTCTACAAATTCCAAACATTCTTCTTCAAACAAAGTTTTACTTCTGTGTCTCCAATGTGAGACAAGTTCTCCAATCGCATTCGCTAACACTGCATTTCTTAACACCAACAATGCATCAGCCACGTTGTATCCTCCAATGCTGTCGGATGTTTTGCAATTTTACGTCTTTAGCATTATCTCACTTCTAAATCTTTCAATTTATCCATTTCAAAGTGGACCATCCTTTGAACATTACTTTGCCATTTGGTGGATAGTTTCAGACATAGTCTGACTACCACCAAAAAATGATTGGACTTCGTATCTGCCCCACGGAAGGTTCATACATGTTTAACACATTCATCATGTTCTTGGTTAACTATCACATGGTTGATCTGGTTTATTGTACTTCCCTCTAGGGATATCCAGGTAACCTTACCTTACTATGGTCAAGATGGCCTAAGTTGATCCCCGATAGCTCAAAGTGTAATTGCCAGCTTTCAACTGTGAACCACTAATGGCAGCAGGTGAAAACAGTAGCTGTCTACAGAGCTGTGACAACACTGAGGCACTGCCATAGACACATTTACAACATCGCATGAAGTTAGTGGTTGTGGTAGGCCCGCAAAGCTGCCATTCTCAGCTCCCTTCAATTTGTCTGAGACCACCTTACACTGACTGAACTATACTTTATGGGGGAGGTCTGAATTTCTAATCGTTATTCTCCTTGTTTTGGCAAAGCTAATCAGCCTGATCTCATTCTCACTACTTGTTTTGTGGCTGTGATCAGGGTCAATTATTGTATGACACTCGTCTTTTCTTCCTACTTGAAACAATTTCTTGTACTTAAAAAACAAAAACTAATGCAATTAACATAGCCTTTCTTAAAAATTAGGTAGTGACTATTGGGACCAAGTCTGGATTTAATTAATTTGTCAGTTGGGTGAATGACAGCAGAATGACAAATTAACTAGACAAGAAGCTAGAACTAACTTCAGGAAAAATAATAAAAGGGGAAAACAGGAAAGGAACTAGTGTTACCAAACAAAACGTTGGCAATTTGGCAATCAATTGAATTTCTTGAAGAAATAAAAGTTGTCTGAATTATGTATCAGAACAAAATAGATTTTATCAAATTATTAGATCCAAGTAACAATGTAGCTTTACTATTCTTTATGTACTTACAAACATCATGTTATGTAAATGATGAATATATTTCAAAACAAAGAAACCTTCGAATTCATGGGCTTCACAAGTTAAATAAATTTGATATCTGTGAAATGGCAGTTCAGACACCTACCCCTTGTGTGAACACAGCTGGGTTTCCTTGCTCTAACATATCTTCCAGCTCCTCATTTGTTGTTGATCTGCCAGCTACACAAAAATAACTGGAATCAATACAGACACATGCACAAAACACAGTGTTACAAATACAAAAAAATCCAATGAAAAGTTAGCTGTACACATCCACTAAGATTTTTATTGTGTCGTAGCTGCTAGCAGAAACCTACTTTCTTCTCACAAGCAAAGCATCCCAGAACAAACGATTAAATCGGGATATAAATAAATTGAAAATATGGGAATGTGCCTGTTCTGCCACCCATTAAGTTACTTTACATGCAAATTTCTGCATTTTCAGACAGTCAATGTTTAAGATTAATGAATCTAAGAACTACAGCAGCCCAAATCACTGAACACACCATCGTAACCAGTAGGTTCATAAAATCATAAATGACATCATTTGGAAAAAATGTTTAACATTTGCTTGAAACAATGTCTCCTATCACATAAATACTTACAGAAGTCAGATTTCCTAAAATAGAAGTAGCCGTCTCCCCACACACTCCCCCCTCCCCCCCCCCCCCCCCCCCCCTATAACAGATTTGCTGCCTTGCTATATTCTCTTTCCTTGTTCATCAACAAATGGCAAATAGAGTGTCAATGTAGTAACAAAAAACACAATAGAACTGAACAGTGTGAACATACTTGACGAGAGCAACACATTGTCACGTTACATTGCTTTCAATGTTTCCACACTTTGGTAGCCCATTATCAGATGTCACAGTGCTCATATTACCTCACTTTTTGTGACAAACCGTTCTGTTCTACAGAGTTATAATCACTTTATTAAACCTCCACATCTGCTATTTGATGACTAACACAGGAAAATGGTACGACGACACAGCGAATTCTGTTGTGAGAAATACAACTCTGATCTACTGACATTTATTTTTTCAAGCAAAAATTTGTTAATGACCAAATAACATAGCTTTTATGTCTCTAGTGAGTCTGCTGGTTATAATTGTTGCTTACATGGTATTGTTTCTCCATTGAATCAGGCTGCTATATGCTTGAGATTTGTTAACCTTCAAACACGAATTGCCCACAAATGGTGAATTCTGCAGATAAAAAAATTTATATGTAATAGAACAGACACATCTCCATATTTTAAAATCATTTTTATTCATGTTTAGTTGTCCGAGTTAGGTACTTCCCTCGTATGTAGATATACGAGGAGACTCTTCCCATTTCTTTGTTTTATGTATCTTACATGAGAGCTACGCTTATGTGACAAAATTTTGATTGCTCCTGACTCTGTATTGTTCACTGTATTAGAAATCTCTCTCACAGGAATTGTCTGCAGTCATATTCCAGGTTATTAATCACTGTTACAAGCACCTCACCTGATCCAAATCGTTTGACTAAAGACTTTTTCTTTTTTATGAAAAATCGTATTTTATACTTTTTTATTTAACGCAGAGATCAATGAATAACTAAAACTATATTTTACTGAAGACCCAAGTTATTTGAGTTGACTATTTCAATTTTAGTATCAAAATATTCATTACGGTACTTATACTTGCCAAATAAGAGCCGTACCTTTTGGCTGCTAAGTGATGTTAGCAATGAAGTGCAGAACTCATTCCATTATGTATATACTCTCACATCTCTAAGAAAATCCAAATCAATGGCAAATATTACATGTCTGAGATGAATGTATAGTTATTCTTAATGCTAGAAGGATACAATATTGATAGCGTTCTCAGGAAGAATGGAAAGTGCAATTTAGAACAAGACTGTAGAGGAAATAATTGTCTTAGATGGCTGTGGTGAAGACCAAGTGATGTTTAACATTTTCAAACTTCCTAAAACTGTTATTGTGGAGAAAATTAGTCTTAGCCTGGGAAGTTACTGTAGAAACTTTTACTGGACCATGACACACACACACAGTGTGGAACTCCTTGGCTTAGTGTGTAAATGTAATTTTACAAGTCCAGAGGTCTGGGATTCATTCCTCAGTTGGTTCTTACATTTTTTCTAGCACCTATTCACAGTTTGTTAATGTGAAGCAAGTCAAGTTGTCCCATAGTTTGAATCCACATTAAACTGCAGACCCCTTCTCCTCCCATGATGGCTCAGTGAGTCAGTTCACAAGTCTGAGGAAAGCAAGTGATTTGCACCTCAATAAGGCCATATCCAGTGTAGCACCGTGGCATCCAAATAACCCTTCTGGTTGACAAAGGCTTGGCAACTTATGTACGAAGGGATTTCCCATATTTGAAAGTAGTAAAAAAATTATATATATAATTTATCCCTTATGGACCTCATGACAATGCAAGAATACCGTATTTAATATTTTTGTTATTTCATCTTATCTGTGTAACTCACTTTCTGCAATTACATCAATGTGGGAACTATACACCGCCAATCAATATACTGCAGTACGGTATTGTCTTGCATTATGTGGATATGTCTACTAATCCGCATGTCATGATCATGGTACGGCATGGTATGTTTGAATTTGTCTCAAACTGTAGGCTAACTGAACTGATAAAGTAATTCAAACAATACAGTCTATGTATTACTATAATACACTCTGAAAACTTGCAACAAGAATGAACACTGCTTTGTTTAAATGAATCAATATGAACTGCAGCCCTGAACAAACAGCAATTGTGTGTGAACAACAGGGGTCAACAGTAAACAAGTGGCACTAAACAGCAGTTGTTTATTGTACAAATACAAGCTACATCAAAGCAATAACATCCAGTTCACCTTTTCAGTGAGTTAGATGGCTGTGTGTTTATCTAGCAAGATGAAAAAGGAATTTTCTGTATCTTAGTAGGTGTGATTTAAATTGGCACCCCATGCATTTAGCAACCCAGGTACTCAGTCAAAGACTGTGTTCTTCCTTTCAAATTGTCTTTAAAATCATTGTAATTGAAATGTAAATTTCAGTAAATGCTACAGCACAGTCTCTGCGGCATGTACTGCACAATAGACTGAACTATTATTCTCCACTATCTTACTAACCATGTCAGTATCACTTCACAAATATTTCAGAGTATTCTAAAAACTTGGTAACATCAAAACTTGATTCTATTGACAAAATGAAAATATGAGCATTTACTTACTTATTTCTAGCTGCCTCTGTATCCTACCCTTGCATCGTTCTCTATAATCTGTCTGCGTTCTATTGTACTCCGTCATTACTTCGACAAATTTTCTTGACAGTGTCGAATGCTGAGTCTTTCGTATCCTCAAGTCAGCAGACGACTTATTTGTATGTTCTTCTTGTTCTATGTTTTGCTCTATGACTGAAACACAATAAACAAAATTAACAATTAACAATTACCAACTGTTTCATTGCACTGATTTAGTGAAACTGATACAAACATGGAACAAACCTTTTAATTTGGCACGGACTTTGTTGGCAGTTTTTTTAATATCAGCCATTAAATCCTCCAGCTCCTGTTTGACCTCTGCAACAAGAGAAAATTTACTTTCAATTAAATGTTTATGGACTCCTAACATTTACAGGTAATTTATGGGGCTTCATGAAATTCTTAGCACATGTTTTGAGCAGAATTCTCTATCTTCCATTTACCTCCTGACTGAAGTTATCCATAGGCAGTACACACTGGAATAATCAAAATGCTGTTCCTGTTAAGATAATTCAAGTGAATTTACAGTGACATGGAGATGCAATCTTTTTGCTTATGTCAGTGAATGAGTTGTGTTCGCGAATTTCTCCCCCCCCCCCCCCCCCTTACATTCCTCAATACTGACTATAAAAATCAAATAATGATTAGAAATGTACTGTTTCTCTTATATTGCATCATTTACTTAGTTCGATGCAAACAAAACCCTCTTCAGAACAATTTATCCTTTGTATGTGTGTGGGGACAGTTAATTGACCATTAACGTGTTCAGTAACTAGTATAAAAAACCATACATACAATTAATGGAAAACACACACACACACACACACACACACACACACACACACACACACACACACACACACACACACACACACACACCCCCACCTTTCACCCTTCAATATTGCACCAAAGAAGCTATTAAATTCTCAAATTAATTTATCACCAGTTACTTACCAACCACTCATCCTATAAATCATCATTCATGACCATATCATGCTCCTGCCATGTCCCATGTCATACTGATAGTCCGATCCCCCCTCCCCAAGCACAGTTATGCTGTGACACCACAAAGGATGCTGAAGGCAAGGACTGCATCTTGCTTCCACATAATGTCAAACAAATAGCGAGCAAACAAAGGTTCATTCACCTGACTATGGATTTAAGTGGCACACAGCTTCCTGATGACAGCTGTCTGCCGTTAGCAGTTGTCACAGTTACCAGCTGCCAATAATTATCCAGCAGTCATTGGACAGTCATCACACCACTGCAGTTATCACACAGTGTTGCAGTATGTGCCAATTATCAAAGTGTAAGTCATTAAAAGAGGGAAGATTTAGTTACTGTCACTGACAGCAGAATCAGACTGGAACTTCTATTAGACTCATTGGTCATTCTTAGGTGAATTAGGTTCAGATCAATGTTCAGAACTCAACATTAGTGTCACATTTTCCACCATCACAACCACCACACTAGAGCTAAGTATTTATTTATGCTTTTAATGGGTGAGTGTGCTGCCCAAGTTATTTTTGATGCACTCCAATTTTGCCCGATGACAAGACAGCTGCAGTGTGCAAGCACAACAAAAAGAGAAAACTTTTTTGCGATAGGGGCTCCTTATCTGCTACCTTTATGTTGAGTGTTAAAATTACTTTGTGAATACAATAGCTTCACAACACCTGTAGAGATCCTTCACCTGTGTGCTTTTGATATAAAACAAACTAAAATAAAAATAACAACAATTATTTTCCTTGGTTGTTAATCATACACCCATAAAATTTCTATAATGTGCACACTATTGTTGACAGGTCTAATATCAGCAAATGTATATTATGATTTTACTTTGTCAGTCTTTTCTTCTGCTTGTAAAGAGGAAGTAATGTTTAAGTTTAACAGCTCACCAACATAAGAGTCCTCAGAAGAAAGGAAGGAAGATTAGGCTTTTACATCACATCAAGAATAAGGTCATTAGAGACTGCGCTCGTGATTGGATAGGGCAATACCAGGAGACAAAATCGGCTATGTCCTCTTCAGAGGAACCATTCTGGAGTTGACGTGAACTGATTTAGTGACAGCAGAAAACCCTTTATCTGATTGAAGACCAGAGCAGGCGGTGTGTTTTGAAATGACATTTCTTTTACAGTCTCAGAAGAATGTTGACGACACTGATACCTATGATCTATCAAAACCACAGCCTTGGTCTCAATTTAATTTGTATAAGCACTGAACTAGTACTAGCTTTAAAGTCATCATTAGATCTTGAAAAAGCAGGGACAAAGAGGAGACCCAGTCAAACTGCTGCAACGAAGATCAGTTATTTTCAAATAAATTGAAGTTTAACGGACTGAAAATTCCACAGTTCATCAAGTGATGACTTTTTTCTATGATAGCCTCATATTGTACAGTGACACACAACATTATGTGGTAATTTTCTTCACTTTTGTTCCTTGTGCTCCATTCTGTTTTAGTTGGCTGGACCAGAGGAATAGAGAGAGAGTATTTTTGATGCCTTGTGGATTATATTTTTAGCTAATTATTTTTTCTTAAACAATAGCTTGCAAATAAGATGTCTTAATATCATAGCTTAAAGCAGGTCCTGATGAATTGTCATTCCTCAGTTAAAAATTTTAGCCATTTCACTCTACGGCATTTTGAACTTCACTTAATTCCCTTCAAATTATTTTAACTTTGTACCACACAAAGTTGAAAGGTGGAAGAAATATTTAGGAAGTCTATACAAGGGAAACAAACTTGAGAACAATATTATAAAAAGAGAATATCAAGTAGGTGAAGATGAGATGGGAGATATGATACTGTGAGAAGAATATGACAGAGCACTAAATGACCTTAGAGGAAACATACATGGGACAGTCATGAGAAAATAATTATTCCATCCATTGTGCAAGATTGCAAGACAGGTTAAATACCCTTAGGCTTCAATTGAAACATGTACTAATAGAGATTTCAAAGAAGGCAAGTGTTACTACTATGAAACCATCAGTTTAGTAAGTCATTGTTGCAAAATATTGACACAAATTATTTACAGAAGAATGGAAGAACTGGTAAAAGCTGAAGGTTTTGTTCTGGAGAAATTTATGAACATGGATGGCAATACTGACCATACAATTTATCATAGAAAATAGAGTGAAAACGGGCACATCTGCATTTATAACATTTGTCGATTTAGAGAAACCTTTTGACAATATTCTCTCTGCATTCTTTGAAACTGAAGGTATCAGGCACAAAATACATGAATTGTAAACTTATTTACAACTTTTACAGAAATCGAACAGCAGTTATGAGAGTTGAAAGGTATGAAAGGAGAGCAGTGGTTGAGAAGGAAGTGAGACAGGGTGTAGCTCATGTAGGACATCATTCTATCTGTACACCGAGCAAGCAGTAAAGGGAATCAGGAGAAAATTGAAAGGGGGAATTAAAGTCCATGGAGAAGAAATAAAAACTCCTAGGTTTGCAATTGACATAATGAATCTCTCAGAGTTGGCAAAGGACTTGGATGAGCAGTTGAACAGAAGGGGTATAGTCTTGAAAGGGTTTATAAGATGAATACAAACAAAAGTAAAGGAAGAGTAATGGAATGTAGTCTAACCGAAAAAAATAATGCTGACTGAAGTAGATTAGCAAATGAGACACTAAAACTAAAACATAAATTGCGTTATATGAGCAGCAAAATAGTTGACTATCATAAAAGTAGAGATGATACAAAATGTACACTGTCACTAGCAAGAAAAATTTTTTGAAGAGGAAGTATTTGGTAAGATCTAACAAAAGCTGGAGTGTTAGGAAGTGTTTCCTGAAAGTATGTGTCTGGAATGTAGTTTCTTACAAAAGTGAATCATGGATGATAAGAGGTTCAGCATTCTTCTGTAGTGCCACGTTTCATTTCAAAAGCTTCTGTTCTCTACTTTTCTGAAGGTCAGATGGATAGATGGAATAACTAGTGATGAGGTACCAAATCAAACTGGGGAGGAAAGGAATTAATTGCACAATTTGACTAAAATAGAGAATCGGTTGATAGAATACACCCTGAGGCATCAAGGTACTGGTAATGGAGGTAAGAGGTATGAAAATTTTAGAGGTAGAGGGAGATCAAAGGATGCATGCAGTAAACAAGTTCAAGTGAACATAGGTTGCAGTACCTATGCACAGACGAAAGGGTTTGCACGGGATGGTCTAGTGTGGGCAGCTGCATCAAAGCTATCTTTGTACTGTAAGCCGTAACAACATGATGAATAACCCAGTGTTTCTCTTAACATAATGGGGATGCACGATTCTGTTGATAAATATATCATAAAATTCACTTTACATGCAGAATTTTGTTTCAGAAATATTACATTTAGAAGAACTGGAAGCTGAATATTCTTTATATTTTCGGAGTGTTTTGTGATGAGAGTTAGTGTGGGTACCTGTCACATCACGTAACTGGAGTTACAATGTTATCTATGCAGTCTATCAGAACAGCATTGCACACTATGAGCAGAACTGAAAACAACATGTCCATCTGCACAATAATGTAAATCACAAATGGTGGTGAAGGTAGAGATAGGAAATTTCTGGAATTAAAACATGTGAAATCCCGGAAATAAGAATTTGGCATGCATACAATCCCTTCTACAAACCAGTGCCGAGAGGAAGCTATTATTTTAACATTTCTGGATAACGAGATCACATTTTACAAACAGGTCAATCTGTCTGGAGAATGATAGGCGCATCAGGCATGGCTAGTTTCACCATCCTTGTGTGGAAGTAGCATTTTTGCACATATGCTGATATTCTGCCGGCATCTTCCACACCGTGGATCAATGAGAACATTCAGCGAATTTGAAATTTCTGACTATAATATTCTTCTCTTGCTCGATACATTAAATCTGAAATGCATATTAATGCGAGTGTCTAGCTGAACAATTGAGTGGTTAGCGTGCAACTGACGAGCGGAGCACTCGGATTCCTGGCACTGCCGAAACAGAACATCTATTTTGGAGGCAAAGAGCGTGTAGAGTGATGAGCTGGTCACATGCTGCTATATACTGATGTACAATGACAATGGTCGGTTGGCTGGCAATGGTTGCTTCACAAGGACTGACTACACAGTTGTCGTGAATACACAGAGGTGTGCAGAACTGTAAAATAAAACCAAGTTTACGTGATGGACGATACATTACCTACACCCATATCTGCACAGCAGACAGCTATGTTAACTGCCCAAAGGATTCTTCAAGGACTGTGCAAACTTAGTGGCCAAGAGAGGAGTCAACATAGGTGTAATAATTTAACTGAGGTCAAATTCACAGTTTGTAGTGTAATAACTCGACACACACACACACACACACACACACACACACACACACACACAAATGTTGCTATGTTTATGTTTCTAGTGTTGTGACACACACACACACACACACACACACACACACACACAAATGTTGCTATGTTTATGTTTCTAGTGTTGTGGCTACGTAGATGTGTTCAAAGTTTGTATCATTGTGTGATTTGCCATGGCAATATAGTCACTAATCTCGTTTTGTACATCTGGATTGATAAATACATGGTCAATTTTATAGACAGCAGTGTTACATTACTTAGTATTATTCAGCCAGGTGCAATTGCAGTGCTCTACCATTATACATATTCCATCATATTATTGCAGACATTGTATTAGATGTACCTCTTGCACACAAAACGTGAGCGTAACGGCAAGTTACGTTTGTGTGTGTGTGTGTGTGTGTGTGTGTGTGTGTGTGTGTGTGTGTGTGTGTGTGTGTGTGTAAAGGGGGGAGGGAGACAGGGGGGGTGTCTCCACCGCCTCACTAGCCGATTAACGCCTGCAAACAAAAACGGCTCCGGCTCCAGCGAAGTGAACAGAGGAGGAGGAGGAGGAGGAGGAGGAGGAGGGTGGGGGGAGACGCAGCGATCCAGAAGCGTGAGGCGTCGCGGTGCGGGGCGAGCCGTGGATGACCCTTGACGGGCGGTCGTGGGCGATGAGTAAGCGGAACCTCGTGGACCACGCTGCGCGGCGCAGCCCGAGAACGGGGTCGCCCCGCCTGAGTGGGCGTTATCAGTACATGACGTCACTACGGTGCGCCCACGCAGCATCGCGGACAGCCGGTTGCCATGGCAGCGACCGCCGGAGATTTCGATCGCTGGACTTCGCTCTTATCTGACTGAGGCTTCCTGGGGAATGCGGACGACGGGGGTTGGGGTGCAGTCGGGCGAACGGTGGTGGGGACTGGAACGGTGGAGGGAGGTGGGGGTATTTCGTCAACAGTTCCGTGCAAGAAGAATCGAAGCTCTTATTTGGTCGTCCTTACAATGCAGACCATCTACTGCACACGTCCCGCACATTTGTTTCGTGAAACAAGTTTGAATAAATGTGATTGCAGGCTCTCTCCGTGTATTCCAATGATGAAATCTGCTCGGCTGATCAGCCGAATGGTGGTGCCGTCTTGTCGCAACGTTTCGATGCGATTCATACCCATGACCTTCAAGCGAAGTGTCGGAATGCTGTGTTCCATCAATCTGTATAGTCGCTCGACTACCGTCCACTTCTGCAGGCGGGCCAACGAAACGTTGCGACAGGACGACGCCAGCACTTGGTTGATCACCCGAGATGTCAAGTCTGAATAACCTTATAAAATGCGCAAAAAAATACGTGCAGAGACCGATAATTCTTCGCTTACGCTGTTGGCGAAAAACCACTGTTAACAGTAATAATCGTCCGAAGCGACTGAACGTGGAATGACCCCATAAGACCAACTGTTTGAGAAGCAGATATCAGACGGTCTTCGGAACAATATTAACGAAACGTAATTCATCCACAAAGTAAGTGTGCTTGTGAAATATTTCTGAGATCATTTCTGAACTACTGCTCATCCGTAAGTGGTCCTCACCAGGCTGGAATAATAGAAGAGATAGGGGAGATCCAGAAAATACAAGGAAGCAAGAAAGACGAAAAATAAGGTTAGGGTTTAACGTCCCTTCGACATTAAGGTCTTCAGAAGGGGAGCACAGGCTCGGAATAAGGAAGGATACGGAAAGAAATCATTCGTGCCCTTAGAAAGTAATCATCTCGTTATTTGCGTCGAGTGATTTACAGAAATCACAGAAAACCTAAACCTGGATGGCCGGACGCGGATTTGAACCGTCGTCATCCTAAATTTAAGTACAGTGTGCTAACCACTGCGCCACCTCGCTGCACGGGGCAGACACCCGGCAATCTTACTTCTTTCTCAAGTGCCAGATGATGTGTGTTCTGTAGGTGAGACATTACACCGAAGAGCGCACGTTTTGTCATGTGATCGTTTAGCAAGCGCGAGAGCGTTACGTAGATGCTCAACAAACTACAGTGGAAGACTGTACAGCACATGTACTGTGTATCACGGAGACGTGTACTATTTAATACGTTCATGCTGGCGCACAGAACTGAGTTTCTCGCTGTGCGTTGGTGCGAGTGTTCACTCTTCCCTTCCTCTGACGGTGCTACTTTCCCTGTTGCTCGCCAAGGGGCAGCGGTCGGATTCAAACGCCCAAGGGTTCTATTTTAATCTATTGACCTTTACTCTGAAAATGGCGTAAGTCCATTTTTTAAAGAAATGACTTAAAATAATTTTATACACTAGCTTAGTAACAAATTATGTGATCTCATTTGTTCAGAGAGCTCTCTCGTTGAATGGTAACACACAATTGTATTCGCAGCTGTTCTTTGCACCTGGCTTATAGGTGACACATCACACGTTACTGTTTTGCTGGTAGCATAGTTTGTGAAGTCGAGCGTGAGCCACCGGCTGTACACGCCGGTATGTATGTGTTTAATTCCAAGAGCGCATGCCCCAAGAAGAGTCTAGCAACGTATCACTTGGTGCAACATATATCTTGTGAAATGAGCACGACCAGAAAATCCGAGAAATTAGAGATCATACGGAAATTTGTCGTTAATCGTTGTCCTGAACCCAACAGGGAAAGGTGGAGAGATGATAGTGGTACTAGAAGTACCTTACGCCACGTACTGAAAGGTGGCATACGATGTACAGATGCAGAATCACGCACTGTTGCAAGCTTTACGATATGACACCGCCCAGCAACTTCCGTTGTGCGTTTCGGATGAGTACCTGTTTTGTGTGGTGAGTGCTTTTAGCGTATAACATTGTACGTGTGTCTACTACTCTGAAAAAATACCGAAGATGGTCAAACGGAGTGCATCTCCATCTGATCACCTCCACGATCAGTGCCGCGTGACCGATGGGTGAATGTGAAGTATGGACTTCAACTTAACACTGGTGACGGCGAACTCGGCGGCAGTGTGCCTCCATTAGCCCACGAATGTTCGCCGTGGATTTTCTTCCACCATTCCTGCCAGCAATCTTTGGGTTGAGCGCCGACGTGTTACCTCCTTCGACTTGGGAAGTGGGCTCTGAATGACGCAACAAGAGCGCCTGTACTTCGATTACAAAATCTTTGTGATTGACGTTTGAACACGTCCAGTTGCGCGGGGCAGACACCCGGCAATCTTACTTCTTTCTCGAGTGCCAGATGATGTGTATTCTGTAGGTGAGACATTACAGGTAAGTGATTAGAAAAACATAGGTCACACTTGTCCTCAACAAGGGTAACGCAAGTGAGCTACAAAACTGCCGTCCAGTCCCAATGACGTTCATCCCTTGTGGTGTTCTAGAACATGTTACGAGCTCAAACAATCAGGTCTCTCGAACAGAAATCAGCATGGATTCCGAAAACCTTCATAATTTTGAATCCAACACATATTTTCTCAAATGACATCCTAAAACCTATGCATCAAGGAAATCAGATATGTGCAGTGTTCCCTTTACTTCCTGAAAACATCTTATCCATACAGCAGCAACATTTATCAACGAAAGTGTCATTATACGAGGTATGAAACAAAATTTTTGATTGCGTTCAAGATTTCTTGGTATACAAGAAACAACAGGCGTGCCCTTGGAAGGGTCTTAGGACCCTTGTTGTTTATGTTGTATGGCGTGACACAATAGGTACTTTGCAACTCCAATGTCATAGCACGCCTTGTAATTAACTTATCGAAGATAAGTGAAGTTTGTCTCGTACACCAACTCTACGTTTTTTATGTAAATTAATGAATCATTTGCCTTTCCAGGTGACAAGAGGTACGTGAGACAAGTTTCTTTGTTATTGTAGGGTGGTAGGAACACCATAAACGAATCAGAATGGAATCGGAACAGGAAATGGCGCAATGTGTGGTTTGGTAGCTTTAAATAGATGTGAGAGCACTGCAGAAACTGCACCTCTAGACACCCAAGTTCAGGGAAATTTCGTAAAGTGAGGATGGTAGGAAACCAAGACCCTTTCGGCCATCCATAAGAAAATGCCGCAAGAACTTCACGGAAACGGGGCAACCCAAGGAGAAGTGACGAAAACAGGGAGGGAATTCAACAGGTTTCCCAGCGTTCATCACACAAGTCTCTTAGTAAGGCATCAAAAGAAATGGATATGCTTCACAGACAGTGCACCGGGTACTTTAAAAGCGACTTGATCTGTTTCTGTATTGATTGCATATATACTGCACGCCCTTGGATGACGTTGAAGATTTGAAGGCAAAGATAATGACGGCTATTGAGACAGTTGACGTTGACATGTTAGAGTGAGTTTGTGCTGAACTGCAATATGACTAGATAGTGTACGCGCGACAAGGGAAGCGCATGTAGAGCCTGATGAAAGAACAAGGAAAAAAACTGAGTTGGTCATCAGACAAGCCTTTTTTCCTCTACGTTAATTACAAATTGAGTTATCTGACACTGAACTTGGAAAGTACCTTTTGGGACATCTTGTATATTAGCGACTGGCAGACAATGTTAATTGCAGCAACCTCAGACTTCGCATATGGTGCAGTTACCTACAACGAAGTACGTATCTACAAGGAAGTGCGTATCTACAAGGAAGTACCGTCCAGAAAACGCTACACAAATATTCAATCTTCATAAGGTTGCAAAAACGTTTAACTGTACAGAAATGTAAAATAACGCAGTTCAGACAACGAATAAGCGTATCATCCTCAACTTGAGTATTCATGATTCACAGTTAGTACTGGTCAATGTACTTGGGTTTGACGATTTGTAGGGCTATGAAATGGAATTAATGGAATTGTCACGTAGGCTCAATTGTAAGTAAATCATGATGCAAATTCTAGTTCGCTGGCAGGATACCGGGAAAACCATGACTGCTTACAAATCACTTGTGCGTCCCAAATTAGACTACTGTTCACGCCTGAAGGACCCGTACCAGATAGGACTAACAGGGGATACTGAACATATGGACAGATGGGCGTCACAATGGTCATGTGTGTGACTCAGGAGGTAGCGTCACGGGAATGTTGAAAAAGATGAACTGGCAGATTCTTGGAGATATAAGCAAATTATCCTGCTAAAGCCTACTTCGGAAATTTAAAGGCCCAGTACTGAGTGAAGAATGAAGCGATACTCTTCATCCCCTACCTGTCGCTCCTGTAGAGACCGAGAAGAGAGAATCACGATTCGTTACAACACGCGCATAAGGCGTCATTCTTCCTGCGCTCTATACACAATGGAACGAGAGGGAAACGTATAATGTGGTACCGTGCCAAGTACCTTCTGCCACGTAGTTCACAATGGTTTGCACAGTACGTATATGTAGATATACTCTCAGGTGGATGAGAATGGAATTTAAACCGTTATTTATAGTCGCCACAGGGGCGATACTTAAGCTGCGATCGAGAGATGTCACCTGTCTCATGTGCTACGGTAACGTTCTGCACGTCACAATACATAGGCTGCAGTATGTGTGCGCGCGTGAAAGAGCAAAAAGTCGAGATATTTCTATTGGTGATTGAGGACGGTGTAGTGAAAACATTACAACGTTATTTACGTCATTTGCAGACTAACAATTACAGCCTAACAATTACAGCCATTACCTGTCTTACGTTTTTAGGTTGGTTAGTACCTCGAAGTACATTTGACAAGGGCAAGCCATTAATACTTATTTTCCCCTAGGCAGCAGGTCAGGTGTTGACGTGCGAAAGCCTGGATGCAAAACAGTCTATACTGACGTGTGTAGTCCTTTTAGTGGTATGTATAACGTTCCCGCATAGATCCTATATAAACACTATTTTTAAAACATCGCTTAGTACGACATCGCTTATTGCAACTTATCGTATAAACCGTCGTATTTTTTTTATTACATTTTCGGGGAAATATATCGGCTATAGCGTCCAATGTTCGTCTTTGTTTATTAGGTATTTGGGGATTACTAACAATAAAGTGACGCTTATTTTGAAACTCTTGCTATCTGTGCATTGTTGGTTTCATATCAGTACGTCTGTTAAACAGTCAATGCAAGCATCGCTTTGAAAATGTTGTATAAAAAGAGTAAAGTACTGAATATCGAAGAAAAAAATCACACTTTATATGACAATAAGAACGGCGAAAGAAGGGTCGTAGCAGTAGATTCACTTGTCACTTGAGACAACAAAGTCGCTCATGTAAAGGGGGGCTTGTGACGCGCAGGGCAACCAGCGACACCCAGAGTCCCGAGGCGGAGCCGCGCTAGCTTCTGTCGCAGAAGCTCTAGCGTCTTTGACGCGGGGTGCGCGCGTGTGGGCGTGGGATCGATATTAGGCAAGACGCCGCGCTGCGGGGCGCGGCGCGGCGCGGCAGTAAGCTGATCAGCGTAACGGCCGGGCCAGGAGCAGCGGTAATCGCATTACGGCCGCCTGGGCACGCATGGCGGCCCTGCCCACGTCACTATCCCCGCTGCGACGGCCTTCGGCAGTACCTTGATGCTCATTAAGAACAGCTGCAGTCTCTGTTCCTTAACGCTGGTCCACCCCCCCCCCCCCCCCCCCAATACACACACCGATGATGATGAAACAACCATTTTTCATACACGGAAGTAACCAAACACTACTGGAAACTTCCGCACAAGACGCGATTCAACGTCACACACAATCATAATCACAGAGATCGGCTTACATTAGGTAAGCTTCGCAGGACAGTGCGTGATTCCAAATTTTTGAAGGCTGCAAGTTCATCTTTGCGAAGGTGTCGCCAAGGTCACAACTACTAAACCCAGTGTTTTGCGTAGCGCATTGGTAAGCATATAAACTTCAACCTTCTGCATCTTCGTATCAGACGACAACGATCTGCTAAGAACTTATGCAAGGCTGCGTTTGAATTTTTAACTGTTAGTTTGCCTCCTCTTGCCGCAGGCACTGATATTTTCGTCCACCTAATAGTTAGCGAAAAAGTTTCAGTTAACTCCTCGACAAAGAAAGGTCACACAATCAGATTTCTTTTTCTGTATTTGTTTGCTGGTGGCATAGTCCATATCAACTCTGGCAGGCGAGAAAAAAAATCTTACGTTCATACTCTCGAATGTTATTGAATTTAGCCTATGTTAAAATGAAGGACCAAGGAAGGAACATGTATTTTTGTTTTCTCCGAAAAACTTTTTGCTCCGAGATACAGCCCTCCAAAGATGACACTGCGAACACCAGTTCTTAGATGCAAATTATCGAAAAAATTTTAAATGCAGTATCTCTGTAACAGTTCTAGATATTTAGTTAGTTTTTTCATTTGAAAGATAATTGCTTTTTGATTCCAATGATATCCTCTGTTTGGGCAAAACGGTCGAAGTTCATTTACTGTTGCCTTTTTTTAATAATTTACAGAAAAAAACTTTTCAAAAATGCCAATCCAGAAAAGTTAAATTTTTTCCTGTTTATTAATACCATGTAGTACTGTATTTTCTGTAAAGGAGAGCTTCCACTTTTAAGTTTGTCAGGTTTTATTTTAAAAAATCTAACTTTCAAGGGAATGTATGTCTTCACTAAAGTTGTTTCTTACTAATTTCTTTGTTACTATGCTTATACCTATTGTCTTTGTTGCAGTTATTTCTTATCACTTTCTTTGTTGCAGTTATTTCTTACACTTTGTTGTAGTTTGTCAGTTTCTTTGTCGTGGTTGTTCATTGCAGGCTTCTGTATTGTAGATCAGTGCTAATTTGTTTACTGAAGAGGCTTCTAAGAAATTTGAGACCATTCAGTGAGTTCTGTGTTTTTGTGAAGAATTTACCAGTTCACACAATTGCAGTGTGTTGTGAAAAGGACTGTTTGAAGTGTCATCTGACTGGGGCTACAGGAGAGTAAAGTGTGCTGACTATTTGCATACCCATAAAAGAGTGATATTCAAGACAAAAAACAGACTGTTTCAAAGTGAAGATGTTTCCAGTGACGACTTTTGGTGTTCTACATGTTTTGACAGAATAACAGCAATGATAGTATCTGAACAAGGTAAAGCCTCCCATGGCGTACATGATGCTGACTTTACATCAATAGAGGAAGAATTAAATACCCTGAATCAGTCAAATACAGAGGTAGGTATTAGTCCTGTTAAGAAACCGGTGTCAGTGAAGTCTAGTCATAAGCTCTATGCATCAAGAAGGTGCAGAGAAATTACTGAAGCTGAGGATGAATACGCTACACCAAAACTGATCACAATCTTCAAAGTAGAAATTCCATCTTCAGAAGAAAATGAACCAAAGCACTCTTGCACTTCTTGCCAGTAATTTTTCACAAATTTTCAGCTGTTGCATATTACGCATCCTACAGTGAAAAGGTGCAAGTTTTAACTATTATTCCAGACACATTTTCAAAGCAAACATTTCTGAACTACGTTCTATCAGTATCGAAGTACATGGTAAACAAATCAAGAAATGTGAGGTCGCTAAAAGGCGTCTTTGGAAGACCAGATCCCTATTATGGTCATCTGTAGAAGCAGCTCAAGTTCAAATAGTGCAGTCACTTTATCTGGAAGATAAATGGGACTGTTCTTGCCACAGTGCAAACAAAAAAGACACTATAACTGTTTAACAGTTGAAGTTCAAAAAGTTGTGAAAGTGAAGAGGTACATGACTCTCAGTATTAAAGAAACTTTTGCAATTTATAAGAGCAACTATACAAGTTCACATATTGGAAGTCAAAATTTTATGCACTACGACCTAAGTGGGTAATTCCACACCCACCTAGAGATGTCTTTTTATGTGTGTACTGCGCAAATTTTGAACTTTTGTGTGGTAACTTTGAAGAACTTACTGGAGCACGTGACATGTGACACCTTGGTTGGGTGTTTGAAGTCATTAGTAGTCTGTGACGTAAGGCGAGATACAAGTTTGTTACAAGAATGTGGTGACTGCCCTGAAAGGGAGGGCTGTCTCTACAGACACTTGGCCTGGAACACGTAGCAGATGACTCTACAGAAATTACATATGCAAAATGGGAGGAAAATAAACTAATTAAGAAAATTTACCTTCGACAGTTTCATTGATAAACTTGGTAAATGGTCCGTTAAACCATTAACACACCAGCATCTGAAGAAATTGCAACACACTGCAGAAGTGTAAGGGTGTGTGCAGGATGAAGAACTACGTTTAGTGCTTCACTATCTTTTTTCTGAGAACGGGTCTGTAATTCTCCCACAAAAAAATCCAAGGGTATCGTTGGATTAATGACCAGGTTTCAATTTTTACAGGAGTGACATTTTCAAAACAAGACCACAAGTGTCGCAGTTATAAGTAATGACACAGGAAATGACTCAGCACATGCTTTGCTAGCAATGCGCAAAATTCTTCAACTGAAAACAAGGGCAGAGAAGATGATCATTATTTCTGATGGTGCTCCTAGTCATTTTAAAAATCGTTACCAGCAATTTGAATTGAGTAAAGGCCTGGCCAGACAGAATCCGGCCTGCCGCTGCGACGGACGGCGCAGCGGGTCGCCGGGCCCGTCAGCGGCCAGGGACGCCACACAGGCAACGGCCGCTGTTACACTGTGGAAGGGGGCCGAACCCCATTATTAAGCTTGCATGCATAGCGCTATTGTCTTGGCGTTAGACGATTTGGAAGCTTCACGCGGGACACTATCTTTGTGCGATTTTTTTCCTTTTTTTTAAAGTGCGGAAATGAGTAGCTCGGACGAGGAAGAACTACTCCTCGCACTAGCGATACGAAATGGCACTAAGAAGAGATGTTGGGTACACGACATTAATAGCAAGAGAGAAAGCTTAGGAGAATATCATCGTCTGTGCATTGAACTAGAGTGACGAAAATAAGTTCTTCAAACATTTTCGATGTCGCGAGAATGTTTCGGGGAACTGCATCGCCTGGTAAAAAAGTAGCACCGAGAAGTGCACAACGAACTGGAGAAAGCCAATTGATACAAGGCACAGACTAGCCATTTGTTTGAGGTAAGTTTTACCATTTGTGGCCTCTTTGTGCTTCAAGCAGAAGTCATATAAATTATTCCATTTCAGTTTTGTTGTATCATATGAAAGGTTCGGCGGAAGAAAGTGCTACCCCACAACGTAGTTACGAGTGGAATTATAAATTTATCCGCAGTGTTTACAAATACAGCAAACGTAGTAACATCTAGTTCCGTATGTCCCGCTAGAGAGAACTTCCTACAAAAGAGATTGGTTTGTTTCATTGTATTCATAACATTGTCATTGAATTTAAACAGACATATCTTTGGTCATTAACTTATCTATTCGTTCTATCGGCATAATTTTAATCTTTGTCAGATACTTGACTAAAGGCGACAGTCACCAGACCATAGCTTTTTCTTTTCGGTTAGGACGTTCAACAGTCTCATAAATTGTGGAAGAAGTGTGCCAGGTAATATGGACTGTTCTACAGCCCAGGTATTTACCTACTCCTACAACAGAGATGTGGAAGAAACCTGACGAAGGATTTCTAGAACTTTGGGGGTTTCCGAACTGCCTTGGAAGCATAGACGGAAAGCATATCATGTTAAAATGCTCGAAGGATAGTGGATCCCAGTTCTGTTGCAAACAATTCTTTTCGCTAGTTCTCCTGCCGATCGTTGATCCATACTACAAGTTTACAGCTGTTGATAGTGCAAGTTATGGACGTCACAGTGACAACACTATTTTTGAGAAGTCAGCTTTCTATCAAGAGTATATCGAGGGTAAAAGTATTCTACCTCCAAATCCGGATAGCGTGTATCATGCAAAAGGTTGTATTCTCTCGCCTCTATAAGACTGTGTCCATGATGCATGCACTACGAGCTGCAAACCAAAAACTACCTCCCGCCGCTGTTTCCAGTGTGACGGCAGAGAAGTTGAATGCGCCAACAGAGACAAGCAGCCGCTGCGGCTTGCGGCGAATCTGTAATCTGTGACAACCCGGCGGCGGCCTGTGCGGCAGGCCGCATGCCGGTGCGTCAAAGCCGCACTCTGTGTGACCGCCGCCATACAATAAAGACAGATTCAACAGTGCGACCTGCCGACTGCGATTCAAGGCCACAGACCGGACGACCAGGCCGCATTCTGTCTGGCCAGGCCTTACGGAAGTTAGACCGTCAGAGAGAGCGCATCGCTAGTTCCTGCTACTACTAAGGCGAGTACACTGTTTGCTTGTTACATATTTTTACGAGCTTCAAACAGTAGGAGTGCAGTAATGGATAGGAACTGTGATTGTTGTGTACAGATGCGAGCTGAGATGGCGACCCTTCCCTCACGGCTCCAGGCTGCGTTCCGTCACACAGCTTGAGGTTGCTGCCAAGGAACGTCGCTGTGGGGGATCGGACGCGGGGATGCGAGGGACGTCGAGCACGTCCCACGTGTCCTCCGATCGGTCCACTGCTGTGGCTGCCCAGGTTACTGCCTGCACTGAGCTTGACCCCTCACCCGTGGTCGAGTGGGAGATCACCGGCTCGCAACGAATCCACAGAGGGTGCTGCCTGCACTGAGCTTGACCCCTCACCCGTGGTCGAGTGGGAGATCATCGGCTCGCAACGAATCCACAGAGGGTGGGTTTGCTGGTAGTTGGGAGCTCCAACGTTAGGCGCGTAATGGGGCCCCTTAGGAACATGGCTGCCAAGGAGGGGAAGGAAGCCAGTGGACACTGTGTGTGCATTTCGGGGGGGGGGGGGGGGGGGGGGGGTCATTCCGGATGTGGAAAGGGTGCTTCCGGATGCCATGAAGAGTACACGGTGCAGCCAACTGCAGGTGGTGGTCATGTCGGTACCAACGACGTGTGTCGCTTTGGATCGGAGCAGATTCTGTCTGGTTTCGGGCGGTTAGCGGAAATTGTAAAGACTGCCGTCTTGCTTCCGAGATTAAGGCGGAGCTCACCATCTGCAGCATCGTCGATAGAACCGACTGTGGTCCTTTGGTCCAGAAACGAGTGGAGGGTCTGAATCAGAGGCTCAGGCGGTTCTGTGACCGTGTAGGCTGCAGATTACTTGACTTGCGCCATCGGGTGGTGGGTTTCCGGGTTCCGCTTAATAGGTCAGGAGTCCACTACACGCAGGAGGCGGCTACATGTGTAGCGGGGGCTGTATGGAAGGGACTAGGCGGTTTTTTTAGTTTAGAGGGTCTTAGGGAACCACAGAACGGGGGTCCGTCAGAAAGTGGGCAGGTAAAACGCAGTAAGGTAACTGCAGAAACGATTGGTATTGTAGCTGTAAATTGTCGTAGCTGTGTTGGGAAAGAACCAGAGCTTCAAGCCCTAATAGAAAGCACCGAAGCTCAAATAGTTGTAGGTACAGAGATCTGTTCAGCCGAAATTTTTTCAAACGATCTAACAGTGTCCAGAAAGGACAGATTAAATACACTTGGTGGTGGAGTATTTATTTCTGTCAGAGGTAGTTTGCCTTGTAGCGAAATTTAAGTAGATAGTTCATGTGAAATAGTATGGGTAGAGGTTATACTTGACAATCGGACTAAACTATTAATTGGATCGTTTTACCGACCCCCCCCCCCCTCCCCCGCGACTCGAAGACATAGTTGCCGAACAGTTCAAAGAAAACTTGAGTCTCTTTCAACTAAGTACCCCGCTCATACAATTATAGTCGGTGGTGACTTCAATCTATCCTCGATATGCTGGAAAAACTATACGTTTAAAGCAGGCGGCAGGCATAAAACATAATCCGAAATTTTACTGAATACTTTCTCAGAAAATAATTTTGAACAATTAGTTCATGATTCCACTCGAAGCGTAAATGGTTGCGAAAGCATACTTGACCTTTTAATAACAAATAGTGTGTTGTGACGAATACGGGGTTTAGCGACCACAAGGCAGTTGCTGCTAGGCTGAATACCGTAACACCTACAACCATTAAAAAGCAACGCAAAATATACCTATTTAAAAAAAGCTGATAAAAATGCTCTTAACGCCTTTTTAGGAGACAGTCTTCACTCCTTCCGATCTGATCATGTAAGTGTAGAAAAGTTGTGGAATTTTTTCGAAGAGATAGTATCAACAGCAATTGAGGGATATATACCACATAAGTAAGTGATGGTACTGATACCCCATGGTACACAAAACGGGTCAGATCGTTGTTGCAGAAGCAGCGAAAAAAAGCATGCCAAATTTAAAAGAACGCAAAATTCCGAAGATTGGCAAAGTTTTACAGAAGTTCGAAATATGGCGCGTACTTCAATGCGAGATGCTTTTAATAATTTCCACAACGAAATTCTGTCTCGAAATCTGGCAGAAAACCCGAAGAGATTCTGGTCATACATAAAGCACAATAGTGGCAAGACACAATCAATATCTTCACTGCGCGGAAATAACGATGAAGTTACTGATGACAGTGCCACTAAAGCAGAGTTATTAAACACGGTTTTCCGAAAGTCCTTCACCAAAGAAGACGAAGTAAATATTCCTGAATTCCAATAAACAACAACTGCCAAGATGAGAAACATAGAAATAGATATCCTCGGTGTCACAAAGCACCTTAAATCATTAAATGAAGGCAAGGCCTCCGGTCAGGATTGTATACCAGTCAGATTCCACTCAGAGTTTGCTGGTAAAATAGCTCCATATTTAGCAATTATATATAACCACTCGCACACAGAAAAATCCATACCTAAAGACTGGAAAATTGCTCCAGTCACACCAATACCCAAAAAGTGAAGTAGGAGTAATCCGCTGAATTACAGGTCTATATCACTAACGTCGATTTGCAGTATGGTTTTAGAACATTTACTGTATTCGAAATTTATGAAGTACCTCGAAGAAAACGATTTATTGACATATAGTCCGCACGGATTCAGAAAATATCGTTCTTGTGAAACACTACTCATGAAGTAATAAGTACTATCGACAGGGGATGTCAAATTGATTCCATATTTTTAGATTTTCAGAAGGCTTTCGACACCGTTCCTCACAAGAGCCTTCTATCGAACTGCGTGTCTACGGAATATCGCCTCAGTTGTGCGACTGGATTCGTGATTTCCTGTCAGAAAGGACACATTCGTAGTAACAGACGGAAAGTCATGGAGTAAAACAGAAGTAATATCCGGCGTTCCCCAAGGAAGTGTTATAGGCCCTCAATTGTTCCTCATCTATATTAATGACATAGGAGACAATCTGAGTAGCCGTCTTAGACTGTTCACAGAGGATGCTGTCATTTTCCGTCTTGTAAAGTCATCAGATGATCAAAACGACTTGCAAAATGATTTAGATAAGATTTGTGTATGGTGCGAAAAGTGGCAATTGACACTGAATAAAGAAAAGTGTGGAGTTATTCACATGAGTACTAAAAGAAATCAGCTAAATTTCGATTACGCGATAAGTCACACAAATCTGAGGGCCGTAAATTCAACTAAATACTTAGGGACTACAATTACAAACAACCTAAACTGGAACTATCACATAGATAATATTGTGGGTAGAGCAAACCAAAGACTGCGATTCATTGGCAAGGGGAAACTACAGCCTTAATGTTTCCGGAGGGCATGCAGCTTTACTGTATGGTTAAATGATAATGGCGTCCTCTTGGGTAAAATATTCCGGACGTAAAACAGTCCCCCATTCGGATCTCCGGGCGGGGACTACGCAGGACGATGTTGTTATCAGGAGAAAGAAAACTGGCGTTCTACGGATCGGAGCGTGAAATGTCAGACCCCTTAATCGGGCAGGTAGGTTGGAAAATTTAAAAAGGAAAATGGATAGGTTAAAGTTAGATATAGTGGGAATCAGTGAAGTTCGGTGGCAGGAGGAACAAGACTTTTGGTCAGGTGAATACAGGGTTATAAATACAAAATCAAATAGGGGTAATGCAGGAACAGGTTTAGTAATGAATAAAAAAACAGGAATGCGGGTAAGCTACTACAAACAGCATAGTGAACGCATTATTGTTCAAAAATGGCTCTGAGCACTATGGGACTTAACATCTGTGGTCATCAGTCCCCTAGAACTTAGAACGACATAAACCTAACTAACCTAAGGACATCACACACATCCATGCCCGAGGCAGGATTCGAACCTGCGACCGTAGCAGTCGCGCGGTTCCGGACTGAGCGCCTAGAACCGCTAGACCACCGCGGCCGGCGAACGCATTATTGTGGCCAAGATAAATACGAAGCCCACGCCTACCACAGTAGTACAAGTTTATATGGCAACTAGCTCTGCAGATGAAGAAACTGATGACATGTATGGCGAGATAAAAGAAATTATTCAGATAGCGAAGGGAGACGAAAATTTAATAGTCATGGGTGACTGGAATTCGATAGTAGGAAAAGGAAGAGAAGGAAACATAGTAGGTGAATATGGATTGGGGGTAAGAAATGAAAGAGGAAGACGCCTGGTAGAATTTTGCACAGAGCTAACACTTGGTTCAAGAATCATGAAACAAGGTTTTGTAAATGGAAGAAGCCTGGAGATACTGGAAGGTCTCAGATAGATTATATAATGGTACGACAGATTTAGGAACCAGGTTTTAAATTGTAAGACATTTCCAGGGGCAGATGTGGACTGACCACAATCTATTGGTCATGAACTGTAGATTAAAACTGAAGAAACTGCAAAAAGGTGGGAATTTAAGGAGATGGGACCTGGAGAAACTGAAAGAACCAGAGGTTGTAGAGAGCTTCAGCGAGAGCATTAGGGAAAGATTGACAAGAATGGGGGAAAGAAATACAGTAGAAGAAGAATGGGTAGCTTGGAGACATGAAATAGTGAAGGTAGCAGAGGATGAAGTAGATAAAAAGACGAGGGCTAATAGAAATGCTCGGGTAACAGAAGAGATATTTAATTTAATTGATGAAAGGAGAAAGTATAAAAATGCAGTAAATGAAGCAGGCAAAAAGGAATACAAACGTCTCAACAATGGGATCGACAGGAAGTGAAAAATGGCTAAGCAGGGATGGCTAGAGGACAAATGTAAGGATGTAGAGGCTTATCTCACGAGGGGTAAGATAGATACTGCCTACAGGAAAATTAAAGATACCTTTGGAGAAAAGAGAACCACTTGTATGAATATCAAGAGCTCAGATGGCAACCCAGTTCTAAGCAAAGAAGGGAAGGCAGAAAGGTGGAAGGAGTATATAGAGTGTCTATACAAGGGCGATGTACTTGAGGACACTATTATGGAAATGGAAGAGACTGTAGATGAAGATGAAATGGGAGATACGATACTGCGTGAAGAGTTTGACAGAGCACTGACAGACCTGAGTCGAAACAAGGCCCCGAGAGTAGACAACATTCCATTGGAACTACTGACGGCCTTGGGAGAGCCAGTCCTGACAAAACTCTACCATCTGGTGAGCAAGATGTATGAGAGGGGCGAAATACCCTCAGACTTCAGGAAGAATATAATAATTCAAATCCCAAAGAAAGCAGGTGTTGATATACGTGAAAATTACTAAACTATCAGTTTAATAAGCCACGGCTGCGAAATACTAACACGAATTCTTTACATACGAATGGAAAAACTGGTAGAAGCCGACCTCGGGGAAGATCAGTTTGGATTCCTAAGAAACGTTGGAACACGTGAGGCAATACTCACCCTACGACTTATCTTACAAAATAGAGTAAGGAAAGGCAAACGTACGTTTCTAGCATTTGTAGACTGAGAGAGAGGATTCCAGTCAACATTGTCAAAAGCTTTTTCTAATTCTGGAGGTGGCAGGGGTAAAATACAGGGAGCGAAAGGCTATTTACAATTTGTACAGAAACCAGATGGCAGTTATAAGAGTCGAGGGACATTAAAAGGGAAGCGTTGGAAAGGGAGTGAGACAGGGTTGTAGCCTCTCCCCAATCTGCATATTGAGCAAGCAGTAAAAGAAACAAAAGAAAAATTCGGAGTAGGAATTAAAATCCATGGAGAAGAAATAAAAACTTTGAGGTTTGCCGATGACATTTTAATTCTGTCAGAGACAGCGAAGGACCTGGAAGAGCAGCTGAACGGAATGGACAGTTTCTTGAAAGGAGGATATGAGATGAACATCAACGAAAGCAAAACGAGGATAATGGAATGTAGTCGAATTAAATCGGGTGATGCTGCGGGAATTAGATTAGGAAATGAGACGCTTAAAGTAGTAAATGAGTTTTGCTATTTGGGGAGCAAAATAACTGATGATTGTCTAAGTAGAGAGGATATAAAATGTAGACTGGCATTGGTAAGGAAAGCGTTTCTGAAGAAGTGAAATTTGTTTTACATCGAGTACAGATTTAAGTGTCAGGAAGTCGTTTCTGAAAGTATTTGTATGGAGTGCAGCCATGTATGGAAGCGAATTGTGGACGATAAATAGTTTAGACAAGAAGAGAATAGAAGCTTTCGAAATGTGGTGCTACAGAAGAATGCTGAAGATTAGATGGGTAGATCACATAACTAATGAGGAGGTATTGTACAGAACTGGAGAGTAGAGAAGAGAAGAGATGAGAAGTTTGTGGCACAACTTGACTCGAAGAAGGGACCGGTTGGTAGGACATGTTCTGAGGCATCAAGTGATCACCAATTTAGTATTGGAGGCCAGCGTGGAGGGTAAAAATCGGAGAGGGAGACCAAGAGATGAATACACTAAGCAGATTCAGAAGGATGTAGGGTGCACTAAGTACTGGGGGATGAAGAAGCTTGCACAGGATAGAGTAGCATGGAGAGCTTTATCAAACCAGTCTCAGGACTGAAAACCACAACAACATTGAAATTACTTCACGCGTTGGAGCTGGTTTGGTTGGTTGATTTGGGGATGGGGGACAGACCGAACAGCGAGGTCATCGGTCCCATCGGATTACGGAAGGACGTCGGTCGTGCCCTTTCGAAGGAACAATCCCGGCATTTCCCTTTGCGGTTTCGGGAAATCACGGAGAACGTAAATGCGCCATTGCTTCCATGTATTCCATTGCTCATGTTTTGTCGACAATGTTAAAGTGGCTCCAGTCATTTGGTTAGCTTTCTCACTTTGTCTTCTGAATTGTAAGCAACGACTTGTCGAATGTTGTAAAAACTGGTGCGACAGTTGCAAGCTTCGTTCCAGCAGTCAATTTCCAGAGGAAAGTGTACTAAGAAGTTAACTACACTTGCTCTATTTTTAGTTTTTATAGATGCACATTAAAGGTTACACCGACATTTGAATGTGTTTATTCATTTCATTTCTTTGATGTTTTGTTCCAATTCAAAGGGCGTATCAGCGAAGAAATTCGCAAACTGCTCGAAGAAGGTGGTGAATAAGTCTATCCAGGCTTTTCTGACCTGGAGGAAAGTGACGTAGATTTGACCTGAAGGAAAGTGACGTAGATTTGACTGATGAAAACACTGAATAGGACCATGGCAGTGAATCTGAACTCAAAGGTGAGAATGGTGGTGATGTACGGGGGTTCTTTTATTGAAAAGAAAGTTTCATGTTTGTGTAAAGGCGCGTATGCTAAAACATCACAACCAACAGGGAAAACATTGTACAAATTCCACCAGATCCGAAGAGAAATGTGAAGGGTATAACTGATGAAGTTAGTGCTTGTTTGAAAGTAATTGACTTTATTGATAAAATCGTAAACCTATACAATTACCTATATAAATGAACAGCGAGACACACATCAGTTCTCGCGCAAAAGAAGAAACAAAGTGACGAAATAATGTCTATGTTCGGGAATTTTTTTATGAAGAAGAAGATGATGATGAAAATGCCATCATGCTAATGTACTGGAACTCAGGCCAGCAGATGAACAGGAATGCCACTGCTTAGGACTGCAGTGTGTTACAGTAAGTTTTTATTTTTATATACTGTACGCGGTTTGGACAGTATCGGGTATCTAATGCACCTGAGGACAGTGAAAAATATATGGTGCCTTTAGAAAATTCTAACAGGAACCTTACAGCTTACAATTTGTGCACAAGTTACCTACTTTCTGAATATTTGTTACGGAAGACTATCACTTGCATTGGTACAATGGCGAAGAACAGACGTAAAATTCTTCCAGAATTTCTCCCAAACAAAACAAAATAAATTCGAAGTGTAAAGTTTGGATCTCAACAGGGCAAGACCTTGGTTTCGTATGTTCCTCGTAAAAACTGTGCTATCACACTTTTGTCTGCTGTGCATGACATGGCGACAGTGGATTAAGAAAATACATAAACCTGAGATCATAATTGAGCACATGACAAAAGGTGGAGTTTACGTTCTAGCTAAAATGTGAGCCTGATATTTCATTTCAAAGAATTACAAGGAGATGGCCATTGCCTACTTTTTCATTTTTCTGAACACTCCGGAATTAATTCGCAAACAAATTGTCTGAAAGTTGTTATGAAAGTGAATATATGTCACAAAAACTGGCTAAAACCTTTTATTATGAATGTTGAAGATAGTGAATATGAACTGCTTTCTTCAATAAATGTAATAGTTTAACACAAGTTTGTTTTTACTGACAAATGACCATGTTGTAAATTTTACAGCGCACCTGCCAGAGGGTTAAGTGTTTGGATCCCGAGTCATGGGTCTCGCACTTTGTTTCGTATTTCATTACACACACACACACACACACACACACACACACACAATTATGCAAACAGAATTCGAAGCACTGTCTTTCAGAAGGAAAAAAATGGCCGGAATTTTCGGTATCTTACAGATACAGGTCTGGAGATGTCCTAATGGCACAGTGGCAGATGAGTGATGGCATCCCCGCCGGAGATGGATGGTCTGCTTCAATTTGTCTTTGAACACTTGCTTTCTCAGAACTTTCCGTACATACCTTGCCTCCATCTTGTTCGAATCTGTCTGTAGACAGTCCTAAGTGCCAGCATGAAGGATGTCTTGTGAATGACTAGAGCATTATGATTGTATTTTGTACGGATCGCCATATTGCACCGACAATTAAACCCTGTAACGTGCCCTACATATTGTGAAATACGGAAAGACTCTTACTCAATTACACTGCTCTCCCACTGAGGACAGGTGCATGGACGTACCCAGCGGGGGGCAGGGGGGGCAGGGGGGGCAGGGGCCCGCCCCCCCCCCCAACCGATATTCGCAGTTTTTCACTAGTTTACTGTTTTATTTAATAAGAAATGCTGCATGTTTTCTCGGATTGTACAAGTGCATTCTTGTATTTAAAATGTTTATTAAAAGCAGGTTTACTGTTTTATTTAATAAGAAGTGCTGTATGTTGTCTCGAGTCCTCGATTCCTGAGACTAGTATGACCTGTCATGTCTAGAGAACCAGCAAACATGTCTTCCACCAGATAGATGCACACACCACAATCGATGTTCCCTAAACTAAATAATGGCGCGAAGAGTGCAGAAGCGGTCAATCGAACAATTTACATGGGAGGGAATAACTGTCCAGCGCACACACACCTCCATATTCAATCATCTCAGATTTCCACATGATCACGAAAGATATCCAACACATACTAAGTATTAGTTCGCTATTTGGTCATCTAGAGGACAAAACATGGAGTGTATGAATGTAGATTACTTAACCAACAGGCCTCTCCATTCGGACGGCTCCTACTGTTAACAGGAAATGTGAATCATTCCTGCACAGGTCACAGGTGCTGCACGACAAGAATGCATGGACAGAATCGACCTAGAAAAAAACCGCCCTCATATATATTTTATCCCTGTATTTACAACTAAATGTTACCATTGCAGTTTCAGTTCAATGAGACTTGACAATGAGCAAAGTATCAGACATACACCCTGCTGACAGCTGTGGCTCTGGAAACAGAAATATCGGTACCATTCTTATGACTTGACATACTCTTCCCTTTGCTATCACAGTACTCCATGACAAATCCATACCTTCCTTATGACTGCATATAGTCATTTCCTTTGCACATGTCTGAACACAAACGCATACGTTATAAGCCTGATGCTCAAGGCGAACCTATCACACACACCCCTCTCCCCTACTACTACTACTAAGTACAATACTTCGACAGTAAGCGATTGCAGACTATACAAAATAATACTGACCGAAAATCAACGATGGGTGGACATGTCCCATAAGTTTTTCATGCGAGTGCTATCACGTTGTCTTAGAGAGGCATAATCATCTTCGAAATAGCTGTATGTTAAAAAAACACAACCATATTACCATCATAAGCGCTCTTGGTTCTACAGGTGCACACAAGTATCCACGTTAATATATATACTGGCTTTATAAATCCACTTATGACATTACCTACGAATGAATTGGTTTCTGCAGACAAATACAGAGACGGTGATTGCTGGAGTGTATAGTATCAGACTAGCGGTCCAGTTACACGTAGCCCACGATGGCGTCTCGTGATAAAAATCGCTCTGTTTTGAAAGTGATTCGGCTAAAGAACATTGTATGAAACCGCTATTTGCAACTCCCTCATGCCGCCAGACATCTCTCCAGTATTTGTAACGTATTCTGTCTGGATACCATGCAAAAGGTTCTGAAATGTATCCACTGATTTAAAAGCAATGACTAATTGCGAAGGACCATGAACAGTAGTAGATGGTGTGCTGATTGAGGTCGTAAGAAATGTACACTAGCTTTTCAGATATCTAGTGTTACACTATCCGCTAGAAATGATGTCTATGATTTGGAACCAAGTCTTTCCATTCCATAACATACCTGCTTTGGATCCTATGGAGAAGTCCTTTAATGATTACTACCATTACTCAATTATATTTCTGGCACTCTCTTATCTCGCAATGAGTCAACTTTTTCGGATCTGTTTGCTACAGTAAAAAATTCCAACATGGTTTTAGTCAGTCCCTACGCATCCTGCAACTGCTCCCATTTGTACAGCTTTGCGCATGTGATCGTTCCAATTTACGTCAGAACTTAGCAGAAGTCGGAGAAAGCCATATCCGCCACCTTCTGCAACCCGTGTAGAGAGAGCGACCAGTCAGTGCGACAGGACGGTGTTTTGATCATTCGGTGGAAATGGACGCATTGTGGTGCGTCCCCAAACTACAGATACTACAGTCCAAAGCAAATCTGCATCTATTCACACCTATCAGTCCAACATGTTATCGTTATTCTGTGCCATCCAACAGAGAAAAATTACGAACTACAAAAGCTCCACAAACTTCATCTGATATAGAACTCCGTAAGATTTTTACCACATACCTCTCTCCCCCCATATATGGAAAACAAATACTATCTGCGTGCCAGCATCTAGAACATGTAACGATCCTATTAAATATACAGAGGTCAGTTTAAAGTTTCATCACCTGTACTGTAGGAGGATGACCATACCCCACAGACTATACTGTTAGTCGCAAGAGACACTCCCTGTGACCCTGTGTCGTCGTTTGAAACATTTTTTTCCGCTCTAACATGCTTTGTAAACTTCCATACATTTTGTTTGTGCGCCACGACTTCGAGGTCTGTGTCAGGTTCTAAACTGACATTAACACGTTCTGATCCAATGCCTCTCGCAGAAAACTAGACGTCGCACGTTGTAAATCATCTTGTTACTCCGGCTACCGTAACACGCCACACACACTGGATGATTTTAAATAGAAGAAAGGTACAACATAAGGAAACGAAGTGTTTGGCGGCGTTGTGGAGAGTTTGCAAACTGCTGTCCGAAAGAGATTGACGACCTCTACATTTAAACTCATATGTCACAGTGACAGAATAGATGATGGCTCCGCATTCCGTTTCGACTGATTCCTCATACTGCAGTCATGTACGCGAACACTATTTCAGTGCTATCCTTCCGCAGAAGGTGTTGTCCCTCCACCAAAACTATTTCTCCAACTCAAACAAACGATGTCTGTCAATCATTACGTGGTAACCAACAGTGTACCAGTGAACAGATGGGATAGAAAAGACACCCCCCCCCCCCCCCCCATGTACTGATAATAAGCATTACAGTTGATTGTGTGAACAATTTTACCAATTTTACAGGAATTTTTAACACCGATCAATGATGTGACAGCATGTTTCCCAATTTCATTATCATAGCTAAACCACCCCCTACCCAATTTGCAAGTATCATTGCGAATTGCGGATAGACCACTGTGCAGTACATCCATGCATTGTTAATTCTCGAACACATCCATCATCAAAGTATATCAAGACAGCGCACTACATATTTCTAACACTTCGAACATAGTGCTTAATTTATGATCTATCTCTATGCTGATGGGAATCACATAGCATTCTCGCAGTCTTAGGGTAAAATTAGAGACTGAAAGCGCCGCCCCCCCCCCCCCCCCTCACACTGTCATTGACCAACTCGCCCTGCAGCACAGTTACCGATTTAATCTGCAATCCACCAGAAGTAGACCGTGAATGATTGGAGCTTGCCAAGTCCTTGCCCATCCAAAATGCAGTGGACAGGGGGGGGGGGGGGGGCAATGAGCATTTCCTGCACACGTTGTTTGCATATCTGTTGCATTATTTTGCAAATAGGTCTGTAGGCTGTGCTGTGTGTTATTTGGACAGTTTACGAGTTGGTTTCATGTCTGCATTATTTAGGAGGAGTTTACATGTCTGTGTGCTGTGTACTAAAATTATTTCGGTAATTTAGGAGTTGTTTGTGTGTCTGCAGAGCGTTCTTTCGGTAATTTACGAGTAGTTTACAGGTCTGTAGGCTGTGTGGCGTGACTCCAAGCATGTCAGAGCCTGTGTTTTGTATCAGTGTGATGAATATACTATCTCATATCTATGCCTAAATAAATTGTTCCAAAATAAATGAAGTACACTCCTTCCTCTCTCCAGCAGCCCAGAGCAGCCTGAGTCATTTTCCCCTCCAGACAGTCATCTTGGGTTACATCAAGGAACGGAAGACAGCGCCCTCTGTTGGCAGTACTGTGTACTAGGTCAGTTGGACTCCGGACCCCATTTTGACTACGCTTGATGGTGGTACTGCCTCTAATTGTTTAAATAAATAGTGCATGCAAAATAAAGACTTATGTCGAACACAGGTCAAGTCCTCTTCCCACCATTTCCTAAGAAGAGGTGGCAGTCTGATAACAGGTTAGTGGAAGTAGTCCAAGTGACCTATTTTCCCCGCTACTTTCTTAGGTTAGTAGAGATGTGTTGCATTGTTCTGATGGAATTTGAACTTCCCGCCATTTTCTGAGGGAGGGGAGGGCGGTAGGTTAGTGAAGGTAGCTCGATTGACCTATCTTCCCGCCAAAATCAATAATCTTTGATGACGTCATTGCCGTCATCTTGGATACATCTGGCAACAATGTAGAGTGGGGCCTTACGAACATGGCTTTATTACTAGTGTCAAGTGAGGGAATCTACACGAAGCGAAACAAACAGGCACCGAGAAAAGAACTCTCTTCACCTAGAATAAAACTGATCAAATTTTGTTTATAAACTAGAACGTTGATTAGGATTTTTCCTTTTAGATACGTGTAGTGTCGATGTGAATGTAATGGACGACTGCAGGTCACTTCAGGTAATTGAAAACAAGTTTCACATGTGTTCAGAATGAGATTTTCACTCTGCAGCGGAGTGTGCGCTGATATGAAACTTCCTGGCAGATTAAAACTGTGTGCCCGACCGAGACTCGAACTCGGGACCTTTGCCTTTCGCGGGCAAGTGCTTGGTAGGTCCCGAGTTCGAGTCTCGGTCGGGCACAAAGTTTTAATCTGCCAGGAAGTTTCACATGTGTTCTAGTTTTAATATTGTATTTTTTTCAATAGCATAATGTAAACTTAAGAAGAATGAGTTTTCGATTTACTATTTTCCCTGCACGGTAAATATTCGTAATTTTGTTGCGATCCTTTTATGTTTATTGAAATGGTCACAGTATGTAGTAACTCACGGAAAATCAAATGTTCAAATGTGTGTGAATTCCTAAGGGACCAAACTGCTGAGGTCATCGGTCCCTAGACTTACACACTACTTAAACTACCTTAAACTAATTTATGCTAAGAAAAACACAATTCAGTTTTATTACCTGATTTTCCTCAGTTCGGCCCCTCCCGCCGGAGGTTAGGGTCCTCCCTCGGGCATGGGTATGCCCGAGGGAGGACCCTAACCTCCGACGCGAGGGGCCGAACTGAGGAAAATCTGATAATAAAACTGAATTGTTATAGACCCTCTCCTTTTCGGAACTTTCATAAACGATTTAGGAGACAATCTGAGCACCACTCAGACTGTTCACAAATGATGATGCCATTTACCGTCTAGCAAAGTCATCAGATGATGAAAACCAACTGCAAAATGACTTAGTTACCGTATCTGTATGGTGCGAAAAGTGGAAATTGACTGTAAATAATGAGAAGTCTGAAATCATCCACCTGAGTACAAAAAGAAATCCGTTTAATTTCGGTAAACACAAATCACACATACCAAAATGCTGTAAATTCCACTAATTACTTAAGGATTAGAATTACGAACAACTTAAATTGGAACGACCACTTAGATAATGTTGTGAGGAAGTAAATCTGAGACTTAGTTTTACTGGCGGAACACTCAGCTGATGCCACAGCTCAACTAAAGAGACTGCCTACATTACGCTCGTTCGTCCTCTGCCTCTGTGGAATACGTTCCATCAAGAAAAGAATAAATAGTGACATTCCGAACGTAGGCGGAAACGACCGAAAATACAGAATTGCCCTCATTTACGCGCTCGCACAGTCACAGTCTTCTGACCAGTGTTCGCAGTTCACCGTATAGCAGGCAAACACGGTGACCACTGAGCTATGGAAGAGGAGATCTTCTGGACAGCAAACACCATTTAACTTTCTCAATGCTGAATCTGTCGCCGCCGTTACAGTCTGCTGTATCCGGCGTGTCAGGGAATACTCGGCCGCACTGCGCGCCGCTTCCGACGACACTCGGCGGCGGCTGCACGGCACAGAGAGGCGGAGTGAGCGGGCTCATAATTACTGGAAAACACATTCACAAAGAGCGAGAGAGACGCATCGGATCAATTTTTAGGCTGCTGGCGCCGTGGAGCGGTGGCGCGCGCCCGGTGACAATGGGCGGCGGACCCGAGGCAAATTGCGACCGAACAAAGCATTATTGAGCGGCGGCGCTTCGCCTTGGCGGGCATCGGCTGCTCTGGTAGGCTGGTGGCGCGCCTCGCCTCTGTCTATTGTCCCGCGGCTGCCGGCAGCTGCCAGCTCGGACGGATAGCCGGGCTCAGCCAGCTACCGTCGCCCACCTGGCGAGCCGACACAGACCGTGGGGGACCATCGCCGCCACACACTAAGCACTAAATCGGGAACCGTAAATGCTCGCACTCCGTAGATCGGCAAAACTTGGTTCTTGCTCTGGGAAGCGCAGGCTCTGACATTCACCGGTAGAAAACGCGCTATCCAGCGACAGGTGTGTCGTCGAACGCAGCGCGCGATGAACGCTGCCCTTGTAGTCGAAGGTCAGGGTTCACAATGAAAATGCTATCTGCGTCCACACGTCCCTTATCCGTATCTGCAGATCTTCTACACGAAATGCGATAAACTGTTTTTGGAAACATAAATAATAATAATAATAATGACTTTCAGCTGGCAAGAAACCTGTTTAACAAGAAATCTGTTTCTATAAATGAGAAACTCCGGCTCTGTCACTAAACAGAATGCCTTTATGCTTCACAGTGCCTTTCGGTACATACAGCTGAACAATTAAGTGAAAAGAAAAGAAGGAAAGTAATCAGGAAACTTTTGAAACTAAAACATGGGAACGAGTTACGGAAATCAAGAAGCAATATGGAACTTCATGAAAAATAGAACCAATATAGGACACTATGAGGGAGTAAAAAAGTTTTACTTTACGGACACCTAAAAAGGCCAGATGGAATGAGGATAGGAGAAAGAGTAACTTTCTGACAGAAACCCAAAAACATTAATAATGTTGGTCAAAGAAGAAAGAAGACCTCAGACAACTCGAAATAACAGAGGTAGAAACAGGAGGAAGAGGAAAGTTTAATGGAGAATAACAAGGTGTAAGGGCTTCGAAAAGAAAACAAAGAGACAGAAAGGCGCAATGTCGACGGAAGAAAGAGAAAAAAATGGGTAAAGAACGGGGAACTACTGGAAAGAAACAAAGGAGAAAAGGAACGAGACTTTAATTATTTCATGTGGTCCTTCGTTGGCCAAACCAATATGAACAATTCAGTGTGCCTCAAGGGTCTGCTGCGTGTTTCAATTGAACGCTACTTTCCTACCCTACCCCAGGGGACTTAAGCTTTAGTGTGGAATCAAAACGTCGCGTCGTTCCTGGCGAATATTCACACCATTGAAAGGTGAAGGCTATGTTCACCCTAGACTACTAAACTCTCGTAATATTTACGGGTGCGGGTGGAACCAATCAGCAGTTTCTGTCAATCTGGTATTGTCATTATAGGGTGTAGAACAGGCATTTTGAACTAATTTTGTATGTGACATACCACTGGAGACACAAATGTAATTAGTGCACAAACTATGAATTTTAACTTTATTTGAATAATCTAGAGTAGGAAAAGTTACGGTGGTTTAGTAAAAATGTAACATTCCCCCCGCCTCTTTGGTGTTCTAGGGTTAAAGGCAAACATTCCTGGCCGATCGGGATTTGATACCGCGATCTTCTGGTTCGCAAGTATGCGTTTTACCAGTAAGACGAGGTTCGACGTATTTTGAAAAGAATCTGTTTTACCCCCTTCAAAATAGTCCCCCATTAGATGTAAACCAATGACAAAGATTTTTCGAATCTATGGAACACTTCCGGATCTTTGGGATAGCTTTTAACGCTGTCACAGATACGTTTTTAATCTCATCTATGCTTTTAACACTACAGCCTTTTAAGATTTTCTTCATTCTTGGGAACAAAAGAGTTACATGGGGCCATCTCTGGCGAATATGTAAGCTGGGGCACCATAACTACACACCCATACAACTATATAGGCACTGTAGACGCAGGAATCGATTGAAGTCTGATCACTCACAGCCAGTACGGAATGTTTCCATCCGTTGTCAACCTCAGCTACTAAACGCCACAAAACGCCGTAGAATTTTAGTGCGCACTTTGAAAACAAAGTTGATTCCAGTGTGCTCCTGGTCCTTCTTTCACCTATATACCTCCTCTGCAGCCGCAAACCCATGAGCTAGGCCACGCTACTCCAGCAAACACTGCCTCGGAGGCAGGAGCGCTCACCAACTCCGCTCGGAGGAGAGGGAACATGAGACGTGCGCTAGTGTTTAGCGGGTGCAACTAAACAAGTCACCTCCTCCTGTGTAGCTGTGCATGTTTTGTCGTGAACGCAACAAAAATATCCAGTCGCGGAAGCCCTCTGCTTGCTTCAATACAAGAAACATCTCTTCAGTCAGACAGAAGAATGTCCACTGCGCCTGGTGTGTCACAACATGCTTGTTTCTGCAAAAGCATACAATTAACAGCATCATTATAATCGTGTTCACGTACGAGATTACTATGTAATAGAAGGGGACGCTCCCAAGAAACTTGTTTTCCAATTCAAAGGACAAAGTATAAGGAAATGTATGCTAAAATATTGTGATTGATGGCTTTTTAAATTTAAAAAAATATTTTTTTCTCTTTTAACGTGTTCATCCGTTTCAGTTACATGTTGGAAAAGAAAACCTAAATGAAATGATAATTCGTGCAAGTTCAAAGTAAATCGTATCATAGCAATGACTGGCAAACCGTTCTCTTTGGTACCTCCCGTTAAATGATATCTGGTAACAGCAGCAGAGTGCTTTATTCCAAGGGAATTAGCAACTTTTGAAACCATTTCTCTCTCAAAACCAACGATGTCCAACTGAAACCACGACGTGGGAGCTGATTTAGAGGCACAACTCATGAATATAGTCACGAGTTTCACAGCTTTCTCTCCCGCACACGCTGAGAGCGCAGATATATCCGACTGTGCTGAACTTGCTATTTTTGTACGTGGTGTGCACATGAGGCTGTAACTTACAGACCAACTGTCAGATATGGTACCACTGTTACACGCCAACCGCGCTCGATATTTTTGAAGCACTATAGGAGTGTGGACAACATGAACTTACCATGGGAAAACCACCATTCTGTGAATACAGTCGTTGCGCCACAAACGGTTGGGCAAAAGGTTTTTTTTATCTCAGTTAAAAAGCGACATCTGTCATATACACTATTTCATTCACCAGGAGGCACCGTGTGCAGAAACTGTGGAACTTCGTTATGTAATGGGCATTGTGGTGAAGTGTGCGAATTTTGTACGAAGGCCCTGTTTCAAACTAACGTCAGTTCAAAAGGTTTCTTAGAGATATTTAAGCTGAGTATGGAGATCTACCTTACCACTACAGCAGAAATCAGATTTTCAACTCTTTCATTGCTATTCCCGAGGGCATTGCTTTCTTTCTAGACATGAAAGAGGAGGAAGAAATTCATTGGCTCATGAGGATGCACCTAAATACAATGAACGAGTCTCTACAGTGGTAAGGTTTATTGAAGTACATGTGCTTGACAAACCCAAGGAGTCCAGAGATAAGCTCCGTGCATCTAAGGAGCAAACGGAGAAAGGAGCTCTGACGTTCTTCCCTCGCTTTGATTGTCTACACTACCTGCTGACACCATCTTTGTAAACGATGAACGCATGACTAATCAGCTAATGAACAGTACTGAGTCGCAGCTCTAAGTACAGAGTTCTTTAGAGAATGAGTTGCAGTTGTTCAGTACTACCTGATATGCCACCTATAAGGCAATTAGAACTGACTGACTTACAAGGCCAGGCACTACAATTGTTTGGAATTGTCTCAATGGTATTAAAAAGTAATGAGAGAAATATTCCCCAGGCTACATAGGAATGCAGCTGGGATATTCGTGTCAATATACCATTGTGAACAACTATTCTTTGCAATGAGGCCAAAATACATAGCTTCAGGCTCCTTTAATAAAAATTATGTAATGCATCGCTATAGCAAACACGACATCAGTTGCCTCGTAAAAATTTGTAAACAAAAATATCAATAAATAATGAATTAGTTCTGCAAAGATTACTCATTGTGTTCTGCTAGCCATTTCTGCACAGCCGGCTCATCCCTTACGAGGGGTTTCATTTTTATGACATTGAATTTGTAATTCAGACGAACTTCATATCAAATTAGAATTAGAGCAATTTCACAGACAGCCACATCCGAGGCAGTACTGAGATCGCAGTTTTAGTTCCTCGTGACGTCACGCCCCGGCCCGCGCCTTCTGTACACACGCTCGCCGCAGCCGTGCGCCCACACAACCATAGCCTACGGCGGTGCCCCGCGGCCAAGTCAGCGCTGCCTAGTTCATGGGGGCGAGCCATAGCTGGAACATTATTTACGTAGTGTGTATTCTTTCGGACATGTCCACATATATAATTAAGGCGAAGGCGACCAATGATTACGCCAACGAACTCTTACGGGAATCGGCGAAATGCCGCGAGTAATCAAATCAGTAATGTGTGGATAAGTTGAAAATTCGGGCCTGTCGGGAGGAGTGCTAGGGTAGTCGGTGCGGTTGCGAGGATCAGTTTCCGTATGGCACTTTCATCAGCGCATCTGCCTAGTAAGCAGGAGAGACGTGTTCGAATCCCAGTCCGGTAACAGTTTTCAGTTTTTCCCATTTTATTAAATCAATTCCCACCAGCAGCTGGAACAGTAACTGCTAGGCGGCAAACACAAACTAACGCTCCCAGCACCCGTTCCAGAAGGACAAAGTTGTGGTATGTATGTACGTAGTAAACATAATATTGTTTTTTGCCCAAAATTCACCAACAAGCAACACAGTAAGAACAGGTGCATAATCCTGGTATAAAAGCCAGGAATTCTTTAGGCACAAATCGGAGTGTTTTTTTTCTGACTGCTTCACGCGTTAGGTGTTGAACCTGTAGTCCAAGTGGTGGTTCTTACTGATCCGTCGACCTTCCGGTAAGACCTCGTGGTGACTGCAGTTCTCCGTTCTTTTTTTCGGTCTTGGCAGCCCAGAATACTGCGTCTGGAAAGACTAAGCCTTAGTTTCGATGTCATATACGTAAACTCATTTTCACATGATACGACATATTCCTGTGGCTATACATTATTGTTGTCTTAATGTAGGAGGTGATATGTAAGGGTATTTTTTGTTGTTGCTTGTTCTTTCTTTACGTATCTACTTCTAGCGACTCCTGACCTACTGGCAGTCTCCGCTTTTTTTCTTTTTCGAAATGGAATCAATTTGGAACAACTCTACTGTCGCACGTAGCCATACCTAAAACATCCCCAAAGTTTCATGCTGAGAACCAATATTGGTATAAAACCACCATCAATGATCTATCTGGTTCTGATTCAGCTGTCGTTTACAATAGTGTCTTTTTTACTCGATTTTATCTGTTAAAGATTTGTCGGGCGCTCATCATATTCCAAATTTAATACAAATTCTCTGATTCATTTTTATACAAAATAAATCATCGCTTATACTTGTAAGACACATGTAATCTTTTTGACAACTGATAACACACTAAATATCCGATATCGCTAAAACTACGATAAGGACAAAAGCGGAAGTAATGAATTAAAATCTGTGTCAGGGCCGGGACTTGAACCTTGGTCTCCTGCTCACTAGGCAGATGTGCTGTCCACTACACCACCCTGGCAAGTTATTCCAGTGTTGGGGAGCCTCGGCAACACTGACGATTAAAGATAAGGAAAATCAAGATGGGCTCAAGTAAATGGAAGTGTGTGCTGGGGAGGTCACTGGACTAGCGCAGCCACACAATGCCAGGGTGGTGTAGTGGACAGCACATCTACTAAGTGAGCAGGAGACCAAGGTTCAAGTCCCGGCCTCGGCACACAATTTAATTCATCACTTCAGCTTCTACACTTATCCAAGTTAACGTTGAGACTCGGTACGTCTCCAGGAAAATGTAATTCCATGAAATCAATCGCTAGAAGTGTTCTGACACTTCTCATACATGCTAGCCAACATTATAACAAAAAAATACGCGAGTCTGACTAATACAACTTGCTGAATCTTAAAACTGCCCTTACATTTTGAACACATCTTGTGGTTTGTCAACCCTGTAGAGAGTGGCACCACAAAATCGCGAAGCACAAACTAGGAATTTCCTACAATGTCGATGCCAGTGATCTGTCCGAGTATCGTTCCACTCGTCTTCTACAAAAACTTTCCCAGTTTTTCTGAATCAATCAGGTCGGATGTAGGCGTTCTTTCTTAATTACGTACCCAGCCGATCATTAGTCTCCGAATACGAGGAAATAGTTTGTATTCCACCTGTAATGACCCCATTCCTTCTACATGAGAACAGTGCCAGCTAACAAGACGTTAAGAAAACAGTAAAGTTCCCTTAGATTTCGTGAACAAACAAAAAAAAACACACACACACACACACACACACACACACACACACACACACACACACTCTTCACAATCAGTTCCCATATAAACAACTACGATAAGCATTTACGGGTTTCATCTCTATTGTGCTCCGACTGACTGGCAGCATTTCGAAATGACGGACGCGCCGAAGTTCATTTTAAAATTTCTCTAAACCAGAGAAATGCTGTTCCTTACATTCGAAAACTATAGTAGGAGTATTTCGCTATAGTTGATCATCGTTGCAGCTCAGTAGTATTTGGAAGCATTCAAAACTGGACCCATGTGCACAAAGCAAACCAATATCTGTAACGTTCTGGTCATCTTCGTACCTCGTCGAAATCTTTTCCTCTGCCGATCAGTTTACATCTTTATTTTGCAATCAGCATCTGCGTACGTTTTTGCGAGTCGAACTAGCTATGGTTTTTATACATCGGTTTAAAATTCTTTTTTGAGGAAAAAAGTAAGAATTCGTGTGTAACTGTCTCGTAAGTTCTCTGATTTACACCTCATCTCGCCGGCCACCACAACACTCAACAAATTTCAGCTAGACTGCGCTAATCTACCAATGAACGCCTATGAATTGATGTTAAGGTAAATAAGCTACTAATCGATTGGCAGTGCGCCAGTGTGAAGTGAACTTCGATGTAATTTCTAGTGATAAGCCAAATGCGATGCTATAATGATAATCTCCGCACATTCTATGTTTCGGCTTCTGTTCCAAACGTGTGGGGAACTGCCTATAAAAATAGTATGATAGATGACAGCGTGATACGAAAATTGGTAATTTAGAAGGTGTTTGTAGTCAAAAAGTGAAAAATTAATGCTGAAGGACCATTACGATATTTTTTGAAATACATAGAACTTTATTTTTGGCTATACAATCGGGAATGTAAATGATAAATTACACATAACCTAAGTTTTTCTCCTACACAGGCTAAAGCAATTTAAGTAGATTGAGGGATGAATATATTACATCAATTCTCTCTCTCTCTCTCTCTCTCTCTCTCTCTCTCTCTCTCTGTGTGTCTGTGTCTGTGTGTTTCCCCGAAGTGAAACAAGAAGGCTGATTCATCAAAATGTTTGTGGCGGGCGAGCTGCATGCTTGACCTCCCAGTAACAACCACCGCACCGTACAGGTTTCCTGTCAGTTGCCACCGAAACCTGCAAAGGCGGCGGAGACCTTCTGAAGTGTGCAAGATACAGAACACACGTGAGAAATTAAGTCCTCACGCAAAAACTACGCTGACAATATTTATGTAGTCGTGAACAATTTTACGGAAACAGTGCTTTAGCGCTCAGTAAGTTGTAAAGCATATCACAAGAAACTAAGTCGCTCCTCTTAATATTTGATTGTTGCAAATGAGCCTGTCGTGTGCTCTTGCGGCAACTGACGTTAACTGGAAGGCGGCTTAGTTTGTCCATACAGCCTCTCAGTACGTTCATAAAATCCTACATATTGTCGCTCTCCCGGTCAAACTTTAATATGGTTAGGGAAAGATGAACTTAACTACCGGTGTCTCCAAATGCTTATAGGCCGAGCTATAGCTCAGATGGACCAAGACTACCTATCGACCGTGGCTTTGGTGGACGACTCACTTCGGGATTTTGCAGGAGTAATTTCGAAAACTTGGTGCAGTCTGACCGGCAGATGAATTTAGACGATGCTCCTTACGAGTACGTACAGTATATTACGTTAACTACTACGTCACCTGGTTTGGTAAAAAGAAAGACGTTTCACTCACCTTCCGTAAGGGAGTCAAACACCCACTATTTCTTCTTCCCTTACACATTTCGAAGGAGTCCGGCCAGTTCACCCCGCGAACAGTCTACACGGAATAGGAAACGAGCTTCCATAACATTTTGTGTTTGCAGCAGGATGACGTTTACTTTCTGCCTCAGGTATATTTTAAGACTGGAGATAAACACTGCGCGTCTCTACGTTTATAACAAAATTTGGCTCTGTGGCCTAGCGCGGATCATCAGTTTTGAGGGAACTCACAGTTTGTTGCTGACTACTAACTCCCCAAATATAAAATACCGTCACCGCCGTTTTTACCGTTTCAAAGATGTGTACGATTTATATAATAACAAGAATACTCTCCGGGTCTTAAAAGGACTAACCGTAATGACCGACCGCCGTGTCATCCTCGGCCTAAGGGCGTCACTGACTGCGGATATGGGGGAGGGTGGAGGGGGTGTAATGTGGTCAGCACACCACTCTCCCGGCCGTTGTCATTTTCGTGACTGGAGCCGCTAGCCAAGCCCGACAGTGCTTATTTTAAATAATTACTATGGAGTACGTAAACTACTGTATGTATTATTAATAAAAAAATTGCAGCGTGCACTCCCAATTATCGTGCGAATGAGGAGGGACTCTTCCTTTCTATTGTGACTTTCTCAACTTCCTATGGTTTGCCAGATCTACCTGTTGTCGACAACAGATACGGTTAGCCTCTCAATGGCGGGCATTTTCCTGGCCGGCGTGTTACCGACCACGCCGCAAGTCAATCCATGTGGGCAGGCCCTCACGCCAACAACTAAGTACTATCTTGTGTTACACAAAGCTTTTAACTTACAGAATTTTGCCATTTTCCGAAATACCAGTTTCCATGCTACTTGACTCTCAGAAAGTTGACTGTGAAACTTGGAAATTGATATTTTTTTGCAAATCTAAACTGTACCGCTGCTTTCTGAGGTGAGGGGGCTTTGTGTCATCCTCCTCCTTCTGTCGCAATCGGACATAGATTCTGAATTAACATAAAGCGCCAGTCTATAATGTCCTTTCGGTGGAGCTTGAATGATAAGCGCCGATTCGCTGGTGCTCTTCCAGTCCAGCTTATATCGCCGGAAATGGGTGATACTTACCGAACTAAATAACGCCTGTATGAAAGGCTTTATATCACTTAAAGCTGCTGTTAAACAAAATCTTTGACTACCGTCCGCTAGGTTACGCATACTTAAAATTAATCGCAAGAGAGGAGTTTTATTTCGTAGCAGCTTTCAGCGATGAACAAAAAACGTTTCGTGCTGCATTTCAAAGCGGTGGACAATTAATTTTCTTTAAAATAACGTCTCCTGTAAGGTACAGGCAATTAGTACCTGATCTGCAATTAGTCTTGGAGATGACTAAAAATGATTCGCTTTAGATTTACAAGGCGTGTGCGAAGAGTATAACCAATATGACAAGCTACACAACACCCTCATAATATCGAGTTCATCTCACGTTCTGGCGAATTTATGAGTCCGTATGAGTACCATTAGTGTTGTGGGCTAACGCAGGCTGTTCTGCCGCCAGCCACGCAGCAACAGTAGAGATAACAAGTAGGCCAAGGCTAGGCAAATGGACAGATGCTCGCCCATATTCCAGCAGCGTAAACAGCTACTTCAGGCCACATCTCATTCCCCGTACTAAAGATATTTTACTCCGTCGTTTGGTTGCGTTATGTCAACTCACTGAACGGCCAAGGCAGGAAGAAGTAGTAGTAGTAGTAGTAGTAGTAGTAGTAGTAGTATCTCTATTCATACATAGATCTCTTTTTACAAGGATATAGGACATGTCGAAGTATTTACAAGTTTAGACCAATTTAAAATAAGCTAATTCGTACACACACATACATTTACAGACATCTAGCTGGAGACAATCATTAGATTTACTCCTGGTATACTTTTCTTTTCTTTTTTTTTTTTACAAATAACTTATTAAATAATGTAATGCCACTCTCTTCACTCATATCTTACTGTCAGTCACTGCACACACACACACACACACACACACACACACACACACACACACGTGGTCTCTGGGCCATTTTCTGTACAACGACTTTCCATTTGCTATTCTGAAAAACTGAGTCAGCATCCCTCTATAATGAGTGAGATGTTGAGCTCAGAAAGAGGAAGAGGTGTTAGTATTGTGCTATGAATAGATTGTGGGTAAGTATTTCTAGAAAGGAAAACGGAAGGAACAACACATAATGTGAAGGTGTTATGTGGAAAGTTGGATGTTTTATAATCATCATTATTATTTATTTGTATAATATTTTCTTATTAAACCCCAATCTGTTTTATCTAAGTAATTCAATGTATAAAATGTATTGCGTAACAGGTACTTTTAGCTGCTCCCTTTTTGAACAAGTTTATTTTTGCAATTTCTTCAATCTCTTTTGGTAATTTATTTTGCAGTTTTATTCCTTGGTAGAAAATGTTGTTTTTAGTCATGTTCATCTTTTCTTGGTAAATGTAAGTTGAGTCTAGCTCTTGTTGCATGCTCATGGACAGAGCTGTTTGTGCAGTAATTACCAATGTTATTTTTGATGTATACAACTGACTGGTAAATGTCTTCACATGGAGCAGTTAAAATCCCCAGTGTTTTGAACAGATCTTTACAATGAGCTCGACTAGTATTTTTGGTTATTATTCTTATGGCTCTTCTGTGGAGTTTGAAGAATGTGTTCATATTTTGTGCGTTTATTCCCCGAAAAAGAATGCCACAGCTAAGAATTGAGTGTACATAAGAATAATACGTAACTAAAAGACATTGTATGTTACACACTGATGATAGGATTCTCAGGGCATAACATGCTGATGACATTATGTTTGTCACTTCATCTGAGGATCGATATTCATTCCTCTAAATTTTCCATTTGTTACACAGTCTATAAAGGTGCCATCTACATTTAATTTAACATTGTCATTTTTCCTCTTCAAACCGAAAATCATGGCATTAGTTTTCTTTATGTTCAATGTCACTTTATTGCTCATTGACCAATCATAAACTTCCTTGATGTTTCATCTGCTTTTTCTGCAAGGAGTTCTCTTGTTTTCTCAGTGACTAGAATATTGCTGTCATCAGCGAAGAGAATTTTTTACCATGAGTAACACTACTGGTAAAATCATTGATGTATATCAGGAACAGTATTGGTCCTAATATGCTACCTTGCAGAACCCCTATATTAATGTATTTTGGTTCTGATAAGTGTTCTACTAAATGTTTAGATCTATTTGAAGTATGTGCTATCTCTAAGCTTTGTACCCTATCTGCTAGGTATGATCGAAACCAGTCATTAGCTACCCCTCTTATTCGTAATGCTTCTAATTTATTTAATAAAATCTTGTTGTAGACCGTATCAAAGGCCTTAGAAAGATCCAAAAATATGCCTGTGACACACTCATCTTTATCAAGAGCATCAAGTACAACTTTTGTGAATTCTACTATGGATGACTCCATATTTTTACCACTTCGGAAACCAAACTGTGATTCGCTTAAAAGAGTGTATTTATTCAGGTAATTCATTGATCTGTCTTTCATAATTGCTTCTATTATTTTTGCGAATGGTGACAGCAGGGAAATGGGCCGGTAATATGTCTTCTGCATTACCTTTCTTAAGTAAAGGTACAACTCTCGCCTGTTTTAACTGCTCTGGAAATGTCCCTGATGTGAAGGATTCATTTATTATATTTGTTAAGGGGCCTTGTATAATCCCTATGCATTGTTTCAGTACACAAAATGGTACTTCATCTAAGCCTACTGACTTTATTCTTAGTTTTTGAACAGTTTCATTGACTTCATTCTCTGTGGTTGGAAGTAACATCATTGTATTTTGTGCAGCATTATTTACAGGTGTTATTTGTTTTGGGGAATTTTTGCTGTAACTTCTCTGCAATACTCGTTTACATAGTTTGCGAAGTATTGTGGATCATTTATTACCTTATCCCCTCCCCTAGAAGTATGTTATTCTGCATTTGCTTGCCTCTCCCAGTTTTCTTTTTATAATCTCCCAGACTGCTTTGCTTTTATTCTTTGCATTATATCATTTTGTCATTAACTTTTTTGCAGCAATCAGCACCCTCCTATAGATCTTTTTGTATCTACTATAGACATTTAAGAATTCTGATCATCGCTAATCTTTTTCATGGAACTGAGGTTTGTAAGTGTTTGGGAGGACTTCTTAATACCTACTCTTATCCACCTGTTTTGTGATATGTTGATAAAGACATGCATACTTTTGGAAATGCCTTTTCAAAGTTCAATTTACACAATGTGGAGAATTTAGAGAATTTCATATTCACATTGGTTTCCTTATACACTTCATCCCAGCTTTGTTTTGCTAGTTCTTTTGAATCTTTTTATTTTGATTTCTGATGTCGTTCGTAGGTTTAGGGAATGATTTGATGCCTGATTTCACTGTTATTTGACAGAGATGGTCTGATAGTCCGAGATCTTTCACAGCTACATCACATTTTTCCCTGTCCATATTTGTGGCCACAGGGTCAACTACTGATGCAGTCACTGTAGTAACCCTTGTTGCACTGTTGACCAATAGGGACTTGCCAAAACTTCGAATGATGTTTATGAAGGTGCTGCTCGATTAATTTATGACAGTGTTGATGTTAATGTCCACACACAGAATTATGTTGGCCTTTGTACTTGAGACTTTAATTAAAACTTATTTTAATTTATTGAAAAATGTGTCCACACTACCACTGGGAGATCTATACTTACACAAAATGATTAATTTCCTGAAATTATCGAGCCCTGTTAATTCAATAGCTGATATTTCAAAGTGTTTGTCTTCACTTACTGTACTGATATCATGTCTTGATTTGAACTGTGTTCCTTTTCTGATATAAATGCATGATCTTCAACCCCTTGAAGCAGTTCCGCAGTAAGATTTTGCCAGTCACATAACGATAACTACATGTTCGATTTCTGTGTCTCTACACAAGTGCACAGTAACACAAACTACAGTGCAGTTCAAAGATTGTAGCTCAACCTCTAATGGTTGTATTTTATTTTTTACTGATTGCATGTTTTGATGGAGGATTGTTATGTCTGTGAAATGCCTCATGTTACTCTTTCCAATGTTCTATTTTTCTTTGTGACATCTGGTATGTGTCATATTTGAAGTGTTAAAATCTGTCTCGGGAGTGATTGTTTCAGTGTTTTTTAAACTGCTGGCGATACTCTTTAGGCTGGGGAACCTGTTGTCTGGATTTATCCTAAAAAGGAATTACTTTTCCTACCCATGACAACAGGTATTTGACCATGTGTGGCCTGAGATCCACCCCCTATACTTTCATGAATCAGCTGTACCAATCTTCCGTTCCCAGTTCTGTTTAGGTGTAGGCTATGCCTAGTGAAACCCCATCTGTTGATAGTCTCGACGGGCACCAGAAAAACATGAGCAAAGTTGACTGTCCTCAGAGCCATCCGTAACCCCACACTGATTCGTCCATCAAGGTGTGGTCGATCATGACGACGGAACAGCTCAACAAAGTTTATGTTGGTGCCATGAGTCAGGGAAGCTATCTTGTCCAGGTCACCACCTATGTCATATGCTCCATCCCTGCCCAACTGTTTCGCACCCCACCCACTATCACTACATGGTCCTCTTTTGTAGAGTCCTTACATAAAGACCCTAAGTCCTCTATAACATGACTTAGCCCTGCATTTGACTTTAAGATACTGGTGGCCTGGTACGCTGCCTTAACTTCCTGTAACAGAGCCTACACCTCACCCATGGCTACTATCTAGCAGCAGCACTTTCTTCTTCCTAACACTTTGTACATTCCTAGGCTTCTTGGCCTCGGTTGAAGTGTGCTGCACATTTCCTGCTCCTAGTTCTACCTGAGGCTCTTCTCCACTTAACTCTGGCAGTGGGAGATATCAGTTTTTGGTGTTGTTGATAAAACTGTCAGATCGCGTTCTCTTTCTTCCTATCATCCTACCAGCTACCTGTTCCCAACCACTCCCTTCCCCCCTACCTCCCTTGATCCTTACGAGTTCCTTCCTTGCTTCCTCCAACTGTGCCTGAAGGGCACAAATTTTCCTTTCCTGTTCCCCAATCAAAATGTTCCTACTGCATACTCTGCAGTTCCAGGAGGGAGCCTCTTACGTTTTCCCAACATTCTACCCACTGCATTCTCTCCCCCCCTCCCCCAGTGAAAAATTTCCTACAGGATTGGCAACAAATCCCTCTACTCACTACCCTTTAACAGATCCAACGTTTCTCACTCATGGTCAGTTTCGAAAGAATAATTAAATTTAAAGAATGTTTTAAATTTGTCAAGGACACGAGATTGGCTGTGTGTCAAGAAAAAAGACACAAAGGTCTTATGTGAGGTGATGATTGTTTTTGTATTGATTTAGAGATACAATGGCAGAAGAATGAATTTGTAATTACTTTGCTGTTACAGAATTTGTGTTACCAAGCGTGTTTGGTCAGGTTTTTAAACGTTTATAACCCGGAAAATTTAGGCCTTAAGCGCGTCTATCTAACTAGTAAACAATACGAAATGTGTTAGTTAAATACGATTTAGAAACGTTTAATTACACTTTTATTGCGACAATAGACACTGATGAAACCAGTAGCTGTCTATTTTAAATGAATTTTGCACTATCGCGAAAACTTGAATAGAATTGTGTGTGTTTATGCCACGCAAAATTTCGGGTTATGTCGCGATTATCGGGACTTAAAAAACTTCCTGTTATCTGAAGAACAAGCTCTGCTGGGAAGCTAATATTCAGTTGTGTGACAAAAACGGACACTACAGCAAGTATACAAAACAAAGAAAATTTAAATCTGACACTATTTTCTCTTAAGTAAGTTCTTTTAGCGGACGAAGGGAATACCTGTAATCACACTCGGCGACCATTTTGGGACTTCAGAAAACACGTTAAACAATCTATGATTATTGTGGTACAATTGGAAGTGACACACATACACGACACTATCTGTAAGCAGAGTCACCAGGTTTCTGTATCTAACAGTCGCAACGTTCTACCAATCGTTCAATCTCTGTACGGTAGAAATCCGCTCCTTTGTCACAGCCATTCAAGAATCGCGGTGTGAACCACCTCATTATTGAGAAATCTCTTCTCCCCCCTGAAATTTTCTTTCAGCTTCCCAGAAAGATGTCCAACGGGCTTGCTGCAGTGATAACACCGGTTCCCTTCACATCACCGAAGTTAAGCGCTGTCGGGCTGGGTTAGGCACTTGGATGGGTAACCATCCGGTCTGCCGAGTGCGCGCTGTTGGCAACCGGTGTGCACACAGCTCTTGTGAGGTAACTGACAAGCTACTTGATTGAGAAGTAGTCGCTTCTGTCTCGGAAGCTGACATACGGCCGGGAGAGCGGTGTTACCCTCCCTATCCGCAGCCAGTGACGCCTGTGGACTGAGGGTGACACGGCAGTCGGTTGGTACTGTTAGGCCTTCCAAGGCCGGTTCGAACGGTGTTTCCCCGAAAGATGAAAATCGAGTGGTGCCAGATCTGGACTTCTGGATCACCACCACTCACGTCTGTGCAGCCTTGGTCAAATTGTTGGCACCATTTCACTATGGATGGACGCGAAACTGAAATTCTGGCGGTATACTCACCGAATACAGACGATTTTGTGTGGAATTTGGACTTACTGTCCCGCATACTTTAATTTTCTAGTACGTCTCCAGCTGCCACGCCATTTCAATCGCACACTGTCATGGGCCTTCTATCCGTAACGTAGCAGAAGCGCAGAGACATCACGGAACATGTTCTCTCCTTTGATAAGGTGCCACTTGTTGCGCAATGGCCTTGGCGTGGGACGACATTTGTAACTTACTTTCTGGAGTACCTGCGTATTAACGAATAACACAGCGTTAGTACAGCACTAATGTAAACTATGTACGTTATCGTTTAGCCGCAGCGGCTGTGAAACTTGAAGTCAGTTATCATCTACCTATGTCTTCTCGCAACCGTAACTTCGTATGGCAGCTAACAGCATTATCGACCAACTCCACACTAAAACTCCTACAATTTTGACCGTGAGCTTCAGGCGGAGATATTTTCATTCAGCGTTCTTACGTAACTTATTATTAAACTTCTTGTTCTTCAGATAACAGGAAGTTTTTTTAACTTCTTAATGTTCTGTAACAAGTTAACACATACGCTTCAACGATACGCGTTTGCCGATAGCGTGGTGAAGACGAGGAAAGTGACATCACCCTGTACCGTGCTTTAAGAAACATGATAGTGTATTGATACAGGACAGAAATCCCTGTAACGTCGACGTAATTGAATTTTCCGGAAACAGTTACCACACAAATGTCTTACTGACAATGAAGGCGATCAAGTGTATCGTTGCAACTGGTTCTGTTATTGCCAAAGTAAGGAGTGACGTAATAAATCAGTTAAAATTTCGACTGCATCGCGTTCCATGCCTGAGGTATACAACAGCTATGTTGAATGCGATAACCCATTGCCACAGTGTTTTATCGATACGATACGTGCCTTCACACTTCGACAGCTTTCATTGACAATGTATGACCTATACAGACGGGGGGGGGGGGGGGGGTTGATGTGTGTTTTGCGGGAAAATAGCAGTGGTGCGCCCCGAAGGACAACGGTAAGTTTTAGTATTACTGGAGATGCAGTACTCCACGGGTTTGTCTACACATTCTTACGGATTTCTTCGCAAGGTGTGTTATAATTAAAAATCAGTTTATAATCTCTTTCGAACACAAGTTGCTATTCCCATTCCCAGAACGACGCAGCATAGTGCGACAGTTATCGGCTTGTACAGATGCATAGGAATGTACAGACCGACCAAGTGAATGCCGAGAAGTTTTACGATCTCGTTGATATTTTGCAATGTCGACCACAGAAACATATAATCACAAATTCTGGATTCATTACGTCTTGACTCGAATATGGCACTTATTAACTGTATGTCATTTACGCATTAAATCGACGCTTAAACCTATCGCGATTTTGTTCGTTTCCACCACCACCACCACCACCACCACCACCACCACCACCACTTAGTGCACTATTTACTGTTTTTCATCTGCCAATGCTCATTTCGACTGTTACCTTGAAGATTTGTGCTATTCGTGATAGAAAGGACAAGAAGTGTGGAGTGAGGAAATTCGTACACTTGTGTTCGAAACGTCTACAAATAGAGTATCAAATATAATGCAAGCGATTCCAAACATGTGTGACGTTTATGGGGAGAATACAGAAAGGCAAGAAAATTTCGGACTCGTGCAAGAGAGGACTATACGCGACTTTCTGGACGATGATCTCTCTCTTACGTCGAAGAACACTTATCCATGATGATACATGGTACACGTGAGTCAATCTGATAATTACGAGACTTAAGGCAATGTGATGAGTCAAGAGTCTGCGTTTAACGGACCATGTTAAAAAAATCCCTAGCAAGAGCTGCAGAACACTTAATGAAAAAAAAGCAATATCTCGATGACCAATTGCGCAAAAATTCCTAATGGTAACTAAAAATGCACACTAGTGAAAAATTTAAGAAGAATACCAGTAAATGCAACAAACCGTACGGGAGTTTGTTTATGGATGTAACATTTTACACTTCTGATGGAATACAGAATGTGTCTCACATTACGAATCGCAACCTACGAAAGTAAAGCCTGTAGATCGCAGGGTCCCGCTTCCCGTTCCGAGCCGGGTTGGACATTTTCTTCGCTCCGTGGAATGGGTGTTCGTTTTGTCATAATCATTTCATCTCACCTTCATCGCTCAAATCACCGAACTGGCGTCAAATAGAAAGTCTTACTACTCCAGGCGGATGAACAATCGGTTCAGTAATCCCATACAACCCTCTCCAACGTTTTGTTTAGATGTCTATATTATCAGAACCACGTACGAGGGGCCTTCAGTAAGTTGTGCAACGCTTTTTTTTCTAAAACCATGTCGGTTTTGTTCAGAACTAATGCACTATTCCCGACTTTTTTGGCTAAAAAACCCTATTCTTTCAACATAATCTCTTGCTGCTGCAGCAACGACCTTCCCGTAATCCACGTACTGCATCCCGCACAAATGGTCCTTCGCTGCTCTTTATGATCGTTTGTTACGCGTCGAGGAACAAAAGGGGGGGGGGGGGGGCACACCTTCGAGAGCCTCAACTGCTGGACGAGTGTGTCGGCACTACCAACAGATGTCCTGCGCTCGCCGACCCCCCCCCCCCCCTCTCTCTCTCTCTCTCTCTCTCTCTCTCTCTCTCTCTCTCTCTCTCTCTGTGTGTGTGTGTGTGTGTGTGTGTGTGTGTGTGTGTTTTGTCGATTACCTCGAATCACAGTGTCCGCACGTTCGAACAATGCCAGTCACAGCTGTGCGCTGCCAGCCGGCAAGAGGGAGATAGGACAGGTGTTCGCGCGACCTTGTTGCGATGATGATAGACGCCTCGCCCTAAGACTCTCAGTGTTTTTGTTCCTTCAGGTCTCTGCAAGCCTCTATGCATATCGGATGCTCTGGTTTTCCGCCAAAAGGAACTCAATGACAGCTCTGCTTGGAATGCCTCTCCGTTACATATGCCATTTTTAAGGCTACGTATAGCACCGCCATCGATCGGAACTTCATGAAACTATACGGGCTGAAGCGGCAATACTCCATGATGTCCCCAACAAATTCTGCATGTTTTCAATACAAACTAGCCGAGTAAAAAAAAGAAGTGTTGCATTACTTACTGAATGTCCCTCGTATCTGATGTAGTATCGCGAGAAATAAAAGTATCGGCAGTATGGAATGATTTGGGAAAGTAATAATCCTTCACTACTGGTTTAATGGGAACTGGAAGCTGCGCATTATAAAGAAAATAAGTGCAGTAGAGGAAATTAAGTACCGTGAGCAGTCTATAACCAATATATCAAATTTCCACAACATTACTTAAATAGTAATTCTAGTACCGCCACTGATATAGGGATGTTGGTTCACGAAAACGTGGAATAATTTTATTTCCATTATTCATTTTCTCATATCTTGGGAATTAGATTTAGATAACAGGAAAAAATTGCCGAAATTTTAGATTCCTGTTATGAACATACATAATCAAGTTTGTGTGGAACCCTCGGCGCGCGCGCGCGCGCGAGTCCGACTCGCACGTATCGAAATTATTCTGTATGTTACGTAGTTTTCTCGCAGTCGTCTACTCAGAACTTGTAGGTACTTGTGAATGATAGTGCATACAACGTTAAGTACTGGTATCGCAGCTGCTACTGGAAGGCAAGGTAACCCTCGGTGCGTTGCGATACACGAACGTACGTCAGAGTAGTGGAAGTGGGCTCCGCTACCTAACAGCGTAAGATGCTCTGTGTGTGAAGCGCCAGCGAACGCCCCTGGTCGTTATCGCCGCTGCTCGCTGCCGACGCGCCAGGAAGTGGCTCCATCTGGCAGGCGGCTATCTGGGCGCCGTTCTCGCTTTCACAGCTGCGATAAGCGGCCGCGGCAGACGCCCAAGCGCGGCCGGCCGCCTCGTAAACGCAGTCGCCTGCCATCAGATTAGCGCAGTTATCGCTGCTCCGCGCGAAACATGCCTTCGTGTCGTCTTGCGTGCTTGCCGTCGCTTCTGGACTCCGAAGACCGTCGCGTCCAACTTGTGATTCAATTGTACCCCAATCGCGAGTGATCAATGTTAAGTTCTATATCTCTGCGGTAGCGACGAAAACGAGACACCTCAGCATCCAATGATTAACACTATTATTTTACCTAGACGCGTTTCGATAACCATTATCTGCAGATTAACCACAAGAAACTAACCATTACAGAAAATTTGACGGCTGAAAATCTCTAAACTCTCTAACGCTATATGTGTACAGGGTTTAACAAACAGATATGGTCAGACTGTCAGGAAACATTCCTCGTACGCAGAGGAGGACGTGGTTTCGGATATACTATGTTTCTGCACATGGTACAGGCACAGCAAATTCTCACACAGCACTCTCCACACAGTCATACTGTCAACATTACTTGTTGCCGGTAACTATGAGACTAGCGTTGTCAACTGCAGGAAGACTTTCCTCTTCCAGCTGTGTTCCCGTCCTTCCAGTCCTCGCCCAGAGCTCAGTAAGACGACACTCAGCTGCTTCAAACGCCCTCCTGTCGGGGCACGTCGTTCTCGAAATCTCTCCCGATACAAACGTTGTGCGCCACAGTTGTTACCATCTGCTAACCCTCACAGGAAATGGGCGACTGACAACTCCGCATTGAAGTACACTTCCACTGCACTGTACCGGAAACAAAGTCCGTGATGGAACACTGAACTGTTGATGCTAGTAGGGTAATGAAGTTAGTCGCGCATCAGCACAAGCAAGGGAATCAGTCACATGTCACTATCTTCGTTCAGTTAGAGAAACAACCAATGGCGCTTAACTTAGGAAATACAACTTGCTGTACATTCTAACCGAACGTAACTAACAGCGTATTTTGAACATTTCATGTACGAAAACGATTCATAATGCTCATCAGTTCTGTTTCGTTGTGTGCCCATGATTAATGTGATTATGAAGAGAAGTAGAAAATGATCTATAAAATGGAAATGAGGCGTTTGTGGATCTATATCGATGTAAATCGATGTAAATCTTTTTTGCTCTATGTGGGAGGTATTTTTTCTTAAAAGTGTAGACGTAACTTTTTGTTACATCCTATTGGGACAAAGTGGCAGTCCGCAGAAAGAGAACAGAACTACTCTAACCCAAGAACGAGCTTCGTGGGCATTCGAATACAGTTCCGCATTGTCGTTCAGTGAACAAAATATCGGCTTACCGAGTATCTGATCGGATTTGTAATGATTCAGGACTTCCTAGCAGGACTTCCTACCGGAACGAAATCAGCAGGTGCAAAGCAGATTTATGGAGTAGTACAAGGCTAAGGCAGTTAGGGTTTAAAGTATACTTGGGCTACTCGGAAAATTAGGAACGATCGGTCGCGAAATGGAAACCACAGTGAAAATCCTATGAAAGTTTGCACTGATGTGTTCGGCAGTGTCTCTAGTACGCCCTAGAAATAGTGTCACGTCGCTCGTCTCAGTTCTGGGTGGACAGTAAGCGCGTAAAGATGCCTACAAAATATTGTCTCCCGCCAAGTATGGATGTCTGCCGAGAGATTTCGTCCGATTTTATGCAACCCCACATAACTGTAATGCAGTTCCTTCTTCACGACAGTTCTCGGCGGAACACTGCAGGCGCAATAAGAATGCTTCTGCAGCGTTTTCGATGGGAAATGTTTCAACACCTATCCGGACTTAACTCCCTCTTATTTTCCTTCTTCTCAAATGAACCGCTGGCTGTGAGGACAACATTTTGACACAGACAACTTGTTCCAGTATAGCGTAGAAAATTGTCGGGAAGCACAGGAGGCTGCCTTCTATGAGGAAGGTACTGGGAAGTCGGTACAAAGATACGACAGATGTCCAAGTCGGAGCGGCAACTATGCAGAGAAATACACTCCTGGAAATGGAAAAAAGAACACATTGACACCAGTGTGTCAGACCCACCATACTTGCTCCGGACACTGCGAGAGGGCTGTACAAGCAATGATCACACGCACGGCACAGCGGACACACCAGGAACCGCGGTGTTGGCCGTCGAATGGCGCTAGCTGCGCAGCATTTGTGCACCGCCGCCGTCAGTGTCAGCCAGTTTGCCGTGGCATTCGGAGCTCCATCGCAGTCTTTAACACTGGTAGCATGCCGCGACAGCGTGGACGTGAACCGTATGTGCAGTTGACGGACTTTGAGCGAGGGCGTATAGTGGGCATGCGGGAGGCCGGGTGGACGTACCGCCGAATTGCCCAACACGTGGGGCGTGAGGTCTCCACAGTACATCGATGTTGTCGCCAGTGGTCGGCGGAAGGTGCACGTGCCCGTCGTCCTGGGACCGGACCGCAGCGACGAACAGGATGCACGCCAAGACCGTAGGATCCTACGCAGTGCCGTAGGGGACCGCACCGCCACTTCCCAGGAAATTAGGGACACTGTTGCTCCTGGGGTATCGGCGAGGACCATTCGCAACCGTATCCATGAAGCTGGGCTACGGTCCCGCACACCGTTAGGCCGTCTTCCGCTCACGCCCCAACATCGTGCAGCCCGCCTCCAGTGGTGTCGCGACAGGCGTGAATGGAGGGACGAATGGAGACGTGTCGTCTTCAGCGATGAGAGTCGCTTCTGCCTTGGTGCCAATGATGGTCGTATGCGTGTTTGGCGCCGTGCAGGTGAGCGCCACAATCAGGACTGCATACGACCGAGTCACACAGGGCCAACACCCGGCATAATGGTGTGGGGAGCGATCTCCTACACTGGCCGTACACCACTGGTGATCGTCGAGGGGACACTGAATAGTGCACGGTACATCCAAACCGTCATCGAACCCGTCGTTCTACCATTCCTAGACCGGCAAGGGAACTTGCTGTTCCAACAGGACAATGCACGTCCGCATGTATCCCGTGCCACCCAACGTGCTCTAGAAGGTGTAAGTCAACTACCCTGGCCAGCAAGATCTCCGGATCTGTCCCCCATTGAGCATGTTTGGGACTGGATGAAGCGTCGTCTCACGCGGTCTGCACGTCCAGCACGAACGCTGGTCCAACTGAGGCGCCAGGTGGAAATGGCATGGCAAGCCGTTCCACAGGACTACATCCAGCATCTCTACGATCGTCTCCGTGGGAGAATAGCAGCCTGCATTGCTGCGAAAGGTGGATATACACTGTACTAGTGCCGACATTGTGCATGCTCTGTTGCCTGTGTCTATGTGCCTGTGATTCTGTCAGTGTGATCATGTGATGTATCTGACCCCAGGAATGTGTCAATAAAGTTTCCCCTTCCTGGGACAATGAATTCACGGTGTTCTTATTTCAATTTCCAGGAGTGTAGCTAGAAGGCGTCGCTAACTGTTGCGGATAAAACATTTATTTTTTCTGTGGTTTCCATTTCGCGACCGATCGTTCCGCTGTCCTAGCAGCCCTTGTACGTACATCATCTAGCGGATAACGTCGGAATTTCCACGAGTTTTAAGCACACGATGTTGGTATCTATTGGAAGGTTGCAAGGTCAGGTGAATACAGTGAAAGGCAAGAAGATCTGCAGAGGATTGATAGTTGGAGCAAGGACTGGCAGTCGATGCTAAACGAAAATAAAGGTAACGTACCGTGCATACATAAGCGGAAAGACTCATTACTGTTCGATTACGTTATTGGCGATAAGCCACTGGAAACAGTTATAACAGCAAGATACCTTCGAGTAACTATCCGGATTTATCTGCAGTGCACTGATCAAATAAAATCAGTTGTAGAAATTGCTAGGCTCAGATTCATTGGCACAATGTTTATAAAAAAGCAACTCATTCACGAAAGTAGTGGCTTGCAAAACAGTTGTTCGACCCATTTTTGAGTATAGCTCGACAGTCTCGGACCACCACCAAGTTGGAGTAAGAGAAGAAATAGGGAGGAACCCACTAAGAGCAGCACATTTCGTCATGGCGTCTTTTGTAAGCGCGAGAACGTTACGGAGACGCTACAAGAAAGGTATAGGGTGTATCAAAAAGAATCATCTGATTTGGCATGTCTATATTCCTGAAACTAATAAACACATAAAATGAATTTTGTTCTTTGATGAACGAGAAACTTTAATCTTTTTTTTTTGCATACCTCTTCATAGGTGTTCAATGTGCCGCCTTGAGATGCACGGCATTTGTCGATGTGATATTCAAATTGTTCCCACGCTGCAGCGAGTCTGTCTTGAGTTACAGTTTCCACACCTGCTGTTACACGATTTCTCAGTTCATTCACTGTTGTTGGTAACGGTGGCACACAAACACTCTCTCCTATAAACCCCCACAAGAAATAATCACATACAGTCAGGTCCGGTGACCATGGAGGGCAGTAATGTAAGGCTTAATCATTTGGTAATCCTTTTATTTAAAAATTCCCGTACTTCTACATACCAGTGTGGTGCCCCATCATGTTGGTAAATGAAGTCGTTCAAATCAGGTTTCGAATGTGGGAAAACTAAATTCTCAAGGATATCGAGATATGTGCTTCCTGTAACAGTGTTCTCGGCAAAGAAACGTGGACGATACACCTTTTACCGTGTAAATTGTACAAAACACATTACATTTTGGAGAGTCCCTCCCATGTTTTACAACTTGATGTGGTTGTTCCGTATCCCATATTCTCACATTATGATGGATCACTTCTCCATTTAAATGGAATGTTATCTCGTCACTTAACACTAAGCATGGAAGGTAACTGTCATCCATCTTGCCAAGTAGGAAATTACAGAACTCCACACGATGTTGTTTGTAGCCTTCACGAAGAGCTTGCAGTAGCTGAATTTTGCATGGTTTCATGTGTAAACGTCGACAACACACGCCAGACGTAAATCGGGGGCATGTTGAGCAGTCGACCTGCACGGCGAACCGATTTCTGCAGACTACTTGTGCGTTCGACGTCTGTGTCAGACACTCTGGGACGGCCCGGCAATTTGCCTTTACACAAACAACTTGTTTCTCGGCATTGTTCATGCCATCGTCTAATGCTCTGTGCTGTAGGTGGAGTCACACCATACCTAGTACGAAAGTCACGCTAAACAGTTGTTACTGATCCGCACTGCGCAATATGTAGAACACGAAACGGATTCTGTTGTCCAGGCAACCTGTTCACTAGAAGTATAGTGGGCGCACACTGCTACTACATAGCGTGAAACCATATGAAACTCTAGAGTTTGCTCTTTTCAACATTACGTTGTTCACGCACATATTTCAAATAAGATAACAGTTCTGACTTTTTTAAATCGAAAGATTCTTTTTGATACACACTGTATTTTTTGTCACCAGGAAGTTTCCTGTTTGATCCTTTGAGCACCAGTGGTTTCTGCCTCAAACCACCATTTCATTAATTTTGTTTTGAACTGTCAGTGCCTTTCGCATGAAATCACCGATGCTATTGCAATACAGAGAAGTCTAGTGGCACACTCCGACGTTTCTACGATTGTAGTGCACTGTCGCAGTCACAGCGTCCAAAGAAAGTCACCTCGGAGATTGTGCTACGCGGTTGTAGGAGATTGAGACCTGAGAGTTTTTTTTAGTGATTTTATTGATGAGATAATTTACGGTGAAAGTACGCATATAAAAGGTTACTGTAAGATAAATCTGAGTTTGTACAACAACTTTTGTGAGTGGTTTCATTTCGAATGAACTTTTGATATAAATTCATTGATTTTTAGAATCTTTTTGCATATTATCTACGAATATAGTTTGTTTTCAGCATTATGAATTCATGGATATTTCGAGACGTGGGATTCCGTAATTTCTCCTTTTATTCGTAGTTACTATAATAATAAAGGTCAATTTTGTGAAGAAATTTAAAATTTTTTTCGTATTGTTGGGATGGACTTACATAGTTCAAGAACAGTCGGTAGGGCAACGCACTGATTTCTCTCACGTACGTCTCACAAAATGATCACGACGAGAGAAATCAGAGAAATTAAGAGCTCACAAAGGAGCACCATTCGCGAGTGGATCAGGGAAAGAGGGTGATTGGTAAGTGTGGAACCAGATGTGGCTCACAGAGTGTATATATATATATATATATATATATATATATATATATATATATATATATACTACCACCACGGGTTCAGCATGTGCTGTCTCTCCTTATCCGCAGGTAAAGAAGCCAAACGTATCAGATACAGGTCTCAAAGCGAGCTCCTCTAGGTGACGAGTCATTTAATTAGTTTTTAATAATTAGGAAAGTGATAAATGTTCTATGTGGCCACCGTTGCTGCACGACAAACATCGACGCGGTAGGCAAACTGGTCTCACACACGCGAAAGCGTATCTGCTGTTACTCAGTGGACGGCAGCAGTGATCTGGTTGCGGTGATCGTTCAAGGTGGCTGGTATATGCGGGACGTATACAGCTTCCTTCACATAATCCCATTCTCCATCTGACAAAGGTGTAAGCCAATATAATCGCAAATCTATGTCTATAGCATTGCGTTTGCTACGGCTGACTTTTCGGGATTCAACCGGCGCAAAGATTTCCCGCACCTTAACTGTTACCATCTATACATTAACAGCAGGGTCTAATGGCCACCAACAGAATGAAACATATGTTAAAGTTGACACTGTCTCCCAATTACTGTAAATCATAAGATAACATTCTTCGTTCCTTATTCGAGTGGGCAAAGATACAAGAAACCACGGGATAAAACAATATACAAAGAACTCAATCGTTTATTACTTCTCAATCCTAGTAGTGCGAAATTTCTTTGATCTTTCAAACTTGCAACTGAAGTTATGAGTCATTAGATCTAGTAAAAAGGAATGTTTAATGACACTAAGTTGCGTATTAAATGAAAGGCTCCTTTCTTACTTGATGGAAAACCGTTATTCTCAATGACAACGATCTCAAGAATACCATGACAATGATCAAAGTTTACAAATTTTTAAAATTACCTTCACTACGTTAATGACCCAATGCAATTTCATTTTGCCTCGTGTTTATGAATTTTGTGATTTGCTGTTAGACCATTGCCCATCGTCATTTAAAATAAAATACATAAATATTGCTACGCAATATCTGACCGACGTAATGGTGAAAAAACTTGCAGCTTGAGACATGCAGAGCATTGCGCGCGCACGTGTGTGTGCGCGTGTGCCTGTAATAAATGTTTGTGCGGTATGTGAGTGCTTTTTAAGTACAAAATACTTTGGCCATTTTCAAGAAACGTGCAAGGAATAAAAGTACACGAAACTAAGTTCTATAGGATAAACTGCATCAAGGTATGAAAAGATGCTGACGAATCTAATACTGTAATAAAACGTGTAGCCATCTGAAGATGGGCATAATGGGCAGAAATCTTACACGGTAGTAAAATAATATTCACAAGAATTTTGGCTGACTGCGTCCTCCTTCAACAATCAGTTATTACTTCTTTTGAACGTAAGTGTTAATGCAGTCAGCTGTTTTGTTAATTATCTCCTACGCCGTGTACCACAGGAAATTTATTTATCTACAACAATGTTAACACAATACGTCGATACATTCAAAACCCCTATACACAGGACTACGTTTATTGCATTCTCGCTAATACTGTCCCATTTCAGGAACAGGAAATCAATTCACGGACGGATTATTGTGGTTTGCCGCCTAGATGAAAGCTATTTCGAGTTAGAATACTTGCATCCTTTATTAATATGAAGTAATGTTTTTTTCCACTTTTGATACGTTAAACTGCAGATCTGAAAATCGATCAAGACATTTGGAGTCAGTAAAATGTTGTAGAAGGCATATCGCCCCGGCGGCATTATTTCGGCCCGAAGGGAGACTGCGTCGACGGCGCCAGGCTAGTCGTCCAACGTCACGATGCACTTCTGCACAACTTGGATGCGGCTGTCAGTCAAGGAGTAGAGTGTAAGCAAAACTACTCTGAAAGATCACCACCCCCGCCCTCCCCTCTCCTCCTCGCCTTCTGCCGGCAAAAGCGTTCTGTTGTATGCTGTGTACTCGCTGACAAACTGTCACTCAATGTTGAGAGTTTACACAAGACAAACGGAACCCCGTTCAAGACATCTCGAAACTTCCTTTTGATTAGACAACGCATCATAGTCTATCAAGACACTGAAGAGTGTCTTGTTTAATGGGAAATTTTAGTTACGCAGGAAACGAGGGATGCTTTTCAACACTGGTAGACTTGGGCACTATCTGAACATGTATACTAGAGAAGGGGGGGGGGGGGGGGGGAGGGATAGCAGCTTGGAGAAAAATAACAAAGAAATTGAGTTTCAAGTGAATCAAATTTTGCGATCTGTCATGCTTTCTCGGCGCAGCGTATTCCGTTCACAGTCTGGTGGTCGGAGTGCACACAGCGAGCGCCACCAGCTTGTGTTCTGGTTGGTTAGCGCTAGCGCTGCTGACTCCTATTCCCCGGGGCACGAGTTCGATTAACGGCCGGATCGGGGCTTTCCTCCATTCGGGACACTGTGAGCGTGCCTGTTGTCCTCCTCCTCTCACCGTAGTCGACGCGCAAGTCGCTGAAGTTGAATCAAATAAGGAGGCTTGGCACCAGGCAGCCGAACTACCCGCAATGGGACTCCTGACCGAATATGTCATAAGTACATTTTATTTCCTTCCATGCAGCAAGCAAACGAAATCTGTGCTTGACACATGGCGAAGGCGGTAAAACAGTGTGTTAGAAAATTGACAACGATAACTCAGCTTCAAATCGACAATCACTTTAAGAGTGCCGGCATTGTGCCGTAACAGTCACCCACGATGAAAACAAACGAGAACCCCCCCCCCTCCCGTCCCGAGGATCAGGTGGGGACGGGCGAACAAAACAAGCCGCCCATCCCCCTCCCAGGGTTGGCAGCCAGCAAATCGTTATGAGAATCGCCCTTTTGGTGTTGTGAGGATCGCACTAAAAACCCGTTAGTCTCTCCATTTCTAATTAAGAAAACATCGAGCAACGCCCGACGCGAAGTTAAAGAGGAGTAGACAAAGCTTTCGTAACGGCTACAGTGCAATTACTCTCTGAAATCGGCAGTGTCGTAAACCTTTTAGTTCAGGCCTTATCTGCAACGGCTCCCAATACACAGACCCGTCAGTCTGCCTACCCCACCTACCCTGTCCTGCGAGAGGGGTGCCCCAACCCGTTCGCCTGTGTGTGGGCTGTTTTATAGCGGTCGAATTCGAGGTGCGGGTGCGTCGGTTTGCCGGCGGACCTCTGCCTGCTCCTAGTCCCGAGCGCTACCTGCCAGCCCACACTCCTTCGATGCAGGCTGACAGTGTCAGCCAAGCAGTCGCCGTTGCCCACACGCAGTGAGACAGGTCGGCACACCGATCGGGCTGCGAACGGGCGGCTTTACACAATCACACTTCGAAACATCGCCACACCTACAATTGCCTCGTTAAAGGGTCTAAATAACTGATTCTGAAGCGGAAAAGGATTCCAATATCTCGAGCGGTCCCAAGTTTCATTCCTGCAGTCGTGAACAGGGAAGGTTATAGAAGTGCCATTTTCTGATCAGCTACCAAGTAAGTTGGTGGCAATACTAACTGGAACAGATGATGTTCCACAATGTTCCTCTCATATGCGATGGAGACGGGTCTGACGATCATACTTGCCATGGGTTTTAATAGGTATCATTGCGTAACCTACGATGTGAATGTCATCAGTGGCTTCCGAAAAAGCACCTCTTGTAGTATTAATGAGAGAATAATAGGCTGGAGGTTGCCTCCAAGTAGAAAAAAATGTGTTAGTGGCATGTAACAAGAACACTGATGCCTGCGTATTTAATTTAATATTAAGGCAACAGTTTTAAAATGGATCAGAAAGCAAAATAGTATACCGATTTTCTTCACTTGTGCCTGAATATGGCCCAATTCGTTACGCCGAAATTAGCTGTACGACAGAGGTTCGCTGCTGTACTGATTCCACTAACTTATTTTTCGTAACTGATAGTCTGTCTGTCTCCAACGATACTGATAATTTTAACAAGTCGTCAGCTTTTACCTATCTATTTTGCGCACATGTTGCAGTGACAAAGACCTGCTGATTTCTCGGAAAACTTAGTGTTCATGTAGCACTAACTTTCATGTCACGTACCACGGTACTTGGCATTGACTCAATTGAAACAATAAGAATATTGCTACGGTAATTCTTTTACTCCTATTTGTACAATTCTGTGTTTGTAATTATGCCGGTTTGTATTTAACTCTCAGAGGTACCACCCTCTGTAATACTGAAATCCAAATACCTGAATTAGAAGATTCGCGATCGGAGACGATTTTTTTTCACTCGTCCCACGATAATACCTTAGTCATTCCAGCACCTACTTTAAATGCTGAATAATACATATATTCTCGTTAAGCTGCACTACGGCAATAATACTTATGAACGTGTGTGGACGAATAGTTAAAACGATTCAGATTGCGTTCTGTTTGTGTCATTGTTACCAAGTTATTAATCGATGTATTCAGATCATTTTGTTGTTCATTACTACTAATTGCCGGAACACTTAGATTTGCCACCTTTATTCTCTTCGTTTCCTTTTAAACCGCACATGCATTTGTATTGACGTATGCGTTTTTAAATATACAGTGTGTCCCAGGAGCAATTTTCAGTATTTCGGGATATTACAAGAACGATGATTTGACGCAAAAAATCTAGAAAACATTGGCATTAAAATGGTTACGTTGGGCCTTAAGGTATGCTTTTGAAAGCACTTGTTAACAAGAATTTTTTGCTTCGAATGATCCTTCCTGTCATATCCCTGAATATTAAGTATTCGTCCCGTAAACATCTCAGACGTGTCTCTTCTACACTGGACGTACTACCATTTCCATGAAACCGCTGGAAACACGGAGCACAACGCTTTTCAAACTTACTAGTGAAACATCACTCTAACGTAAATGGCAACCATACCATGCTTCGCTCCGAGTACGTTCTCCGTTTATTCTGGAAAGCGGATTAGGGGTGGCGGTTTTCGATTGTATTTTTTTCAAGCCAGTTTAACCTTACAGTTAAAACCGCTCAAAATAACCGGTTTCTGAAGTAACCGGTTACGGTTTTTATTCCTATTATTTCCCGTAATGAACGTAGAAATCAGACTAAGATTGAAAAAGTCTTACAACTGAGTTTAAAGATACATAGAATTAAAATATTAAACAGACAAATAAAAGGAAACTGTCCGTCCACCGGTCGCTGCTTTTCTCAAGAAGTGACAAGTGGATGAACACTAAATAAGTGATTAAAATTCACCCGTATTATCCTATTGATTCTAATTTTTTGAAAAACTGCTCATCTCAAAACTAATCATGTAATTGGGGGATCATACCACCATTTGAGCATTACGAATAATCAGTGCTATGGGGTGGAAACTGCAGTTGAAGGCCGATTTCTAGTGTTAATTTGTCCGTTTTGGAGGCCTGCAAGCAGATAAAGCCATATCATTCAGGGACACGCAGTAGGTTAGCTACTTGCTATTTGTATTGTATACTATGTATGAATTGTTAAGTTTTTAATTTATTACTGTTACCACAATTTTCTTCCTCTTTTATAATTTCTTAGAAATGGCAGACGAATATTTAATCTTTTAAAGCAACGAAGCATTGTACTTTATTCTACGCAATTTCGTAGAACTATTTCCAAACCGGGTTTGGTGCCATTCTGCAATACAATGGCATAGGGCAACAGGGACACTATAGTCTCAGCAATGCTGTACGAATTCTTACGCCTGTGTTTGTTGCTCGTTTCTAAAGGCATTCTTATTAACATAGCACTAATAGCTTTTCCCATTTTCTACAAGGAAATATTTCAAATGAACGTAGATTTTACGAATAAAAATTACTTCATTTAGGAAAGGTAAATTTAAAAATGAAAAAATTTAGTACGGCTGCTATGGCTAATTGGTAATTCGGTTTTTTACTCTGTCATGAAAAATATAAAAACCGTAGCTACCGAAGAATACCAGTTATTCAAAAATAAAATACCGGTACCGGTTTGAACCGATCGGTTTTTCCCATCCCTAAAGTGGATCGGAGAAGTGCTTGCTACACGACTGCGGTTCGTCACAATACAGTATGAGGCTAATCTGCCGCTGGACGCATGTAGAATGCGTTACCACCACCAGCGGGAGCCGGCAGTGGATCTGCTACGAGCAATAACCGCGGCGTCGGCGGCTGCCCCTCGCGGAAGGCAAGAATCGTCGCAGGCCGAAGATACGCCGGCGGCGCGCATGAAGGCCGGCTCACATGCGCGATATTAAAGTACGTGAGCCGACTGGACAACTCTGTCTCTGCCGTCTGCCGGCATGTGTTATGAAAGCTCCACTTGTCCGGGACCGGGCTCTGCCGCCCAGCGCTCTGCGGCCGCCTGCCAAGTGAGTGATTTCTTCAGTCTGAATATACTATATTCCAGAGGTATCCAACCCGCGGACCAAAGCAAGTAGGACTATTAAATTTTTAAAAATTTCGTAAATCCTATACATTGATATTTAAAAAGTATCATTATCGGCGCTCGTATCGAAAGCCGGAGAATGCATCGGCGGAGAATGCATCGACGTGCCTGTCTATAAAAACATCGGCTGCTCTGTAAATATACTACCAGTTTTAGAGCTGTACATTTAAGTACTGATTTATTATTAGATATTTTGTACAACAACTAGCTAGCAAGAATTCAAAGAAAAACGATGACCATTTTGCTAAGAATCGTAACAGCAAGAAAGTGGCAAAATAAAATGTGTCCGACGGCTCCGTCGTTTGGTTTAGTCACATTTCGGATTTGTCCGGAACGCTTCATGTCGACTTCCCTGTTTTTCTCATTTCTGCCAACGTCTGCGAACCTGCAGTCGCCGAGTGAAAATTGCGTGGTGAAGTTAAATGGTGCTGATTCTGGTGGTAGCGGGGAGCGCCGAATATGTCAGCATTTCCCCTCATACGTCTCCGCCGACCACATAGACCAATCCTGTTATTTAGGTTTTTATTCATTTTCAGCAACTGTTTTTGAAGAATACCGATGTGAAGAGATAGCACACTAGTTGCGTCAAAAATTACTTTTTAAAGTAATTGGTGTGCTTATTCTTCCTATCGGAAATCATCTTGTTCCATTAGCCCCCACTCCCGTGCGATCAGACTTATTTTTGTGCCACACATACTTACTTCGCACAAAAGAAAGACTGGACACGATGAAAGCTCAAAAAGTAGTAAGACTCCTTCACGCAGTGAAAGTATAATTATGTTCAACGAAAATTTCAAAATTACAACTTGAAATATTTGCCAAAAATTGAGAAGAAAATGTAATATAAAATTAGAATATGGGCACTCGATATCCCATTTTATATCCATACATCAATACATTAATACATTAAGAGAAAAAGTATCGCCGATATTGGAAAACATGTCGATATATCGATATTTCATCAATAACTTTGAAGAATGTGGCCCAAAAAGTGAGCATCTATCGCACGGTCGGTATAAAAAAAATTCCGCTTACGTGAGGTTATGATAAACTTTAATTATTTCAATTTGAAATTCCGGCCACAAGACATTCTCCTCTCATTGGTCCATCCAGTGTTTTTCTTTTTTTTTCCTCGGTGGTTGTTGTTGAAACCTATAAGGATAAATGCAAAGAAATCGATCGATGCATGGAAAGGGCACATAAATGGCGGCAGCATCGAAAATGATCGCAGGTCTGAGGAAATAAAGAAAGAGCAAACTTACCGATTATCAGCCTGGTAGAGTGGGAGAGGCATTTTAAAGGCCTATTAACAGAAGAATGGACAGAGCACACCGAAATAAAATGGGAGAGACAGGAGAACCGGGAGGCTGAACAGATAGAGAAAATAACTGTGAAAGCGATACAGAAGGCAGCTATACAAACGAAAGTTGAGAAAGCACCAGAGCCTAGAAATGTAACAATAGAATTAGTTAGGCCACCCTTCAGGGACCGCCCGGATTGCCACCGCGCCGCCCCCGCCAGTCAGCCCGCACGCTATTCGTTCGTGTTTTTTTTTTTCTTCGTCAGTAGACTCGAATGAATCGAGTTATCGAGTAGTTGTTCTTTCCTATGTAGCACGCGCGCCCACGTCATCGTATTTTATACGTTTCTGTCTGACACACAGACAGCTAACACATACCTACGAGAAAAGTCGCGGCCATTTTAGTGATCTCGATAAGTTATTCTGTCTGGCATTTGTTCGAGAAAAGTCGCGAATATTCTACTGTTTTCTTGTACAGAGGTCCTTCGATACGTAGCGTTATAAATACGGACTATTCACCGATACGAAGCTAGTTTACATTGAGAAGCAGAAATATTAAGACTGATGAAACTATCAGTAAAAGGTCCTAGTTGTAGCAAGTCCAAGTGTGAAGAATAGTCAACGGTGAGAGTAATCAGTTGATTGCGAAGTATTAATAATATTAATTCATAGTAATTTCTCACTAAAAACATTGTTACGAGACTCATAACAATAATTTTACTAATAGCGTAGCAATAGTTTCCCACACCCAAGTCGTTAGGCATGGAAAGCTATTGACGCGTGTATGTCCGGTAATAGCGACTTTCGAGAAGATTCCTAAAAACGCATTGTTACTATACAGGCCGTCTATCGAATGCACAAGAAAGGAACGGGATGGGCAATATAAGTTCCACGCACGTAAGTTGCCGGATGACGTTGTCATTGGAAACACTGATTGTCCTATTGACGACGTATTTAATCAATTTGCCTGGCATAATAGGCGCACAGATTTTATCATTTAAGGAAGAGAACCACAACTGTAACTTTTTTATATCATAAGATGGCACTGTCTTGTATATGTGTATAATCAGTTTAAATGAAACTTCTTTAAACTTTGCATGCGACTATTATTTTTTATTACGGTAAAAGTAAAGATAACTTTAGCGCCCCCTCCACGAGATATTTCTGTATCCGTCACTGGGTTATTCTATATGCATATCTACGCAAGTTATTAAATGAATGTATGTCGGATGGGGAGGGAATTCCAGCGGAGTGGAACTTAGCGTAAGCAAGCCCCATACATAAAAATGGAAGCTAGAAAGTACGTAGCCATTGTCGTGGCGTGTCACAAGCAGTATCAGCAGGCTGTATGGTAGCATTTTAAAATAATGAATGAGAAAGTTTGTAGATGAAATGGAAGAACAAAGTGGCTTTAGAACAGGCACATCATGTATAGATAACACCTTTACACTGAAGCATTGTCAAGGAGAAGAGACTGGAAAGGAATCCAAGCAGTCATTCGGTTTTCACAGATCTTGAGGAAGCATATGATTCAGTGCCACTAAAGCTATGGAATGCTGGGAACTAAAGAAACAACGAGAATTCGAGCCTTTGAAATCGTCTATCTGAGAAGAACCAATATAATTTTTCTTCTTGACCACGTAGGAAATCAGGAAATAAAAGAAAGGACACAGACTCAGTACAGTATTACGGTTAAAATAGAAGGGAGGCCGAGTATTGTTTGGGCGTGTAAAGAGAATGGATAAAGACGGATGGACCAAGAGAGTAATTTCATGGCAACTTCCTGGAAGATGTATGACAGGAAGAGGAAGACCACGCAAAGTACGGCTAAGTGGTATTGGAGAAACGTCAGAGGAGAGGAATGGAGGAGAATGAGGAAGAATGCCGAGATCGAGGTATTTAGCGACAAGAGATGTGATATGTGACGACAGCTGTAAGACGCCCGCAACATGGAAGGAAGGGAGGTGGTTGTTAGTGTTAAATGTATTATATGCTGCCCAAAACTACTAGTCTTCTTCTGACGTCGCCCAGGTAAGTTAGAAGGTTGAATGGCCCTGGTACATTCACTGTTACTTGCGTTTGGCGTACCCATCTCATACAAAGAAATTCGTTACACAAATCGTAGATCTAATGATTTCTTTAATAAAATGGTTGTCCAACGACTACATACACTGATCAGCCAGAACATTATGACCACCTATCTAATACTCGTACAAGCGAATAACAGCGATGATGCGTCGTGGCATCGAAGCAGTAAGTCTTGGTAGGTCGCTGGAAGAATTGGCACCACATCTGCACACTCAAACCATTTAATTCCCATAAATTCTGGGGAGAGGGGCATTGAGCTTCGATGTCACGTTCCATCACAACGCAGCTGTGTTCGATTAGGTCCAGATCTGGCGAGATGGGAAAGGGGGGAAGCCCATCAACTGGAACGAGATAGTCCATCACACTCCTGGCCTTGTGACACGGCGCATTATTTTGTTGAAAAATGAGACTGCTGTCCGGAAACATGATCGTCACGAAGCGGTGTACGTGGTCTGCAACCAGTATGCGATACTCCTTGGCCGTCATGGTGCCCTGCATGTGCTCCACTGGACCCATGGACCCCGTGAATGTTCCCAGAGCATAAAGAAGCCGCTGCCAGCTTGTGTCCGTCCCGCAGTACAGGTGTCAAGAAGCTGTTCCCTTGGAAGACGGCGCATTCGCGCTGTCCCACAGGCATGATGATGATGATGAAGGTATCGAATTCACGAGACCATGCATTGTAGTCTGATGTTAGTTTCGCCACAATTCGCCGCCTGTCCTGTTTTACAGGCCTGCCCAGCCTACGACGCCTGACATCTGTAATGAGGGGTGGCCGCCCAATCCCACGACTTCTGGACGTGGTTTAACTTCCGTCCCACCACCTGTTCAAGACATCGCAGCACTCCTAGAATACCCGACTAGTTGTGCAGTTTTCGAAATGCTTGTGCCGAGCCTCGGGCCATCACAATATGCCTCGGTCAAACCCAGACTGACCGCGCGCCTTTCTCATTCTACACGCGGATAGCACGATCTCTGATACTACATGCACCGTGCGTGTGTGGCTAGTCGTCATTCCTCTTCAGATTATGTTTCTATCGGCTAGGCGGGTTTACATCGATAGGCGGTCGATGCTATAATGTCCATGCTGATCAGTGAACGCTATCTGAGCAAAACTATTCGGACACTCCTATGCAATGATGAACTGAGCACTAGATGTTGTAATATTTCTGGCTTTACAGCCATCATATTCAAATTCAAGAAGCTGTTCTTAGAGCAGTTGAGAAGGCAGCACTGGGAAGATGACGTAAAATAGTGAGGCGAGTGCGCGTTCCTAAGGGACCAAACTGCTGAGGTCATCGGTCCCTACACTAACTTAAACGAACTTATGCTAAAAACAACACAGACACCCATGCCCCAGGGAAGACTCGTACCTCTGACGCGAGGGGCCGCGCAATCCGTGCCACGGTGAGATACCTGGTACTGGGTATGTGTATCGTGGGAAATACCGCCTAAATTGTGGTCCCTCTCCGCTATTCTCTGCCGTGTACGGAAGTAGCGCGCCAAAATAATGATCTGTTATTAATATCAGAAGAAGTAAACAGTGAATTTATTGGCATTTTATATAAAAGCATCTTTCAACAGCAGGGTACTCTGTTTCAAACGTGCTAATTACCAGCACAATAATGAACAACTGCCAAACGAAAAGAAAGACGAAGCACTTCGGAAATGTAACTTGGATAGTGGGCGAGGTGGTTCGGGTTTTCGATCAGAGCTCGATCGGCAGTCTCTGTGGACAGCCATGTTGTCTGTCGCGGTCGCTATTGGTTGAGAATTTAATTAGCAATCTCTAGTTTTTGGACATGTAACTGAGAACTACTGCAGTTCGATGGTAACTAGCGAAACACGCAGTTAATTATTTTGCTTATTCTCCGTGAACTTCTGACGAATGTAAATTGTGATTCATGAAGTGGACTGTAATTGTGCACTTTCTCGTATACTGCAAATAAAAAGCGAGTGGCATCCCATTCACATAGAGCACTTCAAAATTTAATTGTTTATACAATACCAGTTCTTCGCTAACAGTCTACTATAGCCTTAAGATAACGGATTCACGACGTACGTTCCGTCTCTGGCGCAGGGGACAACAACTAAAGAAGATTGGACGTTGGTTAACGTTATTCAGAACTTACGCGTTCCACTCACGGGGGTGAAAACAACTAGGTACATCGCGTGTAATGCTATCTTGGTACAAATGAGATCAGTGACACGTCATCTGTACTAACACAGGAGGAATTTTTCAGGGAAGGAATTTATCACACACAAACCATTTCTTTCGCTTGCCATGCTGTCTAGCAGGCGGACCCGCCCGTATGAAAATAAGCTCGGTGTACTGTGTCTACATCTACGTTATTACTCTGCTATTCACAATAAAGTGCCTGGCAGAGGGTTCAATGAACCACCTTCAAGCTGTCTCTACCGTTCCACTCTCTAACTGCGTGCGGGAAAAACGAGCGCTTAACTTTTTTTGTGCGAGCCCTGATTTCTCTTATTTTATCGCGGTGATCATTTCTTCCTATGTAGGTGGGTGCCAACAGAAGGCTTTCGCAATCGGAGGGGAAAACTAGTGATTGACATTTCATGAGAAGATACCGTTGCAACGAAAAACGCCTTTGCTTAAATGATTGCCAATCCAAATCAGGTATCATGTCTGTGGCACTATCTCCCCTACTTCGTGATAATACAAAACAAGCTGCCCTTCTTTGTACTTTTTCGATGTCATCCGTCAGTCCATCTGATACGGATCCCACACCGCACAGCAATACTCCAGAATAGGGCGGACAAGCGTGGTGTAAGCAGTCTTCAGTAGACCTGTTGTACCTTGTAAGTGTTCTGCCAATAAATCGCAGTCTTTGGTTTGCTCTACCCACAACATTATCTATGTGATCGTTCAAAAATGGCTCTGAGCACTATGGGACTTAATTTCTGAGGTCATCAGTCCCCTAGAACTTAGAACTACTTAAACCTAACTAACCTACGGACATCACACACATCCATGCCCGAGGCAGGATTCGAACCTGCGACCGTAGCAGACGCGCGGTTCCAGACTGTAGCGCCTAGAACCGCTCGGCCACCCTGGCCGGCTGTGATCGTTCCAATTAGGTTATTTGTAATTGCAAACCCTACGGATTTAGTTGAATTTACAGCCTTCAGATTTGTGTGACTTATCGCGTACGGTAATCGAAATTTAGCGGATTTCTTTTAGTACTCATGTGAATAACTTCACACTTTTCTTTATTCAGAGTCAATTGCCACTTTTCGCACCACACAGATATATCTACATCATTTTGTAATTCGTTTTGGTCATATGATGACTTTACTAGACGGTATATAAAGGGTCTATAAACACTTCCTTGGGGAACGCCGGATATTACTTCTGTTTTACTCGATTACTTTCCGTCAATTAGTACGAACTGTAACCTTTCTGACAGGAAATCACGAATCCAGTCGTACAACTGAGGCGATATTCCGTAGGCACGCAGTTCGTTTAGAAGACGCTTGTGAAGAACGGTGTCGAAAGCCTTCTGGAAATCTAAAAATATGGAATCAATTTGACATCCCTGTCGATAGCACTCATTACTTCGTGAGTGTGAAGAGAGAGTTGTGTTTCGCAAGAACGATATTTTCTGAAAACGTGCTGACTACCTGTCAATAAATCGTGTTCTTCGATATACTTCATAATGTTCGAACACAGAATATGTTCCAAAACCCTACTGCAAATCGACGTTAGTGGTAAGGGCCTGTAATGCAACGAATTAATCCTCCTTCCCTTTTTGGGTATTACTGTGACTTGATCAATTTTCCAGTCTTTAGGTACGGATCTTTCTGTGAGCGAGCGGTTGTATATATAAATTGCCAAATATGGAGCTATTGTATCAGCATACTCTGAGAGGAACCTGAGTGGTACACAATCTGGACCGGAAGCCTTGTTTTTATTTGATGATTTAAGCTGCTTGCGACACCGAGGATATCTATTTCTATGTTTCTCATCTTGGTAGTTCTTGATTGGAATTCAGGAATATTTACGTCGTCTTCTTTGGTGAAGGAGATTCGGAAAATCGTGTTTAATAACTCTTGTTTTCCGGTACTCTCATCAATGACTTCGTTGTTATCGCGCAGTGGAGGTATTGATTGCGTCTTGCCACTGGTGTGTTTTATGTATGACCAGAATCTCTTTGGGTTTTCTGCCAGATTTCGTGAGCGAGTTTCGTTGTGGAAATTACTGAAAGCATCTCTCATTGAAATACGCGCTATACGAGGGCTATTCGAGAAGTAGGGAACGTTTTGGCATTAAAAAGCTAAGTACAAGAAACACATTTTATTATACACATCTGAAAGAGTGATTGACATACTACTTTTCCACACAGTCACCGAACACATTGAGGCACTTATCATAGCGGTGGACAAGCTTTGAAAGACTTTCGTCGTAAAATTCTGCCGCCTGAGACTTCAGCCAGTGAGTCACGCCCGCCTGGAGTTCCGCGTCGTCATCAAAGCGCTGCGTTGCAAGCCAATTCTTCGTCTTGGGAAACAATTTGAAATCGCTTGGTGCAAAATCGGGGCTGTAGGGCGGATGAGGGAAAATTTCCCATTTGAGTGAATTAAGGAGTTCTTGCTGACAAGGTTTGCAAAAACATTTTCTTGGTTTTTTTTTTTGGGTGTGTGGGGGGGTGGGGGTGGGGGGAGACCTTGTGTGCCCCTACTCCATTGACTGCAATTTTGTTTCGCAATTTACGTGTTTCACCTAAGTCTCGTCACCGGTTACGATTCGATCCAGTAATGAATCACCATGTTTGAGGTAGGCCTCCAGAAATGTCAACGTTACCCCCATTCGCTGTTCTTTATGGTGCTCTGTAAGCTTTTTGGGCACCCATCGTGCACAAAATTTGTGATAGCCCAGCTTTTGAGTGACAATTTCAAACAACAATATCCGTGACACTTATGGAAAAGAAAGCGAAAGCTCCGTTATTGTGAAGTTACGGTTTTCGCGAATCGTTTCATCAACTTTAGCGACAAGATCGTCAGTCACAATGCTCAGGCGTCCACTCTTCATCATGAACGTTGGTTCGGCCTTTTTTAAACCGAGTGCACCGTTTCCGGACTCATTACGTTGTTTCCGTACACTTCGCACAGTTCACGATAAATTTCTATAGGTTTTAGGTTTTTTGCCAACAAAAACCTTATCACAGACCGCACCTCACAACTGGCGATTGCAGCGCATATTTCAAATTCGAATATTGAAAAAACCAGACGCGCAGAGACGTTTCCGCTGTCACTGATGGATGCTGACTGAGCTGCCGAGCACGAACATACCGAAATATATGCGATGGGCGCGCGCCTAGCGGCGTCAGATGGGAACGTTTCCTAATTTCTGAATAGCCCTCTTATTTAGAACTTCTGCAAAACTTTGCCAGTCTTGGGGATTTTGCGTTCTTTTAAACTTGGCATGCTTTTTTCGCTGCTTCTGCGGCGATCTGACCCGTTTTGTGCACCTTGGGGGATCAGTACCATCACAGTTATTAATTTATGTGGTGTGTATGTCTCAGTTTCCTGTCTATACTATCTCTTTGAAATCACTCCACAACTTTTCTACGCTTACATGATCAGATCGGAAGGAGTGCAGACTGTCTCTTAAAAAGGCATTAAGAGCATCTTTATCAGCTTTTTTTTTTTAAAATAGATACGTCTACATTTATGTGGATACTCTGCAAATCACATTCAAGTGCCTGGCAGAGGGTTCATCGAACCACCTTCACAATTCTCTATTATTCCAATCTCGTATAGCGCGCGGAAAGTACGAACATCTGTATCTTTCCGTACGAGCTCTGATTTCCCTGATTTTATCGTGGTGATCGTTTCTCCCTATGTAGGTCGGTGTCAACAAAATATTTTCGCATTTGGAGGAGAAAGTTGGTGACTTGAATTTCGTGAGAAGATTCAGTCGCAACGAAAACCGCTTCTTTTTTTTTAATGATGTCCAGCCCAAGTCCTGTATCATTTCTGTGACACTCTCTCCCATATTTCGCGACAATACACTTTGCGTTTCTTTTTTATGGTTGTGGGAGTTAAGGTATTCAGCCTAGCAGCTACTGTCTTGTGGCCGCTAATTCCTGTATTCGTCACGATACTATCTGACCAGAATTATTTGCTGCTATTGTCAGTAGAGAAGCGATAGCAGCAAAATGAGTTAGAGAAGTTCAATGTCTTCGAAAGTGGACTATTCACTGGGTGTCACCTGGGTAACAAATCCATCAGGGACTTTTCAACCCTTCAATAATCTGCCAAAATCGAGGAGCTTCTCATAAGCCACAAATTTCCGCAGTCATTGCTAAGCTGCGTTTGAGGTGTGAAGAGTGAACTACTGGACAGTGGACGATAGGAAATTAGTTGTCTGATGCGATGAATATCGCTATGCCGTGTGGTAATTCTACGGAAGGGTATGGGTTTTTGACGAATACTTTGAGAACGTTACCTGCCATAATGTTTAGTGCCAAAAATAAGGTGGAGGTGGTGTTACGGTATGAGAGTGTTTCTCGTCATTAGAGTGTTTTCCCCCTGAAGACTAGCAGTTGGGATACTGTATCAGGCTGATAATGCACCCTGTCATAAAGCAGTGTTTGTGAGACAACAGTTTCTGAACAACAACATGCCTGAAATGCAGTCTCACTCGGGACCCCTTTGGAACACGTTTGAGATGTGTTAGAGCGTCTACTTCGGGCCAGATTCCACCGTCCACCACCACTACCTTCACTGGTTTCGGATCTTGAAGAAGGCTGGTCTACCATTCCTCCACAGACATTCGGACACTTCAATGAATGTGTCCCCAGCAGAATTTAAGCCTTCATAAAAGTAAAGGGTGGATACACATTCATGTCCACTAATAGGTGTCCGGATACTTTTCATCTGTGTAGAATACATCATTAACGATGCACGAAGTTACACTTATAAACGTTTTTCAGTTTGGAACTCAAAAACACCTTTCGAATGAACAAATGCACTTTATGATGCGCGTTACATCAATACGTCAATTTGTGGTAAAGCATGTCAGTACGGGGTGGTATTTCACGGGTAGCAATACAGCACCCACGGCAATTTGGGAAGCAGTCGATAATAGCGCATACGAGGTCCGCAGTAAGTCAATTCCATTTTTCTAGGAAGACTGACGAGAAGGACTTATCTGTGACGTGCCTCCAGCGGTTGTAGGATCGTTACCTGTTAGAAGAACTTACATAAACGTATTGTCTCTTCAGTTTTAGACAATCACGCACAACTTGGGAAGACTACTTAGCGACCTGACGTCCGTACATAGACGCTACATCAAACTAAGGCATCCTTTTCACGAATGTTTGATGGTTCCGTTGCTCGAAACAAATCTTTTGAAGCTGAAGTGTGACTTTGGAGCTTATGAGAGAGGCGCGCTCAGCTGATGGGAACGCCAACTTCGGACTTTCCATTACGTACGGTTTGCTGTCTGTTGGTGTACCACCTTAGCCGACGCGTCCCACCTTTACGGCAATAGGTGCTTTCACCATCTCCTGTTCGTTACACTTAAGGAGAATGCAAGGAGAGACTTTACAGAAGTATACAATGTTATGAAACGGTGGCTATAACGGGACAGTCACATAGCAACGAATGAGGTGGGAGAATAAAAGATAATCTGAAGAATGAGATTCTTAAGAAACAGAAAAGTGCGCTAAAACTGGACCTTAAGAATGAAGTGCAGTGATGATGGAAATAAATTGGGGAACCAAAAACAGAGGGTGTCTAACGACATTTTAAATGAAAGCGCTATCACTAACCACGAATACGAGTCAAAAACATTGGGAGATAACATGAAAGATTATGTACGTAGCGCAAAATTTTTACAAGGCCACGGGCCATTTAATCAAGGTCTACATCTGTACTCCGCAAGCCACCTGCCGGTGTGTGGCACAGAGTACATCTGGAACCGCCATCTTTTCCCCATTTCGCTGTTCCATTCGCGGATGGCGCGAGGGAAGAATTACTGTCGCTAAACCTATCTACGAGCGCTAAGTTCTCGTATTTTCTCGTTGTCGTTCTTTCGCGAGACGTACGTAGGAGAAAGTAATATGTTGTACCACTCTGCCCGGAAAGTACTCTCTCGGAATTTCAATACTAAATCTCTTCGCGATACACACTGCCTCTCTTGTAGCGTCTGGTACTGGACTTCGTTGAACATTTTCTTAAAACACTAGGGCCGACTAAACGCTCCCGTGACGTCAAGCGCCGCTTTTCTTGCTATCTTATCCATCTCTTCTATTAATCCAACCCGATAATGGCCCAGGACTGAGCGACACTCGAGAATCGGTTGATTATGTTTTTCCAAACCACTTGTTTCGCGGATTCGTTAAATATCTTCATATGAATCTCGGCTTGGTATATACTTTTCTTGCGAATAGTTTCATGTGATCGTTCGACAAGTCGCCCCGGGTAGCTAGTCTCCAGCATTTTGCGGCAGTCACCGTTTCTAGTTATTTGTGACCAATTGAGTAGTCGTTCTGTAATGGATTTCTTCGTCTATTTATTCGCAATATGTTATGTTTCGTCACTTTCACGGTCACCAGCTAGTCCCCGCACCAAGCATCGATCCTCTGCAGGTCTTTCTGCAGTTCGCTGTTCCCTTCTGCTGTTGCTACCTTCTTATAGAAGGCGCATCACCTGCTAACAGCCTCATGGAGCCAGAATGACTTTTCCCTCTGCAGCGGAGTGAGATGAAGTACTGGCCGTAGTGAAGCTGTGAGGACGGGTCTTGAGCCGAGCTTGTGTAGCTCAGTCGCTAGAGCACATGCCCGTAAAAGCCACAGATCCCAGGTTTGAGTCTCGGCCGACACAGTTTTAATCTGTCGGGAAGTCTCAGCCTCAAGGTGCTTGCGACAGTAACGGTCCAATCACATTTAATTTACAGCTTGATGGAATAAAATATTATCTTTTTAATTTTCAAAGGCGATGGATTCATGTTTTGCTGAACAGGAACAGTAATTAGCTTGGAAGCTGAAGTTGTATCTAACACTTCTACGTCTCTCTTTCAGCGAACTTTCTTCTTCTGTATCAGTGTTTACACCCACTGAGCGTTCTAAATGCACACACAGACCATATGTGTAAACCTAATCTCTACTTCTCGACACGAATCAACGAAATGTTAAAAATGGCGAAGGAGAGAGACCAAAGTAGAGGCAGCTGCGGGTGGGAGAGCGGTGGAAAAGTTATAAAAAAGTCGGCGTAGGGAAACAATGTGACTGATTAGAAGCGGAGTACACGTGGAAGAGAATATGCCTTGATGAGGGGATAAAATTATCGTTTAAAGCAATTACGCTGACGAAGGTAACACGGTTATCGCTAATAAATGAACCGGCCCAGCAACGTGTTGCCAGAGAGATCGCGCGTGCGCATTCGCTAGTTCATTCATCAGACGGAAGTATGCTCCGGTGAAACGGCCGGCCGTGCTGTGAAGTTAATTTTTATCCCGCGAGATACCAGCGCAGTATCTCCGTCTGGTCGATCAAAGGGCAGGTCTTTTACGATGCGCCATTTATACCGCCTGGGCGCATAAAACCGAGCTTCTTTTATTACGACCTCGGGGATGATCTTCAGCGAGCCCATAAAGTGTCAGCTTCCGGTGCGGAAATGTAATGACCGCAGAACACCCCTCCCCGTGTGGACGCCGAGATCCTAAAGTCCGACAAGAAGGCAAGCTACCGGAATAGTTTCAGCGCGACAGGACTTCACGGATAACAGGCGCAGGCGAGGGCAGTAAACCAAAAAGAAAGTGTAACCTTCGTGTATGTTTACATACTATTATTACTTATTTTTTTATTTCTTATGCTGAACGCTATGCTATGCCTATCTTGAAATGAGGTTATAAATAGAGAATCAACAAAACAAAAGCAAGGAAAACCGAATTTAGTGAAATTAAACCGTGTGTGGTGACAGATACATTAGGAAATCTTACACAAAGTAGTGGATGAGTTTTGCTATTTGGGTAGTACAGCATAATAGTACATGAAGGCGCAAGTAGGTAAGATAAAAATACAGCAGATTCACAACAGCGAGGAAAGAGTTTCTAGAAAAGAGAAACTTGTTAACATCTAATATAAAGTTCAGTGTTGAGAAGTATTCTGTGATGGTATTGATATGGAATGTAACCTTGTTTGGATGTGGTTGGTTGGTTGGTTGGTTGGTTTGAAAGAGGAGGAAGGGACCAAAATGCTAGGTCATCGGTCCCTTGTTCCGAATAAAACAATCCCACATGGGTGAGAATAAAACAAGCAAGACTGACAACACAAAAGGAAAAACGGCAAGAACAACGGAAGGGCAACAAATACTTAATGGAAAAAGGGGAGGAGAAGACCACAGAAACTCAAGAAACATTAAGAGATTAAAACGACAGAACAGATTACCGTGGCTGCCTGACAAGGAGAATAAAAAGAGGAAACCAGCTACTCTGCAACACATTAAAAAGTCCACCCTAAAAGGACTAGGGTGGAAGACAAATAGGGACAAAGGACACGAGCTAAAACTTACATAAAATGATGAAACCCACCCTCACGAATAAAACGTAAAACTAAATCATCCGATGAGGCGTTGTCAGAAATTTAGCGGCAACGAGTCCGGTAACCGAAGATTTCGTCGCAGGGCAGTCAAAGTGAGACAGTGCACAAGATATGGGCCACTGCCAACAGGGCGCAGCATCGACACTGAGGCGGGTCTTCACGGCGCAGGAGGCCCGCATGGAGGACTGCCACACATTCGTAGTCTCCTTAATGAGACGGAGTTTATTGTGCGAACTGAGACTACGCCATTCCGTCTCCCAAAGCCGAAAAACCTGGCGACGTAAAAACGAAAAATTTCGGATATACGTGTAAAGAGGAGAGGAGAGACTGATAACATCTGCATCGAGACTTTATGTGGAATCAGCGGCGACGATTGAAAATGTGTGGCAGACCGAGACTGCTTACTACGCAGGTGCGTTGACCCCTGTGTCACCTGCACGCTGTGTTTATCATAAACGCGCGGACAATCTCAGCATGCTGGATGCTCCTCACACTCCCACCCTAGCGCCACCTATCCGCCGCCGCCGTCCATATCCTCCACTGTCGCTAGTTTTAGATTCCAGTTGGAGGTCGAACATAATGTGCATCGCACTGAAGGCTGTGGATTTATTGGCCAAGAGACGAATCAATTCTACGTATGAATGTGTGGTGTCTGTTCTTTAAATTTTTACACCAATTGGGCCAATGCTATTCCAATTATGTATTTATCGACGGAAGCCACAGTCGAGGCATTCTTTACTACATGGAACTTCTCACTCGCAATTTACATGCATGTGCTCAACTGAAGGACCACAACGATGAGCTCAGATTAGCAATACAAGAGCTACAAAATGCAATGCAGTGTCGTTGAAGGTGGACTGTTTGATCATTTTTTGTGAGGAAATTTACACAATTGAATCAAACATTCGATCACAATATTTCCTTTACCATTACGTGCATTTGCCCTTTACCCCATTGTTTTTATTAGTTTCCTCGGAATTGCTGAGAATCACTTACTTCCACCCCCATCCAAGGTATTTGTCGGAGTTGCGGATCAATGAAGGTGTCGGAGGTAGGTAGTTGAAATGAAGAAAAAAGAAATTTATGGCCCAACTTGAGTAGAAGAAAGGCTCTTTCGGTAGGACACATCCTGAAGAGTCAAGAAATCGACAGTCCGGTAATTGGGGAGGAGAGAGAGAGAGAGAGAGAGAGAGAGAGAGAGAGAGAGAGATTGTTAGTTTTGGAGGGGAGTAAATTTTAGAGGGAGGCTAACGTTCATGTGGAGGCGGTGGTGGTGGTGGACGTGAAGACCTGGTCTTTGGACCGACTGCGATGAGAGTGCAAATAGGAAGGAGGGACAAACGAACAGGTATACACGCACCGTCTGCTGACGTCGACGCTGATAAGCTCGCGGTTGATTGCCCACAAGCTCCTGCTGACTTGTAGTTAGAAATGTAGGTGAACAGTGGTTTCCAACTAAACCAGTCTAACAGCAATAAATGGGGTGGGTGTGATGACGTGGCGTTACTACGGAAACAGGACCAGGAAGCGACCTACGCACGTATTCTCGGAATCGAGTCCGCAGCTAGTGGTCTTGCGGTAGCGTTCTCGCTTCCCGCGCACGGTGTCCCGGGTTCGATTCCCGGCGGGGCCAGGGATTTTCTCTGCCTCGTGATGACTGGGTGTTGTGTGTCTTTCATCATCATTTCATCCCCATGGACACGCAAGTCGCCGAAGTGGCGTAAACTCGAAAGACTTGCACCAGGCGAACGGTCTACCCGACGGGAGGCCCTAGCCACACGGCATTTCCATTTTTCGGAATCGAGCAGTGAATGGGGGGCGGATGCGGCGCGACCTTTCGCCTGCGACAGGTACGGAGGCCACACGAGCCAGCTGCTCGATAGTAAGCAGCGCTCGCGGCGGTCGTGCGGCAGATGTTTGCTTTTAATTAGGCGCCAGATTTTTGTCTCGCCTGCGGCTGCCCGGCGCGGCGCCTCTCACAGAAGCGGTGCTGCCAGCGGACACTCGCTACCCCAGCTCGGCCCTCCTGAATGTTTCAGACAAGTCGAGTGGCGCTCCTAAAGGCTACCAACTACCAGTCTGCTCTTCTACGCGTCTTTACCGTGCACTTACACACTACATTTCTCAGCTATGTAGCATTAGTGTCCATATAAAAAAAAAAAAAAACACACGTACCTTAAAGCGTGAAGCAAAGCGCGCGCTCAAATGAATAGACGCGCCGCAAAGCGTTCTTCAGTACCGCGCCGAGAGCAACCCATAATAGTGCCGAGTGCTAAAAGGAAAGCGGTAATTCTTGCTTTCTCTGCGGCCGCTGCCTTCTGTGCCGAGGCAGTGAACATGAAAAGACGCCAACAGTCACTTCGGCATTTATTTGGCCTCTATCTGCTCAGATATTTTTCCACAGTAGCTTCTTTTAGAGGATGACTAATAGTTTCGAAACTGAGGATGAGAATAATATCGATAGCATCGATAGCTACTGGGCCTTGTGTAACCAATTAACGATGCGGGACATTGCGATGAGAAATGCAAGTACTTTTTCCAAGAACTTGTCAATTACTCTAAGATTCCATGGTATTTATTGAGTAGAATTCTGTTCTGTTAGAGTCTTCAGCGTCAGCACCACTTCTTCGAGGTACCAATGATTTCTTTTTAGTTCCCTCCACTTTTTTTGTTTTTCTTTTTTTCGCTGCTGACACTCAGAACATTTAATTACAATATTTATCAAGTTTGCTCCTGTACTGATAACTTTTACTTCCAATGTCAAAATGACATGGCCCTAGTTCATACTGTTCAATTACCATCCTCACATGTTCTTTGTATGTACGAGGGCGTTCAATAAGCAGTGTAACGGCTTTTTTCTTGGCCAATTTTGGCTGAAAAAATGCAGAATTTGTTGTGGAATATACAACGGAAAAAAATACAAATGGTTTTATTGACACGATGCGACGCCACCTTCTTAGAATTTTCAAGGCTTTTTTAAATACAGATACGTGAACGACCCAAATGTAAGTATGTTTACTGCTGATATTTTGGATTATCGTTTGTCAACTTATTTCTAGAACGACCGTCTCTGCTTTGAGATTATTAACGAATAGCTTCATCCTAAGGTTATGCTGATCACAGATAACTGTATTTAATGTGTGCCTTCCTACTTTTGTACCGCTCTTTCCAAGGCAGGAGGCAATGGACACGAGACTTCAGTTCTAGTACCCCACTGAAGGAGATCATACGCATTCGCTTTGTCCGCTGTTAGGCTCAGTGCGATGTACAGCAGCTTTAATTCGTTATTACAATCAAATCTATAGATACGGTGTCATATGCAGTAATAATGCAAATATGACTGGGTAATTACTGTTCAAGGTTGCATACCAGTGAACTTTTGAGATAAGAAAATGATACAACATTAATCAAAAGTTATTATCAAACTGTCTTCAGCGTCTTGTGAATTTCATTTATCAAAATATAACCTTTTTTCCTCACCGACGTCCATCTAGCGCGAAATTACATATATGTTAGTGATATTTTAAGTCCAGAAGCAGAGGGGGGGGGGGGGCAGAGAGAGAGAGAGAGAGAGAGAGAGAGAGAGAGAGAGAGAGAGAGAGAGAGAGAGAGAGAGAGAGAGAGAGAGAGGGGGGAGGGGGGGAGACTACGTGGTTAAAATTATTTACTGTGACTGAATTATACGAAATTCACTATGCTGACTTCGACAGATCTTTGCCGATAGAAAAATACTTTAGGAAACAGTGACAATATGAAAAAAAATAACATTTTGTTTGTTGGGGCTTCAGGGAGCAACAGAGTCAAAGTCATAAGAGCCCAAATCATGAGTTAAAATGCACCGTTCCTGTTCTAGGGAAAGCAATCCGTGATTCTCTTAGTTAGTTGACAGATAGGAGCTTAAACGGAACTAGCAGGTGGCTAAAATTGTAATGAATAATTATAGTGTGCCTGAAACGCTCGTTTTAATCTACGAACGTAGGTAGGAAGGTAAAATTAGCAAATATACTAACCATCTTTTTAGGTGGTCGTTCGGTAGCGAGTTTGAGAATCGGTATATTCTATCATGAGTTCCCTCGTACTGTCAATAAGGAATACTACCTGGAAGATACGCGCCATCTGCGAGGAACATTCCAAGGAAAACAACCAGAGTCGTGACAAAACCACTCGTGGGAATTGCATCACACACACACACACACACACACACACACACACACACACACACACACACACACAGTGTGACGGTAAAAGAAAACACTGGCTTAGACGGTGGTTCGTTACAATGAAAGCGAAGTGGTGTGTAGTCGCCGCTTTACATATGACGATGGCTGAATGTTTTATATTAGTCTACTTAAAATTATTTTCTCGCGACGGGATGAATAAAAGGAAGTCGCCGTAGTTGTACGGAGTGGTTTAATCTCTACGAGCTATTTCCCACGGAGACACGAGTGTGTGTGTGTGTTACAGTCTTAGAATGTGCCTAGGTACAGTAACAAAGAGGTCGTCCGAGGGGATTAACAGCACCACCAGCAGCTTCGTTCCTAGACACGTCGGCATGTCCATGAACCCAGTCGAACGACACACTGGTGCCAGCATTAGCAACCGAGTTAAGGCACTGCTGGATCCGTTGTACAAAGTATAGCACGTGTATATCACAGCACAAGAGATGTGCAGAGCTGTGAGGGGAATAAAAAAGACAACAGACCTAGGGATTCCGTGTCGCCGGATACACAAGGTGGCATGATGAAGGCAAACAGCTCTGCAACAAAAATGAAGCACTCGCCTAAAACACGAAATCTATAAATCTCTTCGTCGACAAAGATACATCTCTTAGCACTGACACTCTGCGAGTCAACTGTGTGAGATGTGTTATGAAAAAGTAGAAGCAATTTAATTTCACGCACTTTACACATCCAATTTTCAATATTTTTTTACCTTGTTGGCACACACATTCCTGATGTATGTTCCCATTTACAACTGTTTTGAATAATTAGTTTAGTGTTGACGGTCGGAAACGTTATACGTGTCTTCGTGTACTCTGAATATTTTGGAGAAAGATGATTCGAAGAATTTGCATTATATTATGCTTGAAAAATGGAATATAGTGTAGCATCACATTCGAACTGTTGATGTGGTTCTGTCGAATAAACTATGAAGTAAGGCAAGAGTTTACGAGTGGTTTAGAACTTTCGAAGTGTGTCGAGACGAAGTCGAAGACGACGTCCGGCCTGGACGTTCTAGAACATCAATTACTGATGACAATGTGGAAGTAGTAAAGGAAATCGTTCTCGAAAATCGCCGAATCACCATCAGAGGGGTTGCTGTCGATGTCGGCATATCCTTTGGCTCATGCTAAGCATTTTTAGGATGTTTTGGGCTCGAAACGAGCGGACTTCGCCAAGGAATTGCTGAATGAAGTTAATAAAGATCCAGAACAACTTCAGAAGGTTTAAAAGGTGATGAAACATGGGTCTATGGGTATAACGTTGGAAACTAGATCCAACTGTCCCGATGCAAACTGCCCGAAGGGCCAAGACCGGAAAAAAGAAGAAACGGGTAAGTCAGATCACATAGGAAGGTTCTTCTCACTGTTTTCTTCTATTGCCATGGGATATTCCATCATGAGTTCCCTCGTACTGTCAATAAGGAATACTACCTGGAAGATACGCGCCATCTGCGAGGAACAATCCAAGGAAAACAATCAGAGTCGTGACAAAACCACTCGTGGGAATTGCATCACTATAACGCTCCCGCTCACACCTCAATGCCTTGCTTGTTCAAGATTTTTTGGCAAAAACAAAACAGACACGTTGGATCAGCCACCGTATTTGCCGGACATGGCCACTGCATCATCTATTTCCGAGGGTGAATAGAACCATGGAACGAAGTCCTTCTGCCACCAGTGATGAAATAAAAACAGAGTTGCTGAAGGAGTTGCACCCGTAACGAAAAGTGAGGTCAAGAAGTGCTCCCAAGATTGGAAAAAGCGCTGGTACAAGGGAGATTAGTTCGAAAGGAACAAACTTGATGAATAAATAATGGTTATTTAAGAAAAATGAAGAATCTTTAAGACAAAAATTCGTCACTTTTTGATAACATCTTGCGAATGTAAATGCTGTCCCTAAACAGAGTATGAAGGCCCAGAAATGAAGAGCGACTGATCGAGGCTGTTCCTTGGAAGCGAGTAAGTCCAAGGTGAACATAGCCTCTGCACCGTGACGCTGGAAGGGAGAGCGTGGGGGGAGAGGAAGAATTACTTTAATCCCTCAGGAACGTAAGCGGTAACGCGAGATGAAGCTTTCACCGCGAAGTACGAGATCGAAGAAATATGTACTAGCGCTAGCGCCTTAGTGACTTTTTAGCACTTCAGTTTTCTGGATGACGCTTTTCCGCATAAGACTTGCTACTTTACTTCTCTTGCCGCACCTCTTGGTTTACTTGGGCCATCATCTAATCTTGACACATTAGCGTGAGACCATGTTAGAGTGGTCATCGGTGAGTAAATGCGGAAGCTGGACGTACGTAACGCCGCCTTGCATAGAGGTGTAACTGGAGCACGCAGGCTGCCGTGGCGGGCACGTGAACTGGTGTACGGCTGCAGGTGGCGGAGGGGGGGGGGGGGGGGGGGCGCCGTTAATTCACGGGATCGATGCCCGCCGCCGGCAACGTACAATGCGGCGCTGCTTCGCGGGACCGTACGGCAACGGCACAGTCTGGCGTGACGCCATGACACACACGAAAAAGAAGTCACCTCACAGCTCTTCAATTTGCAAGTCTCCACTTCGATGTGACGTTGCGGAAGCCACCAAACTTGCTGCAAACTAAGTAACCGATCTGCCAACGGGGAGAACAGAGGACGCTAATATTCCGATATATTTACAGATTTTTAGATATAGCAATGAAACGGCCCCCCAACTAACTCATCAATTTAATAAAGGCTCGTAATTTCGACAAAAAATGTAAAATAAAACATGTAAGATAAATCTGATGTTTAAGAAGTCAAAACGAGTGAAACAAGGGAATTCTCTATCTCCTATTTTATTTAACTTGGCAACTAACAAAACAGAGAAAGTAAAACCGCTACAAAATTTAACACAATTGAAGAGCATAAATATTATCGTTGCTTATACCGTCGAAATTAATATTAGACAATGAAAATCCACTAAAAGCTTTCACAGCCCAATTAATAAATGGTACGTAAATAGTAGGTCCTCAGATGAAAACAGATTAAGAAATGTAGATCCTACTCATCTTAATCTGCCATCCAGCAAATAATAAAGCCCATCATGAATTTAACTTGGCATACTGCCAAACTCTGACGGCATAAGCACCCAAATCCCATCACACATTAAAAACCCTAATAAGACAACATTACAGCATTCAAAAGCAAGTTTCACAGATACAAATCATCAAACTGTGCGAGTTTCAGCCTATATATCTGAAACACCAATTGTCAAAAAATAAATTTAAATGCTAGTAGGACTTGCGCTCTGAGACTTCCGTACAAACTTAATTACATACATAGATAGCTCATCCCATAAGTTTTGATCAGTAAGTTTGGGAGTATCAAAACACGTGACACATGGCAGAGTGTTTTGACAGCATTGACTCAGAACACGAAAGGACAACCGGTGGCATCTGGTCTACGGATGGAATTCTGGTTTCACATACAATAAATGTTTTCTCAAAATTACGTCTTCAGAGGCATAATTAGTTGGCTTGGCATATCGAGAAAGGGGCGCCATTCATATCGCTGGTTACCCCATAAACATGAAGTCACTGACGCTGTAGTTTTGACTTGATGTAATATCACTGCCATTACATTGTTACGAGACGGCCCGCGAGAATAAGCAAGCATGTGGATAGGCCCTCATGTCATCGAAGATCCCATGCCTGACTAAGAAGCTTTAACTTTTTTAAAATTTTTTTTACACCGCCAAGGCACCGTACACCTTGGTATTTGACAAATTTCAATTTGATACTTTATCCGTAAAAATGGGTTAACTAAAGGACAGACTAACGGACAACAAAGTGATGCTTTTAAGTTTTTACCGACTGAGATACGGAGCCCTAAAACAAAAAGAAAGCAAATTAAGGATATCTCTACGAGAAATATGAAAGAAAATATTTTGACTCATAACGGAAGCTGTGTGGTTTTTTTTTTCTTTATATTCAAAGACTGCGTGTTACAAACAGCAGCGTCGGGTAACACCGATGTCAGTCGCTGTCTTCACAGTACGTGGATCAACTAGCTGACTTACGTGTCGGTTTATTACAGAAGGGGTGTTCCTTGTCCTCTTTCGAGCAGTATTTTAGTCTTCCGTTACAAGTTGATTACAGTAATTACTCTTGCAACTCTGTGTTTTCTTGTTCGGTATGAATGCATTTTAGAGCGCATTAATCTGCATGTGTGATTTCTCGACTGTGCAAGGCCACTCTTTTACCTGAACATTCTCGTACTTGTGTAGTTAGCCGCTTATAAAGTGGAACCATACGATTCTTGTTTTGGCTACATTACTCATTTCAGCATCGTGCTTTCATCAAACGCAAGATTACCATTCATCTAAAACTAACACAAGGATTTTGTTAGCATTTCTTGTAGATTCACTACGCTTGGGTGCAGCTCTTCCCTACGAACTGATGTCTGCCATACAATTTCCTTATTATTTACTGTATGTACATTGCACTTTAAACTTTACCGGTTTCCAGTATTGTACGCTATTTATTTAGCTAGATTGTGACTTGGATTTTAGCGCAGCCATCGATGAGAACTGGACGTTTTTGAAATAGCTAGCACGCTGCGTCTAGTGAAGAACCAGCGGTCACTGTCCTCGCTATACAATACTATTTCACTCTACTAGGAGCAATTTGCGTTACAGCACAGCACGTTTGCACATGGCGCGCATCTGTGACACGATCGGTTTGTCACGGCAGCTCGGCGGGTCTGTCGCGTTAATTTCAAAGCCGCGATTCCGTTCCCAGCCGCAGCAGCAGAGTGGGGGGCGGAGGGGGGTGTTCACAGTCGGCGAATAAGGGGCAAATTTTAAAAAAACAGCGTTAGAGTTCGAGTAAGAGTGGAAAGACTCCGGAGAAGATTGAGTGGAACGACAAGCGCTACTTCGAGGCCCAACGTGATCTAGAAGTTTCTGCGAAAAAATTTAGAAGATCGTCCATACAAGACGTAGGTTACTGTTCAACAGCTTAAAGAGTCAACTTCTAAGGAACCAGAAGACTCATTAGAATTTATTTGGTGTTCGAAAAAAATTACAGCGCAACCCTCATCGTAATTCTTATTTTCATCTGAGAGGCGGGATCAATGAACAGATTTTCAAATGACGAGTCGCTGAGAAAATTCGCACAATTCGCGTAATACGTCTCCACTTTTAATGTGTAACAGGCTGGTGTGTGACATTTTTGGTGTCATGCGACCGTTCCTTTAAGATGAAAGTAGTGATGCTGTCGCAGTCACCGCGGAATCTTAGGCAACATTCACGTGCTTAGTTCTTGCGTTCACAGCTGACAAGACGACTCTACTCAGCATTTAAAATGTTTGCTTCCAACTGGATGATGCAACCTTATACAATGCGCCACTGTGAATGGACATGGCTCGTAGCTCGTCTTGGCAACACTTCCTTGCCTGCCTTTCTTCTCAGATTTCACGAATTGCGACTATCTTGCGAGGACGCTTGAAATCCAAAGTCCTCACTGACAAATTCCACGCTTTCGCCGAAACGATGACAAGCAGCAAGTGTAAAAACTGAATGTAATATGTTTGAAGGCGTTGTTGTTTTCAGTCGGAAGACCAGATTGGTATAGCTCCACACGGTGGTCTATGATGCTGAAGCACAATCATCTCTCTCTGTAGTTTCTGTACCCTATATCCTTTTGAATCTGCTTATTGCAGTCACGCTCTCTGCGATATTGCGATCCCTTCTTTTAGTCACGTTGTGTCGATTTTTTTCTAGTTAATTAAATTCAGTACCTCCTGATCACACATCGAAAATACCTATTTAATGTTTAGCCGCATTTCAAAAACAATGTGTGTGTTTATCGTCCACGTTTCACTTGCTCACGAGGCTGCACTCCACACGAACACCTCCAATAGAGACTTCCTAACAAATTCATATTAGACGACGATTTTTCACGATTTTCTTTTTTGCTATTGTCAGACTCTTATATCCGTTCTACTTCGGTTATCATCAGTCTTTCTGCTACACATATAACAAAACTCATCTAATTTCAGTGTCACTTTCTTATGTGCTGAAACTGCATTTCATAAAAACGGTATCACCTGTCTGAAATTATCTTTAGATTTTAATATGTATTAAAATAGCATATAATTACAAAGTTTTTCATGTAAATATATTGCTGTATTTATTGAAGACGAATTTAACATTACTCATTTCAAAAACATTGCTTTGCCATAGATCTCCCTGGACAACTCGAGGGGATTATCTGCTCTACGTCTAGCGACATGAATGAAGAATTGATACTTGTTGGTATGGAGTACTTTCATCTCGATAGCGATCTTTTTTTTACTCGATATTTCTCGCTCATAATTTTATTCAGGTCTGTACTTCGTAGAATGTTTCATGTCGAATGATCCTAGTGATGACGTATTACATTTTTACCATTCGCCCAAAATTTTGGGCGTGTGACTTAGCTCCAACAATTTAAAAATTGAACGGGCGAGCACCAACAGGCCACGCAACAGGTCGGGCGGTGTGCGTGACAGCGACTGAACGAGCGTATCGAAACATCTGTTATGCTTAGCTAGGCTTGGCAACGTTCTGTTCGTAGTTGTTGACTTGGACTCCCTTATTTTCACGATTCAATTTCGTTTGCTTTTGTATTCATGTTTAAAACTTTAAAACATTTTAAGTGCAAGAATTATTGAATGTCAAATTTAATGGCGCCTGCCAAACGTGAAAAGTATCAGTATTTTGATAAATTTGATAATTATGAAATGAGGTTCGAAATCTGTTTCAAAAGTCAAAGTCTTCAGAAATTACTTCAAACAAAAATCATCATCAAAGGAAAGAGCTCACCACAACAGCAATGTATAATTATTTACTTATCTTGATAAGAAGAGTGTAAATTACTTTTCCAGTCATCTGTCTTCTGACTGGTTTGATGCGGCCCGCCACGAATTCCTTTTCTGTGTCAACCTTTTCGTCTCAGAGTAGCAATTGCAATCTACGCCCACAATTATTTGTGGGATGTATTCCAATTTCGGTCTTTCTCTACAGTTTTTCCCTTCACAGCTCCCTCCAAGTACCATGGAAGTTATTCCTTAATGTCTTAACAGATGTCCCATCATCCTGTCAGTGTTTTCCATATATTCCTTTTGCCGCCGAATCTGCGGAGAACCACCACCTTGCTTACCTCATCCGTCCCCCGTATTTTCAACATTCTTCTGTAGCAACAGATCGCAAATCCTTCGAGTGTCTTCCCTTCCAGTTTTCCCCACAGTCCAAGCTTCGCAATCATACAGTACTGTGTTCCAAACGTACATTCTCAGAAATGTCTTCCTCAAATTAAGGCCTACGTTTGATACTAGTATACTTCTAATGGCCAGGAATGCACTTTTTGCCACTGGTAACGTTTTTTAGGTCCGATTTGCTCCGGACATCATTGGTTATTTTACTGCCTAGGTAGCAGAATTCCTTAACTTCATTTACTTCGTGACCACTAATCCTTGTAAGTTTCTCGCTGTTCTCATTTCTACTCCTTCTCATTACCTTCGTCTTTCTTCAATTTACTCTCAATTCATACTCTGTACTCATTAGACTTCATTCCATTCAACAGATCCTGTAATAATATTTTTTACTGACACTGAGGATAGCAATGTCATCAGTGACGTCACTGATAGCGTTTCACCTTGAATTTTAATCCCACTCTCGAACTTTTTTTTTATATTTCGGTCATTGCATCTTCGACGTATAAATTGAACAGTAGGGGCGAATAACTACATCCATGTCTTGTGGTCTCTCTAAGCCGAGCACGTTGTCTTCCAGTCTTATTGTTCCCTCTTCGTTCTTTTACATACTGTATACTACCGGTCTTTCCCTACAGCTTACCCCTATTTTTCGAATATCTTGCACCATTTTACACTGTCGAACGCTTTTTCCAAGTCGAAAAATCGTATGAAGGTGTTTTTATTTTTCTTAAGTCTTGCTTCCATTATCAACCGCAACGGCAGAACTGCGTCTGATGGCTCTGCCTTCCCTAAAATCAAACTAATCGTCATTTAACAGTGTTAAAAAAACAGCACTACATAGTCGTTAGTATACATACACGGCACCATGGATGGAAGGACGACAAATTTAAAAATGCTGTTTTATCAAAGGCAAGTACGATTACTCTAAATATAGATAACCTTCTTTCGATACTACTCACGAGAGTAGTACCGATATAATTTAATTCGATGACATGTCCGACCTCCGCGTCTCTTAACAATCGTCTTCGCCACAGGTCATGTAAGTGTAAGAAAGAACGGCTTATTGGCTATCGACAATTTGTAATAAAAAGTAAACTAGGAAGGCGGAGAGTCGTCGCGTGTGTATTACGGAGCTGGCATCTGGTGCAACAGATCGACATGTGCAGCGCTCGCGCAGGGGTCGATGGGCGACACGGCGGGAGGCAGGGAGGGAGGGAGGGAGAATGTCAGTACCCCCGTGGGTCAACGATGTCGACCCGGGTCACTGCGAGCTGGGCAGCCTTCCGCTCAGCTCGCGCTGCTCCGAATACAGTAGGTGACCTTTAACGGGCAAAAAAAAAAAAAAATGGTGGGGCAGAGAGCCGATGTATGAGCCAGGTGCTTCAGTCGTATGCAAACGAGAGGCGGAACAGCGGCGCGTTGCGGGATTTGTAAGTCAACCAGGCAGAACGGCGCACCGCTCGAGGGCCCGCTTCTCCTTTGCATGCTGTGCTCGCGTTAGCCTTTGTAACCATTTTCATACCACTATGGCAGCCGACAGCGAAAAGCGCCATCTCTTATGCCGCTGCAAATAGAAGATAACGACCGAAAAAAGCATTCATCTGCTACCTGTTTCAGAACGTGAACTACTCTATCGCAGTAGCAGGCATGCACCAGGCTAATAAGGCTGACTGTGGGTGAATTACGCGTTCTAAACAGTATTACACGCTTCATATGATTTACAGAAACCTTTTGACATTTACTGAAATACTCTTTGAAGTTATGAAATACAAAAATTAAGAAAGCGAAAGATTGACTGCAACTTGTACAGTTACCATTTGCAAGTATTTGAAGAATGTGAAAAGGAAGTAGTGGTCGAGATGAGAGAGAGGTTTGCAGCCTATCACCGATGATATTCAAACTGGACAAGGAGTAAAGGAAATTACGAGGAACTTTCGAAAACAAATTACAGTTCTGGGGAAGAAATAATATCTTTGCGCTTTGCCGATCGCATTCTAATTCTCATTAAGCACTCTGAAGAGCAGTTGAACGGAATGAACAGGGTATTTAAGGAACGGTTACAGAAAGACAGTAATGTCACACAGGCGAATTAAGTCACGCGACACCGCGTCAATTTAGGAACTCCGACTGTAAAATTAGCAGTTGAGCTTTTCTATTTGGGCAACAAATGAACTTATAATAGCCGAAGTATAGAGGATGTAAAATACGTACTGGCAACAGCAAGAAATGAGCCTGAAAAATGAAAATTTGTTAACGCTCAACATAAATGTAAACGATAGGGCGAGTGTAGAATCTTTTCGAATTTCGTGCTATAGAATAATGCGGAAAATTGTATGTGTAGCTCGGGTAATAATAAGGGTGTGCCGAATCGAATTCGGGAGAAACGAAACTTGCTGAACAAATTACCTAAAAGAAGGATAATAGAACACATCCCGAGCCATCAGAGATTAGCCAATTTGGTAACGGGGTTAGGTTGTGGGAAGCAAAAAATATAGAGGGTTGCCACGGCTACACTACAGTAAGCAGGTTGAAGTGGATGAAGGCTGCAAAAGTTACGCAAAAAATGCAGACGCCGGCGTAGTACAGAGCAGCGTGGAAAGCTACCTCAAACCTGTCTTCGGTGCGCAGACCGTAAGGCCATGAAGAGTAACCCAGTGCTTCTTACACAACTTACTGGGAACACTTGTTTCTGTTCACGCATCTTCTCTGTGGGTGTCCTAAAACAGCACTGAACATGAAAAACAAAGCAGCATGTTCGCATGTGCCGTAAAAAAGTTATGGTGGGCGCATTCACTAACGACACTTCGGTACGACCACCTGCTGACATCCAGAGTAATCTTCTGCGCGCCTGCATTTAGATACGAATTGAGGAGCGTTTTTTCAAAACCCGATAAATGCAACAGATACAGTTTTTCATAAAATGAATTTTTTTGTTTTCAGTTAGATATGTTTGAGCATCTGAATTTTTACATGATTACCAGTTTCACTGGCATTAGTCAAGCGTTGTAAAGAAATATATTAAAATTTTAACTTTTGAACAGTATATAAGGTGTGATTTTCCAGTTTCTGTCAAAAGTCGATAAATTCATATAATTATTGCTAGTATTGTTATGTTGCCTTCTTTAATTCCTCGTACCTTTTTCCGTAACTAATTTTCATGTGCTGTATTGTTTATTATATGGCTGCAGTGTTGTAAAATGCATGTTTTTGGATATTATATACAGCATTTTTAAACTTAAAATGTTTGACTTTAATGAGAATACAAACAGTAACAATATAAATACAATGCTTGACAATAATAGCAATGGCAACTATTTTAATATAATTGCTTGGCTCACCACTACATGGAGTATGGAATGACTAAGACAAAAAGTACTGCATGTTATAATCACACTGTTGTCAAGTTTTTCCTCCCGCATATAAACATTATTCGTCTAGGATATCTTTGTAAAATTTCTTTGCATTATCTGGAATTTCAAAATACTTTATCACGGCAGACACATCTTTCTTCTTTCCTTTGCTTACCATATTTTGTTTTGGTGAAAAGATGTTGTTCTTTGCTTTCTCATATGATATGACACGCAGACTGTCCATTTTGAATGGTAGCTTACATTTTAGTCCTTTGTGTGCACTATGTTTTAGTTTGTAACAGTTCAGTCTGTACTTAGAACTTTGAGAGTACCATCCTCTTCTAAAATATGATTATATTCTTTAGGAGACAAGATGCTTTCTTTTTTCTGTAAGACTTCAATTCTAGCGAACACACTGTCTGGAATAAATGACTGACAACCTCAAATGCCGACAGCTGTTGTTAAACCTCTATGTGGACAGCTGAATGTGTGCCCCGACCTGGACTCGAACCCAGGATCTCCTGCTTACATGGCAGACGCTCTATCCATCTCAGCCACCGAGGACACAGATGAATAGCGCGACTGCAGGGACTTATCCTTTGCAAGCTTCCCGTGAGACTCTCATTCCCAACTGTCCACAATCCTTTAGGAACTAGGAATCTCGATCTCTCATCGCTGGCAATTGAAAGACGTTTACGAAGACACAGATTTTGACAGCTTTTAATAGCTTCATAGATTTGATCTTGAGGTACCGTTATGGATGATACCATACGTCCGTTTCGGAGACTGGGATGTTGATTCATAAAGACTGTACAATTCTGCGTACACGCAATTATTAACCCACTTTCGCATGTAAGATAAATTTTCTTTGTTGATGGCAGTAGTGAGTAAAATATCGACTTGATAGGCGCACATAAGTGCATGAACAAGGAATTAACATGGCTCCTACGTTATGGTATGACCAGCTCCATAAATCATCTTGGATGGACACACTAATTTAGGGGTATATAACCTATCAACCGGGAAACCATGAACATTACACTTATGGGGGAGGACGGGGAGGGTGGTGTTATGCTGTACGAGTGTTTATCATAATGTTCGAAACTGTCATATAACCTGAATACTGCTGAAATCAAGGCGTTATGAAGTTTTCGCGCAAATTCTTTTCTGGCGTTAGTCACGTCGTATGATGTTCGCTGCTTTCATGGTTTCGCAGGTTTATTATATTTTCACTTTGTGGCCTGATGCTCTTCCCACGGCCACAGCCTTCAGTTCACCTAAGCGAGAGAAGTGAACGCCCTGTCTGTGGTCTTTGTTCTGTGCATTTGACTGTTTGTGTACCTTATCTTCCGAGGCGGACAATGGGGGGCAGCCCAGCATTAGGCTAACAGAAAATCGCCTAAACGCCCGCCGTACCCGGTGTACCAGACCAACGGTCGGCATTCCAGCTTGCAGGTACGATATGTGAATACCTTCTGTTTCGCGAGCCAACGTGTCGCGCATTAAGCTATGCGAGCAGTCACATTTTCGGGCATCAAAATCCAAAGTAGTTGAACCCATGGTATTTTTTTTTAAAGACTGGGGACTGATAAACGGCTTTAAACGCTTGTATTCGTTGTTCTGTGATGATGGCTGCGAATGATAGTGGTGGTGAGTCACTCCCTGGAGTCCGAAGGAGTAACACTGATATGGGGTTAGACCAAGAGGAAAGCGTGGTTGTCTGTGACAGCAGCATTCTGCCGTTTACTACTTTTGGAGGACAACTCTTGTCTTGACATCAACTGTAGATTGTAATAACGGTATTTTTCTCCGTGAGAGGAACAAAATGGACGCAGTGGCTCTAGGCATACTGCACCTCGCAGATTTCCAAAATGTACCATCGTTCTTCCCCGAACACAGGTCGTCAGACATATAGCGTCCAGAGGAAACAACTGTTTCGTCCTGTTTTGAAGATGGCTTTCTGCAAGGTGAAAGTGACAGAAACAAATGAAGTGATGAATTTATGTACGTAAAGAGAGAGAGAGAGAGAGAGAGAGAGAGAGGGGGGGGGGGGGGTGGTCTCGATTAAAAGCATTGGTCCAATTTGAAAATATGTACTCTGCGTTTCTACGAGGCCACTGCGTGGGTCATCTTCCGATATGTTACGCTCCACGGTTGAAATGCTAACTGCCATCAGTCACCTTCGAAAATGCATGTTCGAAAAGAAGCGTTCAACAACTGATACATCTTAACCCAAATTTTTCACTTCTACCGATTCCAGCCATGTCGAAACTGATATTCCGCAATTCCACACGGCCGGTTCCGACATTGCTACGGCGCGATGACCAAGAGGTACTATCTGATCATATGGTGATCTCAAAAACGGAGATTTTTTTAAATAAAAGAAAAAACAAGTTTGACGCTGCTACGCTCGAACCACGGCTAACGCCTGCAGATGCACGAGCGACAGCCCGCAATGCACCCGCGGGACGCCGGTTGCTGTCGCGTGCCCCGTGACAGCCGGAAGTAATTAGCAGCACGCATCACAGTTTTCAGGAACGAGAGTCGTGTTCACTGCATACATTATGCCGTGCTCACATGGGACATGAATGCATTCGTGAACGTGAAGCTGGTCGAGTGTTGTGACGTCACATGGTGGAATTGCAAGTTCCTGAGGATTGCTGCACTTATCACTAATTGTGTTAGCGGTAGACAGCATAAATCTCTTCCACTAAGGAATTTCTGGAACATTTAACAGGAAGCTGCCTTGAGTGGAGGCACTTACCATACATTCACAGTATATTCACAGTACATTTTTCAGGGCGCGTCTGTTTGAGAAGACTTGATCATGCTGAAGTCTACAATAGCAATCTGCTGTTGCATTACTTGACTGATGTTGAAATATCTGAAGTCACCAATTTACGCTTCTGAGCTTCTTTACTACTATTACTACTACTACCGCCGCCGCCGCCGCCGCAGAATGTATCCCAGCATTAATAGTGCACACAATGAATTCAACATTGTCGAACACACAATGACATGATGTTACACATTGAGCAGGCTCTTCTGTGGGTTGATTGTCAGCTAAACCTACTGAGCTTTCTTATATAATAATAGCTTACGTAACACCTGCGAAGAGTACCCATTTAATAAACTTAAAATAGCTCCAACATGTAAACAACAGCTCAGTGAGGTTATTTCGTCTACTCACACAAGAGACCCGCTCAGGAAATGCAGTGGAGCTGTAGTCTCTCTGAAATGGAAGGCGAGCCGCGCTCGAGATGCGTGAAGTTCCCTTTCCAGAAAAATGCTACAGCTGCCGTGCAGGACGTCTAAGAAGGAATTTCCTCTCTAGCAGTGTAGAACATTTGCTGACATTTACACAGATTATGTCCATGTGTGTTTCTTGCATTAGTATTGTAATAAAATCTGTATTCCATGTGGCGTTAACGCAATGTGTGTAGAATAAGGATTATTATTGCTTGTGACGTAATGAGATAGAGGGGGGGGGGGGGATCGCTTGTGCGGCTTTTTCGGTCTTCAGTTTGCAGACGTATGAAGACGAAGGAGGGAAGTGCAATCCGGCAATCTGCCTTCGTACACGCGCCAACTGCCGCCCCCCTCCCCTCCTCCGTATGCTATTACACTCCCGAAACACATTTATAACTTGATAAGGCTCTATTGCACTTAAATGTGGTACACACATTTAACACTTGTTCTTAACCCACTTCATTTAAAATTAAACATTAATTTTATACCATTAAAACATTTTCAGTAATTTGCGATTTATCCATCCCTTGCAACACTGAAGCTATTAGCCTAGCTCTAGAGGGAAAGTGAGGATGATACTTTTTGTCCGAAATTAAATGTGATTTGATTTTGTACTTGGAAACATTTTCGGTACTAGCTGCGGTTTTCGGGTTGTTCACAACAAAGTGACCTTCAAACGTCCCCAAATCTCATCCCAACGCTCACCGCCCTCCCTCCGTGCCCCCACCACTCCTCGTCACCATTTTTACTATGATGTCTATGCCACTCACTCTTGCCACTGTACAAAAATTTCCGACAACACGATTTTCCCTCTAATTTTCCTTCGATGACTGGTCTGTTAGGAAATTCTCTGCGACGTGAAATTCGACGTTGTGGCGTCACGAAACTCTTCCAGCTCCATGACCACGTTCGCTTTCAAGTCCTGTATGAAGACATGGTGGCACACAAGAAGTTGCTTCTACCAGCAACTGATCAGCTACGAGGATTGCAACATAGCTTAGAAAAACGAGTCGACATGATTATGAACGCCTTAAGTTATCACTCTCCACCAAGGAAGTTGTTCTTCACTTATGTAAAAGTGCTGATAAGATTAATGAAGTGCCGTGCGTGTTACATCTACATAACTGACTTGAAATAGAACGTTAGCAGGAATCCGCACTTTATGTCTTGACTGAGGACAAACACGCCAATCGAACATTAAAAATGTCTGACGTAATGATCGTTAGCCGGTCCTTGCCCCCTTAGAGAACAGGCACCGTGACGAGATGGGCAGTAACATACAGTCACATCGTAAAGAGACTTCAGTAACAACATACCCCAAGACAACGCGAACACCCAATCATCCATGAGATAGTCATTAATGGCTATTATCACGCTACCTGACACACGAAGTCCAGTCGCTCCGCTCCGTCGCTGACAGGGGGGTATGGGTGTTGGGTGTGGGGGGGGGGGGGGGGGAATAAGAGAGAGAGAGAGAGAGAGAGAGAGAGAGAGAGAGAGAGAGAGAGAGAGAGAGAGAGAGAGAGAGAGAGAGAGAGGTCTCCTAAGGACACCCCGGGCAGGACGCCATTTTCGGCACTTTGTTTTCCCTTACCGTCCTTGTCGCAATCAGATAATGGATGCGATGCCAGTCGCCTGTAGTATTTTTCCTTTCTGCATCAGCCTCTCCCTCCAAAGCCAAGCGACTAAATAAAGACGGCTCCGCTATTTAATGCATCTTCATCTAGGCACTGGGTCACACCCATAAACTTCGAGAAAAATCTCTTATTACTACTGTGTAATGTCGCTGTAATGAAGATGCCACAGTCTGGTGCAGATCGCGGCCCGAATATATTTCCATTTCTTATTTGTAATCGAATTTCGAAGTTTCACTAGACCCTCAAACACAATGCGAGAGCACCACCCGTGGCGTAGCTGCGTTGGCGCGTAATCTACTAACGCTGGAAACTAGGAGTCAGCTCATACTCCGCTGAAGGGTCGTCTCTTTGGTCAAATGTTTGAGAAGAGCGAAAAGAAGACTTCCTAGAAATTACATGAAAGATTTTTGCCCCATTTTCACAGCCAGCCGTAAAATATGAAATGTGTGTGAAATCTTACGGGACTTAACTGCTAAGGTCATCAGTCCCTAAGCTTACACACTACTTAACCTAAATTATCCTAAGGACAACCACACACATCCATGCCCGAGGGATGACTCCAACCTCCGCCGGGGCCAGCCGCACAGTCCACGACTGCAGCGCCTAAGACCGCTCGGCTAATCCCGCGCGGCACAGCCAGCCGAAGAGTGGTCAATTTAATACCCAATTCGTCCATTTTACACGGTGACGTCTGGTTTTCGAGAGAAAGATTTAATTGCTTGAAACTAATCAGAGCAATTGAGAGAAAGTGAATTAAGCGAAGTTAAATTTCACGAATAGCTCCTGCTAGCTATGTGGACGAAGTATCAAAAACTTATCTCTTCAATGCCTAGCCACATTCTACATAAGAAGTTACATTAATGGGTGGTTCAACAGTTCACAAAAGTCGAAAATAAATTTTTCGAGAAAATTTGCCAAATGTTTTGTGAAATAGTTTGTCTAAAAGTAAGAAGTAAAGCATGTTAAACATTTGATGCGTCTTTGAATGATGTTCGACATTACTTATAGCAAACGAAGTGTTGATGAGAATTTGAAGTTCAATGTTTAAGTTAAAAGTTTGAAGGAATATTAGAGTATATCTGTATGGTGGATCATGTAGATCGGGCCGTGAGCTGTTGTGTGTTTTTGAGATACCACTGCTATGTGTAGTTAAACGTTGAACTTCAAGTTCTCATTTGGTACTTGCTGTACACAATTTCGAGTGTTATTCAAACGCAAGTCAAACTTTTCTCTATTTTATTTCATACTCTTAGGCAAATCATTTCAATATTTTTCCTCCTAATCTGCCACCGAAAGCTTTTACGTTGATTCTTCGATCGACGCTTTATGTTGTGGCAATGGCTCTGTTTCAAAGAGGCAGTAAGCCTATCTTTGCTGTGTTTATTAATAAATGAACGTCCTGTGTGGCTACTGAACTGTTGAATAAATCCCTCTCACGTGTCTCCAGCACAGAAGGTATGGCAGCGGTGAACTCCGCAAGTACGGTCATTGTTGGTTTCTACTGGTGCACCAAAAGCAATACAAATACAATTTACATTATTTGAAGCAGTTATATTCTACAATGAATTCATATGTATGAATAACCACTAATAAGTATTTCAACACCATTTCTTTTTATAGCTCGCCACGAATGTACCACTGATTTTATTGTTCCTTTCTGAAGAAACTAAATTCGTCGCAGCGATGCAATTGTTAGGAGGAAGATTAAAAAAGGGAAAACAGCACTAACAGTACGTGTGAACTTGTCTACTGCTTTAAGGTAGATTCTTCATAGACGCCACCGGAACGCAAAGCGACATCACCGTCGTGGTGGTGTGTCAGTTCTTGAGGGAATGCCAACAGAACGGTACGTCAACAAGACCAATACCGAACAGCGAAAATGAGGCTCTGATACACTATTCGAGATACAAAAAGTCGGAATACAGGAACAACATTGAAGAACTAGCAATGAAGTATAGTGATGGCCGAACTGAAATTCGCTATCTACGTTCTTGACGAAGTTCGTCTGGAAAACTGTTGAAAAGTCAAACCGTAGGTGAAGTGTTTTACAAAGATTTCAAAACGTCGACATTAATTTGCTACAGAAAATGTGCACGTATGGACGCGTCAAACGATATTTAGAAGACAATACACAGACCATTTTTTCATCCACTGTGACTTTTTTCTTCCGTTCGAAGTATCAAATAACGTCAGAAATAACTACAATTCTCCTTTCGAAGGCTGAATTTTTCACCGTTAGCAAAAAGTTGGTCTTTGTTCAGATACTGTGAACCCTAAATAGTTTTTCATTCCGTGTACCTGCCTTCTTTCGTGGAAGAAACACCAGTAACGTATTTAAGTCCTCTCATGGAACCTTTGCAATGTGTGACAGTATAAACCACCTGCTTACCAGCGATGCCTATCAGTCGCGCCTCTCCGGTTTGGTTTGTTTAAATTGACAAATTTTTACTATACATGCTGTGAACGATTTTTTGAAGTATAAATACTTTTAAAATAAAATTATATCAAGTGTGTACTTTAAAAAACAATGTTTGTTTACCGTGGTTTACCTTCTTATTGCAAATTTGTGCAGGTCTGCAAACAACAGCAGAAGTTCTGAGTATACAGGTTTGGTGCACTTATTAACATGTAATTTACCTTTTTCTGTCTTTCTTCTCTACACAACATGCACATCATCTCCTTTTCTTAGCTGGGGTTTTCAGTGATCTTCCTGGATCCGGTGCTACTAAAGTCATTTACTTCTTTGCCTCTAATAGCTGCTTTCTCAAATTGAGGATGAAAATCCGACGCCTCATTTCTTACTGTTAGCCAACATTATCCAAATTATATATGCATTCGTTACATTTACATCGATCATGTTGAAGAAAACCATTGACCGCCTGCGCCTTTTTCTCTCTTAATACTGTAGCATCGTGTCTTCTGGTCCGCCCTTTGTGACCTTGTATATCATAATTTCAGGCTTCTTTACGTGTGATGATGACACTGTTGATTGGTCATGAAGAGAGAGAGAAGGACGGTAACAACTATTTTTGAAGAAACATAAGATGCTACCACCACCTCTGGTTGAAAAATTATGTTGAGTATACATCACGTCCTTTAGGCATAACAAAATCGGTAGGCAGTTCATCTTTTTTCCGATAGTTCTGACATGTCAGATCTTATGACAACAAATAATGAACTAAATCGAGAGATGTAAAAAAATTGTCAGAGGTGATGTTACGTCCAGACTTTTCAAGTTCAATCACTAGGCTTTTCACAACAATCTCTCCAAGTCGCACGGCTCTGGTTTCTTCCTTCTTCCCTAAATACACTTTCATCTTACAGCAGTAGCTTGTTGCGCTGTTACAAATGGCCCAGAATTTTATTCCGTATCTTCCAGGTCTATGGAGGCATCCCTAAGGGTAATTACATCTAAGTGGTTCCAGTTTGTCACTTTCCCACATCTGACTGGTTACAATTTGTCACTTGACCTATGTTTACGTCGGGCTGCTGCACTGTCAAAGCGCAACACCCTCAGAATAGCATGGAAGCTGTTGCGAGACAATTTCATTGAACCGTGGTCGGCCATAATCAGCACTCCAACGCTGGCTGATTTCTTCATTTCTTCACTTGTATACTACAGTCAGGATCAGAACTCCATGAAACTTTTTCATTTCATGCATATTCATAGCCATCCAATTTTCGTATACGATTCGACCTTCACTGTTGCGTCACACACATACTTTGCCAATGAGGGATACACGGAAGAACAACGCAAAACAAGATTCTTCATTGTCACAGTTCTTAATTGAATATTTTGTAGGACTCTTGTCTTCTTTCAATAAATGATTTTTGCTTCGCCTACCAGAAATTCCAGCTTTTGGAGCTGCAGCCCATATTTCATTCCCATTACGAGAAAACAGTAAGTCACACTCAACATAATTTGCACTGAACTGTTCTTCTCGCTCTTCGTGTAGTTCTGAGTTTTCAGCGACATCTACCTCATTACCACCATCACTGGAAGATTCTCATTCACTAGATGGGTTTTCAGAATCAAAAGACTGTTCCAACAATACCATTATCTCCTCATCTGATAGTCCTCTGTAAAATTTTCATTCTGCAGAACAGACAACTCTTATAAAGTAGTTCACCAAAATAAATACGTGCTTATCACAAGGAGGACTGTCTAACACTGAAAGAGTAACAGCGCGAGTCAACAATGACAAAAGACGTTAACAGACGCTACGCAAATAGAAGTATGGTTGTTAAAAAATTGCTTCCAAGGGCACTGACCTACGAGGCCCGTACGGGACGAAATGTGCACGAATACTTTTAACACAAAGCCATATTCACCCTCAACACAATAGGCACTAAACTGTTCTCCCAGCTCTTCGTGACTGGTTTCTTCATTATCATCACATCGTGTAGTTCTGAGTTTTCAGCAACATCTACCTCATTATTTTCCAAAATTGTTTTTTCAAACATTTAGACTAATTTGATGAATTAGGAAAAGTTATAAAATTTCATTAAAATAAAACGTACAGTCACTAATGGAGAAGATATTAAACATCACAAGCTAAGAAGGCATAAAAGACAATACTATAACGTGAGTGAGCACGGTGACTATGTTAACTTCCGATGCCACGGACGCAGCCCAACGTGGGAACATACTTCCCGAGAAATGTTAACGTTTCGTACCGTTACATGCCGTGCCATTCCGTTCCTTATCTTCGACGAACTCTGAATACCGCCATTTGAAATGCAATGTGGAATATTTTCACGTTCCGTTAAGAGTGAATCTACTTTTAGCCGGTTGCGTTGACGCCGCAGTCCGACGGGTGGAGCTCTATTACCAGACTCAACCGTTCGCGTAAAACCGTGACCCTCACTCTCTTCGAAAACACCTGACAAGTGAAACGTATTGGAGCAGAATTTCTTACACGTAGTAGGTAAGTACATGGGTTGTTTGTTGTAAGCCTGGTAAATTTCCATGAAAGAATGTAACATTTCTGACGCGCCTTCACGATTGGTAAGCTTTATTATTCCAAGGTTCGTATAAAGAATTTCAACAATGTGCATTATAGTTCATTGCCGAAAGCCGTCTGGATAAGTCAGTGTGTCGACCGCGTTTGAAAGTGGAGTAAGTAAGAGTTTCGTGATGTTATTAAATATTTTCATTTGAAGGGCTGTACTGCAGCGCAAATCTAAACAGAATTCCATGATGTTCAAGCGAACTCTGCACCGTCATTGAACACTATTTACTTTTGGATTAATGAATTTAAACGGCGTCAGACAAGCATCGTGAACGAAGCGCGCTCCGGCCGTTCAACTAAGTTCATTACAAAGAAAGCAATTTACATAATCCAAGTTACGGTAATGCAAGACATCCGAATAAAAGTTCGGGAGATTACTGTAGGCAGCACAACTGAGCGAGTACGCAACATGCTGCACGGAGAAATGGCTCTGAAAAAGCTGTATGCAAGGTGGGTGCTGCGACTGGTCACAGCCGACCAAAAAGTCCACCAGCACAACACTTCAGTACTATGTCCGGCGATGTTTAATCGCAATCCGTAGGAGTTTTTGCGCCCATTTGTGACTGTTGCTGAAACCTGGATCTATCATTACACACCAGTGTCAACACGGTAGCCAAAACAATGGCTAAAGGCTGGCTGAAGTGCACCGAAGAAGGTATAGACCATTTTGTCAGCTGTAAGGTGATGACCACATTTTTGGGATTCCGAAGGATTAATCCTCAGATTACTCGGAAAAAGGGATAACCATAACTGGACCCTATTATGCTTCATTGTTGGATAGTTTTAAATTTGCGTTGACAGAGAGGACCAAGGATGGGACGCAAACAATGCTCTTTCACCAGGACAATGCACCATCCCACAAATCAGCGATAACGCTGGTGGAAGTGCTTTGAACTGGTTCCTCTTCCACCCTATTCTCCACACACTGCCCCAAGTGACTTAGTCTTGTCTCCTAACAAACTTTGGTTTGCTGGGGAAACAAAATTCATGAAACGAGGAAGTGATAGTGCAGTCAACGAGTATTTTGCGGAGTTTGGCGAAACTTATTTTCCGAAAGGATGAAAAAGCTGGAGGATCGCTGGGCACTGTGTGTGTGTGTGTGTGTGTGTGTGTGTGTGTGTGTGTGTGTGTGTGTGTGTGTCAAAGGATATTATATGAAGAAGGAAGGTGAGCTTTCTACGAAACCCATATCTTTTTTCTTGCTTTTCAACCAGACTTTCAGAACTACTAACGTATTACAATGGCGCGAGAAGAGCGTAAACTTGGCGAGCCGTTGGGTGTACGCTTCTCTCGCGGGAACAACAGGAAAGGAGCCACTCATGAAGTGCAGGTTAACGGAAAGCGACAGCAGGGCGTTATCGCGCAGCAAACGGATGAGTCAGCGCGGGCAGTTTGGCCCCTCTATTTTTTTTTCCCCCGACACACTGTCGCCTAGGCTGGAGACTGCCGTTTATCTGTCAGCTGGGCGGAAGGCCGCCGGGGAGCACAGGGCCCGACTGAATGACGGCGCTATCTGGGTCAGCCGCCGATCGCCATGGTAACGCACGGGGGCGCTCCCCATTCATCGCCGCCACGTCACAAACACGCCACCCCTCCACCGCCGCCGCCGCCGGCAGCCACTACGTACGCTTACGGGGAATTACGGCGCCTTGTCCATCGGAAAAGCGACAGCCGCGTCCTGCCAACGTACGGCCTGCAGCAAGAACCTCACAAAAGAGCACATAGAATAAAGCGCACTGTCACTGCCGTCCAAGTTATGACGCATCGTGTGTGTGTGTGTGTGTGTGTGTGTGTGTGTGTGTGTGTGTGTGTGTCGCGTACACAAACAATGCGGCGTTTTTTCAGTGCTGGCTATTTTTCGTAGCTGCGCTTCTCCGGACGTGTTCTGTGATTCGCTTCTGCGCATCTAGAGCGGTTGGAATGACATCTCACGGCAACATTAGAAACCACATTGATCAGCACCTGTGTGTCTGAACTTCGTCTATTCGATAAAGAACGTACTATGGCCACGCTACGAGAATGCAGCTGATAAATATGAGGGCGGAGCAGGAGGACGGGGGGGGGGGGGCGGGGGGGGGGGGGGGGGCTCTGTGCTGCGCGTGCGCAAAGCGAGTACCAAAGTCTCAGCTGACGCGTCTTCAAAGCTACTACGATTTTCCCTGGGGCGCGTATGGGCTCGCACACGCTTGAGCAATTAGTCGTTGACGATATTACCCGCAATCCGTCGCCTGTTCCGGCCCCACCCGACACAGACCAATTCACCAAGCAATTTCAACCAGTATCCGAACGCCGCTGTGTAGTGCAGTTCAGCTACGGAAAGTTAACTGCTATATTTAGCAATTTTTTGTGCATAATTTTACTTGCTCCATTTACATCTGCCCTCCCACCTAGCGACTAAGGCTGGTCACGTTCATAATATTAATCTGTCTATTTACATATAATGAAGCTTATTTGGTTTCTCAACAGTTTACAAAGTTTTACGCAATTTTCAGTGTTGTACACTTGGAAACCTAAAACCAATTAGGAAAACCTTCATAGTCTCGGATTTAGAAATGTGTTCGCAGCGCGTTCACTGTTTCCACGCCTTTCCCACCAAGTAATTCATCTATATATTTCTCACGGCGCCACCAAAACCCAGTGATATTGAACATATTCCGTAAAACACAGAATTTGCTCTGGACTATCAATTTTTCGACATTACGGTAACCACAGAGAAATTTTAGAATCAGACATAATATACATTGGAATAATTTTCATGAATTAGGGTAAACAGGTTTATACAAAGACATGTCTCTGACTGTCTTTTAGCTTCAATCTGCGCAACATTTGTATCTCCATCAATACAGTGTATCCCAGGAGGAATTGTCAATATTCAGGGATGTCACAGGAACAATCATTCGAAGCAAAAAAGTCTAGTGTTAACATGGGCCCCAAAATTCATTCATTAAGAGCTGTGAGCACTTTTGCAGTAGAAGAGAAGCCATTCACAGTAACAAAGATGAACAAGCGCTCGAAGATCTTGAGGCATGCTTTTTACAGCCCATGCTTTTTTGCTTCGAGTGACCGTTCCTCCTGGGACACCTTGTATAACGTGTTTGTCGACTGCATTTTGACACTGCAGCTACCTCTTGTTCTGTTAACTTTTAGCTCTTTTCGTGGCATTTATGTGCATAGCACACACGCGTTAAGCTTTACTAGTGCACTTGTCAAATTACAAAATTACAGCCAGCAACAGCTTTCGAACTGCAGTCGACAAAATGTTTAATTCATGAAATATACACGTGTTAAGTCAATTGAATATAGGAGGAAGCCTAAAACGTGTCTTGTATCAAAAGCTGTATAGACGGTGGCCGGTCGTTTTATGTTTTCAAGTAATCAAATGTTAAACCACAGAGCTCAACATATATTGTCATAGATAATGTTCATGTGACTCCTTCCGGTAACACTGGATCATTCCTGAGCTTTACCTGTAATATTATCCGACAACAGCTGCGCTGTCACATTACCAAGAGGGAAATCCGAAGGAGCGCCTGCATCTTTTCCTGTGATTGAGGGACCTAATCGAAGAGTCTTCACTACAAAACTGAAAGGATACACTAGTAAATCACAATGCGCAACAATAGCTAGGAAAAAGCAAAGTAGTAAGCGAAATAGAGATGAACAGAAATGAAAGCTTGTTATAGTACTCTGTAGCGTTGCTTTGAGAACCGTACTAGCTTTCCTCGCGTGTTCCACTACAGTATCGTCTCTTCACGATGCTTTTCATCTCTTAAAGATTATCATCCGAAATTGTATGATATAAACTTTTACCCATGGCGTAATTTGTTATGCTTTTTCAACAATAAAATCGGAATTAAGGACAAAAATTTGGCGAAGTGCGAGTAGGGCTCGAGTATTGAGGTACCGAGAGTATCCTCTTTTTGCCTGTTATCGATATCGGCAGGCTATAGGTCACGGGGATTCCAAGACAATATCAAAATCTCTACAGTAGTAGCCCGGACATACAAAATGGAAGAAATTTTTTATGTCATATAATAACAATCCTATAGGATTTGATGAGTGAGTTTTCGATAGACCGTAATATTTGACAAATTTCATCTTGATAAGTCAGCCCGTTTCTGAGAAGAGAGTTCTTAATAGACATCTGACAACACAGCGGAAAGCACGAAATCCAAAAAAGGATTCCACCCCCTACTCTGATAGTCAATTTGTAGTCTTTCCATATTCAGCCTCATGTATTAGCGCGGGGATTTATCAGTGTAGTCCTTTGATAAATAAAATAAACAAATGGAGAGTAAAATGGTAAATACACATCCACGGCCACGTGTGGTGCGTGACCACGAGTACATCAGCCGCCGCTCTAGTTAGGCAGTGTTGATGGCGGTGCCAGGCGCAGCCGCATTTCACGCCACACTTGTTCTGAGCGCGCCGGAAATATTCATGAAGTAACGGCGAAGCGCGATGAACTCACTGCCGCGTTGAAATATCCTTTAACACCACCGCAAAATTAAACCGGCGACCTGTCAGAGACAATCAGATGTCCTCACGGTCCTCCGCTAACAAGTTTACGGTGAGGAGGGGGAGGGGGAGATGGAGGGGCAGGGGAGGGGAAGGGAGAGGACAGGAGACAGACTTGAAAATGATTTTATCAGGACAGAGAGCGCTGTTCTGTGGTGGCTGCCTGCAGTCAGTAATTGTCGCGTTCAAAGGAATTTCGGGCTTGCAGCCAATCGTAGTTTACTACACTCCACGATATTTCACCTGGGCACGTGCCAATCCTCAGGTGACCCATGGAAAACTGGCAAAGACTTCCTCCGTTCTAGAGTTGATTAGCGCGCTAAGTGTATTCCGCGCATGTGTCAAGATCGCTGTGTCTGCCCACACGACACGGCAGGCAGGGTTCTCTCAGAGTTGAACTCAGCTTTCTCCAGGGTTGCTGCCAGCCACCAGCATCGGCGTACTGTGTCGTCTTCTAGTAGAGAAAATCGTGGAGATGACAAGATTCCGCGCACTGTCCAACTGGAAGCCGTTACCACGATTCACCACATTTTCCGCCATGCGTATTTAGAAGTATTCTTTAATACTCGAGTCCCAAGTAGGTGATTTTCCGGTCAAAACTGTTATACTGCAAAGGGTGTCCACTGACGATACAAAGTTGAGAAACTGTAGACTTACTTGGTTGTGAAAGACGACTGCACACCACTGACGCTAGTTGTGTTATTCACGGTGCATGTGGTCTGGCCCATGTAAACCTTACTATATTGTCAAGATATTTTGTTAATTCCTGCCTTCTGCAATAATAAATAGTGCTTCACTGTTCCCAGACGGATTACCATTTTAGATGGTGCACGGAAAATTACTGACCTGAAAATTTCAGAAAATTTTTGATATCTTCAACGAAATATTGGCAAGACAGGGAACAAAGGCTAGCAACTTTTCTGGTGTCCATTCCCACGTACTGGATTGCCTTCTTAATCTGCAGGGTAGAATGTCCATTTTCCCAGCCCCACTGTCTTTAGGTGGGAGAGATCTTTAGGCAAAATATCTGGACTTGAGACTGCGTGAGGTCTGTTTGCAAGTATTTTAAGCACAGTCATAGTTTGCGACGGGTGATGACAAACAAAAAGGTAAATGTGGGTTTGACGGAAGAATGGTGGCTCTATGAAGCGTTCAGTTTGTCGTAACCTCAACCATCGAGAACATCTTTATTTCCATAGTAAATGGCATGCTCTTATACAAATGGAGTTGAAAAGATGTAAACCCCCTTTTTATATACTTCTGTAGGCAACACTGTGGACGACCTGTTCACATATACTACACGACGAAAAGTATCCCGACACCCCTATGAAACGCGTAACTTATCAGTAGATGTCACGAGGCAGACCCGCCAGTGTAAAAGGAAGTGGAGATATTGTGTTGTCACAACAGTAACAACAGGGAAGTTCGTTGGGGGAAGCTCAGAGCGTTTGAACGTCAGCTAGTCATTGGATGTCATCTGAGTAAAAAATCCATGAGAGATTTCAACCCTTCTAAAGCTGGCCGAGTCCATCGTTTGTGATGTGACAGAGAAGTGTAAACGCAAAGGAATAACCACAGCTAAACCAAGACGATGCAGGTCTCACGCTCTGACTGGCCAGGGGTGGTCCAGCCTCACGTTGGGTGGTTGTAAAAAAACTGGCATGAAAAAAGCAGGAAGTATCACTCGTTAGTTCTGAACTACCAGCTGTCCAGCTAGCACAGTGACCGTGCGTATTGAGTTGAAAAAAACAATGGAGTACAATGGTCGACGGAAGGAAGGAAGATCAGGGTTTAACGCCACGTCGACACGAGATTGTTAGAGACGGAGGCCGGGTTCAAGGTTTGAAGGACGTGAAAGGGTATCGGCAAGGCAGTTTCAAACTAAACATCCCAGCATTTGGCCAGCGTGATCGAGGGACATCACGGGAAACCTAAATCTGGACGGCCGGACGCGATTTGAAGCGTCGTCCTCCCGAATGTACAATGGTCGAGCAGCTCTTCGTATGCCACACATTTATGTAGCCAACGCTAAACGACGCTTGAGATGCATAAAGAGCTACTGGACAGGGGATGATTGTATACGAGTAATTTTGAGTGATGAATTACATTATACCCTGGCACCAATCCGATGGAAGGGTTTGAGTATGACTGGTGCCAGGAGGACGTTTCCTGCCATCATGGGTAGTGCCAACAGTGAAGTGCGGAGAACGTCGTGTTACGGTATAAGGGTGTTTTAGTAGTGATGTTCTGGTCCCCTTACTGCTCTTGAGAAAAGCGAAATGTAGAAGGATATTAATACGCATTGTAGTATTGTGCGCTATAGTCAATAGAGGAACAGTTCAGAGATAATAATTGATGGTATCAACACGACACTGGGCCATGGCATAACGCAGTATCTGTGAGGCAACGCTTTCTGGACAATAGCATTCCTGAAATCTACTTGCCTGCCTACATTCCCGACCTGAACGTAACGGAATGGAATGCCTTTGGGATGAATCATAACGTGTTTTACGCTCCATATCCCCAGCGTCCAACATCACTATATTTTCTGCTTTCGGTTCTCTAGAATCAAAGGGCTGCCATTCCTCCACACACACACATTCAGACATGTCACTGAAGGTATCCTTGGCCACCACAAAGGCAGAGAGTGGAAACACATCACGTCCACTAGTAGGTGTCTGGATACTGTAGACCAGATGGATTATCTGCAAAATACGCTGAGGAGACGAGTCCTGGGATACCTCCTTATATCTTGTCGGACCACCTTTTGCCCGGCGTAGTGCAGCAGCTAGTCGTGGCATGGACTCAAGTCTTTGAAAGTCCCCTGCAGACATTTTGAGTCAACGTGCCTCTATAGCCGTCCATAATTGCTAAAGTGTTGCCGGTGCGCAAGATTTTGAGCACGAACTGACCTCTCGATTATGTCCCATAAATGTTCGATGCGGTTCATGTCAGGCGATATGGGTGGACAAATCATTCGCTCGAACTGGTCACAATGCTGTCAAACCAATTGCAAGAAACTGTGGCACGGTGACATGAAATCGTTGTTTGGGAACATGACGTCCGTGAATGGCTGCAAATGGTTTCCAAGTAGCCGAACAAAAGTATTTCCGGTCAACAGTATGTTCAGCTGGACTAGAGGACCAAGTCCATTGCATGTGAACGTAGTCCACACCATTAGGGAGCCACCACCAGCTTGCATTGTGCCATTTTAACAACTTGGGTCCATGGCTTCGTGGGGTCTGCGTCACAGTCTAAACTTACTGTCAGCTCTTACTGAAATCGGGACTCATCCTACGACCAGGCCAAGGTTTTCCAGTCGTCTAGGGAGAAACGGATATGGTCACGAGTCCCAGGAGAGGGGCTGCAGGTTGTGATGTGCTGTTAGCAAAGGCACTCTTGTCGGTCGTGTGCTACCATAGCCCACTAACGTCAAATTCCGCCGCACTGTTGTAACGCAAACGTTCTTCGTACGTCACACATTGATTTCACACAGTGTAGTTTGTTAGCGGAGACTACCCTACGCAAACTCCGCTGTCTCAGTCGTTAAGTGAAGGCCGTCGGCCACTGCGTTGTCCATGGCGAGAGGTATTGCCTGAAATTTGGTTTTGTCGGCAGACTCTTGACATTGTCGATCTCTGACTACTGAATTCTCTAACGATTTCCGAAATGGTATGTCCCATGCGTCTAACTCCACCTACTACTCCGCGTCGGAACGCTTAATTCCCACCGTGCGGCCATAATCTCGTCGGAAACCTTTACAGATGAATCAATTCCGTAAATACACAGAAAGCATTTAAAATTCTTAGTAATTGTCACATTATCACACTATAGGTATGCTGAATTGCACCAGCACTGGCGTCTGCCGGATACAAAGAACCGCGTGACGTAGCGTGGCGTGGTGGAGGGGGGAACGTCGAACGCGGGGCTAATCGGGCCACGGCGGGTCGCGGTCGCCGTCGGCGTCGGCGTCTGGCACGGCCCCCGCGTCCTGCGCACGCCTGCCCCGCATCAATATTGCACGCCGGCTGCACTCCGCCGGGGACGGCGGCGGCCACGGCTACAGCCGTAGTTCGACTATGAGGCTGACAACAGAAAACAGTCTATACTTCGCCATCCCCAAAACATTTTCAATGTGATGTTTCCCATTCGAGATGTCTGTAATTGTAATCCGTAGATAATTAGTTAATTTACGACCTTTGAATGTTTTATTTATCGTGTATGAGAAATTTAACAATTTTTTTAAATGCCTATCTGGAGGACCTCACTTTTTATTGTTCAAAGTCAACTGCTACTTACTGCACCATGCAATCTACGATTTTCATGTTATATCGAAGTGACGAATACAATTTTTTTAAAATCTGTTTATTCAGAAAAATCTTGAGATTAAGAGAGTTACTGCACCAATTGTCCTAGAGTACAGATTTATGGCACAACTAAAGATGGGATCGTTTATTAGTATACATCTTGAGGCATCAAGGAGTAACTAATTTCGTGGTAGAGAGAGAGAGAGAGAGAGAGAGAGAGAGAGAGAGAGAGAGAGAGAGAGAGAGGTGGGGGGGGGGGGGGGGCGGGGAAGCGCAGTAAAATCTGAGAACAAGGCTTGAATACACTAAAGAAGTTCAAATGGACGTTGGTTGCTGAAATTATAGAAAGTTATAGGAAGATGAATGACCTTCCATACGATGAACAACCACAGATAGCCACATCAAACAACTTTCGCTTAACACTCGTCTCGCAAGGCTTTCTGCAAAAGCGACCTCATTTTGACGTCACGCGTAATATCGATTGTCGATGCAGCACGCTGCATGTTCATTTAGACAAATTTAGATATTCTGTATTACAATTTGTAGTACGCCATTTCAAAGCGAGCACGCACTGAAACTTTATCACGAACACGTCACCCGTGATTGTTATATGTCAAGTAATAACATATATCATGATATACCCCCCCATGAACCATGGACCTTGCCGTTGGTGGGGAGGCTTGCGTGCCTCAGCGATACAGATAGCCGTACCGTAGGTGCAACCACAACGGAGGGGTATCTGTTGAGAGGCCAGACAAACGTGTGGTTCCTGAAGAGGGGCAGCAGCCTTTTCAGTAGTTGCAAGGGCAACAGTCTGGATGATTGACTGATCTGGCCTTGTAACAATAACCAAAACGGCCTTGCTGTGCTGGTACTGCGAACGGCTGGAAGCAAGGGGAAACTACAGCCGTAATTTTTCCCGAGGGCATGCAGCTTTACTGTATGATTACATGATGATGGCGTCCTCTTGGGTAAAATATTCCGGAGGTAAAATAGTCCCCCATTCGGATCTCCGGGCGGGGACTACTCAAGAGGATGTCGTTATCAGGAAAAAGAAAACTGGCGTTCTACGGATCGGAGCGTGGAATGTCAGATCCCTTAATCGGGCAGGTAGGTTAGAAAATTTAAAAAGGGAAATGGATAGGTTGAAGTTAGATATAGTGGGAATTAGTGAAGTTCGATGGCAGGAGGAACAAGACTTCTGGTCAGGTGACTACAGGGTTATAAACACAAAATCAAATAGGGGTAATGCAGGACTAGGTTTAATAATGAATAGGAAAATAGGAATGCGGGTAAGCTACTACAAACAGCATAGTGAACGCATTATTGTGGCCAAGATAGATACGAAGCCCACGCCTACTACAGTAGTACAAGTTTATATGCCAACTAGCTCTGCAGATGACGAAGAAATTGAAGAAATGTATGATGAAATAAAAGAAATTATTCAGATTGTGAAGGGAGACGAAAATTTAATAGTCATGGGTGACTGGAATTCGAGTGTAGGAAAAGGGAGAGAAGGAAACATAGTAGGTGAATAAGGATTGGGGGACAGAAATGAAAGAGGAAGCCGCCTGGTCGAATTTTGCACAGAGCACAATATAATCATAACTAACACTTGGTTTAAGAATCATGAAAGAAGGTTGTGTACATGGAAGAACCCTGGAGATACTAAAAGGTATCAGATAGATTATATAATGGTAAGACAGAGATTTAGGAACCAGGTTCTAAATTGTAAGACGTTTCCAGGGGCAGATGTGGACTCTGACCACAATCTATTGGTTATGACCTGTAGATTAAAACTGAAGAAACTGCAAAAAGGTGGGAATTTAAGGAGATGGGACCTGGATAAACTAAAAGAACCAGAGGTTGTACAGAGATTCAGGGAGAGCATAAGGGAGCAATTGACAGGAATGGGGGAAATAAATACAATAGAAGAAGAATGGGTAGCTTTGAGGGATGAAGTAGTGAAGGCAGCAGAGGATGAAGTAGGTAAAAAGACGAGGGCTAGTAGAAATCCTTGGGTAACAGAAGAAATATTGAATTTAATTGATGAAAGGAGAAAATATAAAAATGCAGTAAGTGAAACAGGCAAAAAGGAATACAAACGTCTCAAAAATGAGATCGACAGGAAGTGCAAAATGGCTAAGCAGGGATGGCTAGAGGACAAATGTAAGGATGTAGAGGCCTATCTCACTAGGGGTAAGATAGATACCGCCTACAGGAAAATTAAAGAGACCTTTGGAGATAAGAGAACGACTTGTATGAATATCAAGAGCTCAGATGGAAACCCAGTTCTAAGCAAAGAAGGGAAAGCAGAAAGGTGGAAGGAGTATATAGAGGGTCTATACAAGGGCGATGTACTTGAGGACAATATTATGGAAATGGAAGAGGATGTAGATGAAGATGAAATGGGAGATATGATACTGCGTGAAGAGTTTGACAGAGCACTGAAAGACCTGAGTCGAAACAAGGCCCCCGGAGTAGGCAATATTCCATTGGAACTACTGACGGCCGTGGGAGAGCCAGTCCTGACAAAACTCTACCATCTGGTGAGCAAGATGTATGAAACAGGCGAAATACCCTCAGACTTCAAGAAGAATATAATAATTCCAATCCCAAAGAAAGCAGGTGTTGACAGATGTGAAAATTACCGAACTATCAGCTTAATAAGTCACAGCTGCAAAATACTAACACGAATTCTTTACAGACGAATGGAAAAACTAGTAGAAGCCAACCTCGGGGAAGATCAGTTTGGATTCCGTAGAAACACTGGAACACGTGAGGCAATACTGACCTTACGACTTATCTTAGAAGAAAGATTAAGGAAAGGCAAACCTACGTTTCTAGCATTTGTAGACTTAGAGAAAGCTTTTGACAATGTTGACTGGAATACTCTCTTTCAAATTCTAAAGGTGGCAGGGGTAAAATACAGGGAGCGAAAGGCTATTTACAATTTGTACAGAAACCAGATGGCAGTTATAAGAGTCGAGGGACATGAAAGGGAAGCAGTGGTTGGGAAGGGAGTAAGACAGGGTTGTAGCCTCTCCCCGATGTTGTTGAATCTGTATATTGAGCAAGCAGTAAAGGAAACAAAAGAAAAATTCGGAGTAGGTATTAAAATTCATGGAGAAGAAATAAAAACTTTGAGGTTCGCCGATGACATTGTAATTCTGTCAGAGACAGCAAAGGACTTGGAAGAGCAGTTGAATGGAATGGACAGTGTCTTGAAAGGAGGATATAAGATGAACAACAAAAGCAAAACAAGGATAATGGAATGTAGTCTAATTAAGTCGGGTGATGCTGAGGGAATTAGATTAGGAAATGAGGCACTTAAAGTAGTAAAGGAGTTTTGCTATTTGGGGAGCAAAATAACTGATGATGGTCGAAGTAGAGAGGATATAAAATGTAGGCTGGCAATGGCAAGGAAAGCGTTTCTGAAGAAGAGAAATTTGTTAACATCCAGTATAGATTTAAGTGTCAGGAAGTCATTTCTGAAAGTATTCGTATGGAGTGTAGCCATGTATGGAAGTGAAACATGGACAATAAATAGTTTGGACAAGAAGAGAATAGAAGCTTTCGAAATGTGGTGCTACAGAAGAATGCTGAAGATTAGATGGGTAGATCACATAACTAATGAGGAAGTATTGAATAGGATTGGGGAGAAGAGAAGTTTGTGGCACAACTTGACCAGAAGAAGGGATCGGTTGGTAGGACATGTTCTGAGGCATCAAGGGATCACCAATTTAGTATTGGAGGGCAGCGTGGAGGGTAAAAATCATAGAGGGAGACCAAGAGATGAATACACTAAGCAGATTCAGAAGGATGTAGGTTGCAGTAGGTACTGGGAGATGAAAAAGCTTGCACAGGGTAGAGTAGCATGGAGAGCTGCATCAAACCAGTCTCAGGACTGAAGACCACAACAACAACAACAACAACAACAACATCATCATGATATAAGGCTTCTAAAGATAATACAATAACAAAGATAGGAGACTAAAATCGCATGACCAAGTGATAGTGCTATGGATAATGTCGTGGTTTAAGCAGTCTAAATTCAAATGGCTCTGAGCACTATGGGACTTAACTTCTGAGGTCATCAGCCCCCTAGAACTTAGAACTACTGAAACCTAACTAACCTAAGAACATCACACACATCCATGCTCGAGGCAGGATTCGAACCTGCGAACGTAGCGGTCCCGCGATTCCGGACTGAGCGCCTAGAACCGCTAGACCACCGCAGCCGGCGACCGTAGCGGTCTAAGCAGTCTAGAGGTGTAGGTTCGCATCCCACTACATGTTTATACTTTTTTTTCTCACGTTAACATTGGTAACACATTCTGTGACTATTATGAATGTAATACAGGTATGACACGCAATATTTGATATTAACATTTCTGATTGAACGAAGGATGACATAAATATTTGGTGATTTCGGCGCGTATGGTTAGGTAGGAAACCCAGAATGAATGAAACTAGGACCGGTGTCGCGATTGCGGAAGTGTTGTGAGGTGAATTACCCTCAGTCTTCAGACTGCAAAGAACGATTATTCATTTTTTCTTAGACACACAGCATCCCTCACTGTCAACATAGTTTTATCTTAGTCAGCCCCAATTTCCGATTGAACTGTAGGCGCTATTCAATAGAAATAACTTTTGTGGATGTTTATACCATTGTTAACGTAAGAGCCTTCCGCTTAATTTACAGATATATTGACTGTTCGCAACGAGCCTTTAGCTAGTTTTCTAATACAGTATAATTCCAACCACTAAAAACCAAATGATCACCCATAAAACACGTATTACGGAATTGCACAGCTGGAAAAGGGTAATCTGGATTACACGCATCTTTTGCTCGGCTCCAACTGCCTTTAATACAGAAATTTAAATGGTTTTATGTCTCCATTTTAATTTGTACCACTGTTTTTAATATATTAGTTGTGCATTACCTTTGTCTTCTTACAATTAATTTACAAAGAGACAAATCCGTTAAATGTGGAAGCCAATCAATGTCACTGACTCTTGGGACATTTCTTCGACGCCTGCCAAAGGTTTCCTTTTACTGTGCGATATTGCACCATATTGTAAATGCGAGGATTCGTGAAGTGATGTATTATCATGAGAAGTAGTTGTACAGAAAATTTCTGTACGTCAAGAAACCGTTGCGAGTTAATGATCATTCTCATTCGGTCTTAAATTTGGCATGTCAGAGTTCTTAAGATTCTGCGCAACGAAACTGTACATCATACAACTACTTTCAAGTTAATCAACTGCATTTAGTGGCTTAGCGATCACTGCTCTTTTCGTTTCCTTTGCATGATATCTTATGCCAAAACTGATCAAATTTAACAGCCGCAGCTTCAGTGGAAATTCACTGTCTTAGGGCTTGTCTATTTGTCGATATGATGATAACGGCTTGAAAATGACTGACCAATTTCGTAACTACCGTTTTCTTCAGGCTATGTCCCACCTGTGACAAGGATCGCTAATCATCCATGACATGGTATTTCTTTCGTTTTAAGTCTGTGTGCAGATGCCTTTGTCACCACATAGAACAATATATAATAAAAGAGGAAATACTCTAAGATAGCACCCCCACTGAGACGTATTATCAAGATACAACTACCTCTCGCAAAACTAAACGGAAACAACTTCTCGTGGTTGACATTTACAGTCTTAGAGCGTTTCGAAAGACTTTCGCCATTAACTGTAGAAATAGTTTATTTTCACTATTGCAGTTTCGGACTTAAGACCATTATCAAGCGGTTTGGAAAGTGATGAAGCACAATCTATTATGGCGAATGTGGTGTCTTTAATAAAAGGAGAGACTGCAAGTCACTGACTGGGAAAGTGTAACATATCACGAGGCCATCATCGGCGACACGAATCAATCACGTGATTTATAACTGCAGTCTTTCTCCTCCATTTGTTTATTATGTTTTAACTTTTAAGATGCGATATACACCTCCCCCAACACAGAGAGTAGCAGTCTAGTCTTTCCGTTTAGTTTCGCGGAAGATTGTGTCATTCGGGTAGGATGTTATCTTCAGTTTGGATTCCAGAGGAATTTAGGAACACGCGAGGCAATACTGATCCTAGGACTTGCCTTAGAAGATAGGTTAAGAAAAGGCAAACCTACGTTTATAGCATTTTCAAACTTAGAGAAAGCGTTTGACGATGTTATTAGAACACACTTTTTGAAATGCTGAAGGTAGCGGGAGTAAAATACAGGGAGCGAAAGGCTATTTACAACTTGGGGAGAAACCAGACGGCAGTTTTGGTCGAGGGACATGAAGGGGAAGCAATTGGGGGGAGGGGAGAGAGAGAGAGAGAGAGAGAGAGAGAGAGAGAGAGAGAGAGAGAGAGAGAGAGGAGAGAGAGAGAGAGAGAGAGAGAGAGAGAAACCATTCAAATGGCTCAATAGAGGAAACGCCAGAGGACTTGTCGGGTTGTATCCTACTGTGAATATGTGGAAGAACTGTTCCCTCTTCCAGCACCAGTTTACCTTATGTTGCTTTATCAATCGAGCGAGCCGCGTGATGGGATAAGGCATAAGTCGTTTCGGTCTATAAAAGGGTCTTAAGACCGACGCGTGGAACTCTGGACAGATTTTACCGACGTCAATTTCTTGCAGAAAAATCAAACGTGTATTGTGCTAGCGTGTGACGACGTCCAGGAGAACTAAAACCTACTACGAAGGGCGGAACAAGATTTGAGCCAAGCACAGATCCCATGAAAAGCAATTTGCTCTCTATATTCAATACACGCAAAAGATAACAGATAACGAAGCTCGGGTTGATGACCTGTTTCTTGTGAACAAATTCAATGCCTAAATCGGCCTCGGGTATGTATGAAAAGTGCAAACCACTTAACAATGAAGTTGCTATTAAATCGTTGTTCCAGCAATACAAAACTGCATTGACGAAGAACATAGAACATCAAAGAGTAAATGCGCAATTTATCGCGGATTTCTTTAGTCAGCTTGCGAGTGTTACAGAAATGTCTATGAACTGCACAGGCGGAAGTTACGAGGAGGACATTACGCATCGCGGATAGCTTCACTGAAAGCTAACAAGAGCACCGGATCCAAATTGAAACATGGGCCATTGGTTGGTGTACAAGTCAATGCTGAGGCTTAACATTATTACCAGCTATTTATGAACGTCCCGCTACATTTCTGTAACGCTACAGCGGCGATTCTGTGGGAGTGGGGATTTTTCAAGTCTTCGTAGGTTTCCGAAAGCACCGGGTCACATAATTCCCGTAACTACGAGCCGGTGGTACTTAGGCACGAAGTTGGCGGCCGATATTGTCTCAGATATGTTCCATCGGGTCACAGGAATCGACTTTATTCCACTAACATAATCCTCAAACTGCTAGAGAGGGGAACGAGAGTGCTGTTATGAAATGAAATGATCGTATGGCATTATTGCGTTGTTCTAACGCCTGGAGCAAGTCGTTCTGTTTGAATTCCACGTCCATAAAATGAGTCTGAAGAAAATGACTACTGCTTTAACAGCACGAACAGAATTCGCGGTCGACGGACTTTAATCAATACACGTTCTTCACTGCATAGATGTCCTTTATCTACTGTTTCCTAGGTTCTCACAGAACTACAAATAGTAGTCGCGATGGAGAGTTTATTATAATCTAGTCCTCGCTGTACTACAATGGCGTGGGAGGCGGCTTTTGATGCCGCCCTGCAATGCACCTCCGATGCACCCGGCAATGCATGCCGCACCTCAGAAAATCAATCGTCTGCATTAATAACTGTGTGCGTTACTGCCACGCATCCTGAATGGTCTGTTGGCGTTCTCTGTTGTAGCGTGTTCTCTGGGTCCTGATACGATCTCGCTAATCTACGCAGCAGCGCGTAAATGACGCATATCGCCGTTCCCGAACCAGGGCAACCAAGGCGCTCAACACGGAGGAGCGGTATTACCCGGCTGAGGAAATTAAATGTAATATGGTCTTCGCAACCAGAAAATACTTAATAAAATATGTTACTTGAAAATGGTGCATGTGAATAGTGAACCAGAACGTACGGCTGCAGTATTAGCGATAAACTTACAGGCTTTTGCATTAGGTAAGTAGCTAGTGTTCGAATGTAGGGAGCGTTATGAACGAACACATGAAATCCGTTGCGTAATTGTCCGAAATTCAAATTGTGGCTAACTGTAAACTTTATTATGGCCAAGAACTCTAACAAAATGGTTGTGTGACTACACCGATTTCAATAGTTCTACAAAAAATGAACTATAACGTAATGTCTACTTACAATATAAACTACACAAATATGCAGTTCAACAACTCAAAATTTAGAAGCCATACCATAGGATGAGTGTATGACTGAGCACGCGTCACAACATTTCCATGTATTTTGACGGAGCCTTATGCCAAAAATCACTTCATGATATGTTTAAATATCGTGTGTTAAGCTATTTATAAATTTTATCAACCTAACACTTTTGAGGTCTAGTTTTAATACTGTTTTTTTTTTCTGAATTTTCTCTTACAATCCAGTAGGAAATTACTAATTAACATTACTGCAGAATTTATGCGGAAATTTTACAGTAATAAACTTTACTGTTAATACAAGATAGAGAAACAAATTTTCGAAATTTAGAGGCTGGGTATTTAATGACAGTCTTTCTCATATGTCATATGCATATATGCGTTTTGCACCGCTGTCTTATGTGACGATGGCACATAAGTAACCGCCACGCGCGAATGGTTTCATGCTTCTTTTCCGCGTACTACGAATTGTGCGAAGCAGCTGATATAAGATGACGAGGAAAAATGTTAGGTAAGTATTATCTTCATAACCGGTATACGTTAACAGTTTCATAGGCTTGCTAGAATTTTTATTCACCACGGCCAACTTGACGCCTCAGCTCAATCCACTGAGAGCTGAACAACGAAAACTTTTCGAGGCATAAATTGTGCAGGCAAGTAAGAGAAGATATTTCTACGACGGTCACTCCAAAAGAAATGCACACTATTTTTGTAAAAATACAGTTTTCATTCAGCATGTGTGCAAGTTTTACAGTGTGTAGATACATCCTTCCCGCTTGTTTTCAAACTCAGTTCAACCTGTTCCCGTGAGTGGCGCCGTCACATCATGTCTTCAAGATGGCGGCTACACTTGACGTTCGTCAGAAGCAACGTACTGTCATAGAATTCCTGTGCTGTGAAAACTAAACAGTGGGGAACATCCACAAGAGGTTGAAAAAGGTGTATGGAGATGCTGCTGTCGATCGCAGTACAGTTAGTCGGTGGGCAAGCAGGTTACGTGATGAAAGCGGGCACGGCAATATTGAGGATTGTCCTCGCAGCGGCAGGCCTCGTACTGCACACACTCTAGACAATGTGCAGAGAGTTAACGAATTGGTGACTGCTGACAGACGCATCACAGTGAACGAATTGTCACTACGTTTGTATAGGGGAGGGAAGTGTTTGCAGAATACTGAAAGTGTGGGGTTAAAAAAGGTTTGGGCCAGATGGGTTCCCAGGATGTTGACAGTGGCTCACAAAGAAACAAGAAAAACGGTATGCAGCGAACTTTTGGAACAGTACGAGAATGGTGGAGATGAATTTCTTGGAAGAATTGAGACAGGTGATGAAACATGGCTCCATCATTTTTCACCAGAGACGAAGAGGCAATCAATGGAGTGGCATCATGCAAATTCACTGAAGAAAAAAATTTCAAAACCACACCTTCTGCTGGAAAAGTTATGGCTACGGTTTTTTTCGGTTCCGAGGGACTCTTGTTTGTGGACATCATGCCAAAGTGGAACCACCATAAATTCTGATGCATATGTGACGACACTGAAGAAACTTCAAGCTCGACCGAGTAGTGTTCGACCACATCGGCAAAAGCAGGATGTTTTGCTGTTGCACGACAATGTACGGCCACATGGCAGTCAAAAAACCATGGAAGCGATCACGATACTCGGATGGACAACACTGCAACACCCGCCTTACAGTCCTTACCTGGCTCCATGTGACTATCATCTCTTTGGGAAACTGAAAGACACTCTTTGTGGAACAAGGTTTGAAGATGATGACTCCCTTGTGTTCGCTGCCAAACAGTGCCTCCAACAGGTTGGTCCAGAATTTTACCGTGCGGGTATACAGGCTTTGGTTCCAAGATGGCGTAAGGCAGTCGAGAGGGATGGAAATTATGTGGATAAATGAAAATATTGTTCCTAAAGGATGTATCTACACACTATAAAACTTTCAAATATATAGAATACAAGGTGGATTAAAAAAAAAAAATAGTGTCCATTTCTTTTGGAGTGACCCTCGTATTTAGAAAGCTCGTCCTGTTAAATGAAGACCGCCGATGACGCTAACTGAAGCAGCTACACAGCAAATATGTTAGCGCCACTTGCGGTCCCTGAGGGCATTTAAATGCCAAGTGGGAGTGAACCGTTAGGATACGGTCGAATGCGCGATTGAAGTCAAAGGCTTCCTTCCATTTGACAGTTTTTCTGTCTTTACTCGAATTCGATGAAAACTCCCCGAGAGGAGAGAACAGGGTTTCCTGTAGATGGGAAGTGTTAATGCCCCGTAATTACACGGAAGGCTGTAAGAACTCCCGTTAAAGGATGGGTCGTGAAAAGGGACTTGGCAGCCGCCCATTGCGCGAGTTTTATCACCATTTTATGTGGGAACAAAAATTTTATCTTTGTAGCAAGCTGCTGCTGGCTTTTTCACGACCCCCCAGCGGGCATTGAAGTCGATGAAAGAAGGAAGAACGGTCGTGTAGCTCTTAGTGCTGATTGCTTAGCTGCAAGAAAGAAAATATATATCTGGTACTGAATACTTATAACGATCCAGGGGACTTTAAGACACGCTGTTACTACACGCCCATGGCCTTGGGGAAGGAAAGTCAAAATATGTTCGACACCTTTGAACATTTTGCTTGTCTCACTATTTACACATATTTAGATGACAACGGAGCCGTGGGTGTTACAATAAAAGAACATTACCACGGAAGAGCACGAATACAAAGTTTTGGAGACCCGACACCGAAGTTTCCGTAGTATAGATTATTATTTGCTTTCTACTGAAAAGATTTTTTGTGGTCAAATACTTCTCAACTGACTTCCTTTGGGCAAAGTTCGCCGCAGAAAAGCGTCTCCTTTGTAGCCAAAGACTGTATGGGGAGGGGGTAATTGGCCAGTTGTATCAGGAGACAGAGGAGGTGGTTCTAGATCGAAGAGGGCGTAGGCAGAGCGTGTTTAGGCTCTGTGATTGCTGGATCACCATAATAAACTTTTAGGGTTCTTACATCGTACGTCGTTTTACGGAGGTTCTATCTCTACTGTCAATAATTTCTTAGCCAATTCTTTGGAGGACTTCTTGATTGGTGGTTTCATCGGCCCACTTTAAGAGTCTCCAGCGCCGTTGCTCTAATGGCTCAAGAGGTTTCACTTCAATTTTGCCTATTGTCCATGTTTCACGGTCATTTGTGCTACCTAAGCTGCAAATGCAGATCTTAGGCACCCTTTTCCTCACTACAATATTTATTATGTATAAACAAAGCGTTTTTCCTTTCTTCACGAGCATTGGTATGTTTAATGGACGAATGTTTCGTCTTCGCCATTAAAGGAAAGGAAGTTTCTTTTTGCCCCAAGCGTTTCCCTTATTTTATTATTGGCCTGTAATGCAAGTTCGTTTTTATATATTTAATAAATGACTTATGTATCAGTTAAAAATGTTAATATCTTACGTTTTTGAGGTTAAAAACAACTTTTGCACAAGTTTCGTAAAATACAATTATCGCTTGGTGTTACTATTTCAAATGTTGTTACGTCATGTGGGTCCTACTGGAGATGTGTTTACTCGATCTCCACACTACAGTCCACATTTATTACAACACTTCACTTTCACTCTTCACTATGTGTTTAACGCCATTCTCACCGTCAGGACAGTAAACAGAAAATCAGAATTTCAAATAAATTCTCTCACCATTTTCTTGTCAGGCGCTGAAAATTGTTATCCCTAATTTTTTAGCATTGGGAGATTTTGTGTTGGATCTACAGAAATAGCATGGTTTTATTTTAAAAATATCCAATCTAGATCTCAATTACGACAATACGCTAATTTTATGGGCTCACTGTTATATTCGTCTAGATGAAAACACCATCTATGTCGGTAGTGTGTTGAAAATATCTTGAGTATCATTTGGTGGCGCACTTTGTGTAGGAGTGCTTTGTGAGAGTTTTTACGTTACCGACAGTTCACATTATCGGGTGTTTGCTAAATCGGGCGTAGTATCAAATAGATTGTGAAGCAAATCTGTCTACAGTGCGTGGAGTGAAGAATAGCTCAGTGGTGCCTCTTGCATTCTTATCTGTCTATTGGCAGTTCCGCTGTATGCTTTTGTACTTCCTTGTGGCCTATCTTTCAGGAACCATTGTAACAGTCATCTGTTTTCGCAATCAATTCCAAAGGAAGAATGGTCGCCACGTAGAGAGATTTATCAACAGTGGAAAAGTTTCGAAGCTGTAGTGCTTATTTTACCCCAAATGATGGTATTCCAGGAACGAATATTTAATCAAACTGTCTTTTGAAAGCGCCGTATAGTGTTAAATATCCGCAATGTTTCATGATAGGGTTTGAGTAACACACCGCCGTAATATTCAAGTGTGTCCATTCAAAAGTTTCTATTTCCAAAATAAGAAAATGTGGAAAAACGTGTAGTAAAAGCCGTATAGTAAATAACCAGATGTATATCTGAACAAGCCATCACATTTTTTTTTCGTCTGGAACGAACGTGGTATTCGATAGCCCTCGACCACTGCAATTGAGGTGGACGAATTACCCGTTTTTACGGTTGGAACAGCACATTTTGAACAGCTACTTCCCATACTGTTTAGTAGTGCGGTGCAATTATCTATAACGTAATAAGCATTACATTTTGTTTATAAACTACCGTTGTATGTGACCGCAGCGATTTCCGCCCCGTTATTTACGATGGTGTTACTAAGCAGGGGAATGCCGCTGGATGCACAGTTCGCCTCCTAACGAGTAGTGCATTTTGGGACTCGCCTTCTAGTGAATTTAACATACAGGTGTGTGCATCCCACTGGACCAATGACATGGAGGAATAAACACAGTATCTGCTCCAGTTCCGAAGTCTGACACAGACTGAAAACTAACTGCTGCGAAATTAGAGGCTAACTGAACGATGATCTGAGGTTAAAATTAATTTAAAAATATGGTTCCTGCAGTAAGTGTGGCTGCTCTCCGGGGATTCACGCATTTTGCTAAAATTATCTAGCACTGTGACGTCTTTAGATGCGACAGCATCATTCACGAACAACCTCAATGAGCTTCGATGTCATCCGCCTGATCATTCCCACACCACGCGAACAGAAACTGCCCTCTAGAACTCCCTTATGATATGGTGGATATAATTTAATGTCGCACGAGAGCTAACATGGCCGGACAGTTACACAATGTAGAGTCTGCAGTATGAGAAATACATGACCTTTAAGCACAGATGAGCGAGTGTCATACATGTCCGACACACTTATTGCCGATTAGAATGTCTTACAAGACATTTTTTCTATGGAAGAGAATCTACAGCTGATTAACAGCTAATTGTTACCAGTGACAGGGAGGGCACAAATAATAGTTTCTCATGAGAAAGAAGGGAGCATTCTTGCAGACTGATTCCGAGAACCAGGAAGGAATTGTACCAAATTTCTAACGAACAGAGCGCCTCTTCTTTCCTTCTGTAGCGTTTCGACGTGCACAAAGAGCATCCTTATCACGCAAAATCAATCCAACAGAGTCGTTCACGTGGACTTTCCAAAGACCACAAACACCATTCCTTATCGCCTATCCTCCGCATTTTCCAATAAACAGTGCCTGATTTATGGTTGACAGCAATATATTTCGTTTATGAAAAAAATGTCATTAAATAATTCATTGCCAGACAGATTTCAGAATGACTGCGTACGAAGTGTATGCTTCGCAGCTACAGTTAATTAACAGCTAATTGTTACCAGTGACTGGGCGGGCACAAATAGTCTCTTTAAGAACTGTGACTGCTCAAACTAGTTTAGAGACACGAAATATTTGGACTTGTCACTAGTTTCGCGTTCAATTAACACGGTGCGTTACAGAACAAGCCGTCGTTACTGTATATATGTGCCGCGCGGGATTAGCCGAGCGGTCTAGGGCGCTGCAGTCATGGACTGTGCGGCTGGTCCCGGCGGAGGTTCGAGTCCTCCCTCGTGCATGTGTGTGTGTGTGTGTGTGTGTGTGTGTGTGTGTGTGTGTGTGTGTGTGTCCTTAGGATAATATAGTTTAAGTAGTGTGTAAGTTTAGGGACTGATCATTCTAATTAACTTCCGCTGGCACGAAGTAGTGTTCAATTCCCAGACATTTATTGTTCCAAACACACACTGTGCACAGCCTGTCCATGAAATACAGCAGTACGTATTAAAGAATCACCATTGTCGTATCATTTTAATTGTGAGTGTCGAACTGCGTTACTAAAATAGACGCGAGACATTTCACTCAGTACTGTTAAGCACATTCTGTGATGTCTTCACTGTTTATTGACTCAAACTTAACACACAATGGTCTTTCAGAACGCTCGAAATATTTTCATAACATACAATGGGCTGAGGATCATTATAACAGTTACCGTAGCAATTGCTTGTTTTCAAAGTACTTAAGTATGTTCTTACTATATATTTGGCTACCAGTTTAAAGAACTAGTTTAAACCTATTAAATAGTGCAATGAGTTCATCGTCGAAGGCTGTTACATCAGGTTTCCATGAATACAAGTGTTTTTGTCGCTTAGTTTTCTCTGAACAGTCATTTTTCACCCTTTATACAACTAAATCTAATGGTCCAATTTTCACAATCAGTGAATCTAGTTTACCTGTTTTCACAATCAGTGATGATACAAAAAGCGTTTTTGCGACATATTTTCCAAACTGATGATTTCAGACCCATTTGGGTTGTGTGTTTTAACAAGATGAAATTTCCGTTAAGTTTGGATGTGCCAGAAGCTGGTGATGTCTCTTGGGGCTCTTTTCTTCTTAATGGACAATATAAACCATCGCATGCCCGCATCTCGTGGTCGTGCGGTAGCGTTCTCGCTTCCCACGCCCGGGTTCCCGGGTTCGATTCCCGGCGGGGTCAGGGATTTTCTCTGCCTCGTGATGGCTGGGTGTTGTGTGCTGTCCTTAGGTTAGTTAGGTTTAAGTAGTTCTAAGTTCTAGGGGACTGATGACCATAGATGTTAAGTCCCATAGTGCTCAGAGCCATTTGAACCATAAACCATCGCAACGACAGTGTCGTGAGTTTTCGGTGGTAGACATTCTGCAGAACAATGTTGACTATAGGACACGCAGCCTTTGTGCCACACTACCTATGTTTCTTCGTACTGCCAAGCAGGATGTGCTCATGAGCTTTCCAAATTCTGTTTTTGACAGAAGCATTGATGATCAGCCTGGGATCCATCAGGTTCGATTAAAAGAAGAGATACGGAAGATCGAAGAGTGAGCGGCGCGACTCTGTCAGGAAATGAGGCCGTAACGGAGATTGTCAACATACTGGAGATTGTCAACATACTCCAGTGGCAGGCGGTATAACCAAGGCGTTGCGCGTAACGCAGATATTTACTGCTGACATTTCATTTCAAGAGCGTACGTTCCAGCAAGATTCAGGGAACTTATTACGTTCTCCCATGTCCATCTCACAAAATGACGGAGATGAGAGAATCTGAGAAATTAGAGCTCATACAGAGTTTTACAGACAGTCTATTCACAAGCAGCATTTGAAATGGGAGCAGGAGAGCTACGGGTGGGTGGGGGAAGGGGGGGGGAGGAGGAGGAGGAGGAGGAGGGGGAGGGGGGGGACGACGACAGCGTACTGAAAGTACCCTGGGCAATACTGTACGTTCGTATGGATGAATTCCTTCACAACGGCAGAACTTTATCACCATTTATCACTGCAGATCTGCCCATTCTTAAGTGAATTCGTATGCCGCCTAGGTAACTATAAAAGCTTTTCGTGTACCGTCGTGCATGCTTTGTGTTCGGAAACTACGCAGGAGAAGAAAGCTGGTTGGCCGGCAGTGTTCAACTGCGGCAGCTCTGACAGTGTGGATTGTCACCTTGCGTCTCCCCTTCCAGTTTCTGCTCGGCGTAATACACGGCCGCTGCAGGCGCACAGCGTAAAACTGTCGTCGGCTGCTGTGCAGCATCCCCCCGCCCCCTCCTATTGTCCTGCTGCGGCAGCCGTCAGCTCTGCGCGCGCCTCCCACACGCGATGTAGTGCGGCGCAGCGCAGCTTTCCATCCATTTCCTCTTCCTTTCGCTTCCCTAAGGCGTCTCGCCTCTCTTCTCGCGATAAACGCCACCGCGTCAACCGCTTCCAGCGGCCAAGCCGGAATAACGAACGGCCTCATCGCTGCCGGGCAATCCACCACCACACACCAACGTCCAATGTCCCATCCCGCAGACACCGCAACCGTGCGTCGCAGCTTGCTTCGCTTCCTCCCAACTGTGTGCTTCAACGGATGACGACCGCCCGTCTGCATCCATTTCTACAGGCACGTTGGTCACAATTACAGCCGTATCGTGTCCTCTCTAACTGCATGGAAGTTCATAACCACCCCCCCCCCCCCCAATTAGCTCCACTTGAACTTCAAGTGTCTACACTTTTGTTTTTCCAACAATTCGAATATCAGACTGACAACATTCAAATCCACTCTCTCCCCTGAGCTCCTTTCTACAGCTTCACAAAACATTAGAACTCCATTACACAACAACTTTCCCCAAGTGCAAAGAAGAAGTAGTAGTAGGAAGGTTACATTTCAGGTAAAAAATTTTAGATGAGCTACACTCTTGGCAAAGATACTGTTTGGGTTAAATGATACATAATTTAGGATAACTCAGTAAAGATTTAAATTTATTTTAAAATTCTCCGGGATTTCCTCCCAAACCCCTGGATCGACTTCCACCAAATTTGGTACACAAAAACAGCAAACTCCACGAGTATCGGCGCTGTGGAGCTTATAACCACCCAGCTCCAATAGGAATGGAGATATGACCGAAAACGTGTATTTTTCAGCCCCTGTCTTATAGCCTGCCCGGAATAACAGGCATGTCGTGTGGGAACAGTATCTGCCTGCCTTATAGACCTGCTTTGTTGCGGCAGCCGATACGTCATAGGCGAAAAATGATTTGAGGTGGGCATGGCTGGGGGAAGGTTGAGACAGGTTTTAAGATAGATAGAGAGAGAGAGAGAGAGAGAGAGAGAGAGAGAGAGAGAGAGAGAGAGAGGTGTCAACTATTAGTGGCAACAGCTCTCCAAAGAGAAAAGTATGTGCCAGAAATTACTTTCCAATGTTGACCTGCACGAAGAAATTGACGATCCTGGGACCATCTAATGCATTATGTTATTAATATTAACATTGTTGTGCCTCTGTTTTGTCGGTGTGTTAAGAGATAACAGAATTGACACATACGATTTATCTCAATGGCTGCTAGCGCCATGGCAACCTGCAGAGCTTGCGTGGCCAATGCCTCTGCCGTAAACGGTGAAGTGTTTTGATAGAGGGACGACAGCCATTCTGCTTTTTCATGCTACCAACGTTAATGGCGAGAAATGTGTCCGAGTTACGAGGGTTAGGATAATTCGGGTTTAACGATTTGTCAACGACGAGGTCTTTACAGAAAGAGCACAGACCTGTATTCGGGAAGAAAACCGGCTATATTCTTTCAAAAGAAAGATCTTTATATTCGCCATAAGCGATTCTGGGAAATCATGGAAAACCTAAATCTTGAGTCCAGCATTGTACCTTGCTCAGCTAAATTTCTTGAACTACAAAGAGTGGCAGATGTTTTCATTTATTTTATATACAATGGGAAGTCATATCTATATTTGTTTCAATCTTCAATTCGAACATCCTGAAGCTGATGCTGTCACAGCTTTAAATTAGTTAAATGGTAAGCTATATTCTGGATTATTTTGCAGCAGCCTTGTGTATTACCCACGTAATGCTCTTCTATATATTATCCCCTCGACGTTGAAAGGTCATCCAGTACCGTTGACCGCACAATTCATGTGCCCTAAGTATTTTACTAGCGGAGCAGAATCCACCGCAAACTTCTATACTCGCGAAATTTCTTTGCCAAATGTCATTCTATATTCGACTCACGAGACAACAGTAACTAAACGTAACAACTACGAACACTGATTTGATCCCTGTCGCCACCTGATTAACATCGATTCCAAACTGCTTGTAGTGCCCACTTATTCTCCCCAACTGATTTCTTATAGGGTCGTTAGTACTTGAAGGGCCATTAATAGCTGCAAGCTGAAATATGCAGGTATGCAAACAATTTAGTTCACAAGGAAAAACACGGTTTATTCCGACTTTAAGGAAGTTAGGCAAGTATGTTCCTCCAAATTAAACATTTTCAAGTTGCTATGACCTCTGCAAAATAAGGAACACAAGGGTGTTGAAAAATTTCACATACTTCGGCATGCCTTCGGAACTGTCTACAGCTATGCAACCTCTACTGGCGTTCTGAAATACACTAAGATTCACTTTCTACGTGGCTACTGAGTACACAGTGAGTGCCACGATATCGTAAATAAACTTCTGAAGAAAAAAAAAAACTGTCAGCGCTGTAGTGACAAAATGTGTCTCCAGCTTTATTGCCACGAATTCCAAACTGATACTGTCCCTATTTTACTAAATTTAACCCCTCCCCCCCACTTGACGCCGCCACCTGACACAGGTGCTTTGGCAGGACCTTTTTGTCAGCACTGGCGCTTAAAATAAGAGTAATAATTTACAAAAACTGCTAGTGCTAAGTGCACAGAATTGCTTTTGGTGTGGGGCTACATGATTTATGTTTTAATTTGTAGTGTCACACAAGTGAGAGAGAGAGAGAGAGAGAGAGAGAGAGAGAGAGAGAGAGAGAGAGAGAGAGAGGGGGGGGGGGGGGGAATTTAACTACCTGGAACAGTGTGCTCGAAGAATAGACTCTTAGAAATCTACAAGTACATATTATTATTATACTTATTATTACCACCGTTTACTCGTAACATCAGAATGCTGGATATCGTCAAATCTACCGCAGTTTCCTCAGTGTTCGCCTGCTCAAATGGAAGATTTTACTTTACTTTATGCAAGATATGGACAGTTGGCTATCTTCACTACGTATTGGGATTCTAGACACTTCATTCTTCGGGATATGAGACCTTTATTATATGGTATCAATGATGGAGAGGATGTGATCAGCTTTACCACTCAACATTAATCATTTGTCAATACTGTCGTTCAGGAAGACCTTGGATGTACACATTTTTTGAAATGTGTCAAAAATGTTGAAATGTATGTGAATTCCTAAGGGACCAAACTGCTGAGGTCATCGGTCCCTAGACTTACACACTACTTAAACTAACTTATGCTAAGAACAACACACATCCATACTCGAGGGAGGACTCGAACCTCCGGCGGGAGGGGCCGCACAATCCGTGTGATGGTGCTTCAAACCGCGCGACCACTCCGCGCGGCTGAAATGTGTCTTTTCTATTATTGTCGTTATATTATAATTATTAACTTTATTTGATTAACCTGTATGTGTAAAATGTTTGTGTGATGTACAAGACCAGGCTAATAAATAAATGGGTAGAATGTCTCAACTGTGGCAGTCACCTCAGTCTCAAAGTAAGCGAAACCTCTACGGGAGTTTCAATCCACATTAGATAATTTTTTTCCATTCTGTAGAGACTCCGAGACTATACGATCCCGTTTTATTTTTTTCGCTTTTATGGTTTTCTAACGCTGTAGAAAACTTTGCTCGGCGCTTCGCAGGGGTTCAGTGTGTAGCGAAGTCTTACAGTTTCTGAAGGAGGAGGAGGGGGGAGGAAAAAACAAAAATCCAACCAGCACTTAGAGAGAACTCCAAGAAAGTAGTCGGTGTGTGTGTGTGTGTGTGTGTGTGTGTGTGTGTGTGTGTGTCGAGGGGGGGGGCGTTAGGAGGAGGCTACATGTGCCGACACTACCCACTTTTGAGTGCGAGGGAGGGGGTTAACGATCTGCGGCGACGTGGAATACCGGTGGCAGGAGGGGAGAGGTTCGGAAATCCATCTTGGTAGTGCGAATTCTCTTGGCAGGCGTCCAGCCAGACTCTGCCACCCAGCGCCTTACTGCGCAGGCGGATAATGGGGCATTCAGCGGCGCTCCCTCCACCTCATTTGGTCGAGCTGCGGCTGGCTCCCCATCCGCTCCGCTCCGCGCCCCTCTTGCGTTCAGTTTTCATTCGCCGTTAATTTGCGCAGTCTAGAGCCCGCGAAGACAGTGTAATTTGAGGAGCGCCAACGCTTCTGTGGATGAGGACTGGCCGCACAGGTCGTTCTTCAAAACACCCGCAAGCTTGTGTGCCATCGTTACGTCTACACTAGGGGCACGAATGGAGAGTATGGATACTTACGAGTAGTTCCGAAATCAGTCGAAAGCTTGAGGTATCGACAGTTATCTTTGATAAACGGATAGATATGTTATATCTGTTCCTCTCCACCTCTACCGTTAAGATCTCTGTGTGTGTGTATGTGTGTGCGCGCGCGCGAGAGAGAGAGAGAGAGAGAGAGAGAGAGAGAGAGAGAGAGAGTTTTCGCACGTTTTAAATCGAAAACTAATAGCGTTAAATCAAACTATTTTTGTTTTCACGGCAGATCACAAGTTACACACATCAACTGTTTTGCACAGCATGCTTTTACTTCCAAATTATGGTACATGAGACAAGAACTGGCTCTAATTCGTGGTTATATATTCCTTTGCAATGTCTCTTCACCAAATACACAAAATCGTGTTTCCAATGGAAGGTTATCTCCTCAGCACAACGTTAATACGTGGTGGAACGTCCCGTTGCTGGGTTGCTGGCTTTAATCCATCCCCCCGTCGGAGGTTCGAGTCAAAAAATGTTCCAATGGCTCTGAGCACTATGGGACTTAACATCTATGGTCATCAGTCCCCTAGAAGTTAGAACTACTTAAACCTAACTAACCTAAGGACATCACACACATCCATGCCCGAGGCAGGATTCGAACCTGCGACCGTAGCAGTCGCGTGGTTCCGGACTGAAGCGCCTAGAACCGCACAGCCACCGCGGACCGGCAGGTTCGAGTCCTCCGTGTGTGTGTGTGTGTGTGTGTGTGTGTGTGTGTGTGTGTGTGTGTGTGTGTGTGTGTGTGTGTATGTGTGTGTGTGTGTGTCGTCCATAGCGTAAGTTAGTTTAAGTCAGACTAAGTAGTGTGTAAGCTTAGGGACCGATGACCTCATCAACTTGGTCCCATAAGACCTTACCACAAATTTCCAAATTTGAATCCATCGTGGCGTACCGTCGATGAGCCAAAGCCCTGTTACGGACTGACCCAATTTCCAACGGCCGTTTTGCTAAAGTCGCGCAGAGTACGTGGTCGTTGTCTGCTCCAAAATCGATCACACACAGTTTCGATTGGATGCATGTCTGGGGAAGAGGCAGGCCACTCCACTCTGGTGATCCTGGCATGCTGCAGCCTAGTGTTCACGGGAACAGAGCGCGCGAGTTACCATCCATCGAGATTAAATTGCCGATACGGTCTTACTACTCGTCGTATATTCTCGTCCCTGTACTGTTGAGAAGTGAAACTCTGAACAACTAGAGTGGTAATTTGGCCCCATGTAATGTCACCCCAGACATTCCGCCACCGCCATCTTGTTGCAGAAGTGGGACAAAGGGAAAGTTAAGTTCGACAGTACCTGGATGTCTCCAATATAAGGGTACAAACAGATTCGAGATTCGTCCACAAACATCCACCCTGCACGATTTATTACCCATCTGTCACTAAGCCCATGGTGGTGGTGTGTATGACGTGGTGCTTGCCATGATCGTCGCGTATGGAGGAGATTCGCATCATGCTACTGTCCCCTAACAATCTGATGCGACACATGTCGGCTTGTAGCCGTATGCAGTTCTGGAGCACTTAGCCCACGGTTCCTTTGACTCGAAAATCTTAGCCATCGATGATTCTGTACACCTGTCTAACGTGAACGGATTCTGAGGTGTTAATGAATAACACTACCTGTCGATTACAGCCGATTCCAGTCCGCACCCTATTGGTATCTTACCTTAAACAGAAATACTGCTGTCCATTTGACTGCAGCATTCTACCTGTATGTAGCGCTTACGGTAGCTTTGTTTACGTTTACGAACAACGTCAGGGCGACCTCATCGGTACTGCGGCAGTTACAACAGCAACACACCTGTCCAACACATTAGCGTGATTCAAGCTTTTGTTGGTGTGTGTGTGTGTGTGTGTGTGTGTGTGTGTAAAAATTGGAAATTGAAAATTACAGAACCGATTTCAGGAAAACAGCTGGAAAGAGCCCGAAGGCAATATATCTTACGTAAACGTCGCTTTCTTCCTCCGTACAGTCACTCAAGAACAATATCTTAGCCTGACGCTTCAGAGAGATGGTAGTGACTGATAATATGCTGTCTGCCTTTGAAAATAAAGGCCATGAGGCCGCTATTTACCTTGGTGTTGTGGAGGGGTATTTTCTTAAATGCTTTTTCATGTTTGGAATATTTCCTGAAGACTTCAAATTTTTTTGCAATAAATTTTGCACCTCTCTTCAAAATATCGGTATCAGGATGAAACTGCGTCCATATACGTACTTCGCGACCCTCTGTGATGTGTATGGCAGTATGTTCGCCCCATTGTTCCAGTTATTAGGGCTTTTTCCCGTTACATTCACGTACGGAGCGCAGGAATAATGATTGCTTAAATACCCCGGTGCATGCTGTAAATAGTCTAATCGTGTTTTCACGATCCCTATGGGAGCGATACGCAGGAGGCTGTAGCACACTGAATCATCACTAAACGTAGCTCCTAAAAAATTCAAGTATTTTTTCACGGGCTACTTTGCGTCTATTTCCAAGCGTCTGCGAGTTTAGTTCTCTCAACATCTTCGTGCCACTCTCACGTGGTTCGAACGAACTTGTGCCCATTTGTGCTGCCGTACTTTGTATTCGTTCAACATCCCCCTGTTAGTCCAATTTGGTACGGGTCCCAAACGCTTGAGAATTATTCTACGATGGGTCGCATGAGTGTTTTGTACGCAGTCTCCTTCGTAGACTAATTGCATTTACTAAATGTTCTAGCAATAAACCTGCTTAAGCCCCAACTGATCCTTTGTGTGCGTTCCATTCCATATCCCTACAGATTGTTACACCGACGTGTCAAAGGAAACTTTTTTTCGTTTTGTGAAGTGCACAATTTTACATTTCTGAATACTGAACGCATGCTGCACTTGTCTACACAGAGAGGTGAATTGCAAAACGACTTGTGCAGGTGGTCCGGTCCCACTTCTTCAATCTTGGTCACCCTCCCGTCTACTACTCACAATCAACGTTTTTTATTTGCTAATGTCGCTGCGGAAATGGGTTCATAAATCGATCGGCAGGAGTGCGTGATGCTCGCGTTTACATCGATCTGCGAGACGCCAAATGGTGCGTATGAAATGCTGGTGCAATGGCCCGTGCATGCAATATTAGACACCGTAAATCCACCTTGCTGTCACGTCATCGCATTCGTTCACAGGGGTAAAATATACCACTCGGTTGTAGTGATTAACAAGGGAGGTAGACAGGTTATATCTTTCTACAGTAACATTCCATTTTCGCTGTACTGGTGCATTGTGTTCCTTTGCAAAAGGAGGGGGCGGGCTATAATCTATGGTAGCATCAGCCTCTTAATCGTTTGTAAGATATTCGCACTGACGAAACACTTCTACGTGAAATATAGTTTTGAAACTGTATCAACTTGTACATAAATTTCACTGATGTACGCAAAGGCAATTGAGCGTGCTAGATCTCTATGAAAACAACCTAAATCACATTCTGAAGAAATCTGCTGAAACTGCCGTTACTGTGTGTGTAACTATCTCAACACTTTTGTTTCGTAGCGAAGTTCGCTGAAGCTTTGCGGTAAATACGAAGAATGTGCTTCGTTCTTCGGTTCGCTTTGTGACCGGTTTAATACGGAATTACGGAAAGGTGTCTTAATCACGTTTTGGGAAGTTCATTATCAATACATAGGAATATTGAATGAACGCTATCGCTTTCGCAATGACCAAGAAATCCACGATTTATCAGGAATCTTACGCAGATCTTTGGTTATCAATTTCACACAGTTTCTGTTAGTTTGGCTATCAGTTTAAGAAATGAGACATACCTTTACCCCCTATCACCTCTAATCAGCAAGTCGAACAGTTAAGACTCAAGACGAAGGGGGTGGAGAAGAAATAGTATTGCACGAGAAAGCTATACAAGTTAACTCGATAATACTTCATTGTATGGTGCCCCCGCTGGACAGTACGAACCATCAAAATGTCAGGACGGAGACAAACCTCAGTTTCCGAAAAAACTGAGTGAGAGCGACAGGGTTGTTATTAACTGTAAGTCCCCCCATCATGACAACTTATGTTGTGGTGAACATCCAAAACGTCCCGAAGAACGGGCAATACAGCTCAGACGTAACGGAATGCTGTTAAGTGTGTCACCATATTTCACGACAACGCTCCGGTCCCACGGCTGTTGCTACTAACGAACAATTCGCTGACTTCCAGTTGCGAATGCTGCACTTTTGTATTCTGTTTGTTTCCGTAAGTAACCGTCTGCTGTGGATGTATTTCATGCTGACATCGGCTATAATGAGGAAACTGAGGTGTTAGTAGTGAAGTAAGGAAGAACTATAAGAACCGTTATCTATTTGAAACTGCCTTATACAGACTAGTTACATTGATGTCAACGCCCACGAGAAACATCAATGGCAACATGTCACAACAATATTACAACCTCAAATTCCCAGAAGGCCCTAGTTTACGAGGACTCATTTGACCCGCTAAACAGTTTCCATTATCATTCCACTCCCCTTCAGCCATGAATCTTTTCCTCTCCATCTACATAGAATCAATACTTACGGTTTTCCTGCATGTGAGTGTGAGCGTCAGAAGCTGATGTAAACTGTATATTGCTTTCCTTTCACAAATCTGGCTGTGGAAGATCAGAATTTTTGAAAACTTTGATGAATATCGGATACCACCTCCTACAATCTGCTATTTTGTTTATAATAGAGTTATTCGCCTTTAGGAAGTACAGGGAAAAATCTGTAGTTTTGAATAGTATTCATATTTTCCTTACTCTGCTTCGTTTCTTATTATATGTAAGACATCTTGTGAAATGGAAATTAAGTCCCATTCTGCTTGACAGAGCGTAGGGGAACGATGCGGGGATGAATGATGATGATGGAGACAATAACATGCAGTCATCTCGGGGCAGGTGAAAATCCCTGACCCAGCCGGGAATCGAACCCGCGCCCTCGTGCTCGGAAAGCGAGAACGCAACTGCGAGACCACAAGCGGCGGACCTTGTGAATTGGTAACGAAAATGTCATTTAGTTACATTACTTGCTTAATTGGGGAAAAAATTGTGTCAGTTTGACATTTTAATTATGTACATACGCCGTTATATATTTTGCCCGTACACGTAAGTATACAATGTAAACATGTTTTAGATGGCTGAGTAGTGTAGAAAGTCTGGAGGAAATGGAGACCTTGCAGGAACCATTTGACCATAACAACAATGTTGAAATATGGTTGACGTGGCTGGTGGGAGCGTTCTACAGCACTTTAAAAACTTATCCCTGGGTGAAGACTGTGACAGACTGTCGTCTTTCTAATAACATTTCGAAAGCCGTGCTGAAGACCAGTGGTTGTTGGGGGTCGGACGCGAAGCACTTAGTTTCTCGCTCTTGTGTGCCTACCGTAAATACTTGAAATCAATATACGTATGAGCATTGTTGCCTGTACATACTAAAGGAGGCAAGGATGGGTGAGATTTATCGTCCCGTCCCCAATGTCACTATAAACTTGGAGAGTGCAAGAGACGGGGAAGGAAATATGCCGTGCCCTTTCCGAACAAACCACCCCAGAACAATTTAAAGGAAAACACTGAAAGCCTAAATTAGGACGGCCAGATGGAGATTTGAGTTCCAATATTTTCTAATGCCTGTGCATGTATTTTTTTCGTTCCTCAAATTCTACTGCAGATTGAACGTTGCAGTGGACATACCTTACTCGCGCTGGTGTGCATGGGGACAAGTGTAAGTTCCTGGTAATGATGGAAATCCTTTAACGTTACATTCACAACAATCACACAGGCATTCGAAACTTTAAGTAGAGCACCCATGTAGTAGTAACGCATTCACACTTCAGCGCCTTCGTTCTCTGAAGGACCGATGCTGCTGCCCGGAGATCATTTTCCTAGTACCTTCTAAATCTTTGACTATTTTCCTCCTCACTCGTCAACCTTTTCATCGTTTTTCATGCAGTCTGAAGTGGTCAAAATAGTGCCATAATGGATGACGTGTTTAGAGACACTTTCTCGGTATGTTAGGGTGTATATATATATATATATATCGCATCTCTATTTTTTTTTCACGAAGTCGTTGTACCTAAATACAGCGAATTGGCGCAACAGTTGTTTTACGTTAATTTCGACCGTTTCCATTGTCACACAGCGCGCTAAAATGCCAGTGGTAAGGTGCAGAACGTGGACTTAGTCACGAAGTGCGCTATTCGTCGACTGGTGCCATCGTGACCGTGTAACTCTAACCAATCAAAATCTGTGAATAATTTTGGAACGCCTTTAAGTCATTTGAAAATAAAACCTCACTAATACAGGTAATATTTCCCTGAGGTTAGGAGAAGTTTTATCTATTTCGTCACGAACAAGCTTTTGGCTTATTTGGCCATCGCCATACGATGCAGATTGTGAAGTTTTACGCAGTATTAACAAAAGAAGGAAGCTGACACTACTGGACATACTTGAAATCAAGAAACGTAAGACAATGTCAGCTTAGATTTAAATGACCCAACAATTTCCTTTTCGCCTCTGTTAATTTAAGTTTCAAATACACAAACATTAAATTACGACTGTAAAGCCAACTTAATTTTCATCTATTGTGAAATGTACTGATATGTAAGACAATTCCACTTATTTACATCTAACTATTTCTGGGTCGCACAAATGTTAACACTTTCCTTTGCAAACACCCTACGTCTCTATTGTATCTTCTGTGCAAGTAATATCTGCTTCTCACCTCATTTTGCATGTTTGTGACATTCAGTAGCACCTGACGATGAGCTAAGAAGTCAAAAGCTGGTTCGTCACCTAATAGATAAAACTCTGCCGAACATAAGGAAAGTGTCTCCTATTTAATATTGATATTTTGCTCTGCCAAGCATCATGGAAGTCAGATCTTGCAGTATCAAGCCCCTTCAGAGGAGCTACGTACACAAATTTTAATGTTTAGAGGAGATAAAAAGAAACTTTATCAGGCAAAAGTATTACAGATACGCCGTTCCCCGCTAGGGGTCCATGAATATCTTGACACTAGTGATGAGAGTTTGTTCAAATTGCCTTGTGATCAATAGTTTTAAATATGGTGTTGGCCACCTTTGAAGTTCTTTTTGTGGAAGGTGATTTGTTTTGTATGCAAGAGACCGACAGACATTAAAAAACAGCTTTTTGCTTGAAGCTGTAGCCATTATTCGTGAAACATTTGGTTGTTTTGAGCGCGTTGGACGATCCTTAGCACTCAGATACCAGCTGTGCATTAATGTAAATGGACGCCATTTTCAGCAACATCTGTAAAAACAACGTTCACCACATGGCAGTATGAACACTGTCCCTGAAGATTAGTAGCGCCGTAACTTCCATGGACCCATAGCGAGGAAACTGTGGGCCAGTGATATGTTTGTCACATAAAGAAGTACTTTTCATCTCTCGTACACTCTTAAATTTTATGTACATCGTCTTTTCCGTTCTCTACATCAAATGTGAGCGTTGTTGCAACTGATTATATCCTGCATACCTTATCCTGTCACAAATTCTTCGTCCACGATATTAAAATTTAGACGTCAGAAGTTGTAGAGGTGTTTACTCCTCCTTAAATTATAATCACCTGGCTGGTGAAAAGGCAATAGATATGCTGATGAGCTAAAGCATTGGGACCGCCTGCTTAACAGCCAGCGCGTTTGTCCCGCTTTGGCACGATTTTGCGTAGCTTAGATTCGACAAGTCATTGGTAGGATTCCGGTGGTATGTGGTACCAGGTGACTACGCACAGATCACGTAATTCTGTTAAGGTACGGGCCACTGGTTAGTGGTGCTGGGCTGGCGCCCGATAGCGTCCACGGTGTATCGAGATCAGGCGAGTTTGGTGGCCAAAACATTAACACGACTTCGCTCTCACGTCCCTTAAATCACAGCAGCACGTGTATGGACTTGCGAAACGGACAGTTATCCTGTTGGACGATGCATTTGCCATCAGGAAAGGCATCAAGCTTGACGGGATGGTCCGCAATATTGTTCAAGTGCTCCACAGCTGTCACAGTACTTTTGATTACTATGAGAAATTATTTTATTCATAGCGGTTATTTCTCAGCAACTGTGGTATATATTTCAGAATAAAATTCAGTCGTCAGTTGCAAATATGTTTTTATTTCGCCTTACCAGTTTCGACGAACTAAGGCTACAAAATTAGGTACATTACAAAGCTTTAGAACTTGGCTATATATTTTTGTGAAGTGTAAGAAGGGCATTATAAAAACTGGTTTAGCAGATGTCGATATCTTCTTTGCAGAAGCATCATGACATGATATGTCAAAAAATATACTCATTGTGATTATTGTAAACACTATTTGATGATTTACAGTAACTGCAGCAAGGAACATATGTATCGAGTATAGCTGAGGTATAGGAGGAGGTTACATATAATGCATTTGTAAAAAAAATGGCACAGTTCTAATATATAAAGAACATGGGGCAATTTTTACATTTTGTAAGAGATGCTATGCAATCACAGTAGTGTATTTTTTGAAGCAAGTTGATCATTTTTTTATTTAGTAAGAACTGTTTATATATTTCTAATTCTTTTAAAAGGTTCATTCTGTAGCCCTTGTCAACTACATAGAAAATTTCCTTGTTGAGCAAGGATGGAGGAGGAACTATGTTGATATTTCCTGCAAATGTTGACTCGCATTATTTCTCTCCGCCTTTGCTGAGCAAGTGCTCAACGAAAGCAAGTCTTAAATGCCCTCCCTGTCAGTCCTATGAAAAATTCTGAAAAATATTACATTGTATTTTACATGATCCAGATTTGAGAAAATTGGCAGCTGGAGACTTCTGACGATATATAAGAAGAAAGTTTGTGACATCACTGGTGCTTAAGGGCGTAAAGAAGATCCTGACATCTGCTCAACTAATAGCAAGTAAGTTTCTGTAATACTCTCTCTATACTTTACATAAATGTATAGCCACGGCCCAAAGATTTATAATATCCCTTATTTTGTAGGCTTCTGAATATGACTTCGTCGAAACCGGTATAGTGAACTATAAATACATTTGCGACTGACAACTGAATTTTATTCTGAAACTGGAAGACTTCCGTGGAGGCCAGGTAAATGTCCCGCTTAGCATTACTCTGTTCCCATTGGCCAGTGTCCGTGGCGCAATGCATGGTTGGAGCAGCAGCTCGCCTGCAGGACGCCGTATCCCGACACGACCATCTTACCCGAGCAGGCGGTGCGTTGCCATCGATCCACGGTACAATATCAGTGATCCCCGTCCACAACAATCCTAACTGAAGGCGTCGTTGGGTCAACATGGGAACACACAGAGCTTGTCTGTTACGGAACTCTACGTTCAACCGTGTTTACTGAGCGTTGTGCCCCGAAACACTTGTGCCCACACCTGTATTTTGCTCCGTCGTTTGACCTGCCACAGATGCGTGTCCACTCCGCTTTCCAGAGCGAGCAAGCTTCGGGCCATGTTCTGTAATGAAGTGTGGACGCCCAACACCACCTAGCCTACTCGTAGTTTCACCGTCCTTCAACCACTTCCCTATACATGCTCACAACAGTAGCACGCCAACAGTCGACCTGATTCACCGTTTCGAAAATGGGACATAAAAATCTCCATTTTGTCAAAGTAGTTTATGACTTGTTTCCGTATACGGGGCCGCTATCGTCTGCGGAACTTAGTCTGTAATGACCTCGTCGTCGACGGGACGTTGAACACTAATCTCCTCGTCTGTAGAAAGGTTCCCAATTCCTTTCTGATGGGCTAGTACATTCTTGCCGCGTCAGATGCTAACATGTACGGCCGCTTTCAGTGCCGAGGTGAGCAGTGCTGGTAATTGCTTTTATTTTTCTGCTAGCCGTCATAGATATTAATTGTATCTTTAACTGATCATACTGCAACGCATTTCGAGCATGTTTTGCTAACAATTATCACGCATTTACGCGTAGAGATGTTACTTAAGGATATTACTTACTCTAAATTAACAGATCCTTCATTCACTAACAGAATACCACAATAAATAAACCACGTACTGAAGAAACAACAACAAACTACACTCAATTGACTGCACTCCAGCAGCGAAATTTTTAAAAATGCCATATGTTGGTGTAATGTCTAATAAATTAGCTACGTTAATCAAAAATACAGATGTGAAATCAGCTTTAGCACCAACAAGTAGGAGAATTAGTCACAATACATAAAACCGCCAGAAAAAGTTATTTTCATATCTGGCATTTACAAACTTAGCAAGGGCCAATGCAACAAATGTCATACAGGTGAGACACAGAAAACTTCAGAATTATTTAGAGAACATGTAGGTAGACTGGTCCAGACTAGAGAAATCTAACAAGTCAGCAGTAGCAACACATTAATGGCGCAAACCTTTAAAAACAGGAGACAACTTTGAAATTTTTAACCAAATCGGAAAGTAAAAGAAAGATCATAATAGAAGCTATGGAAATTTCCTTTTATTATACAAAAAATGGTAATATTTGTAATGAGATAACAATTCGAAAACTCGTTCTTCAATAGACTTAAACAAGTAGTAACGCAAAAGTGCGAAACTTACTATTACTGGATTGTCAGTGTCGGGGTATCGCTACAAGAAACGGTAATCGACACTGACCCACACACTGCGCCATATTGTACCTGAAGTTGTTAAAATAAGCAGTGCAATAGTGTAATATGACCAACTGCTGAGCCAGTCCACCAACGACGCACATTAAGATGTTATCTTATTCTTCCTGCGCTTCTTGGTTGGAGAAGATAATAAAAAATGGAGAGCAATATACTGCTTATGTTCTACAGAACTAATTTATTAAAATTAACTGGTTTTCGGCCTACAATGCCATCTTAAGACTTTTACCGATTATCGTCGCTCAAGAAGTTATGTTTGTGAACACTGGACAAGATTTAACGGACTAGGTTGAGGCAGGAACAGACAGTAAATCTCATCCTTGACAGTGCGGTGACAATACAGTTAAGATAAAATGTTGTACAATAAATAAAGGAAGCAGTCTATTAACACAACGCTCGATAATCAGTGCCTAGGTAGCAGTTTACACTAAACAAACATACCTAGTAAAATAATGTGAAATTTGTACTTGACAAGAATACTTCAAGAGGTATTATAAGGGACAATCAGGAAGTGTCCGTTTCAGGGCATTACTGCAGCATATATGCACCATACCGCGACTCCGATGTGTATATAAGCACCGATATGTAGGAAGCCATTAGTGTAGCTTTCGTGTCTTTCTAATGTGCGTGCGGTAAATGCGGAAACATGAACTACGGCAACTTTATTACCAAATGTGTCCAAACGGAACAATGTTCCGTTATTCTTTTCTTGACTGCCGAAGTACAAACACCGGTAGACACATCAGAGAACGAAGAATGTGTATGGAGTAGCACATCTATCGAAAACCGCCGTTGTGGAATGGAGCACCAGGATCCGTGCTGGTCGCGATTCGACAAGACGCCTGTCGACCTGAGATGCCAGATTCATCCATTTCGGTAGACCCTCGAGCATCCGCCCTGTATCCTGATCTCTCCCCATGCGATTATCACGCCTTCGGGCCCTTACAAACGGCCTTGAGACGTCGACGATTCCCGTCAGACAAGGATGAGCACCAGGCGGTTACGGACTTCTACATGCAGCAGGACACTGTGGTTTACCATACGAGTATCTTCTGCATAGCGTGTCGGTGGGATATTTGCCTCAATGCTCATGGCGATTTTGCCTGATTGGCGTACCGATTCTGGACTGAACGGCCTTCGAACAGAAACTTCTTGATCGCTCCATATACGCATGGAAAGTGAAGCTTTGGGACATCAAATCTTGAGTGAACAAAAACATACAGGAAGTGTATCAGACGATTATCACGCCATAATAAGCGACGCAAAATTATCGGCATACTACACAGGCTGCTGTATCAATCGCAACAACGAGGCAAGGCTCCACGTCAGCAGACAACACTGGACATCGATCTCTGGCCAGCCATTGCTTCCTCGAGGTGTGACCATCTCTGCCTACAAGATTTGTTAAAGACTTAGACGTCTTGCACAAGCAATGCAAGAACAACGACCAGGAAGGGTGGGTGAAGTGATGCTATTCCACGATAACGCCTGCCTCCATTCCACTAGACTTACAAAGAACACTTTAGGAGTTGCGTTGGGAAGTTATTCCGCGCCAACGTTATTCACCTGATCTTGCGCGCTCTCTACCGAATAAATTTTATTGAACTTCCTTTCCGGATGAAAATGTGCTCCGGACATGGTGCGACCCCAAAACCACGTGATTTCTACAGCCGCGGAATGAAAAAGTTAGCCCAACGTTGGCAGACAGCTGTAAATATTGAAGGAGAATATGTCATTGATAACTAAAGTCTTGTTAAGTGTGTGTTGTGTTTGTTACACTTACGGGAAAACGCTATCAACCCTATATCTCACTTTCGCGATCGCCCTCTCAAGAAAGACTGGTGGAGACAGTTACTGACTTGATCACTCCTGCGGGCAAGGGAGCCGCGAAGGCGTTATCAAGCCACAGCGCTAAAATCGGCCATGGCCAAGAACGCTCTTCCGCAGTTGCCGATGCACTCTCTCTCGGCGCCGGATCTCCGCGCTAGCAAGGACTTTGTACGGAGGAGAGCAGCGTGGAAGGTGTCTGGTGGAGGAGAAGAGACGCCAGAGACGGAGCGGAGCAGAGCAGGCGGCAGGCCGGGCCAGGCGTCGCGACGTGATTATCGATTGCGCAAGTGAAGGACGCGGATATGCGGGGGCGGCAGAAGCCGCGTCGCAAAATGGGTCAACGACAGCGGCGGGAGCGCGCCGTCGCCGCAGGCTCCCAGGCGCCTGCACCGCACCGCCCCGTGGAACACTCAGCCCGCTCCCAGAGGAGTACACTACAGGGCGCACACCTCACCAGACCACCCTGGGGGCTGCCCGCGCACCGCAGCCAAATCGAACGTATGCGGCGTGTATCCCACACTAGCGTCGCGCAGTTCGTGCCACAGGAGCAATAACCAAAAATAACTAATGCAGAGTAATGAAATTTCGGGGATATATGTCTAGGAAACATATTGAAGTGATTTACTCTGCAAGATCACAGGTCAGTGTAACCCCGAGATGAGATATTGCAAATGTGAGGTGCTGGTACATTAATAAGCAATATAACCACCAGAACGCTGAATGCTAGCATGAAAACGTCAATGCATTGTGTTATGCAGATGCCGGGTATCAGTTTGAGGAATGGAGTTCAATGCTTGTTGCACTTTTTCCTTCATAGATAGTGTTTATTGACCAGCAGTACAAAAAACTATCAGTCTTACAATGTGAGAATTATGCATCACTACAAACAGTGTACAAAATGCATTCTTCGAATAGTTGTGTATGAAACATTGTTTTACGCTTACAGAAAACGAAAGTGGTTCAAAAATCATTAAACGCAGTCTTTCACATACATAACACCTCGTTGAAGAGAAGCAGAAAATACAAGTGTTAAAGTTCTTGAACGGAAGAAAAACGACAATACAAAAAATCAATTAATACAAAGCTTAGTTTGTACGCCTGCAATGGATTATTCACTGCTCCACCTTCTCTCCTCCCTGCTGTTGCTGGTTGGTAACTGCTGGAACACCCGTCTGCACAGCTTGCACTACTCGCTCACCGCCCTCCACTGGAGGAAGAGCCTTCTTTGGTGACTTGATTGTGAGGACACCGTCCGATGAAAGTTGTGTCTGCTACTCTTCAGCCAATACGACATTCGGGAGCAAATTAGCGATGCTGCATGTAGTGCGATATGTAACCGTGCTCATCTTGACCCTCTTCATGTTTTGCCTTTATCACCATACTGTCGCCCACCACTTTTACCGTCAGTTCCTCCGGATTAAACTGCTGGACGTCTAGATTAACTTTGAACCCATCTTTGTCGTTCTGGATGGTAGATAAGCCAGAGTTACGAGCCGCCAAATTACGCCATGGTCTGTAATAACCAGACAGAGCAGGAACGACAGACAGAAGAGGGGGGAAGCAAGTCGTTGGTTGGTCGTTAAAGAGACGGTTAATGCTGTTTGTGTAGGATGCTGGAGCTGTCCGATGATCCATACGTGCTCGATTGGAGACAGATCTGGTGATACACCAAGTCAAGGCAGCACGTCGACACTGTAGTGCATGTTAGCTAACAGCTGCGGTATGTGGACGACCGTTATCCTGTTCGAAATACACCCTGGAATGCTGTTCATCAATGGCAGCACAACAGGACGAATCACCAGACTGACATACAAATTAGGAGTCTGGGTGCGTGGGATAACCACGCGAGTGCTCCTGCTGTCATACCAAATCTCGTAACTCCATGTCTACGCCAGTGTGTCTAGCACGCAGACAATAGTTGCAGGGCCTCAATTGGCTTCGTCCTAACCGACACACCGCTATCACCGGCACCGAGGCGGTACCAGTTTTCATCACAAAACACAACGGACCCCCACCCTGTCCTCCAATGAGCTCTCGCTTCGCACCACTGTAATCGCAAATGGCGATGATTTAGTGTCAGTGGATTGCAGGTTAGAGGCCGTCTGGCCCCGATCTCTCCTTTAAGTAATCGATTTGTAAAAAGTTCGTTGTGCCACTGTGATGCCATCTGCTGCTCAGATGCTGCTGCAGATGCAGTACGATGAGCCAGAGCCATGCAACGAATACGATGGTCTGCCCTCTCTGTAGTCGTCCGGACCGGTCATCTTGCGACTGTTCACTCCCGTGAACACCGCTGCCAATAATCACATACTACATTCCTGCCAAAAATTTCTGCAGTATCGAACAAGGAACATTCACCGCCTCTTAACTCTATTACATGTTCTCGTTCAAACTCACTGAAGCGTTGTTAATGTCGTCTTTGTCGTAGTAAAAGGCATTCTTGACGAAGATTAACTCACAACGTCCAATCTCAAAGGTAACTAATCCTCACAATCATTACAGCGTGTACTTAAACGAAACCTGATTTGCATCCTCATAGTGGCGCTATTACCGCCAATCCTACGCAACTGGCGCGGAATTTTAATAGACATCTTTCAGATGTAGAAACACGCCTTCCAACTTTCGTTTATGTCGCACATAATGTTTTCTGCAAGCGTACACAAACAGTAAGATCAGCGCTTCTGCAACAACAACAAAACTGTCAAATAATGCGACTCGTATTCCTGAAAACTCTTGAAGTTATGACATACCTACAGTTCGAGAGTCCTCGTCCACCATAAGCGTTCCCTGTATAGGACTCGCAGGCTACCTGCGTTCCGCAACTACGCTTCTGCTACAGTCAAAGAAGCAAAATTAGGGAAAAAAATTGGCGTAGTCACAAATGTTTGCATAGTGGTAGGGGGGAGGAGGGGAGGGCCATAAACACTATATTAAAAATAAAATCCTGACCGCTGGGATGTGAGGGTTGGGAAGCGGTGCGAGAGGTTCAGTGTCACGATTTTCTCGAATAACCCTGCCTTCTAGCGACAATGTTTCCCCGTACAAAATTAAATTACATAAACTTCTTACAGGAAAGGTCTTATACATTTATTATCTAGGGCTCATGGTTTCCGCATTGCAGGCGATGGAAGAACTGCAAATTATTGAGAATACTTTTTAATGGTATAAAATTGATGTCTGTCAATTGAAGCGGAATAAGAAAGAATATGAAATGTGTGCACCACGTCTTGCTTCTTACGACGTAGTAGGGTGGAGATAGTGGGGGAATCGCATTCTCACTCTTCAGTTTACAGACCTACGAATCTGTGACTACACCTCGGCGACTTGCCTTCGCTAATGTGTCTGTCCTCCCCCCTCCTGCCTATCACACACCAAAACAATTTATCGGTTACTACGGTTACGCATTCAGATGTTTTACATAACTTTAATATTTGTTGTTAACCCATTTCATTTAACAATAAACGTAATTCCCCAGAATTAAACAGTATTTTTAATAATCTGCGATTTTTCCGTCTCCTCCAATGAGGAAAGTATTATTAGACACAGAGCGAAAAAAATTGAGTAGCATCTCTTGTCAGAAATGTAATGTACTTTAATTTTCTAACGCGAGACACACACTCAGAAAGTCGTGGTTTTTGAGTCATTTAATAAAAACAAAGTGACCTTTAAACGCACCCTGCTCCACCTCCACTCTCACATCCCACCGGCCAGCATTTTAATGTTTTTCATGGGACCTTTCCTTGGGCTTCGCTGACTGAGCTGGTTTACAACTAGTCACACGAAATGGCACAAAAGCATGAACCCTAGGACCACAGTATAGTTAAGTATTACTTTAGAGATATCAGGCAAATCTCTGAAAGAAACTTTAGTCCGTTAACTGGTCGTTCAAAACTTTAATACAGCCCATACTCGTTTCATGTTGTTTGTATAGAAAAACTTCCCGTTAATTAAGCAGAATCAGTCTTCCATTCTGCAACGATGTTGTGTTACAAAATTTATTAATTTTGTGTGTAGGTCCACCATTTTAAACAAGAACCTCTACCTCAGCCCGGTAATGGATTTACGGGTTGAGTTATCCGGCCACTTAATACATGACATGTTAAGAGTACTGATTACGTTCGACGAATTATGATAGAACTGCTTTCCGATAGTAGCCCCTCAACGTACAAAGAAACTCTGATTCAGTTTGGCTCAAGAAATCAGCTTCTGCAGGGTGAGCATCCTTTTGGTCGGGCCTCTGGCCGAGGCACCGCTGCCTGTTTTGTTTACCAGCCCGGCGTTTAGAGGCGCCGCGCCTCGAGCGCTCGCCGGCAGGTCCCGACTGAGGCGGCACAACAGCAACCGCAGCTTAGCGTGCCGCCGTGCCTGCACGACACGAAATATTGATTCAAAATTCGAGGAAGGGCGGCTATTGTAGGAACAGCCGTCACGAGACGCCGTGGCTCGTGTTTCCGTGAAACGGCCGACCGGTCGAGCCCCAAAATAAATGCTCGCGCACGGCACCGTCTCGTTTAAATACTGATGCATTATTCCTGCCTCTAAGCCAGCACCAGATGTGAATCTTTTGATTCAGAGGCCAACATGACCACAGTTAAAGCTATAGTCTCTAAGTCTCTCTACGAACGTCTGTTTGGCAGGTACAGTCATTTCGGGATTCTCAAAGCATGTTTAGGGCTGGTTTCTTTCGCTTTTGGAAAGAGAGGAACCACATGGGATCAAATTTGTACTATCAGGTGGAAGTGTATGGATCCTGGCTTTAAGCAATACTTTTTTTGTTGCTCTATGATACATGCGTTATAATGGCAGGTTCGGCCTCTTTTGCCAGGTTCTTTCGGAAGCTTTAGGAAGACAGTCCAGCATAAAGCGTACCACTCTACTTATACCGTTTCGTTTTAAGAAACGTAATGACCAACTGCCTCGTAATGAAGACAGACCACAATATTATTTAGCTAACAACCTCTGATTCATTTGATTTTGTTAGACGAGCATGTACCAAAAAAATTACCAACACACTAGACACTCTGCCTGCTGGGTGACCCGAGCAAATTCAGCATCTCCGACACAATCTTTTATCCAATCAAAATAATGCACTAATTATGTCTGTGTCCTGACACATCAGATTTTCATCTGTAGTGACAGTAGTTCCAGTTCCCCCACCAAAGAAAAATCTTTGGTAGTACACGGAATCGAACCAGGATCCTCCTTACGGCAGACAGCCGCGCTGACCTCTCAGATACGGAGGCGGATCTTTTAAAGTGACAAACGTACAAAGTCGTTGTCTCCCGAGTCGATATTTGTTCAGCATTGGGGACAGTTTAAAAGAGCTTCTGCACGGAAGTGGACGGTGAGGCAGATAATCAACTAAATAGTGTACAGAGCTAACAATGGTTGCAGAGCGTAGTGCTGAATGCGTTGGTGCATTGCCTGTTCCTTTCTAGAAGCACAATGGTGTCCGTTGATCTTAACGCAGCCATCTTATGGACACATCACCGACCAAGTCTACAACGCGTAAAGGTTTTGGTATATGAATAACGCATCCTATAAAGCTACAGTGTCATCTCCAACCGCTGGCTAACGACATTTTCTGCCTGCAAGATTCCTACAAATTCCCGCCACTACACAGCCCTGATTTTAGCGACACTGTCCATGAAGTCAAAAATTAAATTGTTATTCTGTACTTTGAGAGAGACAGGCGACCAATGAGAGTACTCTAGCGACTGCTGTCCCCGCCGGAGAACTTTGTCCGTTATCTATAAATGGCTCGAAACACAAAGTACCCACTCCATTCTTGATTACGCATTCATTCAAAGTGTTTGCTCTACAAGAAGCGACCAGAGAAGATGCGGCCGTGTGGGCTGCAGAATATTGGAGCCACTGCTTCGAACATAATCACTTGCCGAGCTGCAAACGGCGGCGTTTGGGATTTTTCGCTCACTACGAAAGCCACTGTTGACTGATATTATACTCCTGTATCGTGGACGTTTCCTTCTCGTATGTACTCTAAGCAACAAGGTGGTCCGTCAACGTTGCCACAAACTTGCTCTCTTCTGTTACATTTGCCAAGGACTAACAGTTCCCACAATCCTGAAAATAATGCCTTAGCGAACAAAAGCTGGATGCAAACCACCTCACTTCGTCGGCCCGAAGGCGACTGCTACTGTAAGGAAGTAGCAAGCCAGACAAGGTGACCGATGCTGTTGGTCTTTACCAAAAGAAAGATTTGATGTATAATGTATGTTAAGGGTACCGAGAGGGTGTTCCTCGTTTTACTGTTGGCTGCCGGTCTGGCAGTCTCGACGGTCTTTACACTTTTGATTCAGACAACGTTACTTCATGCTTTGCCTACTCATACTAGCTCAGTGTTACATTTTGCGTTTTTTTTTGTTTATAGCGCTGAATGTTGTGGTTATTACAAATACTTTATGAAACGGATGTGTTAAAAAACAAAATTCAGTCATGTAAACAACCAGAGAAGATCACGTTTTCTTTATCCTATGAGTGTGCACAATCACTCATGTGTACAAAATCGAAAGTGTGAACAAGCTCTATGTTTCGAGACTTACTATTAAAACACGAATACCGGAACAGAAGACACACGCAAAATCGACCCTGGAGATGGTGGTTTTCTGATCACGATCTCTGATTTAAAGTTAGTTGTATTCATGACAGCAAGTAAGGACTCAATGAATAACAGACACGTTTCTCTCTGAATAATAATAATAATAATAACAGCCCTTTGTTCTCTCACATCACATCCACTTTGTGCTATGTAATACGTTCATTCTTCATTTAAACTACATGATTATGGAAACTTTTTGTGGCCGAATACACTCCCGGTGTATTTTTGATGGAATACGACGAGATACGGATCTGTCATCCTTCCTACGAAGTCTGTATATTTTTATCAGGCAACTGAAGACGGGTGTAATGGACGACAGTAACTCAGTAAGACTGTAAATGTATATTTACATCGTACACCGTAAGTAGAATATAATAATACCAACTGGATTAATACGTAAGATCAAGCATATTACCTTAGGGAAGAACAGAGACCGTACGTAATCTGTTTTCATCGTTTATTACAGTATCAAGTAATACTAGTGGCCTGAGGCTGAAATATACAATTAAAAAACACCCCCTATCAGTGGGGGAAGTAGTGTAAGCACTGAAGCACACTCAACTGTCCTGTAATGTAAATGCGCTTGCAAGAACTCAACTATGTTATTGCCATCGTGACCAGACCGGAGTCCGTAAATGTAGGTCGTTTCTCAACGTTTGGATTTATAATTGAACCATGTTTCGTCCAGTGTAACTTACCGGTCTACCAGAAGATTAATGAAGTTTAACGCCCCATCATCTAATAGGCCGTTACAGTTTGAACATATTCCGATTGGACAGGGGGACGAAACAAACAACTGCCTTTTTAAAATGAACCATATTAGTGATCGCCTGAAGTCATGCAGGGTGGCCACTGGGGGCCGTCGTCGTCGTCGTCGTCGTCGTCGTCGTCTTCTAGCTCGTTTTTACGTAACCGCCATTAATTAGTTCGATCTTCCTACTTCAACAAAAGTTGCAGCTTTACGTCCAAATACATTCAGTTATACAGCGCGTCCCAAAATTCCTATTAAAGGCTCCTAGGGGATGTAGAGGGATTTAGGTGTTAAAGGTTAGGTAAGGAACTTACGTCCGCGTACCGTTTGCTGGAAAATGAATCTGAAGAAGGGATTACTTTCAAATATCCCGCTTCGCGATACGCACACAGCGGAGACAACGAGCTCCGACTTGAGTGCTCTACGGGAGCCCATGGCATGGACAATGTTCCGAGTATACGCCGTCTGGTTCTGTCCTGCTTGACCAGACACGCCTTTTCGAAGCCGGAAGCTGGCGCGCTCGTGGAGCACCAGTCAACACTACTTTGATCGTACCAGTTTCACGCACCCGTTGTAGTTGTACGTAGGACGAATATGGTATGTTATAATATTACAAACAGGTACTGACGACGGCGCTCTCTTTCAGTTTGAGTGCGTACCGTTTAGCAGCAACTTATTTTACATTCAAACGCTATGCTTCCATTCACGAGTTCGTTATCAAAACTTGATCTGCGGCGTCGCTTTGCATTGCCTAGAAGGCTGTAACACGAATAGTGAAACAACCTGTGAATCGAGCTGCCGAGAACCTAGTTTACAGCACGACCCAACGCTTGTGGACACAGCTCCTGTATCTTAGTGGTTGGCACAGTTCTTTGACATATTCATTTTCGCTACTCTAAAAGGAATTTTACACAGAGCATTTATTTCCCGTCTCACGACGGAGCAGCGTACCACGAATGCAACAGGAACAGAGTATATTTTTGAGTAAATAATTTTCACATCCAATCTACCTTTATTGAAACTATTGCAACTCCTTGTAAAATACGCACAGTAACTCTTGTCAATGGTAATGAGATGGTGTATTTGTAGAATGACCATGAAATTCCCTCGAGCCTTTCAGACTTAGGTTTTCTGCTCCCATAAATCATTACAGGTGGTTCCTCAGGTAAGGAGTGCATAGTAATGTTTAACATCATGTCGAAGACGATATCATTGGAGACAGCGACAAGCTCGGATGAGGAAGCAATTCGGACGTGCCCTTTTCGAAGCAACCATCGCGGAATTTGCCTTACGCTGTTAACCTAGTTCAACTCTGCCTGCAGACGGCATGTATTATCCAAGTGAAACTGCAACGAAGACTCCTTTTGTACAGGATAAAAGTGCTCCCTGTCCTTCCGAGATCGGGAATCCTCTACAGTAGCTCTTTGTTGGCAATATCAGCTGTCAATAACAGGGTGACTGATCCGCGTTATCGCATCATACACATCTGTGAACTTGAGGTGGGCAAACAGCGCGCTATCGATAAGTTACTGAGTCGATCAGAATCTGGCGAGATTAGCAACACCGCAGAAACGAGGCTATCTATTGACGTGTCTGCCGAATGACTCATGCGTCTTCTCAGTTATTCGCAACGGGTTTCTCCTCTGATTTACGGCCGGCAACGACATCGTTCGCCAGACGTCGACCTTAGAGATCAGCTGGCAACTTGGCCGCAATACGTCCGACGTCACTTACGACTACAGCGCGGACTGGATGCCTCAACGATTACTTATTTGAAAGGAAGCGTTGCAATACTGCTTTAGTAGGAAAAAGTAATTCATATACCACTTATCAATTCGCCGTGGAAAAAATGTGGTCGATGTTTTTATGCTGCTTTTTCGATGATTCAACAACGGACAAATTTAGCGAGTATGCGACAATGACACATTCGAGATGGGCGGGGTGTTGAAACTTTTACATTATATCCACTTACTCATGAATGCAGAACTGTCACTCGTTTCGAATTCAGTAACCTATACGCATCTTTAGCTGAATTACTTAAGGAGTAATAGAAGCTGTTTGTTACGTCCCTTATCATTTCTGCTTTAACGTTAAACTTTTTACTTTTTTCAGGTAATATGGAAGACTGTACACAGTAGAAGAAAGAACAGTGTTTGTTGCTGACCGACTGCGTCCGAGACAACCTGAATGTCATTTTTCCTGGGAGATGAATTGCCGGTGCATCGCCAAAACTTTTGGCTCCCATTCGCCCGATTTGACCCCTTCGGACTTTTTCTATCTATTAATTTATCATGTCCAAGCTATATAAAGCTAATATCTTGAGTCTTCAACGACTGAAAAACGGCAGTTTACAGATACGTAACAAACAAAATCAGCTATGTTAGAAAGAGTGTTTTAAGCTACTCAGGAACGGTGGGACTTTTACATTTACAGGAGCATCACAGTGAAATGAACTAAATTTGTATAAGGAAATGTCTGTATGTTCCTGCTGTTTATAGTCCATAACAAAGCGATCAAGTTGAAACCGGTACGTGACTTTATAAACACTGTCTATAGGTGTGTGGTATAAAACTAAGAAGACAGGTAAGCAACGACGTTCTTCAATATGTCACTAATGAATTGACTGCTTGCGCCTGACTAATGGCGAGATTTCACCGTTACAATGACAAATGCGAAAGTAATTAGTCCATTAACGAGTTAAGATACTACCCAACCACACGAAAAATAATCCTATTAAGCCATGAACAACACTGCAGCAGGAAAAAATCTGCTAAAATAAAAGGAATCTCTTTGTTATGTGAAAAATTGAGCGTTTATAACAAAAAGCTCCAGGAATTACAAATATTATAGAGAGTACAGCAACCAGCAGCAAGTATTGCGTAAAAAATTTATTCACACTCAACCATTACCTGCTCCCCATTTCGAGAAACCGCTAATCATATGGCTCTCACAAGCCTCCATGTTGCTGACTCGTTTCGTGATCTTTAATTGATTGGTGCTCTAAGATTTTAAAAAGGGGTTTAAAATTCAGTAACATCTCGGAAGAATATTTAATTTGAGGGACATGATCTTAACGTTGATTAATATACAAATATGGCATATATATATACTTAACAATTTGAATTCCCATACGATTCCTCAAAAATCTTCGTCTGTTTATTGAATTCTAAATGAACTTTTTTGTTTATTTGAGAACACCAGGAAATTTACGACCACGAAGTGAGGCCGCAGCATGAAGGCTTGTAAGAGTCATCTGCTGATGGGTATTTAAACATTCCGAAACGGTAATGGTTAAATGTGAATAAAATTTTATGCAGCACTTAGGGCTGGTTGTCTTGTTCAAGTCATGCCATCTATTTTCGCCAGGATAGCGCGAGACTCCAGAAATCCGGATACATGCAGCGTACTCTATTTGCGTAAAAATATTTTTACAGCTGTTTGTCTCTAAGGCTCAGCGGTGCCGGGATAGTAATCCACGTGTTCGGTCAAGAGACTGACCACTACCGTAATGAAATAAACGAAAAGGTCTCATCGATGGAATTTGAGAGATGTCAGTGCGCAATCCGCACAGAACTGCTAAGGAATACGACTAAGAGGAAGATACAAAGAAAGAAAGGAAGGAAGGAAGGAAGGAATAAAGACGCCAATAAGACATGTTTAGTGCCACACTACAGACTAACTCTGCGAATTCTATGCCAGGTCACTACAAGGATTTTTGTCTGTCACGTATCATGTTTTTCACCTGTGGCATGTTTCTTATCGTGAAAAAATGCAGAGTCGCACCTTGGTTGTCAGACCATAATCAACTGTAACCCCAGTAAATACGATTCTAAAAGCTAGAGTCATCTGAAAGGGACGATAAAAGTTATAAGGGGGCGATCAAAATGTTCGAGATTAGTGTGGCAATTGTGTATTGCCGACGTGCGTGCGGTAAATGCGGAAACGAACTATGGTGACTTTATTGCCAAATGTGCCCAGACTGAACAATGTACTGTTATTCTTTTCCTGGCTGCCGAAGTACAAACACCGGTAGACACCTATCAGAGAATGAAGAATGTATATGGAGTAGCACATCTATCGAAAACCGCCGTTGTGGAATGGTGCGCCAGGATCCGTGCTGGTCGCGATTCGACACAAGACGCCTGTCGACCTGAGAGGACAGATTCATCCATTTTGGTAGACCTTCGAGCATCCGCCCTGTATCCTGATCCTCCATGCGATTATCACGCCTTCGGGCTCTTACAAACGGCCTTGAGATGTCGACGATTTCTGGCAGACAAGGATGAGCAGCAGGCGGTTACGGACTACTTCATGCAGCAGGACACTGTGGTGTACCATACGGGTATCTTCAGCATAGTGCGTCGGTGGGATATTGGCCTCAATGCTCATGGCGAGTTTGCCTGATTGGCATACAGATTCTGGACTGTGCTCCCTGATCGACTCTTACAATAGAAACTCGAGGCGCAAGACGACCAGGCGGCGTCAGAAAACGTACTGTATTTCACCAGGAAATTCCGAAGGAAAAAAATAAGCTGTTAGTCTCTAAATGCAAATTCGCAACATCTGCAGTTCGATATAAAATTTCTCAGCTTGCCTCCGCAAGAAACATACAAACTCATTTGTAAAACTATAAAGAAAATTTCTTTGTGAAAATGTGAGGTCAAGGACTCTGCCCTTAAACACAATTTTCTGATTAGCACTGCGTCTACAGCAGCAGAAGAATTCTTCACAGGTTGTGGTAACTGTTCCTGCAACAGGATAAGAAACTAGGCAGAAAACTCTGCCCAACAGCACCTACTATGACTCAAATGTCTTAAGTCATTGAGGAAGAGTTCGAACGATACTTTTACAAGAGGCCTATCCCATAAATCTATAAGCAGTTGCACTTTCGAAGGTAGAACGTCCAGATTAGCATGTTCGTATCAATCAAAAATATTTGCAGTTCTTTCACAATGTTTTCTTCTAGCACAAATGCTCGCCCTCGCGACTCCCACTTAGCAATGACCTCACTCTCATTTTTGATGTATCCATTCCACATCCAACTCTAAGTAATGAGATGGCTTCCGTGACTTAAGCGATTTGACGAACGAAATGGAAACAGCGGCTATGTGGTGGCAGGAGCAGGAGATAACCTCTTCATCGATTTTCGCCGCAACCGCTGAATAAGCAGTAGATACCAATCTGTGAGTGAGATGTTAAAAATACCGTTACGTCACGAGAAATTCTCAGCCAGTGCGAACCATGCAATAGAAAGCCAGAAAGGCTGAATTCGGAAATACGAAAAATATGCGAGAAGCTTGCATCAAAGTACATGTTGGAAATGCAATAGGAAGCTGAAGACTCCACTGGTATGTTCATTAGTGTGAATCAAAAATACCTCGCTGTAAGAAAACCGCATGGAAGGATGACAGGAAAGTGTCACCCGCAAAGGGAGGAGGTAATGAGCTGTTTGAGCACTGAAGCACCAAGAATTATTGTTCTTGCTATGTATCATGGCTGATTAATAACCTAAGAGAATCAACGTGTAGAAACTAATAGTTAACATCAATGAAGAAACATTTTTATTTCATTAACAAAAGTTTTATTTTAAATCAACAATATTGCACAACACAACATTTGACAACAAGAAATAAGAAGCTACTCGTACTTTTGTGGTGTACCTTTTCGTGAGTTCATAATTGCTGTAGTCTGTTTAAAATCTGGCTCATATAACTGGTGTGCGTTTCCCGCACGATAAATTGTTCAACATTTTGTTCAGGTCGATATTTAGATTTAATGAATTTGATTGTTGTGTACAGTGATTCGCACAATTAAGTGGCCCAAAAAATTGTTATCGGTATAGCGGCACATACTGTACTTTTGATGTGGGCATTTTACTTAGGGAACCTTCAGTCAAAATTCAGTAGTCGAATAACCGCTTTGTTTGTCCTGTTAGTCCTTCGGCCACCAGCAGTTCTAGTTACTCCCGCTTTAGAGCTGTAGAATCTATATAAATAATCAATTGCCACATGTATAAAGGATCATAACGTAAGAAGGGCTTGACCGATTTGGTTGATTTTGTGTTCGTTATTGTCAGTATAAGGTTTGTGCGAAAGAAAATTTTTGTACAATCCTCCCTCTAAGTCAGAAATTAAGATCAATTGTGAATGATCTTCATTTGAGAACGGCTCGGCCGTTTTAGTCAATGGTTCAAATGGCTCTGAGCACTATGGGACTCAACTGCTGAGGTCATTAGTCCCCTAGAACTTAGAAGTAGTTAAACCTAACTAACCTAAGGACATCACAAACATCCATGCCCGAGGCAGGATTCGAACCTGCGACCGTAGCAGTCGCGCGATTCCGGACTGAAGCGCCCAGAACCGCTCGGCCACCGCGGCCGGCGCGGAAATCTCAGTTCTTGACTGATTTTCTACAAATTTTTACATGACACTATTAAACGGTCGTGCAAACGCATGTTACATTTTTTTTAATACATGTAACGTACACACACACAAATCTCGGTAAGTTTTTGAATGATTTGCTGCAAATTTTTACACGATACTGTACTAAACATTCGGACAACATTGGACAGAGAGGATGAGGATGAGGAGATGGACAGACAGAGGGAGGACGATGTTGTGCAGAGAGAGATGGAGGGAGGGTCAGATGTAGGAGCTACTGAGCATTCAGACGGAAACAGACAGAGGGAGCAAGAGGGGACATGAACACAGACGGTGGGGCTGGTGGGGGTGGGGGGGGGGAGGGGGGGGGGTTTACGCACTGGGCGATGGAGAAAGGAGGTGACGTACTAAGATAGGGGGGATGGAAAGATGGGCATAAAGAATGGGAAATTAAGGAATTTAGGACGTATATGCAAGTCCAAAACATATTTAGCGAATGTGAAGTACTGGCGGGATCTCTAGTCCTTAATTACTGCCGGTGAAACGCAGCACGTGACTCCTACAACAGTTACAGGAAACGGATCTTCCAGAAGTAAAAATGAAACTTTAGTGTCATCGGGTCGATAATTCTTTCATTTCCTCAGCAAAGTCTGACTTTTACATAAATTCAGTTTCCACTTGAACTTCGGGATACACTTCAGGAATATTCGTAAGGCATTTGAAATGAGCGACTGTTTTAGATTCAGTTGTTTTCGAAATTTATTATGATAGCTAAAGCCCATACTGCGGGTGTATAACGTTGACTAGTTGGTAAGAATACTTCAAACTACGTAGACTGGCTACTCCTGTCGTATATTCATGACCTGGTAGAAAATATTTATAATAGTGTGTGATTTTCTGCAAAAGATGGAGTTACCTGTAACGAAGAAAGCAATCATCACCTCGAAGTTTGGTTTTGATATCACAGTGCTTTACTAGGCACGGTCCTATTGGACGTAGAGTGCCGTTGCCTTCCTCCGTCATCCGAACTGACTGATACCACTGATACCTCTCCTCCCCCTCCCCCCCCCCCCCCAAAAAAAAACATTATTATAGGGTGGCCTACATTTTAATGTGTACTCCGAACGGCAAGGTAACTTGACATTTTTCCCATTAACATACACTGCAGAAATTAAATAAAGGGTAAGCGAGAGGTAATCCTAGGACCCGGTGGGACACACTAGCGCCGAGCCACCTCACCCCACTCTCTCTGTAACAACCTGCTAAAAAAATCCAGATAGAGCATGCTAAGATTAGAAAGCGCTGCAATGAGTAGAAACCTGCTTTAAATCTTTACCTCAAAAAAGACAATATCATAGCATCCTATGACTACGATATCAATCACACTTAGAATCTGTCAATTGTAATAAATATCTGAGCGTAAAAGTTTACACAGATATGAAATGGAATGATCACATACACACTGTCGTAGGTAAAGCAGGTACCAATCTTCTGTTCACAGATGGAATACTAGGGATATGCAATCAGTCTGCATAAGCTTGCCTACGAAACAATTAGGTGACAGATGCTTTGCTGAAGCGTGTGGGACGCATATGAAACACGACTAACGGACGATATTGAAGGTATACAAGGACAGGCGACACGAAACGTCAAAGATCTGGTCGATGGGAGAGCGGAGATACTGAAAATCCTGAAACGGCAGATGTTTGAACACAGGCGCTAACTACCCCTCTAACGCCTGCTTATAAAATTTGAAGAACTAGTATTGAGCGCGGAATCTAGGAATTATACCGAGCCTCCCTACACACCGCCCCACAGCGATGGCGAGGACAAAATTACACCAGGAACTTCCTGGCAGATTAGAACTGTGTGCCGGACCGGGCCTCAAACGCGCTAACTTTCCCTTTCGCGGGTTACCGGACTGAGCTAGCCAGACGTGAGTCACCACGCAAATCCATAGTTTTTCCCCTAGAGTTTTCATTCTGACTAATTGCAGCGTGAGGAATCATTTAAGCAGTCATTCATCCCGCGCTCAATACGTGAATAGATTGGGAAGAATTACTGACAGTGGTTTGCAGAGTATGGACTATCACGGTAAGTGTGAAGATGTCTTGAAGCAACGAATGTACAATACTACACCAGCTTATGGTACAGTAGTGATACTATTTTACATGCTAGCATTGTAGACATGAGGAAAGGTGTCCCGTGAAGCACGGAGCGGATTCGGCGTGGCAGGGAACAATGTTGCAGTACTTGCGCGGCGCGGCGGGTGGGCGTCACGTGTGGCGTGCGGCGCTATTGATCCGGCGTCTGGCGGCGCGGCGCCGCAACACGTGGTCCCGGACACCGCCACAGCCAGCAGCCAGCCTGCATGCCGCCTGACCTGACCCGGGCGAACGCCGCCACCCCGTACTCTCCCACCTCACTCACAGGACACTCCTAAAGATCCTGTTTCGTCACTCACCAGTCAGTCACGAGCGGGAGTGCAGTTTGTTAATCTAAGCACATTTCTGCGCTAGTTTCCGAAATTACAGCATTATGGAGAAAAGAGAAAATGCACATAAAAGTGATGAGCCCTTACTGTAAAAAGTCCCAAATTACTCTCATCAACTGGCACGGCACTATTCACATGCAGGGTGTCCAAGGAGGACTAGTCAATATACAGGGGTATGATATGAAAGCTCCCGCGAAGAAAAAACAAAATGTTAACGTATGTTCTATTCCGAATGGTTTAATATACATGGAAAATGGTTTAATATACATTGTTGTTTATGGAACTGATACCTTTACATGTAACTAATTTCAATAATACTTAAACAGAATGCTGAAAGTTGTGCTGAATAATTAGAACAACGTTGGAGATGCAGAAAATATCACGAAGGAAGTCCCACAGGGTCCAGTTTTGAGTCCACTCCTACTCTTATGGCAGGAAGACATCCCAAGTAAAGAGGTTGAAACCAACCAGGTAGTTTGGGCTAGAATAACACGTCAATAAGTTTGGATGGGTAAGGTACATACTTGCGCGCCACTATAGCCCGCTATCATCCCCCCCCCTCCCCCCCCCCCCCTCTCTCTCTCTCTCTCTCTCTCTCTCTCTCTCTCTCTCTCTCTCTCTCGTTTCGCCAGATATTTGCCCAATTTAGCTTTTGCAATGTATGACTGGATTCAGACCAAACAAATGCTGTTCATCATGTCTTTCATGCGAAGCCCAACGTCGATGGAAAGCGTCGGTTTGTTTCCCATAACCAGCAAAATGTTTTTTAAAGCTAAATTTTAGGTAACCATTCCATTGAGCGCTTCCAGATCAGTCGAGTGCGATATGAGATTTAACGTTATGCATTAACGTGAAGAGTAAAACACCAAGAATAATCAGTATTCCTGCAGCGACACCACCGCCTAGGCTGCTGCTTTGTTTTGTTTTAGGTCGCAAAAACAAATGAGGTCATAAGCGCCCTTGTCAAATCAAGAAATAAAAAAAGTTAAAATCGACGGAAGGAAAGAGAGCTAAACCCAAGAACTTCCCCTCGAAGGAAAGTCCACAAAATACGCCTTCGACACAGCGGAGTTGCCGAACCGAAGGCTAAATGTCCTTCGCCATATTGCTGCTATGTATCAAAAGTACGCGATCGACTGCCCGCGCGTCGTTTGCTAAAACGGCCGGTAACTCAGTCGGAAAACATATACCGGGACGTAAGCGGTTAAAATAACGACACTGGGGCCGGAAATTGCGAACTGTCAAAGGTCGATGACAATGAGCAAAAAATGGCGAGGGTTCACCACGTAACAAATGGCGACGGCCAAGAAGATAATACCCAACCTAGCTAAAATGATCTCGCGACGAGAGGGCCGAGAGGAGGTCGGCCAAGCCGTTGGGAGAGGCTTAATTCCCCAGAGCTTGTTCCCGTTAAGGGAAGACCAATGGTGAAGCCACAGTAACGCCACCTGTCGACAGACGGCAATACGAAGATCATCCGAAGGATTGACAGAACTAGCAGGTCGGGGAGGGACGATTGCAGCCATGGCAGCAACATCAGGTCAGCAGCCTCATTTCCCGCCAGACCGACACAACCGGGAACCTGTAGGCTGGCGCTGACTGCTACCGTCATGTAGCAGCGATGTTCAGGCACTGCTGGAGTACTGGTTATTCATCGATTTTTACTGTCTCTGTTAATACATACCGATAAAAAATATCGCACTTGATTAATTTGAGACCGTTCGATAGAATGGGGACGTGAAATTCCGCCTTAAAATCATTTTCTATCGGCACTGGACATAGAATGAAAGACAGGATGAGCAATATTCGTCTGGGCTGACTGAAGCTACACAATGCAGAAACAAAATTGTAAACATCTATTGAAATACCAGAGAAAAGGCTTCTGACTGCTGAAAGCGTATACGTCCATGTGTTTTTTTTCCTTCAAATGAGCGTTCCTGTTATGTCGCTGACCACTGACTATTTCTCCTGGGACACACACTATTTATGTAACGCGTCCCCACTTCTAATGGGAAAGTGGTTTGGCATGTATTCTCGAACGTGTTAGTGTCTCGAGGAATATTTAAATAACAGAACCCAGTACAGTGAATGGTCCACAGGAACAAAAGTAACACTGTGTGGGCTCCAGGATCAGCAGCATTGCGTTCGCTGACGATGCTTTTTTCTACAGAGTAGTTTGATGACCGTAAAGAATAGCAGCTCTTTTTAAATGGGGATAAATGTAAGCGATAGCATCTCATTTCAAGATTAATGCTCAACATCTTGAGTATATCAAAACAGTAGTAATTTTCGAGTAATACTAAGAAGCGATATAAATTAGGACTATAAGTAACTGTTACGGAACGGCAATCTATGACTGATTTGTTAGGCGGATTCTCGTAAAATAAAAGCACTTTGTGGAGCATATTTCATAAAAGACGCCCGAGGGACCACTGAAGTACGGTTCCAGTGTATAGTGTCCTCATCAAATAGAAGTGGCGTATGTGATGCTACGTTCGTAAACAAGTTGGTACAGCCAATAAGAAAGCGTTATACAAACGGAAGGGGGGGGGGGGATAAAAGAGGAATTCTTGGAAGAAATACGAGGCAGTTGTCGCGAAATCCTGTTGGATAAATTTAGAGAGCCTGTATTTGAAGACTCTGCAATCATTATGCTGCCGCCATGCCATATCTCGCTATGGGATAATAAGAATAGTAAGAGTAGATAGCGTACAGAGACGTAGCAGAAAGTGTTCTCCCATGCTAATTACGGGAATGGAGTTGCAAAGAAATCTGTAATATTGATAAAAATGCACCCTCCAATATGCACTCGCCATCTACATAATACGCCGCAAGGGAAAATAGCGGACGGCACCTTGTACTACTAGTGCTCATTCTCTTTCACGTTGTTCTCGCAAGTGGAGCCAGGCAAAATAGCTGTCTATACGCCTTATTTTTTATATTTTTCGTATTGGCTAGGAAAAATATTGCGAGCTTAAGGTAAAATGGTACTGAAGGCTTTTAGAACCGAGAGGTACGCGCATTTTCCGTTGCAAGGAGCACAGCGGCGGACAGCAAAATAGTTTTCAGTTTCCACTGCAATGCGCTTGGCATAAACTTGCTGCAAGCCAGTTACCATTATACAGGACGAACATTAATAAAACCGACAAACTGCACGGACAGATGAATATGTGTCCGGACACGCATCGTTGCCATGGTGGATGGCGCTGACGACGATTTCTCTGACCACGTGTCTGTGTTCCTTGCAGGCTTTGTGTAAAAAGGACTGACGACACAAATCCCGTAATTGTGATTGTCTGGTGCAAAGACCAACAACAAAATGCTTCCCATAGAGGGGAAATCCGCTGCAGAGAATCCTCGCACTCCTTGCAGGTGATAAGAGAGAGACGCGGTCGTCACGCACATAATCGTACTTTGGCTTACACGAAGTTGGCGCGCCACTTGCGAGGGGCTTGAACTAGGGTTCGCTTCACGATCTTTTAGAACCCAATCCTCCAAATCTGGTGCATGCACAGTCAACCGGGTCCCTGCACTTCGTCTGTCTGAAAGAACCCATGATCACAAAAACGCCTAAAAAGAGATTAAAATATTGTGTAATGTGGTTGGTCTCTGTGATGGTACGTGCTTTGGCGTAGCCGTGCCGACTCTCGACTGTTTCCACCTGCTTGGCCGTACAGAAACACCATCTCGGCTTGTTGCCAACATAAATACCGGACCATTCTGCTGCTTACAACATGCTGAGTCAACCACACAGTCTGCAACAAGCAAGGGACACAAGGCAAGTCGTCACAGGAACTTTCGTCAGCCTCATCTACCGTGGCAGTGATGCATTTCCGGACATATTCATTGGACCTTTTTCCTCCATTTCCAATGAGGGATCCGTACCTGCAGGTTGTTTTATTAATGTTCAAGCTGTATAACCTGGTTTACAAACTGATAACGGTGTTTGTTGTTCCCCCCCTCCCCTCCACCCCCCCTTCTCTCTCTCTCTCTCTCTCTCTCTCTCTCTCTCTCTCTCTCTCTCTCTCCTCCTTCCCTCTCCTATTCGGGGTATGAGCAGGAGGGGGAAACTCGGACAGCTGCCCGAAGATACCATCGGGATACGCCCTTTCGTGTAACGCCATCGTCCCCTCTATGTCAAAACCTTTTTTAGAATTCTTGACGTGATGCATCGCCCTGGCGACGGTTTACATGAACTGCATAATTTGAAATAGACTGAGAAATGATTGAGAAGATCAAGTGTGAATCAACGTTCATATTCGTCACCCTCGAGTGATGTCTGTATTTTCCTTGTCAACAGGTAACACCTTTACACAGTAACACCATAAAGATACCATTCTTCCTTGTAGAATGCAGCCCTCAAAAGTGTTTAAGCACTAAGGCATGGAATGCATCGCCAACAGCGTTACATGAACCCAAAAGTGACAAAGGGAAAGTCGGTTATAAGCCAGAACGAGTCTTAGCAACAGTATTCACTCGAAAACAGAACCAATATCTGCCCATAACCATACAACAAAGCTTGCAGCACATTTGTCTGCAAAAATTTACAGCTGTTTCAGGAGTTACGTGTTCCGGGGAAATGTACGGGAGACAGTCTACAGTTGGTCCACCTACGTGAAGTTATTTTTCTCCAGTCACGCAGCAAAGGACTGAATCTGCCTTATCCTGCTCCTTTGGAGTCCACTACGTATCATTCTTTCATTCTGAAGGGTTCTTAAATGACTGTTGCCGAAGGTGTCTAACTGCATCGGTTTTCGACGTCGAAGAATTCAGCCCAACGAATAGACTGGATTCTTACTAAGTTCGGTCTTCGTGAATTTTGCTGGAGCAAAGACACGAACTATACCCTCCAGAGGGCCAGTTGCAATTCTGAACGGCGGTGCGCGTTTCCAAGGCTAACAGTCGCATACGTTGCTCACAGCAACCCATGGGGAAGAACCATATGCCTTCATCGAAGGCCATCTTTACAGGCGACAACAGCAAAACGTATTACATTTTTGGTTAAAAACAAAACATTCACAAATAAGCATGGACGAGCGTTTATCGTACCGCTATCCAAATACATTTCCGGATAAATGTTTCCTCGACACCTTTCCAAGTATCACGGTCGTCAGTTCCGCTCAACGTCCTTTCAGTATTTTCTCGTCTCTAGGACCGTAGCAAAGAATTTTTTTGTTCGTATGCTGCTTATGCGCCAGGCTATTGTGTGTGTTATTCGCTGAGTAACACTCAGTTTTAAAAATTGTTCGCATTCCGGGTACACAACTCACTGCCTTACTCATAAGTCAGAACTAGTAATTGAAGCTGACAGCAAATTTTCCCTTTCAGGCACTTCAGCGGTTTAGTTTTGAAAACCTTACATAGGTTATCCAAAGCACTTCCGGCCATTTTTATTTTGTTTCTTTTCCTATCCATCCGGTCGTCCTCAACCGCGCGAAGTTGAAAGGGCATTCAAACGAAAATGAGAGAAATTGAACAAACGGAAGTTATCTGTCTACTGTTTCGAAAGTAAACACGGCAACTCCGGTGATACTAGGCTGTCAATACCTTCATAGAAAAATGTTTGCAGTTGACTATGGAACCATGATCACACCCAGGACTGCACTCTTCGTCCGACGCAGACTGCCGCGAATGTCTTTCTTCAGGGCTGCAAACGTAAGAAAGTCACATGGAGAGAGTGGGACTGCATGGAGTGTGTATAAAGGCATCCCATTGAAACTTCTCCAGCGTACTCGAAACGACCTTGGCAAAATGTCTACTTACTTTTCCCATTTGCCTCATTTTCATTTAATTGCCCCTGATACAAACTCTGATCAAACGAATACCTGACTTAATTGGTGCCATTTTACATATACGTTGATGTTACAGAACAATACTGTAGATCGCATTGGTACATCACGTGAGGGAAGAAGCACTGAATGAAGAGAAAGAGCTTTGTGGTTCAGTTTGACTGAAGTAAAAGATGGTCGGTATCTCATCAGGCATGGAGGGAGGGCTAACTTGGTTTGTTTGTTGGTTGGTTGGTTGGTTGGTTGGGGGAGGGGACTAAACAGCGTAGACTCATGCGCAGGAACAACACAAACGACACTGAAGTCTAGGGGAAGAGAAAACGGGCAAACAGGAAAAGGGAACGTCAGGGCAACAGGAAAAAGAAAGAATAGTAGGGACAACTAATTTGGTACTACAGGGAACTGTGTTGGGCGAAATTTGTGGGAGTCCAAGGCTTGAATACAACAAGCAAGTCCAAAAAGATACAGAATGCAGTTGTTATGCAAGATGGTGAGACTTGCAGAAGACCAATTAGCCACCAGGCGGCGATTATCGGTAATTACATAGCACTTTTCATTTCAGTCAAAAGCGGAAGCAAGTTATACAACTGTTATCAGTTTCGATAGTTACGTTATCTTCAGACTATAAGCTCTTGACGCGGCTGGGGGACGTCGTCTTTAGTAAGCTGAACAGTGGCTGTGTGTTCAGTTTCCGGACGGACGGAGGGAGGGGAGGGGGGTGGTGAACCAGGAAGCCCGAAACGTGACAATTACCAAGGGTGCAATAGCTGCCACCCAACACTGCGATAGCAATTATCGACTGATGTTTGGCGCAGCGACCTAAGTCGATAACATGACACGCAGCGCGTGTCTCTGCGGGAGCGACAAAACAGGGAGGGAGCGATCAAGTGCTGCCACAGGATCGAAGTTGGGATTTCCTTCACGTCACACTCCACCAACGCCACTTGACACACTCTCGCACAATGGGAAAACCGTATGACTTTTTGCAGCGTCTCTCTATTGCGCCCTGTGGCACAGTTTTATTTTTAAGGTGATTCACTTTTCGGATGTTGTACCTGTCAACTGGCCTGTTGTTGGCCGGTTGTCTTCGGTACTGCAAAGATTTTTTACGGCAAGTTAAATACAATGAGGCTAGGTTCTGAGTGTGTGTGTGTGTGTGTGTGCTTTTCTACTGTAACTGCGTAATGTATGGTAGCTTATGAAGTTCCTTAGATTTCTTAACTGTAAATACATTTCTTCGTAATGCAAGTTAATATGCTACGAATGACTGCATGGTTTCATCTACAACAAGGGTCATAAATGTGTGTTTAACATCCACGTAGTAAATGACAAATATGTATTTACACGATCGTATTTCGTTGTCCACTAAGCCTTTATTTGTAAATATGAACAATATTATGCAGAGTTAAAGAAAGGGTTACCCTTTTTTTTTGAACCACAGACGAAATCTCTTGCTCAAATTTAACAGTGACAACAATAAACTTGCCATGCTTTCAGCAAGTAGTATTCTACTATTGCCACGAAGAGCAACAGCACTTATATTAATATATATTTATATAATTTCTGTTGCCATTTCCAGCTACTAAAACTGTTACGCGGTCTGACAAACTAGCTGTTACACTATATCAAATGCTTCGCACTTTTACGATTGTCAAAGTAACAAATGGTCTTCACAAACGCGTATAAGTGAGGGAACTCAATTCACCACGATACATTCTTGTGCTGGAAGCGTCCTGGTACTGTGCGTCACTGCGCGGCGGTCACAAAATCTCTGAATAATTTCAGTCTTGCAAGAAGTTACAATTTTATCCTACACCCTAATAAAATTAAACATCGGGAAAGTACGACTGATGACCATTTTTTGGGGTGTTATTCCCCTGAGTCCTGTTTTACACAATGTCACAGACAGACATGTTACCTTAGATTGAGGAATATTTTAAGCAGGAGAAGGCTGCTATCGACGGGCCACCTCAAGAAAATACTTAATAAAATCCACGGATATTTTAATAAAAATTTTATTTTTCAGTGTTACTTTAACATTATCTTTTACACTTCACTATAGGAGACAGCTGTCAAATGTACAGTGCTACTGGAATATTTGAAAAATAAAAACGTGTCTTTGGCACTATCAAGGGGAGTGGTTTCCTTCGCTGGGCCAGGCAGTTTCCGTTAGTAGACTACAGTATCATAGCTGTTAAACACAACACGCATCTAACAATACTGTAAAACATCCACAGTTTCGGACTGGTCATTGATAAATATGATCTTCCAAGAAGCTGTGACGAAAGAATCGAATTAACATAAAAGTTAAAGAAATATCGTCGTCATCATCATCGAGTGTTTGCCTCGCACTGCTGCTGTGTTGTTTTTCTTCCACAATTTACCTCTCAAGTAGCAAAAATTTCAAAAACCTTCGGGAAACACGTTTCAACAAATGGCTGGTAAGTGTGTGTTTTTCTGGTCATACGAGGTTTTCAGGGTGCTGCTTACACGTTTCCTTTCTTTTGTCCAGACCGACGTCGCCGGAAGATGTATCTGACATATGCTGGCGCTATACGTTTGGGGACACGACATCGCAATAATGCCGTACACGTTGCTCCGTAAAGGGTAACGCTGGTGTTAGTGGTAAGCACGTGATTTCTTAAACTAGTCGTGCGCAGTCGAGCTTGTGCTTCTACCCTATTCTATGGACGTTTTATCAAGCACTCTCGTAGTCTGTTTTATCAGCAGCATATCTACTCTCCCCCTGAAACCTTTCTCAACGCAGGCAGGAGAGGCAGCGTAATCACTTAATGCAGGCTACGTTAGGAACGTTAACTGCTTGTTTTTGCTTCTAAGAGATTTGTCGACATAAGACAAATCTACAACCCGTGTAGTTTAGAATTTGTCCATTTACTATCTGGATGTTGTATTCTGGTCGCCGTCGTTCAGTTTCCTAGAAACCAGCTGTTACCTCTTTCGATATTCTTATGAATGCAAGACGTGAACGTATTTCTTGTTAAACCTTTCATAATCTGATGCCGAACAACGACGATTCAGGAAGCTTTAACTATTTGGTACGAGCAGCAGTCGGTTCTAAGAACAAGCTAGTGAATTAAGACACACAATGCACTAATACACTCGTGGCGAAATACGAGGTCGTGCTGAAAAGCGATACCTCCTAATGTTTTATGTAAAATGACAAACCTTTTTAAATGAAACATCATGAACGTTCTATACATTTTTATATGTATTTCCAACCCTCTGCCACTAGAGGGCTCCGAACGTCCGCAGCTCGTGGTCTAGTGGCTAGCGTTGCTACCTCTGGATCACGGGGTCCCGGGTTAGATTCCCGGCCGGGCTGGGTGTTTGTGTTACCATCACGCCAGCACGGTAGCTCAGCGTGTTCGGTCAGAGGGTTACCTGCCCTCTGTAATAAACTGAGTCAACAGCTCAACATTGAACTTGAACGGGTGTCATGGAGCACCCGCACCGAACAAATACAACGAACATCGAGAGAAAAAAAAAAAAAGTGGTCAGCGCGACAGAATGTCAATCCCAAGGGCCCGGGTTCGATTTCCAGCTGGGTCTCAGATTTTCTCCGCTCAGGGACTGGGTGTTGTGTTGTCCTAATCATCATTTCATCCCCATCGACGCGCAAGTCGCCAAAGTGGCGTCAAATCGAAAGACTTGCACCCGGCGAACGGTCTACCCGACAGAATGCCCTAGTTACACGACATTTCGATTTTATATAAAGTAACTATGTCGTTGCGTGAAAAGCAGCGAGCCAGTTTCGAATTCGAAGTGTTCGTTCACTCATGGAGGATCCTCTTCATCAGCATGACAATGCCAGATTACACACGGGCGCTGTGGCACCTGAAACAATCCGACGCCTTGGGTTCACTAACAGCGATCATCCTAGGTAAAGTCCTGATTTCGCCCTATCTGCTTTTCATCTGATTCCAGAACTTAAAGAACGTCTTCGAGAACATAATTTTGATAGTGATGAAGAGGTGCAAGCGGAGATCAGGCTGTCGCTTCGCCAACAAAGTCAAACTGGCCTCGGAGAAAGGTGTTCATTGCCACGGTGACAGCGTTGAGAAATAAAAATGTTGACAAAGGATAAAGATGTAGAATGTTAATAACCTTTGTTTTATTTAAAATGCTTCATGGTTTTTCACGTGGATTCTGGGACAATTACTTTTCAGCACGCCCTCGCACATTATAATGCTTACCCTGACTGACCCGGTGGTCTAACAGTAAACCGCGTACCTGCAAACCGAGAGGTCGCGAGATCAAATCTCCGTTGGACCAAGGATTTTTCAGCTGCGTTTTAACCTGAACTTCGTCTTTCAACGATGTGAGGAGTCGGCAGAAACTACACTTTGTTCGGATTCCACGTTAAACTGTAAGCTCGCTTTCTACTCATAGAATGTTTTCAGCTCGCTTTCTACTGTTACGTAGAAAGGTCAGGGACATGGCAAGGGACATGGCAACAGCAGAAGTGGCGTCAATTGAAAAAATTGCACCAGAGCATTGAAGCACGCGTAGTAGTAGTAGTAGTAGTAGTAGTAGTAGTAGTAGTAATAAATTATTATTAGCATTACTATTGTTATTGCCCTGCAGCGACTAGAGCACTTTAAACAGTTACACATGAGCGCAGCGTGCGTTAACTTAACACAAGTATGTATGTAAAGTCATATTTACTCCGAACACGAAGGTTTGGTATTCTAACAATTAACATTTTCCATGCTTCTGATTACGCAGTACTAACGTGTTTCGGTAGGCGTAGAGCGTAATGTAATTAGGTGCGGTTTATTCGCCGGACAGTTTTTAACGTCCCCTCGACGACGAGGTTATTAGAGACAGCAAAAGCTTGTACTGGTAGAGGTAATGAACCGTCCCCTGGTCAAGGGAACCATTCTGCCATTTGCACAAGTTACGGAAAATAACGAAAACAAAGCTGGATAGCCAGACGGGGATCTGATCCGCTGTCCTTTCAATTCCAATTCCAGTGTCAGACTCAGCAGTACCGCATTCGATACTGCCAGCGACCGAGGATGGCAGAGTTTGAAAATCCTATCACAGTGCGCGTGTTATACGGAGGCAATGGACAACAGTGGCTCAACGTGTGGGGAAAATGCCCCTGTAAGCGATGATAAGTTTCTTCATTAAGCACACCTATTTTGAACACGACGGCGTAAGTAACAGTTAATAAAGCTGCTGTGATGCGTAAATTCAGTATCCAATTCCTGTAATTACTGATGTTAATGGGTTAGTTTTTGTGTGAAATCCGTAGTGTGAACAGTACGATGCTACGACGAATGTCTTATGCCAGCAAAAGGATAATTTTTTTTTCCATGAAATCAGTCTCCGGTTTCTGTAATTATTGCCATGTTTTCCTTAAATGCTGGACATGGGAACCGCATGGGACCGCAACGAGGATAAAGTCACATGCTTTAACCTTTTCGAAGCCCGCTCTCCTTGCCAACACTCGCGAAGTAAGTCACTCCGCAGATCACAACACAATGCTGTCACTAATCTTAACGGGCTGTGGTATTTGATTCATTAGTACTGAGACACGAACTGTTCTCTCCACGTACAGCAACATAGGCGCTGTTTCTTTTAGCGGATATTATATTTGTGTGTGTGTGTGTGTGTGTGTGTGTGTGTGTGTGTGTGTGTGTGTGTGTGAGAGAGAGAGAGAGAGAGAGAGAGAGAGAGAGAGAGAGAGAGAGAGATTCACGGGCGCTAAACAGCGGGGTCATCAGCGCCCAAATATATATTTTTGTTGTGGTCTCCAGTCCGAAGACTGGTTTGGTGAAGCTGTCACCGCTAGTACATGCGGTGCAACCCTATTCCCCTCTGCTGAACTACTGCATCCTAATCGTACATCAGAGACCATAAGCGGAGCGAGAACGAGTCTAACGATCGGCTTGCATACTTCACAAATCAATGCGCCGCTGTAGCATCAGTGCTGAGGAAATTACTTCGTTATCGCTGTAGTCCCACGAGTATACAGAATCAGAACGATTGCACTGAAGTCGCGTCATACTCGTCCACTCGTTCTCTCTGACTGAAATAAGTGTTGGGATAGCCGTGACTTCTTGTTAGTACGGAAGATGAGTACACGAACCTGCTGCCGTCAAGTAGCTCTTACATGGCGAAATGACCTATTGTCGGGATCAGCTGACCTTTAACGAAGCCGTGTTTTGTGTGATTGTGGAGGATTTAGGACGAAAATTAATTGATGCAAAGTACACAAATGCAGATGCGTTGCATGACTGGTATCTGGCATAAGTTTCACGCTGTAGTCCACGCTTCAAACCAAAAACGTACAAATTTCGTCCAATGCATTAGTGCATCTCTACCATGAAAACACCTTCGTACATCAAACGGAAAACTGGGCACAAAGGAACGTCACTGTTTATCCCTGCGACAAAAAAAGTGCTATTTCTTTATTCATATGCTCATGCCAACTTGCGTTTATAGGCTAAGAGCGAGTTTTACAGGTTATCATTCGTTTCTGTAATTTATTTTAATAATTAATCACCATTTAGAGATTTGCCCTTCATCCTAATGTTTCCTGGTACTGTAGTTACAAACTCTGTAACGCTTCGAAATCGTGTATGTCAACCTAACTGACAGACATTATCTGAACAGATAACATATAAAATATTAAAATAAATTTGCAGCAGTCTTCGAAAAGTTTCATCTGTATGAATGTATGGATAAACAGAAAATGTTAAATGCTAACCGATCTGTTGTTATACTCTTATATAATTTGCTCCTGTCATTTACGGAGGTCGGAATTCTGTGACTTTTCAACTCGCACTTGAGAGTGACTATAAAGCCGCCATCATCACTGTGTGAAATAAAGGAACAGTAATTTACAATTTAATGGAGAAAACTTCTTTCAAAAGGGTTGCGTATGTAGCATGACTGCCGTGAGTCCACGGTTACATTTGGGAAGTCGTATACTCGCTGTCCCTCCTGAGTGAGTCGGGTCCACTTGGGTCCGACAACAGACTCAGGTGACTGGTGGGCTGCGGCGGAGACTCACGAGTCGAGTGCACGAGCACACGGGGACGGCGAATCGGAGTGAAGTCACAGGACTCGCTGGCGAGTTTAAATTGAGCACCCGGAGCTCAATTCTGCCTTTCTATCGTACATCCATTCTGACCTGCTTATTACAGTCAATCCGTCTCCCTCCATAACTGTTACCGACACACTTACTTCCATTACCCATTCGATGCCTCCTGATGTGTCCAGTCAACTGTTCCCGTCTTTTAGTAAGTTTGCCATAAATTTCTTTTTTCCGTATTAGGTTTAGTATTTCGTTAATAGTTATTCAGTCTATAATGTACAACATTCTTCTGTAGTGCCAGAATTCGATAGATTCTATTTCCTTCACGTATGAACTGTTTATCGTGCAAGTTTCACTTCCATAGAAGGCTACACTCCAGATCAATACCTCGAGAAAATACACATTTAAATTTTCATCTGAACACACCAGTTCTGTTTACTGAAATTTTTTTCTGAGTCTGCCAGTCTGAATTTTAAATCTGTCTACTTCGCCCATCATTACTTACTATGTTGCCAAAATAGCAAAACGCATCTACTACTTTTGGACTATCATTTGCTAAATTAATTTCCTCAGCATCACCTAATCAATTCGACTACATTTCATTACCCACGTTTCACTTTTTTATGTCCATCTTTTAATCTCTTCTTAAGCCACGAAACATTCCGCAACTTCTCTTTCAAGTCATCGTCCCCTCTGATGAAATTCTGTCAGTATAGCGCAAAGTTTTTATTTTTTCTGCCTAAAGTTTAGTTCCCTTTCCAAATTTTTCTTTGGTTTTCTTCACTGATTGTACAGTGTACAGCCCGAGTAACATGGGGAAAATCTACAGTCCTGTCTAATTTCCTTTCCAACCACTGTTTCCCCTCTCGTTTCCTTCCACTCTCATAACTGCAGATTGATTTCGTTAGAAGTATTTAAATAAGGTTTCGCTCCCTGTTTTGGCACTGCTATCTTCGTAATTTCGAAGTGTGTATTCCCGCCAACACTGCCAACTGCTTTCACTTAATTCTACAAATGCTACGAACATAGGTTGCCTGTTTTTCAATGTGTCTTCTACGTTAAGTCGTAGAATCAGTATTGCCTCGGGTAATCCTACATTTTTCGGAACCCGAACTGGTCTTTGCGAGGTTATTTCCCATTCTTCAGTAAGCCGACTTGTGAAGCTGATGTTTCGGTAACATTTTTCAGCAGCATATTCTTAGGAATTACTGTTAATATCTGGACAGTGATTTATACTACGAGCATCAGGCAGACTACGTAACCTAAAGGTAGACGGGTTGAGGACCAACTTCCGAACGTGATTGTCCTGATGTCCTGTAAACGACAAGGAAGCACTGCGCCCGACGCTACAAGCCGCGGGAGTGCACGGAAACGACGAGTGGAAGGGCAAAATACAAGCGCGCTTTATCAGCCTAATGGAATCCGAGTGTTATCTCGCTGCTCTGCTTGCGTGGGTGAAGCTAGCTCTCTCAACTTCAAGAAAACACCGCCTGGGAGGTCGAAGGGGCCCCAACGGGCGGTCGCATCGGAATCATCCGAAAGGGGTAACGCTCGGAACATGGAAGTCAGCTTGTCATGTAGGCTCTTACACAAAGGATTACAGAAGAAGGGTGGGTACGGACGGACACACACACACACACACACACACACACATACACACACACACACACACACACACACACACACACACACACACAGAGAGAGAGAGAGAGAGAGAGAGAGAGAGAGAGAGAGAGAGAAGGGGGGAGGGGTGTCGGGGATTTTTCATTTCAGACACCGTTATTAACACACGGCAATCGGAGTTTTGTACTGTTCTATGTTTATGGCACGTGAAGCTCAAAACTCAGATATTATTCTCCCAAAACATTTTCATACAACTCTTAAGAACTCTAGAAAAAACAACTTTTCTGAAGTTCTCGGAGTGTCCTGAATACCGTACAACAAGGCAGTTTTTATTCCCATGGAACGTGTGGCTCTTTGTGCAATGCTTTTGGGACGGATGGAGATACCTTGTTCAATTCTCTGTTGTGGCGATTTTCAAACGAAACTTTTATGTTGCATGAGCATTTCCTTGAAACGTGAAATACATAAAGATGAAAAAATTAATTTTTAATGTTTTTAAATTTCAACAATCTTTATGAACAATATTTTATAAACAATCGGAAATTAAGAACTAGATTTGTGTGTGTGATATGTAATTAGAAGTAAGAAGCTGTGCATTTTTCATAAAAATGAAAAGTGTGTTAATTAGCATATATTTGATGAATTTTACATTTAAATGACGCAGTTATCCGAAGGGAACGGAAAAAACGAAAAAATACTTTCAAAACGAGATTCAAACCAGCTATCGATGTTTCATCAGTATCGAGCGCTACCGATTTTATATATTTTAAGCTCCGCAGAAATGCTCGCAGAACAAGCATATTTGTTTAAAAGTTTTTCCTGGTCAGGAATAGAACCCGCATCTCCACATGACAGATAAGCAATCTACCACAGAACCACTCGCTAACTGATAAATCGACCATAATTTAGTGTATTAAAGGCTCACTGAAAACTTTATTTTCTTGAGAATTTACGGGACTTCCATTTAACTGCTTTTATCAATTGATATTTGAGTTCTGAACTTCAAGTACAATAAATATAAAAAATTATAAAAATCCGATAGCCTTGTGCTCTCCTTGAAAGAATTTTCAAGCAATCATTGATGATGGAATGAACTAGGAGCAAGTATATGTTTCTAAAATTTTAGTGTTGCGCACTAATTGTTACGAGAACACAAATACCAATGGTTGTCTACATATATCCCCCTTGAATCAGCAGGGCAAGTGCCTGCGAGTTGAGTGGTTTGATTAGAAGTAGGTAAGCGTATTTCCACTGCAGCACGTTTTCTTGAGTTTGCGGTTTTGCGTAAGAGCAATGTGTCTGTATTAAGTTTTGTTTCAGGTTTGGGAAGACCACTGCGAAAACGTTTCAAACGTTGACGCAAGCTTTTGGTGACACTGTTATAAGACAAGCACAGAATTAAGACTAGAGTAACCATTTCGAAACCTGATGAACGTTGACATGAAGATGTCTGTTCCATGAAATGCTATTCCACCAGAAAATATTCATAACGTAAGGATTCTGATTTTGCAAGATCGTAGAAAGAGCACCCAAGGCCTCTGTCACATCTTCTGTCAGAAGAAGTGAACATTAGAAGGACTACCAAGTTTGCATCACGACAGTCAGAAGAAACATCGCGTGGAAGTCTGCAGGGAACATTAACAACTATTTCAAGACGCTTCGTAAATGGTGGTGAAGGCTGAGTTTACGGCAATGATCCTGATATTAAAGCAGCATTCGTTACAGTGGAGGGATCATCTTTCCCCTCGGCCAAAAAACAGCCAGACAAATCAACAGTAACATTAAGTTTTTGTTGACGTGCTTTTCTTTTGGCGGCATTTTTCATAAAGAGTTCGTCCCTCTTGATCAGAGATTCAGTAAAGAGTACTACCGCGATGTTCTGAGACATTTCAAATAGGCCGTAAGGAGAAAACGACTTCTAAGTGGCGTACGAACGACTGACTACTCCATTATGACAATGTATGACCGCATACGGCAACATTCAGTAAGTTTTTAGTGCAAACAAAACGGACAGCTGTTCCCTACCTGCTGCACACACTCACCAGACGTCCCTCCATCTGCCTTCTGTCTTCCCGAAAGTGTAAGGTAAACAAAGAAAGTCTTCAATAACGCGTTCTATAAGTAGCAAAAACGTTGGGATCAAATGTATTCCTTCCCACGGCAGCAACTGTGAAAAGTTGCAAACGAAGAACTAGGTAAGATAATAATTTTAGCATTGTAAACTTTTGAATACCACCTCAATTTCTTCCTTACTACAGACCATGTCTGAATGAAATACGCAGGTTTACTTCCACTCGTAATTTTATAATCTAAATTCACTGTCATGGTTGCGTTTTTATTTTCTTCATTCTTTATGGGCTATAGGCAATTATAGCTTTTTAAAGAAAAATAACTATACACAAGTTGTTTTCAGCAAAACTGAGCTTAACCTCGAGGCGGTGTTCCGTCGAAATATCTAAGGTAGTCCAGAACATTACCTGCCTTCATTCCCGGAAGTTATTTGACCATTCGTTATGCCGCGAAAAGCTCAAGTTTCATACCGTTGATCTCTGCGGGGACGAAATGTATCGTTGTTTGCGAAAGTTAGATAAACTTCGCAATAGAAGGGTGAAATTGCAATGTGCAATTTCGATTTCGTTGTGTCGAGGCCCTAAGGCTGCTCCAAAGACTGCCAAAGTAGTGCGTCACATTAATTCTCTAGCCGCTAATTCCATTAAGCTATAATTCTTATTCGTGAGCGAATCCATTATGATCTCCAGCCGTTTGTTGTTTCTAAGAAATTTAAATTTCATTTAAAATCTGAAGTTTTACGTTCCGAAGAGAAAATCACTTTTACAATTATTATCGTCTCCACTCAACATAATAAATTACTTTATTTCACAAACGAGTAAGAATTTAGGACTGTGTCTTCCCATTCTACCATTCGCCTGGAAAAGAAAATCAGTTATTTAAGCGAGTCATTACCTTTGAATCGGGAATCTCTCTCTCTCTCTCTCTCTCTCTCTCTCTCTCTCTCTCTCTCGCACACAAGTGCCACATTTAATGTTTTATTAGTAGTATCACCATTTGCATTTTTTATGGTGCGTATAAATTAGTTGTGGATATACTTGAAAGGGATTGGAATTCCGTTGCTGGCCGAGGAATGTGAGGGATCCTAAGCCTGAATGACTGCAATCGAATTGAATACGGAAATTCGTAAGATCACGATATATCATCCCTTCACGCACTTCAGGCCGCACATTATCGTCACTTCAGAATTACCCGAATTATATCGTCTACCCAGAAGAACCTTTGAACAGTAAGCTCTCCTTCATTCTCCGAATCCTCGAAAACCAACACTGAATCTCTCGTCACTAATAAGCTCGGTCTCATTCGACGGCGGCCATCTTGGCTTGAAGAACACAGTCATGTTATATACCCCAGGCGTGATCATCTATGCTACATGGTTTTCCACGAGGAATGGTCATTACTCAGAGATGTGATAGGTACGATCATTCGAAATAAGAAAAGTCTTATTAACATGGGCTCTAAGATGCACATGTTCAGTAGAAGAGATTTGTTTTACAGAAGCGAAGATGAACACGGGTTCATAGCTCTTAAGGCACGGGACTTCAAGGTCCATGTTTACTAGACAATTTTTTCTTGTTTTGGTTCATACTTCCTTCTCCCAAAATATGGAAAACAAAGAGCTCGCAGTAGAAGAGACTGTTTCACAGTATCGAAGAGGATATGCTCGTAGTTCCTAAGTTATGAATTTTAGAGCTCATGTTTACTAGACGTATTTGCTTCGAATGATCGTTCCTGTCATACCCATGCATACTGACCATACCTTCAGGGACATGTAACGTATCAAACCCACAGTGTAGTTTAATGGCTGCACAATAATGCGCCGAAGTCGGGAGCGAGAACCTTGATTCAATCCTAGGTAGCTGACAATACCGAACAATTTGAGATTGACTTTGTGAAATCTACCACATTCTTCTAGTCAAAAGCTAGCGCTGATCCAAACAAAAAAATGTGGCTTTCGAAAAATTATTTCGTCAGCTTTAACTACGCTAGTAAATATTAAATAGTAGATGGTATGAAACCAAATCGGTAAACCCATTAAAATACGGTTATATCTAAAGTTTTCATAAGCAAACAAAATGTTATGTATGACGACATAGTTGGGTCTCAAAGAGTGGGGCCATGTGCCATTGTTGACTGTGATCCGTTTGTCAGTTAGCATCGCTAAGCTAGGTGGCTCTTGATCTTTATCATCAAACACATTAGAGTCGTATTACGTAAATTGAAGGTGGGGGGGGGGGGGGGGGAGGAGAGGAAACAAAAGGAACTAATGATATCCACTGCAGCAGTACTTTATGCAAATCAGCGGCGACTAATGAAAATGTGTGCCGGACCGGGAATCGAACCCGGGATCTCATGCTTACTAGGCAGTTGCGTTAACCACTGCGTCACTCGGACGTAGTGTTTACCACAAATGCGCGGACTATCTCGCTACGCTCCCGTGCAGACTCCCTGTCCCACCTAGTACCAGCTAGTGCCAGCTACCCACTCCGTGTCCATCTGCTCCAAGCTCTCTAGTTTTGGATTCCTACTGGAGGTCGAACATCAATATGCATCGCACTTAAGGTTGTGAACTGATTTCCAATAGAGAAGAATTAATAATATGGAGGGGTGGTGTCTACTATAATCGTTTCTTCTTTCTTTGTAGAGTGTAGTATTTCACATATACAGTCGTTTGAGTCTGTTACATTATTATTTCATGCCCGTTCCAAGAGAGGAAAAAAAAAAAATCGGAAAACCGTACGAGAGTGAATCAAGTTATGGGATTTTTATTCCTCAGCATCAACAATTGGTATGGACTGACCCGCGCTTGTAGTTTGTTGGGTGGGGCCATTAGGGATGAGGACAGCCAGCCGTTACACACTTCCAATAGTTTAGTCAGTAAAGCTCACGTTGTCGGAGCAACAGGTGCACCCCTCAACATCGCAACGCATAATTCTAAAACTTCTTGCTCGTGAAGGACTTCAAGCGACGGATATTTTCCCAACATTAAGTGCACATTTCGGTGGCCAAACATTGACCAATGCACATGTGTTTGCCTGACAGAGTTCAAGGAAGGACGAGAAGGTGTGAAAAATGTACACGATCGCCGTCCTCGAACAAGCATTGCAGGAAAACATTCGTGCAGCTCGAGAAATTCTTGAAGGCGGTCGACGGGCGAGAGTATAGAGATTGCAGAACAGATCTGAATAAGTTATGTTATCCGTCACGTGATCATCGCAAATGACCTACAGTTCCGTAACTGTGTCCGAGATAGGTCCCTCGCCTTTTGTCCGAAAATCAGAAATTGGGACGATTGGAGGTGGGTCACAGACTTACAGCAAGGTTTGCGAAAGAAGGTGTTGCATTTTTGAGTAGGATCATCACCTGCGACGAAATGTGGGTCCGCCAAACCATTAAGGAGTGGTGGAGGAAAGGGGAGGGAGCCCCAATTAAAGCCAAGAATAGATTATCAGCTGTCAAAGTTCTTGCAACCGCAATTCTTTTTTCCGACCGGAAAGGCATTTTGCTCACTGATTTTTGTTTTGTATGAGCAACGCACAATCAATACTGTGTACTAATGCAAGCTGCAGAAGAAGGTGAGGGATTCATATAGCGGCAAAAGATGGTATCAACCGATTCGACAGGTCATCCTAACTACGCGGAAAATAATGAATGACTATTTCAGTAAATGATTTAAGTAAAATCCCGTTCGTATTGGATTCGCTCTCTTACGTATTCGATTGCAGCGAACTAAGAGATGGGCTTGTCTTTTGGCTCAAGCTGGCTGGCTAGCTGTGAGAAGGCTCCAGTGGAGCTTCTTGTGGAGTGGACACTGGCTGGCGCGCCTCTTCCACGCGCTGAGCATCTGGCAGCCGCTGCCGCTGGCCTGTGGCGCGCATCAACGCAGCCTGCTTTGTGTACGGAGCAGGCGCGCCGCCCGCCTGCCGATACGAACTGTGAGGGTGGGCGGGTAATCCAGCCGCCTCCTCCACCCCCACCCCATACCTTGTAGATCCCTTCCCTGGCCGCCCCATCCACACAGCCGGGGATTTCGCAGGCTCAGGCACTTTTATGGGCCTGTCAGAATTCCACCAGCCTCAACTTCTCTGCAGAGCTCGCAACCCCCAACAGCTTGCTTCCACCGGAGGCTTATCTCTCTCGGCTTAGGAATCCCGACGCCGAGATTCTGGTGAGCCCTTGCCAATCCACATAGTTGGTAGTCACTGTCTGTGCAACACTGTTCCCTTACGTGTTAATAGCTCATCACTTTTACAGGAGAAAATACGAAGATAAGGCAAACAATGGGGACAAGACAAATGGATCACGTGACCACAATTTGATCCTTTTGCCGCAAACTAGCAGGATGTTCCCTTGACCCAATTAGAATACAGTATTACGCATTACACTTCCAACCGCACCATGATGAATAAGACTACTTCAGCTGTACGATAAACCTTTATTTATGACCCAACTGCTTTCACAACGTTAGAGCTACATCTTGTAATGGTACTTATGTAACCATTACGGCACCTCACCTCAACCTCTCGATAACAGCAATATTCTACTGTGTTTCTGTAAAGTAGTTAACATATTTCTGAGACAACATTCAGATTTGATTTCATTAATGTAGAGGTACTTTGATACATCGATATGTTTATATTGCAATGATATTATTCTTATGTGAATTCTTTCTTTTGTCACTATGATCTTTGACGTATTTTTAACTCTGATTTATGGGCGCGTAAGCGGTTATTAGAGAGTTAAGTCTTGGTCGTCATGTTGAAAACATGCAAATTGTAGTCAGTTTATAAAATGTGAACTTTAACAGTGCGGAAGATATTTTCAAGTATGTTTTATATTGTGACGTGATGTTTTGTGAGTTACGTGATATTGAAGCAAAAGTAATAAAAAAAGTGTAACTTAAGTTCGAAGTGCTGATTACTTTTTTACATCACCATTGTGCTAACTTGCTAAAGTTTAATCTTCAAGAATGGTTTATGAAACATATCTATAAAACTTTTGAATATCGCAGAATAACACCTAGGCCTCTTTGCATCCGAGCTTGGAATCACCACCACTTAGATTTTCGACGATTGAGCCATGAGTTCACAACGAGACTAGCGTGGGAAACACGAAAAGATGAGTGCCTAGTTTATCCATTATTTCATGAAATGACTTCATTAACTGTGCTCTAATGACACCTGCCACATAATATAACGTTGTTGTTGCCCGAAAATGCAATATTTAGTAGCGTGAGCAACAGTACAATCATAATTTTTGACCTTTGTTGTGTAGGGTTGTTAGAATCTTCAGGGACACATTTATACTAATCAGCCACAAAATTATGACCACCGATCTAACAGCCAGTAGTTCACCTTCGGCACGGGAAACAGCGGTGACGTGTCGTGGCATCGAAGCATTGAGGCCTTGGTAAGTCGCTAGAGCGAGTAGGCACCACGTCTACGCACACACACGCCACGTCGAATCATGTGTTCGATTGGGTTCAGATCTGGCGAGTTGAGGGGCCTGTACATCAATTTGAACTCGCCACTGTGTTTCTCGAACCACTGCATCACACTCCTCGCCTTGTGACATGGGGCATTATATTATTGCAAAATGCCACTTCCGTAGGGACACATGATCATTATGAACTGATGCACGTGGTCTGCAACCAGTGCACGATACTCCCTGGCCGTCATGGTGTCTTGCACGCATGTTAACCGGAGCATAATGGAGCCGCTGGCAGCTTGTCTCCGTCCTGTCGCACAAGTGTCAATGAGCTGTTCCCCTGTAAGACGACGGACTCGCGCCCTCCCATGGGCACGAAGAAGAAGGTATCGGGATTCACCAGACCAACGTCCAGTTCGGATGGTGATGCGACCATTTCACTCTTAGTAGCCGATGTAGTGGTGTTAACATACGCACATACATGAGTCGTCGGCTGCGGAGGCCCACTGGTAGCAGCGTTCGGTGAACCGTATGTTCACATACATTTGTACTCTGTCCAGCATTAAAGTCTAATGTTAGTTCCCTCACAGTTCGCTGCCTGTCCTGTTTCACCAGTCTGCCCAGCCTACGATGTCCGACATTGTAATGCGGAATGGCTGTCCAACCCCACGTGGTCTGGACGTGGTTTCACATTGGTTTCGTCACGTGTTGAAGACACGACAAGTCGTGTAGTTTACGAATTTCTCGTGCTGAGCCACCGGGCCATCACAATCTGCCCTCGCTCCAACTCAGATTGCGCGCTTTCTCCATTCTACACAACGGACAGCACGCTCGCTAATACTACATGCACCGTGCGTGTGTCTGACTAGCAGTAATTCCTCGCCAGGTGACGCTTCTATCGCCTGGACGGGTTTATATTTATAGTAGGGTGGTGTGACCAGCTAGACGAACTGTATTCTTATCAATCAAGGGACACTTTTACAGTGTGGATGCACACAACACAAAATTTATTCCCAGCCGCGTCAGGAAGCGTTGCACCATTCCAGTGGTTAAGTTTCAGTGACAGATGTAAGAATAATTTGTACAGTTTCTAGCTTTGTCTGAGCATGTTTAAAGGATAGAGCATTTTATTTCAGCAGCCGCACGATCCACAATGGAGACTATGATTATTACTGCTTCAGACGAATCATTACCGGTAACAGAAATGTAACGCATCCGACGATTCATTAACGGTGATAAATTGGAACCAAGCGGGACGAGTTGCGGCAAGTTAAAGCCATGTACACGAGTGGAACACGGGGAGGTCTTATGCTAAGAGCAATACGTTTAGTCCCCGACGAGTATGATACATCATAATTACCACTTCCTACACAGTACTGATTTTACGATGATGGTTAGTGCTAGAACAGGGTTAGTGGTGAACAGCGCACCATTGCTGGCTACTCACAAGTATGCCATGTAAGAATACTTCTGCTTGTATCAACAATGTTGCAAACGAGTGTATCGGCAGAGAACTTGCAGATGAGATCGTGTTCGCCCTTTTGTATTCCACTCGCAGTTTGCGATGTAAGTGGATGGCTTGCCGTCAGTCGATCTGTCTATCTGTACTGCTATAGCTACTGGCCAAGAAGGCGACTGTCCCTTATTAAATTTCGGAGTTCTTTGGAGGATTTTGGAAGAAAGTTGACAGTTCCTTTTGTGCTTCTTTTGAGGCGTAGTATTCTTGCTGTACATTAGTGCACGGCCTTACCTGATCTGAGCATTTAATTCTGAAAGTACATTGGATTTATGTGACGAAATAATGTTAATGTGTTAAATGTCGTCAAATGGGTAATGTGAAATAAAATCTGTGGTTCCAATGAAGTTCAATTTCGTTTTAAGAACATCACAATCGACACCTATAGTAAAGCACTGCAGTCTAGCACTGAATTCAGTGCTAGCCCCTCTAGAATGCAAACTTAAGCCAACAAAGTGTTGTTTCACGAGTGATTTACACTTACGTTTACCACAACAGGTGTTTGGGTCTTGCACCCTTTATGAACTATGAAGGAATACATTCTCAAACCGAAATCAGCGAAACACGGTCATCTCCGTCTTACATCCTAGCGTACTCTTTCACAGCTGAATCATAAATACTTACTAATTATCTTTATCTGGAAATCCGAAACTGCGCGGCGCGTGTCTTACTGACTGCACATCTCTGGAACACATACTACAGCATTTCTGTGTATAATTGCTCATTCATACCTAAACCCGTAAGGCAAGTCTCGCGCTACGCGGAATTGCGGGTATACAGCAAAAAAGTTTTGCTTAAATCTCTTGTCTTTAAAGAAAATTTTCTGTTGACTGGCAGTTCCTACCGGGCATACTTACGACTGTGCACGATGTATCCGTTGTTTCACAAAGCTTCGCATTGTGCCTGTTATTTGATGGAGAGCTTTCCCATTCCTGCGTTATTACCCATTTTTCATCTAAATCACAAAAATTTACAAGGAATGTGAGCTTGCTAACTAAACTGCACTTGCACAACTAGAAAACTGATGCCGCATTGCTTTCAACAGAGTTTAATAGCCTCCTAAACGAAGTCTTCCAGCAGTAACATAGGCGCAAGTGCGGAAAATATGAGTTCTTACAATAAATCAGTAACATGCATCACAATAGCGGTAGCGATCTGATGATAATATACACCGTCGCGAAGCAAATGTCACGTCAGCTGTAGTTTCGCAACGCTGTTGAAAAGAACGAATTCCAACTTAATAGGCACTGGAATTTCTGTCGGGGCATCGAAAGTGATATTTGTGGACGTTACATCAGGTTATCCAATGTAGGAAAAACAATTGGGGGTGGACACCACAGTATTTTTCTGAGATGAGCTGACGAGGACAATTCATCAATATTAGACATATTTCTTCAGCCGTATTGCACCTACCGAGAACTCACTTTTTCCATTACAGAAAGCAATGCACAAAATGATACATTGCTTTTGCAGAACCACAGGAACTTAGATCACCTAGTTGAAATAGCAGTGGACTTTTCCTGAAACGAGGAAGTCCCAATATGCGGTCACCATGCGTGCTATTTTGAAGCTGAGTAGCGCGCAACGAGGAAAATACAATTACCAGACATCCCCCTGGTAACAGATGGATGTGACACAGTAGCCAAAACTTTCACAGCTGCAACTAGTAGTCAAATACGAGGGCTATCCACAAAGTACATTACGTTTTGGAATTAAAAATAAAGTATCGGAAAAATTTTGTATTATATACAGATGAAAGCCACACTTAAAACTACTTTTTTACATAGTTGCCATTTAAATTAAGGCACTTATCGTAGCGATGGACGAGCTTGGAAATTCCTTCGTCGTAAAATTCGGCCGCCTGCGCCTTCAACCACGTGGTTACCTCTTCTTGAAGCTGTGCTCGTCATCAAAACGCTGCATAGCCAACCACTTCTTCATTGCTGGGAATAAGTGGAAGTCGCTCGGTGCCAGGTCGGGACTGTACGGCGGATGAGGAAATAACTCCCACTTAAAAGATTCGAGAACTTCACGAGTGGCATTTGCCGTGTGGGCCCGGGAGTTGTCGTGAATCAGCAAGATCTTTGAGCCCAACTTTCCCCTGCGCTTGTTTTATATTGATCTTCTGAGGTTGTGGAGAGTTTGGCAATACCTTTGAGAGTTTATTGTAGTGCCTCTTTCCAGGAAATCCACAAAAATCACACCTTTTCTGTCCCAAAAGAGGTAACCACGTGGTTGAAGGCGCAGGCGACCGAATTTTACGACGAAGGAATTTCCAAGCTCGTCCATCGCTACGATAAGTGCCTTAATTTAAATGGCAACTATGTAGAAAAGTAGTATTTAAGTGTGGCTTTCATCTGTATATAACACAAAATTTTTCCAATACTTTATTTTTAATTCCAAAACGTAATGTACTTTGTGGATAGCCCTCGTATTTGAGGGAAAAATTTTGCAGTTTTTTCCGGTATCAGTCTTGAATAAAATAATGTTAACATTAAATTTATGCACTGACTAACTACTGAGTTTAGATTGTAATAATATCTGCATCGCTCGTGGATCCATCCTACAAGCATTTCAAACTTTTCCCGCGTTTCTGACTGCTTATAAGATAATCATATTCACTTAACATGTTTCATGGCACTTAGAAAAAGCCACGACATTTTTCATATTGATTCCTTTCACATATAGCACTGCACAAATAGAACTCTCTCATTAATCAAACAGTAGCTTCCCTTTGGGCAATTCAGAAGAACTCGTCAGCTATTTCAGTTTTTATAAATGGAAAAGAATTACCTTTCGCCAACAGTGATATCTAAATCAGGGTGGCCTGTTAAAGATTTGAGTCAACTTCCACCGAGTGCATTAGAAAATCATTTTATCAGGTGGCCTGATCCAAGTTCAGTTACAATTGTTACTACAACGTTGAGTGAATGAGATGCTCTCCGTACAAATGAACGATAATCTGTAACTTCACTGTAGCTAGCTAACTGATCCATTGTCGAAAGATGCAAAATCTTCCGCGTTTTCTAACGGTGTAGGCACATAATCTACACATTCCTAGATTGCGATTCTGAAGAAATGTGTGTTGGATACGGTGCTAGCGACTTACGGAGCAATTCATGGCCCGATATGCCGAGGCTGCAGTTTGGGACCGCTGCCCTATGGCACAGGAGGAAGTGTGTGCAAGTCTTCTGTTACCTTGTCCTGCAAGGAGCCGGTCGGCCTCGCCAGTACTGAGCCTCCGGCAACTTGTTTTCGCAAGATCAAACTGTCCTCACCAACGAAACTTTCCAACGACTGGTGGCCATCCACTGATGCGAGGAGAGACCGAGTGAGAAATTGTCATTAAAGCTTTCCTCTCGCATTGTCCCCAAAACGCCCGATTCCGGGAAACTCCACAGTTGACTTTATTCTCGGATAGTAATACCGTCTGTAGACGTACAAAAATTCGTTTGCTTTGCTTAAAGTTGGTGTTATTTTCAGGCAGCACGTGAATACTTGCTTAGTTTACATCAAGTATGCAGATGACAAAAACGACAGAGTGCATTTACAATGTGGGGAAAGAATTCTGAAAACACGAAATACCATAGACAATGTGAGTGCATAAAAATCTTTCAGTGAGGCAGCTGTATGTTCGTAGTCCTCTGACAGGATATTTGTTTTGTTAAGGTACAACATACTGCAGCAGCCTAGTGATAATTCTTTTCAATGTCAATAAACTTAAACAGCCATATACTTTACGTTTTTATCCAAATAAACGAACTTATTGTACAGCGCCATAAAACACTGGATGAAGTGAATTCCAATTGTTATACAACGAATTCACGATATCCAGCGTTTAGGGTCTGAATACGACAAAATGAATTGCCGAAACTGATTGATTTCAGAGTAAAATAAAATCTTAGTACTTGGCTGTTTGTGAAGTTTATTGACATTGAAAAGAACTTACCAACCGATGTCCCTGGCCATGGTGTACCAACAGAGAAAATGATAATTCAGTTTTCTTAATGTTTTAGGGGACACGACGCCTTATGTTGCACGAGAAACAGTTATGGTACCGTCTGTTGCAATTTACGAAAGCAGTTTAAACTCTTAACAGCTAGGCCTTCAACTAAATCTGCTTTCATATACGAATAGAGCGCCACTTAGGATACCAGTACCAAGACAAAATATGATGGATGTTCCTGTGATGCCCTACACTGTACCAGTTCGACTATGATTCATGGGTCAAGTTGTTTCTTTTTCAATGTAGCCAGCTGTGATGAATCCAAACGTTTAATAAGATCGATTGTACAGAAAAGCTGAATTAAAATAGAGCGTTCAGAAAAGGTATCAAGTGGAGAACACAAGAAAACAGCAAATGATGGAACTAAACTTTAGTGCCTTACACTTCAATCGCTCATTCCTTAAAATTTCAGGTGGACACGAAAACTCTTCTCTAAAAACTATTGGCATCTTATTGTGCCCATGTAACTGAAAAAAGTGCGTTCAGCAACGTTCGCGATTGAAGCGTGGCACTTTGAAGTTTGTAACTCGTGTAATCCCTATCCTGCGTTCCCCCATTCTTTCGGTACAAAGGCAATCAGAGAGAGAGAGAGAGAGAGAGAGAGAGAGAGAGAGAGAGAGAGAGAGAGAGAGCCGTTACACTACTTATCCCTCGAAAGGGTACCTACACATTTCCAATGTATAAGTATCCTAAAAACATTTAACGTTCTTGAAGGAAGTGTCAAGCCCGAAACTGTTTGGTGGAATTACATTGTCAATAATTAGGGAGTGCCTGCAAACTTTACATCAACAATTGTTATAGAACCAAGGTCTACGTCTGCATTATGGACGAGTTTAACGTATTCTCAGTGTCGATATGAGGATCAACGGAGTACTAATTCTTGTGGGAAGCATACGGAGGATATGGCCGTGCCTCGTTTTAGATAGTAGTTTCAATAAACGACGAAGGAACTATAAGAGACTCGGCGACGGAAATTTTAACCATGTTATTCCTAAATAAGAGGCTAGTGCCTTTTCCATTGCTAAAGCTATATCGGCATTGGAAATTATAAAATGCACTGACATCTGGGGAAGTCATTTAACCAATAGACCAGAACCAATACCTTTAAATTCTATTTGGTTTCTAAACTCCGCCTTGTGCGTGATATAATGTATTTTGTTTTTTCGTCTATTCTCCAAAACACATTTCGGCACCCATGTCTCATTTTATGTGAATGTTTATACATTTCTGTAAAAGTATTACACAAATATTTACCTTGTGGATGAGGCTCCCTTTGTGTCCGTCTTCGCTTGCTAATAATTTCTATCATTATTATACAAAGTTTATAACTGTTTATTTTAGGCATGAAAACTAGAAAATGTGCATTTATTTTTTGATTGCTCGGGTGAAACTACATTGGTTGTTACGGTGAATTTGTACGGGTCGGCTCGTTGTTTTGCCTTTTCACCGTTTGACAGCACGTTAAATTTTGCCAGTTAACTAGTTTTCATGTATACTGCTCCGTTATAGTTACATCTGCATCTACTTGATTACTGCTATTCACAATAAAGTGCCTGGCAGAGGGTTCAATGAACCACCTTCATGCTATCTCTCTATCGTTCCACTCTCTAAGGGCACGTGGGAAAAACGAGCACTAAAATCTTTCTGTGCGAGCCCTGATTTCTCTTATTTTCTCGTGATGATCATTTCTCCCTATGTCGGTGGGTGCCAACAGAATGTTTTCCCAATCAGAGGAGAAAACTGCCGGCTGCGGTGGTCTCGCGGTTCTAGGCGCGCAGTCCGGAACCGCGCGACTGCTACGGTCGCAGGTTCGAATCCTGCCTCGGGCATGGATGTGTGTGATGTCCTTAGGTTAGTTAGGTTTAAGTAGTTCTACGTTCTAGGGGACTGATGACCGCAGCTGTTAAGTCCCATAGTGCTCAGAGCCATTTGAACAATTTTTTTAGAGGAGAAAACTGGTGATTGAAATTTAATGAGAAGACCTCGTCGCAACGAAAAACGCCTTTGTTTTAATAATTACCAATCCAATTCACGTATCATGTCTGTGTCACTATCTCGCCTATTTCGCGATAATACAAAACAAGCTGCACTTCTTTGCACTTTTTCGATGACATCCGTCAGTCCCACCTGATGCGGATCCCACAACGCACAGCAATACTGCAGAATAGGGCGGACAAGCGTAGTATAAGCAGTCTCTTTGGTAGACGTGTTGCACCAGCTAAGTGTTCTGCCAATGAATCGCAGTCTTTCGTTTGCTCTACTCACAATATTATCTATGAGATCGTTCCAATTTAGGTTATTTGTAATTGTAATCCCTAAGTATTTAGTTGAATTTAGAGCCCTCAGATTTGTGTGACTTAAGGCGTAATCGAAATTTAGCGGATTTCTTTTAGTACTCATGTGAATAACTTCACATTTTTCTTTATTCAGGGTCAACTGCCACCTGTCGCACCATACACATATCGTATCTAAATCATTTTGCAAGTCGTTTTGATCATCTGACGACTTTACAAGACGGTAAATGACAGCATCGACCACAGAACATCCTGCAGAAGACAAGGAAAAAATGAACAGGAACAGGTTGGCGGGGAATCCGCGAGCCGGATCGGCAGGTAGGCAGGAAAAGGCAGCAAAAGCGGCCATGACTCATACTGTGGGTCTCAGGAAACGCGTGAGCTGCACAGTAGAGCGGTAAGTGGGGGGAGAGGCAGGAGGAGTGCTCTGAGGAGGGGAGTGACGTAACGCGCGGGCGGATTACCCGAGTAACAGGTCTGGCGAGCATGCGGGGCCGGTGGGTGACGGCTGACGACTAACAGCCCACACCTGGCTTCGGATCGCGGAGTCCATACCTACACACTGCCCACCAGCTGCGGCAGGCAGCAAAACCTATCACCATCGGGATCTCTGAGTAAAGCAATTTTGCACAAAACTGACTGTCTCATGCCGCAGTAGTTTATTAGTAGCGGACGGCAACTCATTCCTCTGAGCAGAGTTCCATTTATTACAGAAGGTAAGCAAATTCGAATTATCTCGGTAGGTTAAAATTGATTCCGTATTTCTGGATTTCCGGAAGGCTTTTGACAGTGTACCACACAAGCGGCTTGTAGTGAAATTGCGCGCCTATGGAATAATGTCTCAGTTATGTGGCTGGATTCGTGATTTCCTGCCAGAGGCCGGCCGGAGTGACCGGCAGTTCTAGGCGCTACAATCTGGAGCCGCGCGACCGCTACGGTCGCAGGTTCGAATCCTGCCTCGGGCATGGATGTGTGTGATGTCCTTAGGTTAGTTAGGTTTAAATAGTTTAAAGTACTAGGGGACTGATGACCTCAGAAGTTAAGTCCCATAGTGCTCAGAGCTATTTGAACCCTGTCAGAGAGATTTCACTTCGTAGTAACTGACGGAAAGTCATCGAGTAAAAAAGAAATGATTTCTGGCGTTCCCCAAGGTAGCGTTATAGGCCCTTCGCTGTTCCTTATTGATATAAACGATTTGGGAGACAATCTGAGCAGCCATCTTAAGTTGTTTGCACATGACGCTCTCGTTTGTCGACTAATAAAATCAGGAGATCAAAACAAATTGCAAAACGATTTAGGGAAGTTATATGTATGGTGCGAAAATTGGCAATTGACACTAAATAACGGAAAGTGTGAGGTCATCCAGATGAGTGCTAAAAGGAATCCGTTTAACTTCGGTTAGACGATAAATACCTAGGAATTACAAATACGAACAACTTAAATTCGAAGGAACACACAGAAAATGTTGTGGGGAAGGCAAACCCAAAACTGTGTTTTATTGCCAGGATACTTAGGAAATGTAACAGATCTGCTAAGGAGACGGCGTACACTAAGCTAGTTCATCCTCTTTTAGAATACTGCTGCTCGGTGTGGGATCCTTATTAGATAGGATTGACGGACTACATCGAAAAAGTTCAAATAAGGACAGTACTTTTGTATTATCGCGAAATAGGGGAGAGAGCGCCAGATACAACACGCTAATTAGGGCGAAAATCATTACAACAAGGGGGGGGGGGGGGGGGGTCTTTCGTTGTGACAGGAACTTCTCACGAAATTTAAATTCCAACTGTCTCAGAGTGTGAAAATATTGTGTTGGCGATCACCTACAGAGGGACAGATGGTCATCAAAGCAAGTACGGTAAGACTGAAGCGTTCTTTTCGACAGTGGAACGGTAGAGAAACAGCTTGAAGGTGATTCAATGAACCCGCTGCCAAGCGGTTAATTATGAATTGCAGAGTAATCATGTAGATGGATACGAAAACACAAGTACCGCTAGGTATATGAGGCAAGTGTCTGTGGTCACTTGTTGGTCAGCGTAGATGTGTTCCCGCGAATATGAGCTTTTGCAATCGCTGACCCGTAAGAGCAGCGTGTCTGTATAAAATTATATTTAAAATCGGGAAAACCACTGAAGAAACACACCAAATGACGTAAGGTTTTTGGAGACATTTTCGCCAGACAGAATTAGGAGTAGTGTATCTGAAAAAAATTAATATTGTCTTATCATGAGGAGCGCCGGTCAATAATAGTTCACTAAGTCGAGATCCGATTCCTCGATCATAGACACATCGTCGAAGATCTACGCAACACCATGCGAGTAAGTTATCGTACCTGCGAGCGTACTGTCTGAAAAATTAACAAGAGAAAGAGTGCGAAACTGGCTTCAAGACAATCAGAAGCAACATCACGTGGATGTCTGCAAGGAACAAACAACTGCTTTTAGGCGATGCAAATTTCCCTTCAAACGTTGTCATTGGTGACTAAAGTTGGCCTATGGGAATGACCATGAAAGTACGCGGCAATTGTCGCAACATAAGGGTCCTCTTAATTCGACCATATACAGGGTGATTCACGAAGATACGCAAATATTTTAATGTGTTATTCTACAAATGAAACTAAAGAAGAAAGTTCATATAAACATAGATCCGCAATTTAGTTACGGAGTTAAGGCTAATAAAATATTTAGCCGGAAATTTAGCTATTTTGTTAATATGAAACCATCGCAAAAACTGTACGAGGTTAAAGTAAAGCACTGTTTCCATTTATTTAGTTGTTATTGATCTAGTGAATCTAATAAAACATGTCCCTGACGTGCATCTGCACAAGTTTTCCAGAAAATCCAGAGAAGCAATTTCGTAAAATTTAATTTATTAACTACTTGGCCTAATTTGTTTTTTTTTTAATTCCAGACAATTGCACAGAGTTTTCAACAGAATGAGATTTTCACTCTGCAGCGGAGTGTGCGCTGATATGAAACTTCCTGGCAGATTAAAACTGATTGCCCGACCGAGACTCGAACTCGGGACCTTTGCCTTTCGCGGGCAAGTGCTCTACCAACTGAGCTACCGAAGCACGACTCACGCCCGGTCTCACAGCTTTACTTCTGCCAGTATCAGCGCACACTCCGCTGCAGAGTGAAAATCTCATTCTGGAAACATCCCCCAGGCTGTGGCTAAGCCATGTCTCCGCAATATCCTTTCTTTCAGGAGTGCTAGTTCTGCAAGTTTCGCAGGAGAGCTTCTGTAAAGTTTGGAAGGTAGGAGACGAGATACTGGCTGAAGTAAAGCTGTGAGACCGGGCGTGAGTCGTGCTTCGGTAGCTCAGTTGTTAGAGCACTTGCCCGCGAACGGCAAAGGTCCCGAGTTCGAGTCTCGGTCGGGCACACAGTTTTAATCTGCCAGGAAATTTTCAACAGAAGTTTTACAGAATTTAATTTTGGAAAAATGATGGTAATAACATTAACCGAAACTGTATGAATGTGTCAGGTAATTACTTTTATTATCATAGCACACGTGAATTCATACTAAACCGTAAAAAAGCAAAGCTCAGTGTTAAGGGAGTTGTACAGTATAAATACAATTTCACAATAAATGTTCAAAAATGTCTCCACCGAGTTCAACAACATCCATAATATCTTCCTCATTGTCTTCACGTATCCAGCGCACGTACTGATTATAACCTGTCTCCCGTAACATTCGAAATACTCCACTAATGCTTCATGCATTCGGAATCCTCCGAGTTGGATAACGTACGCGATATTCTTTAACTGCAGCCGTAGCATTACCATCATTTGCCATAAATAGACACCATGCCGGCGTATTCTTCTGTCGTAAATTTGAAAGGCATCCCTATTACATAAATAATCTATAACAGTTACTACGTGGTTTCGCTTAAACATACTTATGTTCTTTAACTGAACAATGCAGAAAAACTCTTTCAAGGTTAGGAAACGACTGAAACAACTCATTAACGGTTGTCAACAATGACATTAACGTTTCTATTGTGTAAATGGAAAGTAAACAAATTTACTTGTATAATACTCTTTCCTTCTCTGGAAGTTCTGGAAAACTACTGCAGATACACGTCAGGGACATGTTTTATTAGACTCAGCAGACTAATAATAAAATAAATGGAAATCGAGCTTTGCTTTAACCTCGTAGTTTTGCGATGGTTTTATAGTAGCGAAGTTGCTAAATTTCATGTTAAATCTTATTAGTCGTAACTCCGTAACTAAGCATTTGCGGACCTACGTCTATGTAAACCTTTTCTTTAGTTTTAGAAAAACATGTTAAAATATTTGCATATCTTCGTGAATCACTCTGTATGCCGATTTTCGTACAGCTGCAGGGCGTGATACCTGGAACCTTAACCTACATCACTGTATAGATGGTTTCAAAATTTCGATCCATCCCTGGGAACATCTCCCAGACTATATTCCCCGAAAATCAGCTGAAAAATTTGGAAATTAATATTAGTAAAATATTTGGTGGGTAAGTAGGGATGAGGTAATGACCCCTTCCCCTCCTTTGGATACGCGTATAAGAATAAGCAGCAACGGTCTGCCCGGATGGTAGCGCCCTGGCGGAAGAGACTGCACCGAGAGACGGCGCGACCTCTGCCTTGCTGGGATAACCTGCCCTGCCCTGCCCTGCCATGCCATCCCGCGAACCGCTGGGCTTGTTCACCCGCCAACCGGGATTACGCGGTCGGCCGCCTAGGGCAGTAAGCCGTAAACAATACGGCAGGCGAGCGAGCGAGCGGGCGACCGAGACGGTTATTGGCCGATCTGCGCCACGGCGTTTAAGCCGCTCCAGTCTGGAATCAACAACAGCATACGGTCTCTCCCCCATGAGCTTTACGATTCCACTGCCCTGCTACAATTATCCATAAAACTACGGGCGTTCATTATTATGCGCGCGCGCGGGCGTAGTGTCAGTCTTTTTTACCCCTTTGACACACACGAAATTTTGTAAGGTACGCTAGCTCTGCTGTGGGGCGATCAGTTTGGTTGGAAATTAAAACATTCCGTACGCCAAGATCGCAGTGTCTGCTGCTGCTACCTATATGCTAAAGCCGTCGGCACACGGACCGTGCATCCGGACGTTGGGCGTAGAGCGTGCCGAGTTTGACGTCATAGCGTGGAATAACATCTTCGGGAGTCTTTCCGAACGTGCAGAGCAATATCTGGCATGTCAGATATTATGAGTGTGCGGCTGAGCGTTGGCCAATGAGATGGAACGTCACCTACGTCACACGCACGCCGTCTCCCTTCAGTACAGAGTTATGAGGCGCCATATTGGCATTATTTCAAGCCTGTATACAGGGTGTTACAAAAAGGTACGGCCAAACTTTCAGGAAACATTCCTCACACACACAAATAAAGAAAAGATGTTATGTGGACATGTGTCCGGAAACGGTTAATTTAAATTGTTAGAGCTCATTTTAGTTTCGTCAGTATGTACTGTACTTCCTCGATTCACCGCCATGATTTCATACGGGATACTCCACCTGTGCTGCTAGAACATGTGCCTTTACAAGTACGACAATATGTGGTTCATGCACGATGGAGCTCCTGCACATTTCAGTCAAAGTGTTCGTACGCTTCTCAACAACAGATTCGGTGACCGATGGATTGGTAGAGGCGGACGAATTCCATGGCCTCCACGCTCTCCTGACCTCAACCCTCTTGACTTTCATTTATGGGGGCATTTGAAAGCTGTTGTCTACGCAACCCCGGTACCAAATGTAGAGACTCTTCGTGCTCGTATTGTGGACTGCTGTGATACAATACGCCATTCTCCAGGGCTGCATCAGCGCATCAGGGATTCCATGCGATGGAGGGTGGATGCATGTATCATCGCTAACGGAGGACATTTTGAACATTTCCTGTAACAAAGTGTTTGAAGTCACGCTGGTACGTTCTGTTGCTGTGTGTTTCCATTCCATGATTAATGTGATTTGAAGAGAAGTGATAAAATGAGCTCTAACATGGAAAGTAAGCGTTTCCGGACACCTGTCCACATAACATATTTTCTTTCTTTGTGTGTGAGGAAGGTTTCCTGACGTTTTACAGGTATGTGGGTGACGGCAGCGCGGTTACGCGCCGCTTAATCACCAGAGCGCGTCATCCGGCCAGTAAGCTCTCTGTGTAACAGCTGACACGGAGGGCAACGCCTCGCAGGGCCGTCCACGCCCATTCTACCGCACCTACGCTAGAAACCAATAAACCTTCAAAATCGGCGAAAATCTGCTGCAATAAGGATTTTTCCCCCTCCGGTATCAGACTCTGCGGACCACGCGATGTCGACCGTCACATTGTCTTCCTCTCCCACGTGCTGCCATGCGGAAGCGGTAGGGAGGGGCGTGGGACCAGCACGCCGTTCTCCTGAACGCTGTCGACTTTTCAGACCGTGGGGCCACTACTTCACGTTCCTCAAATAGCATCACGAGACTGAGTACGCCCCGTTCCAGTCCTCTGATCACGGACCGGGAATTGCACCCGCGGCCTCCGCATGGGAGTCAGACGCGCTATCCACTGCTACGGAGACGGAAGGAATCAGAAATTTACACAAATTTCTTATATGAATAATTTTAACGTGATCGGGCTGTAAAGACAATAACGATGCAAATGCTGAGTGCCTGGACAACAAGCAGTGATACTACACTTAGTTTCTTGAGTGATAGTGTAATGTTTTCTCAATCGAAAGCGGCAGGGTCCGAGCATGTGACAATGTAAAAAACCTCTGGAGTGCTACCTCCCTTTGAGTACTGAAAAACTATACTGAAGTAGTACTAGAAGTACGAAAACAAATAGTAAAACGACGACGACAGAATAGTGTTGGGAACCAAAACTTGGCAAAACTGTATTTCTGATGAATTTGAAGCAGATGGTACCATCGACGATACACTGGGTATCTCAAACAAATGCACTTACGTGCTGACTGTTTTTCCAATTGTAACTAATGCAATATAATGGCAGGAGAACTTACCTTTGAAGAAAAGAGAGAGAGTTTGCCCGTAAGTATTATTGGGAAACTGAAAACGGGACGAAGTACAAAGACGGTTCGGAATGGAGTTCGATGAACCTCCACAAACGCACCCCAACACTGCTCGCATCAGAGATAAATTTGAAGCAGATGGAACCGTTCACAATGTAGACAAGAAACGTTATGGACGACCACGAACGTCCACCAGCCCTAGAAAATAATAGCAGTTGCGGGAAACCCTCATTTGATCCCACGGAAATCGATACGACAAACGGCTCGGGAGACGTATCTCAAGAGTGTGTTCATTGTATCTTGAAGCGTTTGTGCTGAAAATGTTACATACCAACAATAATCCATACTCTCAGTGAAGACGATCTCCACCCAAGAGTTCAATTCTTCGAATTGTACCCGGCAATATGTTCAGAAGACACACGGTTTCCACACAAAATTGCCTGGAGCGATTAGGTCAACTTCAAATTAAATGGTACAATTATTCGGCATAACTGTACCTACTAGGGTTCTGTAAATCCCCATGTTACAGAAGACGAGATTTACTTTAAGTAAAACGGAGCACGTCCCCATTACCATCACAATATAAGAGCTCACCTCGCTGCAGTTTTCCCTAACACATGGATTGGAGCAAGGGATAGCATTGATACCCTGCGCGTTCCCCAGACCTCACGCTAATGGACTTTTTTTTGGGGATACTTCAAGAACGCAGTTTATCGCACAAAACCCAGAACAATTGATGCACTGAAATTGGAAATTGAAGACAATGCCGCGAGGTTCCGTAAGTACTGTGGCGTGACGTTTGCGAATACACTGATCAGCTTTGTCTGGATAATGAAGGCCATCAATTTGAACATTTGCGAACATGGTTCTTTAAAAACATTTTTTTCTCTAATTCAAGCATTTAAAGCTGTGTCTGTGTTCATAAACAAAGTTTTATATTCAACGTGTAAGTACCTTCTTTAGACACACCGTACATAAGAAAATAACGAGGAGATCACAAGCAGTTATAGTACGTTTCACTGCCACTAAATCATAAAAATTCGTGAGTCTTCGAGCACACGATAGTGGGGTCCACCAGTGAAGTGAGTTCGGCAAGCTCCAAAAAAGGAAAGCGAACATTCCGAGATTACGGCAAGATGCGAATGAGGACCACCCAGAACGATTACTGACAGTATGGCACTCTGGTTCACACGGATGATCAGGTAATAGGGAAAGTGACGTGATAAACGAGGCGCAATCCCAACTGCTTAACACTGGGAAACCATTATAGCTGTGTACTGGATTTCTGTTAACTCGGTATTTAGATTGACAAGGAGGCGACTACCAAAGGTTACCGTGCAGTCTCGTTTATCACTACTCGCTGTTATATGGAGACTAACTGCCAAGGTATATCTCGATACTTTCCAAACGCTTGTTTTTCACTGCTACTCGAGAATGATTTGGAGAGAACAGATTGCGGATAGGTGGCGCCACGTGGGAATGTGGGTCGGCTGAGCAGCGTGCCGCAATAGTCCGCGCATTCGTGATTAACATTAGGCCAGGGTGGCGCAGGTGATCACGGGTTCCAATCACGGTCCGGGGCATATTATCACTCGTCGCCGCCGATTCCGCGTAAAGTCCCGATGCAACTGACATCAACAGTCCCATTCCCCGCCCCCCTTCATCTTCAATTTAGACGGATGAGATTTTACTTACTATACTCCGTTCACCATAAGAATAAACCTGATGTAAACTAACACAAACGTGATGACTGGTAAGCAGCCATAAGCTCCCGTGCACTGGTTTTGTTCCGCTCTTGGAAGTAGGTCCAACTTAAGTATGATATCTTATTACTATGACACTGTAAATTAAACTTTAAGACATACAATGTATTAACAGCCTTCAACGTTTTTCCTAATCATACTTCAGCTACATAAGTTTTATTTCAAAAATCTTGTATAGTCACAGTCTCTGCAAGCGCTACTTGTGTTCTGATTGCCTCGCTGTTCATATGTACCGCGAAATTGGATGACACTGCTTTCTGCTTCGTAGTGCAACACGCATGCGGAACACTGTTCATGGATAGAAACAAGTTGTTCTTTACGTTTCCTCACAAGAGTACTGAGAAAAAGCACTTGAGGTTTTCAAGAAACAGTGTTTTCTAAATATAGGCGTGGGTATTATATTGGTGGCGTAGTCGGCAACGTCGTAGATTAATAATCGGTTGGGCTAGTGAGCATCTGTTCGAATCCCGTTGTGGTCTACAATTTTTTTGTTCGGTTTGAACACTTGAATCATTTAAATATGAAATTTATATATAGTAATTCACTCATACATAACCTTTTTTTTTTAGAAAAATGCACGTCTTCTAATTTCTAATTACATAGCTCAAGCAAAATTCTGGATTTCATTGCAAATACACAGTCTTAATAATCGATGTTTCATAAATTATTGTTAAAGATTTTGACGTTAATGAAACATTACACAATTTAACTTTACATAAAAAAATAAAGCGCTTCATTATATACGAACGTCCTATCATTCTGATGCCTTAACACGAAACAAATACTGTCTCAAATACGTGGGCGTGACGTGGACAAGGCCTCTACAAATGGGTCACGCCTTCGAATGCTTTGCAATACGGTATCAATCGTGCGGCAGTAGCTTTCGGTGAGGCGGAAACGACCAAACCGACATCGATGGCGTAACCGCCGTTATCAAATTAATGGTTCTCACTCATTCCCTGGCTGATAGGGACACAATTAAGCGCTAAGTATTTAGTTGCGTGGGAAACGCGACACCTGCAATTCTTAGTCAGACCATTACGTCTGCACGAGCTACAATTTCTCTGAAATTTATCAACCCATAATCTTATCATGATGGGTGCTTAGAGATGCACGCTATATATGAAACGACAATCTGTTCTGAGTCATGTTCCCCTGCACAAGAGGTGAAGAGTTGGAGGCAACATGAATATAAAGAGCGCATTTCTAAGTCACATAATAATTCTGCATTGAAACTGGGTACCTAAGTAAAGGAAATGTCTAAAAGTGGAATTCACAGAGTCCGGTTTTGAATGGGAATACCTTGTGGATATGTAGAACACTTGAGAACGTATAAGTAACACACAGAAAGACCGTTACAGATAAAAAATACGTGGTGATGAAAGAAACTTATAGTTCTGTATATTTCAAGCAATGTTGGTACTTAATGGATTTAGGGAAGACTGGAGAGATGGTTGTCACTTAAGGAAATGCAGATGTTATTCTCATAAAAGAAAAGATATTTTAATGAAACAACTTAATTTTCGGAAACAATCTGACTTATTCTAATAATAATAATAATAATAATAAAATAACAATAATAATAATAATAATAATGGCCGGGTCCAAGTCTTTCATTTGGACGCCACTTGGGAGGTTTGAGTGTCCTTAATGTACACCCCCTCATCCAACCGGCGAAAGAGCACCTACAGTTCAACGTGGAATACGACCCACGTGTCGTTTCTGGCGGCTCCTCACATCGTTGAGAGGTGAAGGCAGACTGCGGTTGCGACTGCCTGCAATATACGTCGGTGAAAAAAATGCTAATAAACTAATGAAGTTGTATTTCTTTGAAAGCATCCGTTTAAATTTAAAAATTCAACTCCATTACTTTACCAGCATTTTTTTTTTCAAGCATATGTAGTTGACTATCAGAACACTTATCTTTGGACAATGACAGAAGTCAAATCCATTAACTCACTGAATTTAATCAGTGAAATAAAGGTCTTTAAAAATACAGCATTACAACTATATTTTAGACTGGTGGACTACGTCATCATTGTTAACAGAACATAACAATATGTATAGTAAGGAAAAAGGGTACGACAAAATGACCTTGTTTCCTACAGCATGGGTAGCATTTGTGATATCACTGTCCCATCCGCTTAGAGCTTGGTAGACCCGAATTCCACAAAAAGGTGTACCGAAACCAGAGTTTTCATCTATTCCAAACTATTCGAGGTATAGTGGTTACCATTGTTGCGTCTAGGTCACCGGGTCCTGGCTTCGATTCAAGGCTTCGTCGAAGATTTGTTTCGCTCGGGAGCTAGGTATTATTTCATCTCACCACCACTGAACAGTCGCCAGAGTGGCCTTAGACTTGCACCACGCGCCCGGAGAACCGCAGACGGCAACTCCCGGCCAATAATGCCGTACGATTATTGATTATTCTCGGTAAAAAGATGCTGCTTTCTTTTCTCCCATGTAATTTTCAGATTCATCTAGGAATTGCGGTTCCCTTTCATTGGAACTGCAAGAATCTGAGTCAATAAGTTTCTTCGATGTTTGTCTTTTCTGTTATGTAGTGGCTTTCAATTATTTTGCACTTGTCTGGATTTTTTGACTACTTTTTTCTCATTTCCGTTCCATATTTTACGTATTTCCTCATTGGTGTCGATGTGAACACTTCTCAGCGGTGTTCGACTTTTGTCGTTTTGAAAGGTGCTTTTTAACTGAACTGGAAACTAAGTTCACTGGTACTGCAATGCAACTGCTAATAACTGGGATATTTAGTTCCAGCTCTAACTGACGCTGCGGACTAGGTGACATGATCGTGTCAGGATTTTAAAGTTACCAAGGTTGCAATATTAAGCCTCGATGAGATGTTGACAATCATCAATGTTAAGTGGAACGTCTGGTGGATTTTAAAACATTGCGTCCACTAGGAAGTGCCCCATTAAACCCAGTAAATTTAATTTCTTTACAAATAGATTAGATGGGTAGATCACGTAACTAATGAGGTATTGAATAGAATTGGGGAGAAAAGGAGTTTGTGGCACAAGTTGACTAGAAGAAGGGATCGGTTGGTAGGACATGTTCTGAGGCATCAAGGGATCACCAATTTAGCATTGGAGGGCAGCGTGGAGGGTAAAAATTGTTGAGGGAGACCAAGAGATGAATACACTAAGCAGATTCAGAAGGATGTGGGCTGCAGTAGGTACTGGGAGATGAAGCTTACACAGGATAGTGTAGCATGGAGAGCTGCATCAAACCAGTCTCAGGACTGAAGACGACAACAACAACAACCACCACCCAAATAGTAGCTTACCCGTTTTCAGATATACTCGTACTTCGCTATATTTCGAGTACAGCTGATACTACTGTTTGGCTTTCATGTTCTCAAGGTTACTATACCAGTTGTAGCCTTCCAGCAAATATAAAATGAACGTTTGTTGCATACATTTCGAAGCCATTTTCACAATTCAGTTTACACAACACAACAAATCGTGCAAAATAAAGTTTGGTATGCACACATACGGACATAAAGGACAAAAATAAACAAAATCTGCCAGTGACTACACGGCACAACCAGTTTGCGCAATAAAAATGTAATTTCAGTAGATTCGACAGTACAATGAGGTGGCAGTAATTAGAGACCGATAAGGCACGTACACAGATGGCGGCGCACAAGGTAAAGAAGGGCGGATCATTGGCAGAGCTGTCATTCTTAAGTGATACACGTGAAAAGGTTTCCGACGTGATTATGGCCGCACGAAGGGAATTAAGAGTTCGAAGGCGAAGCGGTCGTTAGACCCAGACGCACAAGGCATTCCATTTCGGGAATCATTAGGAAATTCATTATTCCGAGATCCACTGTGTTATAGAGTGTCGAGAATACCAAATTTCAGGCATTACCTCTCACCATGGACAATGCAATGGCCGACGGCCTTCACTTAACGACAGAGCAACGGCGTTCACGTAGGGTTGTCAGTGCTAACAGACAAGCGACATTGCGTGAAATAACCGCAGAAATTAATATGGGACGAACGATGAACGTGTCCTTTAGGACACTGAGGCGAAGACTGGCGTTTTGGGCTATGGCAGCAGACGATCGACGCGAGTGACTTTGCTATCAGCACGACATCGCCTGCACAGCGCCTCTCCTTGGCTCGTGACAATGTAGGTTGGAAAACCGTGGACTGGTCAGATTAGTGCTGTTTTCAGTTGATAAAAGCTGATGGTAGGGTTCGAGTGTGGCACAGGCCCACGAAGCCATTCACCCGGGATGTCAACAAGGCACTGTGCAACCTGGCGGTGGCTCCATAATGGTTTGGCCTGTGTTTGGATGGAATGGACTGGGTCCTCTGGTCTAAATGAACCGATCATTGACTGGAAATGGTTATGTTCGGCTACTTTAAGACCATTTGCAGCAAACAATGGAATTTTTATGGATGACAATACGCCACGGCACCGGTCCAGGATTCCTCGTGATTGGTTTGAAGAACATTTCTGGACAATTCGCGTGAATGATTTGGCCAACCAGATCACCCGACGTGAACGTCATCAGACATTTGTGGAACATAATCTAGAGATCAGTTCGTGCACAAAATCCTGCACTGGCAACAATTTCGCAATTACGGAGGGCTGTAGAGGTAGCATGGCTCAATAATTCTGAAGGGGACTTTCAACGACTTCAGTCCACGCCACGTCGAGTGGCTGCGCTACGAGGGACAAAAGGAGGTGCGACTCGATATTGGGAGGTATCCCACGACTTTTCTCAGTATATCTTGTAGCAATAAAAGTGGACAACCTTGTATTTTGCTCATAGATAATTTGCACAATACGAAATATTGCACGATATTAGTGAGGCCCTAGGGCTCGCTTTAGGCGGCAAGAGAATGTTGCTGCCGAACACACTTCATTTTCATTACCATGAAGAGTAGGTACAATTTTTGTCAGCTGCGAGGTAACAACCATTCGTCACACCTGACACGTCAACGAGAAGCAGCGAGCAGGTTTGCAAGCAGGCAGCTTCGTTCTGTGTCCGGATTAAGACCGGCATAGTTCCGGCCGCAGCGCCGGCCTTCGCCAGCATGAAGGTGCACTCTGCGGCACGAGTCGCCGCTAGCAGGCTGCCGGGCGGCCCTGCCCTCGTTCCAGAGTTTCACAGCTGTGTGGCCACGGTTAGTGCAGGGCTCTCTCCTGTTGTCTCTACACACCCCGCTAACCTAAGTACGTCACAACCGTCGTATGCAGTGAGACACTACATTCGTACAACGAGGTCTTGACACTTTTGGGTGCAGGTATTTTAATAACCCAACTGATGTCGCATTGGTGCCTGGATTTATTTCCTTCCTGGTCCACGAGGTCAGTAAGGAGGAAAATAAAATGAGTCGACTCTAAGAATGAAAACGTTACTTTCTTCATAAAATGTGCAGTCTCCACTATTAACACAACATAGAATTACATTGGCCAAAACCCTCTACTCAAGGAATTGTAAATACTTCACGTTCTTGAGCAATCATCATCCCACGCTTGCCCTGTGTTGACCTGTATCAAACTGAATACTGTTGAAATATCGGCGAGTCTATGAGACCAGCAGTGCAATTAGCGTGGGGAATTTGTTACCACTTCGCGTAAGACAATGATTCGTAAGGATGAAAAGTCATATTAAAGAAGTTACGGGGTTGGAATTGCACTGCAAAGCTTTCATAGTGCCATTTATAGACATTACAGAGAGAGTCTTTAAGGCGACTAGTGAAAGCAACGGACACTTATGTCTTGGCGGGTGACTTGTGTCCCGCTTTGCTAAGGCTTGCATCGGGGATCTCAGTCGACTTGTCGCGATTTTTCAACAGGGTGAGGCCGAGCTAGTGGAACTGCAATCGCGTCAGTCTGCGGTGGTCACTAGAGAACACGGCTCAAAGAACGAAATTACCTCAACCAATGTTTTAGTTTCACGTTTCACTACTATACACACATTATGATGGTAGGAGGCTCTGTTGATTCTAATAAGCTACCCGAGTGTCAATAACGTCAACGTATTTTTGGCTGCTTCAGTCGATTAGGTAGTTCTGTTGTGACTCATCTGCGTAACCGATTCATCTCAGAGATCATTATTTTCGAAACTTAAAACTAAAGAAACAAGAAGCGACACAATTCAACTCTGGCTTTACAACATGGGCGTAAAACGTGCCATTTCCGTAATTTGAGGAAAAAACTTCGTTTTTTAAGTTAAATAACTGACATAGCTTTTTTACATATAGACTTACAATCTGAATTTGACACACTTTTCGGTGGCCACCGCTACCCAGCTACATTTAACATCCCACAGCTATTAAGGAACAATAAAGTGTTTATTGGCTCGGAGTAGGCGGTCGGAGGTGTAAATTGACATCAATGGAGACTGTAGTAATAGTGATAGGTCCTGTATGGGCTGATCAATGTCACTGACAGCGCGGAATTGAAACTGAAAAAAATTAATATGGCCCCACGAACATCTACATGGTTATTCTGCAATTCACACTTAAGTGCCTGGCAGAGGGTTCATCGAACCATTTTCATACTACTGCTCTACCATTCCACTCTCGAATGCCGCGTGGGAAAAAGGAACGCCTAAATCTTTCTGTTCGAGCTCTAATTTCTCTTATTTTATTATGATGATCATTTCTCCCTACGTAGGTGGGTTCAACAAAATATTTACGCATTCGGAAGAGAAAGTTGGTGACTGAAATTTCGTAAATACATCTCGCCGCAAAGAAAACCGCTTTTGTTTCAGTGACCGCCACCCCAACACGCGTATCGTATCAGTGACACTCTCATCCCTATTGCACGTTAACACGAAACGGGTTACCCTTCTTTGCACTTTTTCGATGTCCTCCGTCAATCCTACCTGGTAAGGATCCCACACCGCGCAGCAGTATTCTAGCAGAGGACGGACAAGTGTAATGTAGGCTGTCTCTTTAGTGGGTTTGTAGCATCTCCTAAACGTTCTGCCAACAAAGCGCAGTCTGTTTCGCCTTCCCCATAATATTATCTATGTGGTCTTTCCAATTTAAGTTGCTCGTAATTTCAATTCCTAGGTATTTAGTCGAATTAACAGCCCTTAGATTTGTGCGATTTATCTTATACCCAAAATTTATGTGCTTTCTTTTAGTACCCATGTGGATGACCTCGCACTTCTTTCTTTAGTGCTAACTGCCACTTTTCGCACCACACAGAAATTCTCTCTAGATCACTTTGTAACTGGAATTGATCGTCTGATGATTTTACTAGATGGTAAATTACAGTGTCATCTGCAAACAATCTAAGGGGGCTGCTCAGATTATCACGTAGATCATTTATATAAATCAGGAACAGCACAGGGCCTATGACACTACCTTGCGGAACGCCAGATCCTCGTCTGAGAGGAAATCACGACTCCAGTCACACAACTTAGACGATACACCATATGCACGCAATTTGATTAATAGTCGCTTGTGAGGAACGGTATCAAAAGTCTTCTGGAAATCTAGGAATATGGAATCGATCTGAGATCCCTTGTCGACAGCACTCATTACTTCATGGGAATAAAGAGCTAGATGTGTTGCACGAGAACGATATTTTCTGAATCCGTTTTGGTTATGTATCAATAAGTCATTTTGTTCAAGGTGATTCATAATGTTAGAGTACAGTATATGTTCCAAAATCCTACTGCAAATTGAGGTTAGTTATATGGGTCTGTAAATCAATGGGTTACTCTTATTTCCTTTCATGAATATTGGTGTGACCTGTGCTACTTTCCAGCCTTTAGGAACAGACCTTTCGTCCAGTGGGTGGTTGTTTATGACTGCTAAGAAAGGCGCTACTGTGTCTGCACACACAGAGAGGAACCTGATTGGTATACCATCTGGACCGGGAGACGCCTTTCTTCAGTGATTTGTTTCGTAACACCTAAGATATCTACTTTTATGTCACTCATGCTAACAGCTGTTCTGGTTTCAAATTCTCCAATATTTACTTCGTCTTCTTTCGTGAAGGAATTACGGAAAACATTATTTAGTAACTAGCTTTAGTGGCACCATCATCGGTAACATTTCCATCGCTATCGCGCAGTGACTGTATTGACTGTTTTTTTGCCACTGATGTACTTTACATACGACCAGAATCTCTTTGGGTTTTCTACAATATTTTGAGACAATATTTCATTGTGGAAACTATTAAAAGCATCTCGCATTGACGTCCGCACTAAATTTCGAGCTTCCGTGAAACTTAGCCAGTCTTGGGGATTTTGCGTTCTTCTGAATTTGGCAAGGTTTTTTCGTTGCTTCTGCAACAGTGTTCTGACATGTTTTCTGTACCATGGAGGATCAGTCCCGTCTCTTATAAACTTATGCGGTATGAATCTATTTCTGTCGATACTGTATCTTTGAATTTGAGCCTTATCTGGTTTACACGTACATAATCAGCTTGGAAGGAATGGAGACACTCTCAGGAAGGCATCAAGTTAATTTTTATCTGCGGTTTTCAATATTTATATTTTGCGTTTATTTTTAGTGGTTTTGGTTGATATGGTTTTGAGCCTCGCTGTAATGACCTTGTGTTCACTAATCCCTGTATTTTCATGACGCTCTCTATTAGATCAGGATTATTTGTGGCTAAGATGTCAAGCGTGTTTTCGCAAACATTTACAATTCGTGTGGGCTCCAACTAATTGTTCAAAGTAATTCTCAGAGAAAGCAGTTAGTACAATTTCGGAAGATGTTTTCTGTCTACCACTGGCTTTGAACATGTAATTGGCAGATCAAACAGAAATAAAGACACTAAAAATAATTATTGATTCAGATACTATGAATTTCCCAGTTTAAATGTTTATTGCCAGCGTAGTGTGTTGTGAACGCACATTAAAATTTAACATTATTTGACATCACAGTTGCTTGGTAATCGTTGAAAAATACAGACTGACATAAATAACTTTTAGATCGAAATCTTCACCTACTGCACCGGCATCACGGATGCCATCCCAGTCTGACTACGCAGTCCGAATTCCAGGTACAAGGATACAAAGACCTCTGCATATACTAAAACACCGAAGGGACACACTCAAGGGGTCCCTTTCATAGAGCGTTCCGGGTTATCGCCAAATCGAGACATGCCTTTTGTCGAACTGCAAGCTAAAGAGTAATTCAGCCATTAGGACGAACGTAGTCTTTAGACATGTAGTACAAGCTGTATATTTACGTTCCCGCTGCAAACACTCCCTCTTGTGGAGATCTTTGGGATATCCACCTTTGTAAGGCTTCCTGTACGCCACGGACTTAGTATCTCCCCAACTGTTCCCGCTTCCGTAACGGAGGTCGCGAACGGACGTCGGTTCGAAGAAATTTACACTATCAGTACTTGATCGGCAACGAGAAGAATGGCTGTGGCGTAAACTTGCTCATCACCGGACTTTGCAGCAATTTTCTGGATTCCATTCCTAAATTCCTCGCCGTGTGTCATAGACTTATGGCGCAAGACACTAAGGTGACTCATCCGTCGGATAAGAACCTTTAAGATGGTTGCCCTCTTGGTGCTATTTGAGAGTAGGTTATTTTCCGACACCAGGTTTCACCCTGAACTTTCTTTCATCAAAATACAATATGAATTGGACACCATACTATACACGCATCCACATAAATTGTACTGACACATTAGACAAACTCCCACACTACATAAAGGAAAACTGCCATTGCGCGCAAATATCGAAAAATCTTATTTCACCCTTGTGGTCTCCCAGACAACCATGCTACAGCAAATTTTTCCCCTCTCCCACGACTGAAATGAGTCAGTGACGAAGTCCCATATATATGAATGTGTAACAACCAATATCGGTCATGGAACCTACATCACTGACCTTTGTTAAAACTAGCGGATGCCAATGTGGCATAGAAGCTGTGGCTATCGTCAATGAACAAAAAAATTCTACACTTAATCACATAGCCATCTCAAGTGTACCAGTTACCTCCAACGCGTTAATGGTCGCGAATCTCATTTCTGAAGACAAAACAAAGAGGTGGTGGTGGCACAGTTTCAAAGACACTATGCGCATGCGTTTTCGGACGAGCACTACTCTGGGCATCCAGAGTACTGCCATTACCGAAAACCAAATTCACTAACGACAAATGCCAAGTTGCTTCTATTGAAAGGTCACGGTTGGTTTCCTTCCTTATTCTTCCCCAACCTGAGCATGCTCCGTCTCTAGTGAAGTCGTTGATGTCAAGACGTAATAGCCTTAACCTTCCTTCCGACCATAAACAGGTAGACAATTCCAGCAAGTTAGCTATGTCATCCCATTTACGCAGTTTTAACTGCCATCCACATTCAAATGTACAATGACTGCAATGAGTAGACGATCCGAACAGATGCAACACTGCTAATTTGGAAGTTGTTAAGTTTGTGCACCACCACCGATTTTCGGAAACCTACACAGATTAGGCGATGAGCCCAGAACAGTTTACGAACGTATGGACAAGTTTACACCTACCCAGAAAATTGAAGGTTCAAATCAAACCACCAGTCTAGCAACAAACCTGTTCCTCTTTTAGAGGGCTCTTATTCTCATTTAGGCATGCTATGAATCCCGTCTTCTGCGGTGTCTTCACAAATGAGCGGGAGAAGGGAGATAAAGATTTATGTTCCTATGTACGTCGAGGTCATTACAGGGGGCTTGATGAGTAGCACAGAATTTGGGTTGTCTACTTGACCAGCATTATCTTTAGCAGATTTACGTTATTTGAATCGGAGAAAACTTATATGCCTGTGTATTGGAGTGAAACTCGCTCCTTCGACAATTCCTTACGCCAACTTGCTGAGTATTTACCGAATAAAATACTGGTGTCGCAAATATTGCGAGCGTTGCGGTTTTCAGTGAATGGGACCTCTTTGAGAATCACAGTTTCAGAAGGATCTACGCTTACGCGAGAGACAGACATAGCCTGACGACAGGCAAAGCTGAAGTATTTATAACGGCATGAGTTGTGAACAAATTTGGATTTATAAAGACACAAGCAGGAAAATCTATGGGTGACTGGGTACCATTTACGGAATAGCAGACAGGAAAGTACTGTATAGAGCGAAACAATGTGAAATAGGAATGAAGTGAAGCATACGGCAAGTCAACGGGTGACGCCAAATGGCTGTTACGTAATTCTGATAAAAAAAAAAAAGAGATCGACAAACTTCTACTTCTTACAGAGGGTGTCCCAGGAGGAACGAATATTCATTCAAGGGATGTGACAGGTGCCATCATTCGAAGCAAAACAGTCTGGTAAACATGGGATATAAAATGCACAGCGAAGAGCTATGAGCACGTCATCTTCGATATTGTGAAACAAATCTCTTCTATTGCAAGCTCTTGGCTTTCCGTATTTTGAAAGTAGTATGGACGAATAAATCATGAAAGTCCAGTAAAGATCTGCTCTAAAGTGTATACCTTAAGAGCTATGAGCACTTGTTGAGAAGAACAGATGTTTCACACAATCGAAGACCAACAAGTAGTACTCATAGCTCTTAATGTATACATTTTAGAACTCATGTTAAATACTTTTTTTGCTTCGAATGATCGTTCCTGTCATATCAGTGAATGTTGACCATTCTTCTTGGAACATCCTCTGTATATCCTGGAAAGGGAAGTGATTTACTTCAGTGAAGTATGATATCTATCTTGGGCATTTACCAGACAGCAAGTACGTATTTATGTCCAGTTGGGCACTTTTTAAAAGTACGTGGCTGCATCAAAGTTTTACAGTGTTGGATGTACGATGATTAAGCAGTCTGCCCGCTTCTGAAAATTTGAAAGTTTTATAAAGAGCACCAGCGGGGCGTATTACCGCTCATCCTTTCAGTTATTTCAAATAACGCCGACAGTAAAAGCAACCCAAATCTCAGTTAGGCGGCGGGACGCAGGAATAATCCTGCCAACGAGCCATTCTGCGCCCGCTGTCTCATTTTACGGCTGCCCGTACGGGCGACAAAGCAGCTGCCCGCCGTATAAAGAGCCGACGACGGAGCAATTTGCCTGCGCCGCCTGTAGTTACCTTGTCCCGTCCTGTCCTGTCGCTAGTCTGCACAGCAGTCGGACTTTCGCCCGTCCGCCGGAAGACGAATTTTATTCTCTCGTCAGTTGCTTCAAGTAGTTCGGGGAAGTCAATTGTTCTAGCACAGTGCTGAAATATGAAACAATCTTCACAGAGTAATTACGTCTTACAATGGATGCAGAGAACACAGAGCCACTTTCTCTTCGGTACATAAGATAGCGCTCAACCAGGATTTACCACAGTTCCACTTTTGTAATGACAGTATTACTTTATTGCAATGTTCCACGACAACATGTTTCCTATACAGTTGACAGGACTGCTAACTCTTTGCGGATAAAATGTCCATAAGTTAGTCTATTTCGTATATTTCGATTCGCTAACATCAGGAATAACCTAACAATTGTATATATGCAAAAAAGCAGTCACAATTTAAAAAAGTGCAACTGCATACATGGCGTACATCCTCAACATCTAGTTAGATTAAGTACTTGACTAATTAAAATTGAAACCAACAGCTGTACCGTAATTCAACTTCGTTTATTCAAAACATGCTACCAGTTTCGCCCCCCAAAAGCACCATCTTCAGGACCCAAGCGTAATCTGTCATCAACGTACGAACCACACTGACAAAGACGTGCGATGATGGCAGATTATGCTTGGGGCCTGAAGATGACGCTTTTTAGCGTCGAAATTGGTGGCACGATATAAACGAACGCCGTTGAATTACAATACAGCTGTTGGCTTCAATCTTAGTTACTCAGGTACTTCATGTCCGGCCCCTGTCCCACTGTCCTCGATGGATTACCAGCTGTTAGAGTAAGGTTAAACATTGTGGGTGTTCTAGAACCCGTGACTATATTATATGTACATATAAAGGAAACTGCAACGAGTCACTTTTTAAAACATTTATTCTCATAAACGAGTTTTCGAGCTTTCGTGGAAGTTACAGCCTTATTTCCGTAGCATCCTAACAACAGCCGCGCAAGTACGTTCACAACCCAAAAGATTACAATTACACTGTTCAGACTATGAAAACGGTAACCTTAATGATTTTAACAGCTGGTACATAATTAGGCTATCCACGCAACCATAGAATGTACTTCACACCCACCTGTAAGTGACTCCACAGACGAGTTCTCGCACATCTACTACGAAGACGTCAAAAGACATGGCGTAGATGCAGTATCTGCACAGTGCTTTCGCAGGGGGAGTTAACGCAATAATTCTGTGCGCCGTGTTGCAAACGCAGCAGTAACCATATACTTAGCTTGAATCTTCCTGAATAAAACAGTATTTCACTTGATGCACGAGTTGTACGTACCCAGCGTCGTGCTTGATTAGTAATCACTGTAAAAATGCCGCGTCTACGATGATAAACATAATTCGTGCAACTGCCTTAATTTCAGTTACGTCGATTTGTGGAAGTCATCTAAGAAGGACTCAGAACGTGTTACTTCCGATATCCGTAAACGTACCTAATAGAGGCTACTTAAGGGAACATTTCGAAATCTCTTGGGTTGCTTGACTATGGTCCTGTTAGGCACTTCTAGACAAAGCACGATTGCCGTGATACTACAAAAATGTTTTTAATGCCTTCTAATATCTGAAAACTTACTGTGATGTGGGAAAGACTGTTTGTAAATAACTGTCTCATTAGAATGTGAAGTAGAAGGAAGTAAACGCAACGAGTCAAAGCGCGGCGCTGGGTACGTATAGGAACCAGTAATATGCAAGGAAACTTTGAGCTCACAACGGTATCTGCTTCACGGCGAGTGTCCTTGCGCTTCTAGCGTTTGTCGAGGGAACAATGAAAACTCCAGGTTGTGACATTTGGCTTGTACGGTGCTCAACTTCGCAGTCATTAGCGCCCGTACAAAGTCCAATTTTTTAAAATCCAATCTAGCAACGGTGACGAATAATGAAATGATTAGGACAACACAAACACCCAGTCCCGGTGCACAGAAAATCCCCAACCCGGCTGGGAATCGAACCCGGGTGGGACCCGTGATCAAGAGGCAGCCACTAGACCATGAGCTGCGGACAACTCCAGGTTACACTTAAAAATCAGACCATCCAGGTCACTGTTAGAGTAAAGCACGGCGCAGGTCCCATTGTCAGCCCGCCCATTTTGACGACGCACTTCGCCGGTCCGTCGCTTCCCCTGCCCGCCGAGTTCCTTAGGGCCATACTGTACTTTCTGTTCCAGTGAGCTGCGGCCACCGTGGCACAGGCATTGGAGAATACAAACAGACTGTCAACATCGGCCAAAGACAGTCTATCTTTTCAGATCAGTACGCCAGTACGCGCGTAGTCTCTGCAACCGATATCAACGCTCGGACATACAGACTTCGGGCGACGGTCGGTAGAATTCAATCAGTTTTCTTCGATCGAATCGGCCGACGTTCTCTCACACTAAGTATGGAATATGAGGAACTGATAACTTTAGGATGGTGTGAAATATCATTCGGGATATGGCTTGGGATCTATCGATTGAAATCGCAGCTTTACAGGAAACCAAAACAGGCCGTCTTTACAAGAAATTTTAGGCGTAAGTTACAAAAAACCGTTTGCTCGAGTGAGGTGGGTGCCATGTCTTAGGTGTACAGGTATTTTAGTGGACCATTTCTGGGTGGCTGTAGTTGGGCATTACTTGTCTACAAATTATTACTATTTCCTAGGGGCGTTTAATGTCCGGATGGTGATGATTCTGTTGTATGACGTGGTTTGCAAATGTGGTGTATGTGCTCCCACGTTTCAGTGTTTTAGGTGTTCCGAGTACCTTATTCTAAAATTTATGTTTTTCTATGACATGTATGTTGATTTACAGCCACTGAAGGTGAATCGACGTATGTCTGTTTTGTTGGATTTACAGGATCGCAGTTTTGCTTTCCACTGTCACCACAAATATCTCTAGTTTGTAATAGAACGTTTCTCTCTTCATCTCACCTATTCGTAAAACTTGTCTAAGTAAAGTAGATGGTTATATTCTAAGTTCCTTGACAGAATATATTGTAACCTAAACTCCTTGATCCCGCCGAAAATTGGCGAAGGAGATCGAACGCACTGTGACAAAGCTGTCGACCGATGTCGTCAGGCAACGTTTAGCAACAGCATCTGGCGGCCGTTATCGGTGCCACTGTGACTGCAACTTTACTTTCTGCGTCCGTCTGCAAAGTATCCGGGTATATTATTTCGATCAATTAAGGGGCAAATTATCTGCCGTTTCCATCAAGCTTCACTGTGAGGCCTGTCTATCCATACGTTTCATCCCGAAGTAGATGACTGCACGGCGTTGCCCGGATATGTATTTGTTCCGATCCTTAATAGTCCATTTCCTCCTCCTCTTCTTCCTCCTCCACCCTTTCTCTGACCGTCTCCTCATCCCCTTACCTCTGTCCATAGCCTCCACCCCCTCCCTCTAAACTTCTCCCCCTATCTGTGACCATTTCTTCTTCTTCTTCTTCTTCTTCCCACAACCTTTTCTGTCCGTCACCCCCCACAATACGAGTTTGGTGGTACTTACGCAAACAGTATTTCTTTCTAGATAGTAAGACGTGTACCAAGTATGGTAGAAATCTATCCGGGGGTTTAAGAGGAGACTTCATACTCGCAGCTTTACACGTATACAATCTTCACATATATTTTATACGTTTCACGCGTATCTGTACACATATTTCGGCAGTATCTCTAGCGAATTTCGCCCTGCAGTTTCGTTTTCATGCAGCTGAATGTTTATGATACCGTACCTCCTGAACTGTGTGTCGTACAATGACAATTTTGCATGAAAAGGTACATTCAGTGATACATGTGAGTACTGTCCGCAAAATGTGTAGCGAAGAGAGTTAGCAGTGAAGAAGTAAGAAATTAAAACGTCATCTCTGACGGCGGAAATGTAGTTAGCGATAATCTTTCTTCCATTAGAGACTGGGCGTGGAAGGGGGGGGGGGGGGGATGATCCGGCGAGAGAAAGTTTCGTAACGCTTTGAAGTTACGCGTACATATGCACATATGTACTTTTTATCTTTAGGGGAACATGTGAAACAATAACAGTTGCGGATTATTTTTAGCCTTAACAGATTTTTAAAATTACGCATCTTACTTTCCGAAGTCAGAAATCAAGCATTCCTTGACAAAATTAAAGGCACTGTACTGTCGTGTGGTGGAATCGCTGATAATCACGATGTGAGAATCTGCTGATCCATGTTAGGCATCACGGATTAAGTGTACGTCACATCAAAGTTATACTTTTAATATCGTCAAAGATTTCTTCTGCTGGTGCCCTTCATAAGGGTGTCTATTAGCCCCTAATGGAGGCCGAAACGTTGTTACATTTCACATCGCTGATCGGTCTGCAAACTAGAAGTTTTTGGGAATTTAATGGCCGCGAATGCCTACGAAGTCGTATCTTCTCCCCGTGCTTTTCCTGACGTTGCAGGCAGACGCCAGACGTGTCGCAGCACACGCCTGTAGCGGCACTTGCTGCGAACAACACAGCGGCTGGTGAGCCGACAGGTTGGCCTGCAAAAGGTGGTGCGCTGTCTGCAGTGCCACGGGCTGCACAGACGCCTGCGACGTGTCGGCTGCCAACGGCTCGCCACACCGGCACGTCAGGCGGGCCAGCTTCATTCACCGAGTATCCCTACACAGTGTCACAATAACGCTGACTGGTGACTTTACCTTGTTCAAAGATTTAGAGGTCAGTACGCCCATGCAACACTATGCCACCAAACCTATGGTATCCGGTGATGTTCCTGGGTGCATTACGTTTTCCCATCTCTTGCTACATCTGGTGCGTCCGGCAATGGCGAACATCATTGCTTTGGCGGTCCAGTTGTTATCGTATGAGCAAACATAAAACACTGTACACTCAACGGTCAACCTTGTGATACTATACACCTTCCCGGGTGCGTCCCTTCTGCGATAAATGTGGCCCTGACTGCATTTTTATGGATGGCAATGTGTGACCGCATCGAAAAACGAGTGGGGAGCAGCTCTCCGAACGAGATGATATTTGGCGGATGGACTGGCCTGCCCGTTCTCCCGACTTAGCCAGTTGTCCGGGCTGCTCCTTGTGCCGTTATCTGCTACCTACCGCCCGTGTACTTATTCCCGTGCTTCGCGGCGCTTTCTTGCAGCACGGCATAATGTGGCAAGTTTCGGTCCGCCTTTCTCAAATCAAGTGATTGCTGCGATTGTAAGTTGTTAACAATTGGAAGCTATTTGTAACAGGGAAGTGTACTGCGAAAATAAGCACGTTACAATTGATTTATTTTGACTGTATCATGAACGTTTTTGCTGGACGAGCGAATGCATAATACTTTTCGCAAATAGACGTTTTAAGAATTTCTTTCTTCATTTCAAAATCTAGTTTCTGAACTAGCCTTGTAGAAACATTGTGGGCAAAGTACAGAAATCTCAATTGTTCGTTGGCACCAATCTGCACATGCGATAGTTGCTTCATTGTACCCACATGTCAACTTTCAAACTGTTCAGGATATTTGGTCGTCTCTAGTATTATTGTCAACAAACTATCGTCGAAAACGAATATGAAAATACCAAGTGGACCCTTGCGGCTGGTGTAAAACTAGTAGAGCCTCCCGAATTTTGCCACCTGCGGGCCAGAGCGCTGTTCGTCGAGCGTGCAGTACATCGCTGCCAGGAAGGCCGAACTCACTTCGTGGAGCACGGTCGAAAGCTCAAATCCGAAGAGCACGTGCGGGATGCGTTGGGGAGACGTACTGCAGCACGTCCAGGTGCACCAGCGACCATTAAACAGTTGACCACGCTGGTGGAGGAACTGAACGCCCTACCACCAACTCCTTACCAACCTAGCATCCAGCATGGGAGCACGTTGCAGAGCATGAACTGCCGTCCATGGTGACCACACACCCCGTTGACAACCATGTCCCATCCTTTTTAAACGTCCAGGAAACGATCACATATCGCGGTCACTGCAGTGTAATTATTGCCTTTGAATGAAAGTGTCACTTCTACTCATCTTATGGGGTATTTCTTTCAGTTACCTTCTATACTATACACTGGTGTGGCAAAACTTATGGGCTAGCGATATCGACGTTATACAGATGGCGATACTATCGCTAACATAAGGTATGAAAGTGGTAGAGCATTCTATTTATTTACACGTCGAGTTCCGTTGGACCAAATTGAGGAGTAAATCTCCAAGGTCGTGGAACGTGTCAGTACATGAAATTACAGCATAAAAGTAATAACAGATAAAAATAAAATATTTAAGAACCCGAAAAAAGCCAACCCATAAGTTTAAGTCAACGCAATCATCAATACAACAAGAATCAACTTAATTTTTCAAGGAACTCTTCGACAGAATAGGAGTGGCCCATGAAGAAACTCTTCAGTTCCGATTTGAAAGCGCGTGGGTACTGCTACAATTTTTAAATTCTAGTGGTAGCTTACTGAAAATGGATGCAGCAGTATATTTGGAAATTTGTGGTAAGTTCTATGGGACCAAGGTCATCGGTGCCTCAGCTTACACACTCAAAGTAACTTCGCGCGGCTACGGCAGTATACTGCACACCTTTCTGCACAACAGTTAGGTGAGTCCGATCCAAATGCAGGTTTGATTTCTGCCAAGTATTAACTGAGTGAAAGCTGCTTGTTCTTGGGAATATGGTAATATTGTTAACAAGCATTGGTGGAGATTTCATTAGTACTCAGATGATTCATGTGAGAAGGTTTCCAAGGTGGTTATGGCCGCCGACGGGAATTATCAGACTTTGAACGTAGAATTGTAGTTGGGCTAGACGCTAAGGACATTCCATTTTGGAATTTGTTAGGGAGTTCAATATTCCGAAATCCACAATGTCAAGAGTGTGCCGGGCGTACCAAATTTCAGTCATTACCTCTCGCCACGAACAAGGCAGTGGCCGACGGCTTTCACTTAACGACTGAAAGCAGCGACGTTTGCTTAGAATTGTCAATGATAACAGACAAGCAACATTGCGTGAAACGACAGAAATCAATGTAGGACGTACGAGGAACGTATGCGTTACGATACTGTGGTGAAATTTGGCGTTAATGGGCCCAAAGGCAATGCGAGTGCCTTTGTTAGCAGCATGACATCGCCTGCAGCGCCTCTCCTGGGCTGGGCTGGACTGTAGACCACTGGAAAACCGTCGCCTGGTCGGTTGAGTACAGACTTCAGTGGGTAAGCTTATCGTACGGTTCGAGTGTGGCGGAGATCCTATGAAGCAATGGACCTAAGTTGTTAATCCACGGTGTAAGCTGATGGCGGCTCCATAATGGTGTTGGCTGTGTTTACATGGGGTTCATTAGGTCCTCCGGTCCAACTGAACAGATCACTGACTGTTAATGGTTATGTTCGGCTATCTGAAACCATTTGCTGCGATTCATGGACTTCATGTTTCCAAACGACAGAATTTTTGTGCATGACAATTTGATATGTCACGGAACCACAATTGTTCGCAATTGCCTTTTATAATATTCTGGACAATTTGAGCGAATGGTGTGGCCAGCCAGATCGCACGACATGAATCTAATCGAACATCTATGGGTCATAATCGAGAGGTTAGTTCGTGCACAAAATCGTGCACTGGAAACACATTCGCAATTATTGACGGCCACAGAGGCTGCATGGCTCAGTATTTCTGTAGGGGTTTCCAACGAATTGTTGAGTCCATGCGACGTCGAGTTGCTGCATGGCGCATAATAAAAGAAGGTCGACATTAGGAGGTATCTCATAACTTTTGTCATCTCAGCATACTGCAGCCGTTATTTCAATGTAAGGTCTAAGTTTGATCGAATAGTGATACCTCATGCGTGTGTTCCTTTCATTTCGAAGTTTTGCACACTAGTTTATGTGGCGCTGTAAAAAATATGGAGGGGCACATTGTTTTAACGACCCTCGTATGTCTGCGGTCTTCTACCTCAAGGGCAAGTGGCGGAATTTGTGTTAGAGTGGACCGTTCTTCGACCTTCTCTAATCTGCGTGGGGTTGGCGACCGCCCGCAGTGAGTGCAGCGCGCCTTCGGCAGTGAGTCAGTGGGGCGGTAGCTATCACTCTTGCCCAGCCCTCGCCGCCGCCGCCCTGCCCACCCGTGGCGGCGCCGCGGCGGGTCAAGAGGAACGGAGCGCCGCAATTATTTCTGCGGCCGCAGCCGCTGCGAGTTACGAGGGCGCCTCCAAATTACTTGGCAGCCCGCCCCAGCCCGGCCAACGTCCGCCCACACAGAAAGCGAGCGAAGCGTCGCGGGGAAAATTAAATGCCGCCATCAGTGGGCTGCGACATGCGATCGCCGCCACCGCGGCGGCTGTCTGCTGTTTACGGGTCGCTCGCGCTTCGCTTTCAATTAGCAGACAGTAAATTCCTGCGGCAAGTGGGCCAGCCGTGGCGCCGCCAAGGCGCCTGCCAGTCTCTCTCTCTCTCTCTCTCTCTCTCTCTCTCTCTCTCTCCCCCCCCCCTCCCCTCCCTCACCCTGTGTGTGTGTGTGTGTGTGTGTGTGTGTGTGTGTGTGGACGCACTGGCGAAAGGCCACCATCGCTCGCTGTTACCACAGGCGCGTCGATTTACAATTAACTCAACGCCGATTCATTGGGGCATTAACTGAATGGAAGGCGACGTCACAGTCAAGTTGCTGGACACGTGAAAGATAGCTCATGTTATCCCAATTCAGAAGCCTGGGAAAGATCATTCCCAAGCAGCATCTATCGCCCGATAAGCTTATTGCCTACTATGGGAAAAGAACTGGAGTGAAGCTCCTTAACAGGGTCACCGCTCAACTGAAACAATACAACATCATACGCCAAGAGCAGTTTAGGTTGCAGGCCAAGTTGACTGCGGCACTTCAGCTCATTCGGATCACTGAATTTATCCAGTACAATTTTAAAAGGTCCAACTCTAAACTCTTCTTCGTGGATACAGAAAAAGCTTATGTCGAGTTTGGAGCCTTAACCTGCTGGAGAAGCTTCTTACCAATACATCAATTCAGGACTTATGTGAACATTTTGGATAGGTTCCGCTTCCTACACGACCGACAACTCTTCCTTAACCTTGAACGGAAGACTTGCGGCACGAAAGATCCCATCGCTGGCATCCGCCAGGGCTCTGTCTTGCCGCTATTGTTTAATATTTATATTAACGGCGTGCCATTGGAACAATACGTCCACGAGTCTTTAGGCCGATGACGTGGCTTTCTTAACCACAAGTCCTATTATATTGCAGCTGACTGCGCGCATGCAGAGACAACTGAACTGACTTTAAACAAAACTGCAGCAGTCATTTACAAAGAAACTGCCGATACTGGTCGTGAACTTTTTGATCAAAGAAGACAAGACACCCTGGAAGACTCTCTAAGTACCTCTGTGTATGGCTCGGCAAAGGACTTATCTTCAAAACAAACATTAAGAAGAAAAAAAGACGACATTAAAAATGTTAAATGTCCTGATGCTTATCTTTCTCGGCAAAAATCTCAACACGGAAATGAAGCTAAAACTCTTCAAGGCGACAGTACAGCTTACCCTTCCATAATGCAGGGCAGCAAAGGGGGACGACCGACAACACTAATATTAAAGTACTTCAGGCTCATCAGAACTAAATGTCTTAGATCTCCCATAGTGGACAAATACACAAGTGATTCACAGGACCCTCACGAAAAATACCTTAGCGACAAGATACGCAACCACTACCATATTCCAATGGATAGACAATTTAGGATATGTTGTTCAGCAGCTGGAACACTTAGGCACCATCAAACCACGTCCTTGGCATAGATCCTACGTTTATCAACAAAATTTAAAGAACCGGCTTTAAACAGTTATTCTCTAGGAATATACTGCAATCCCCTATGTATCACTCACACAGGGATCATGGGGATAAGACTGGAATAATTACTGCACACACAGAGGCATTCAAACAAACAATCTTCCTTCACTCCACATGTGAATGGAACAGAAAGAAACACTAATAACTGTTAGTGGGCTGTACCCTCTGCCATCCTCCTCACAGTTGCTTGCAGATTATAGATGTAGAGGTATATCAGTTATACCAATGGCGAAAGTACATAAAAAAGGATTGAATTGGTTACTAATCCATTCTATTCAATAAACTTAACTGCGAGTGACTTCTTTCTTGAAACTTTGGCATGCTGCGAAGAAATTTTTATCAAATGAGGACGTGATAGTTGCTGTTAAATTTTTGCAGAGTCAGGCACAACCTATTTTTCCGATGGGATGTAGAACCTGAAAGATCGCTGGACTATATGTATAACCCTCAAAAGACAGTATGTCGAGAAGTAAGGTGAGTTGTTAATGAAACAAACATTTGTCCTTTGTTTATTTACCAAACTTATCTGCTCACCCTTGCAAATACAAACTTAATATTTATAAAGCAATGCATATGGCTTCATTACCTAAGTGATTGTTTTATTTTCTTTCCAGTTACCACATTACATCCAAAACATCTCATTCATTATATATGCACACTGCAGGCTTTTTCTCTGCCACTGTATTGTAAATCTGAAATCTTTCTTTGCTTGCAGATGAACACTCAATGGAAAAAAATATTTAAATCCATACAGAAAAGAACAGTGTGTCATGAAAACAATGTGAAACAGAATAAAGACCAAGATGACACAAGAGTGGGAAATTGTGAGTGCAGCAAAATCAGATTAACTTTTTATGTTATAAAAAGACAGTGTTGTCACTGTACCTATACCCCCCCCCCCCTCCCCTAAACGTGAACTTTACCATCAAAAGATTCTTCACGAGAGAGCTGAATGTTGCTGTCCCCGTTGATGCCCTGTGTGAGCACTGCCATCTGAAATGCCCTTCAAGTGTTAGACATTTCATTCCGTCGAGTGTAAATTTAATTTAGAGCGGTTGTCATATCAACTGCCCATATCTACACCTGTGTTTAGATGGTGGGCATAGTGAAGAAACTATCATACTTCTTGAACATGTCGTCTGAAATTTACAGAGAAAGCTGAAGCTTGGATCGCAGCACACTAGGGATACAACAGCATCTTAAACAGAAATGTTTGACAATTTACGGCAAATCACTACCGCCATTAGCGCCCACGAAATACGCAATGTGAACCCTAAGGCCAACGACAAAATTTCGGAGGCTATTCACGGAGATTTTATATATACCTTTGTTAATGTGAAAATGTATTCAAAACGAAGAAAAAGTCTTCAACATGCAGTAACTGTAACATGGATGGATGCTGTGTCTCTTAGTGTAGGCACTTATGTACAGATGTAAACTTATTGTGATGTGGTTGTGTGATTACAGGAAAAGCTCAGCATGGCGGCATTGTAGAGCTCCTCCATAGCATTCAGTCAACCCCTACACAATGTGGGTAACAACAACTGTTCAACAGTACAACTAGCAATACTGCTATGAATCACAATTAACATAAATTAATGGCTTGTTGGAAAGACCTCAGTTTAATCTCAACATAAATTCATGCACAAATAGGTGGAAAGAGCCATTATTATTCTATCATAAAACTGACGATCTATCATTCCAAGGATTAAGTGGTGGGGTGTACAAAAAGAATATACACAGAGATTCATTAGAAGAATCCTTAGGAAATGCAAGTCATCACGGAAGAGATGGCTTATGAAACCACATACAATTGATTTTTTAGTTTTGCCCAGTATGTTTTCTAGTACGAGTCCTGTGGAAATTTTCACTTTCACCATGCTCCGACACACACACACACACACACACACACACACACACACACACACACACACACACACACACACACACACAAAAGAGAGAGAGAGAGAGAGAGAGAGAGAGAGAGAGAGAGAGAGAGAGGGTGGGGGTGGGGGTGGGGGGGGGGAAGGGGGGTTGCAAAAAATGCAGCGCATTTTGTTGTGTGTTTGTTAACAAGTGCAAAAGTGTCACGGAGATGCTAGTGATATTCCAGTGGCAGACGTCACAAGAGAGGTGTGCATCACAGAAGTTTACTGCTAAAATACCGACAAAGTATCGTACATGAAGGATCAGGAGACACATTACTTCCACATAAATTTCGCCAAGTGACCACAAAGACGAGGAAGAGAAAGACCGAAGCATATTAACAGTAGTTCTTCCCCGCGCCCCATCGTGAGCACAACAAAAATGAGGAAAAATGGTAGTAGCACCTCATGTAGATCCCGCCATATACTGTAACATTGTTTCGGGGGTATAAATGTAAGTGTAAGGAATAACAATAATGCAAATACTCTTCCACAATACCAAAATCGTTGGTTGTGTTCAGCAGGTCTCCTGCTTACTAGGTAGATGCGTCCGTCACCGACACCACCTTGGCACTGTGGTAGGACAATTGCATGGACTACCCGAGCACGTCCCCCTCTCCCACCAATCGGTCGAAATTCCCACAGTATCTGTTTCTTTTGGACACGCCTACAGGCTGCTGAAAGTTTGGCAGCAATGCTGTTTTATCTCTGAACTGGGCCAAGAACTCCATTTCTTAGAAGGAAGTAGATCTGAAAGAATCTGCTACTCACTGCTGATGGTCAGAATGACATTCATGGATTCAAATGAGGAGACCTTGCTGTCTTGTCAATGCGGAAAATATCTTCACCTGCAAGAAATCCGTTCACCACCAAACATAGATTCAGATAGGCATTATCTTTCAGGAAGTGAAAGGATTTGTAAGCTTCATGCCTTAAAAGTTGATCATGTGGTCTTGCTGCATCAGCTCTGTGTCCGGACATTAACGGAATTGCTCGGAACACCCACACATATGTTAAATTCTGAACACCCACCCAACATAATGTCTGCCGCTTGGAAAGGCACGTTATGCTGCCAGGGGTTCCAAACTGTGTTGTGGGTCCCAGCAGCGTCCGGCCTTATGGTACTCCATACACGGGGCGACTCAAAAGCAACTTACTGCCGACGTGATTTCGTAATTAGCTGGCAGCTAATCACTTCATGTGTAGTTAAACAGGCTCCACACACAGTACGACTGCACAGTGACTCCCTCGTCAATCGCTTGCAACGCGTTGCTAACCAGTTGTCAGTGACTGTGCCCGTGTTATGAAGTGACCTGAGTTGCAAAGTGTCCTCGAACACGGCTCTGTATTGGTTTAATTTGAAGGTGAATGCATAGTTTGTTAACATTATGCTTTACACGGGATGTCGGGAGCATCCCATTTCCTACAACAACAAGCTTCCTGATTACTACAGGAGAGACTTGGCAGGGAAAGCGGGGTGTGAAGTAGGAAAAGAATTTTGTTTTACTTGTGTCGTATACTGCACATATATTGTTTAAAATACAATTACCGGTCTATCAATGGAAGCAAATGTACAAAAAAATGAACTACGTCCGAAGAGGCCCATTGTACCACCCACCACGATGTAATTCTCTGCCAACAGGCATCACTGGATCTCGAGATGGAGGGGCATATGGTCAACACACAGTTCTACTGGCCATTGTCAGGTTTCATGACTGGAGCCGCTACTTCCCAATCAAGTATCTCCTCAGTTGGGCTCACAAGGAATGAGTGCAGCCTGCTTGCCAGCAGTGCTAGGCAGACCGGATGATCACCAATCTAAGTGCTAACCCAGCCCGACAGCACTTAACTTCGGTGATCTGATGGCAACCCATGTCACCACTGCGGCAAGGCCGTTGGCTCATGTGAAATTACATTGTCAAGTGGAAACAAACAGTGAAAGGCCACGAATCTCCGATACCTGTAAACACAGTAGCGTACATATGCAAATTATTTAATGAGCACGAACCACCACCACATTTCCGTATATATAACTCAAGATATATGGGTTTTCAAATTAAAAATAATGATGTGTTTCAGCGCTAAAAATCAGCTGCACCAAATCACTGTCACAATGATTAGTCATTCTGTAAAAAGTTACAAATTTCTAATCCATTTGTTACACATCCTTGGCTGTTACATACATTCTACAGTTTATATTTCTTTGGATATTCGGATGAATCCATAATTTTCTCCGTTTTCTTGTTCCTGTGTAATACTAGTAGAGAACCACATCTTCCTCTGAGCTCGAATCTGTGATCAACAAGCCGAGTGTAACCAAGAGATGTCAGAGTGTGACAGACAATACTCCCTCTCTCCCACCCTCGCACATGGCATCTTGCAGTTTCTCATTTCTGAGTTGCCCTATGTGCAGAACTACGTTACCAGCTAGTCGGCAGCCGGTTACTGATGTATACCACCCGCCCAGCTGCTCTGGACATGTTACCATATCCATTACAATAAGTGGGTCAGCTTCCCAGCAACTGGCAAGTGCGTCTTTGTCAGGAAACACTATAAGCGATTTAATACTCCCTATCAATTAGTCGAAAAACTCTGCAGTAATGGGGATTTTGCTGTTCTGTTTGACAAAGCTACAGATTACCACAGTTATGCACATTTAATTAGTTATGTGCAGTTTACTCATGACAAATTTCATGAAGATCTTTTCTAAAGCAAAATAAGTCTTGGAACAGAAGCAACAGACCTCTCAAACACAGCATTCTTTCGTTGATGAAAAGAACTACGGGGAAAATTGTACACATGTTGTGTACAGAGGGAGGTCTTAGAGGGGCTGGAAGCTAAGCCGGACTGCAAGCTTAAATTCGTAACAAGTCTTCTCATTCTACCTGGACACACTGCTTTATTCACTAAGAAGTTCTGGTATCAAAAAGCAGGAGCCCTGTTGTCCTTCATGAGGTTATTCTATCAATGATCCAAGTAGCAAGCAAACTTCATTAAAAGTCTGCCATCAAGACAAGGTGTTTTCAACAAATCTGGGCACATTTCCCTAATTTATTAAAGTAACTCCAGCTGGCTTTCATGTAGGAACAGCTTGAAAAGTGTTTATGAACTCAGGAATGAACTTTTCCTCTTCCCTTGTTCAAGACAACATTTGAATTTCGGGAAGTTCATCGATAGTAAATGTATTTAAGCCTGCATGTCTTTGTGGCATCTTTGAAAAACTCAATTCATTGAATGCATCCCTCCAATGTACACAGACCAATATTTTGCAATTGTCAGACAAAATTTCAACCTTCAGAAACCACTATAGCACAAGAAAAAGATGGATGATAAAGTCCATTACATTTCCCCTGCTCTTCATGTGGCTTTAGAAGAGTGAAGAATTGAAGCCTGTGTTTGTAGACAATTTAATTTAACTCAATGACATCTTTCTGAAGTGGGTAATTTCTAGAAAGAATCTGATCAATACAACAGCATCAAAGATCTTTTCAGTACAGATCTTCCACATTACTTACCACTGAACAATGAGAGCAATTTACAAACACTTATCCTCAGAGCCAATTTGAAATCCAAGAAGGTTTCATCATCACTGCTTAAGTTTTGGATTTTGATGAAACATCTGTATCCACAAGTCACCATGAGCTTTGATACCTTTTCAACATATTACTTCTGTGATGTACATTTTCCTATAATGGTGGTCATAAATACAAAACAAAGATCACAATTAAATGGAGATATGAGCTGCTATTTCCAAACTTGTGCAGAGATTTGAAGAACTGATGAAGCAAACTCATCCTTCCCACTTATTTCTTCGCAGGAATAAGATTTAGTAACATTAAAGGTGGATTAAAATGTGTTAACAGTTAACAAACAAATCATCTTTTCCTAGCCTCATTCCATATCTTCAGGGGCCGACATGTTACTTCAGATTTGGCATTATTAGCAGCAGAGGGTGCCGATTGCCCTTCCTTGCACTAACTTCCCCTCTGGGAAGGAGTTTGTTTACCCCATATATCTGCATCTGTTATCCTCAAGGGCGAGTACATTTTCTGAATGTTTGCAAATCTTACAGCTAAGGCTTGATCTGGGTACCAACCCAGTATGCACTTAGTCGGATGAAGGAAAGCGCATAAAATACCACATCAAGGCTCGCTGGCTCACTGGCCCTTGTTAAGCCACCACGATATTTAATCCATATCCCGGAAGCACCGCATTTTAACTTGCTCGACTATCAGGGCAGGTTTCACAGCAAAGAAATAACTACTTTTAGTGCGGGAGGAGCCCTGTTGCTTATGTTCAGGTCAAGGAGTTTGATCCAAGGGGTTAGAAACCCACAGGCATAAGCTGTATTCCTGTCATGGTTTCTTGCATTTCTGGCGACATTTTTGTTTTGATGCACTAATAGACTGTAGACTAAGGGGCATGTGTTTGGACTGTAGGTACCTGGGTACCGTCACATGGGTCAATTTATTGCAGCCCACTTATTAAGAATGTGAAGTCATCCTGCTTTGTATGGTTCCACCTGCTTCTGTACGCTCTGGTACTCAGACAGTTTGACTGAGCTTTTTTTGGCATTCCCAGATTCACTCATCCACGTCCTTTAAGTGCTGTGTCATCCCTTCAGCCTTCATTTTCATGTATCACTGCGCGCCATAAAGTAATAAAAATCTGCAGCAAGCAATGATTCTGCTATCAGTTAATGTGTTTTGTTCATCCAGGTTGCTTTGTCATCCAGAGTGTCAATCCCTGGAGGATTTGCCCCATTAAGGGGCAATATGAGATCCACAAAGTTCTCGGGAACTGAGCTTGCTTATCAGTTTTCGCTTCTCAGCTCTTTAATGTGCTGAACAAAACCAGACGAAAGTACTCTGCATTATCTTTGTTTCCATTTTGTGCCTGCTGCCTCTTTCTATAAGAATCTGAGCAACTTCACTGACTTGTTCATTTGTTGTGAAATGTAGTATGCTGCTCTGAAAGATGTATTTAAAAAATTGCAACAGCAACCACATACAATTAAGCTCTGAAATGTTCTAACAACTTTCAAAAATGGTTACAAAAATAATTAAGTCTTATGGGGTTATTAGTATCGAAAATAACAACAATATTTATAGGCACGCCCAAAATGGGTACGTGACACCAGGGGATGCCACTGCAGTTGGGTTGGTGTCTCCCACCATATGGTATGTCATCACGGTAATATCATCAGTCACTATACTATCCCTGCACCATACAAAGTTACAAGACGTTGTAGGCATGACAGCCAGCGGCAACACTACGACCTGAACTTCCAACATTACGCCACTTATCCATTAACAATGAGATGCCTGATGTTTGCTGCTGGAACTTCTCATGTTGCTCAAGTGCACAGATCTCTTCGCTCTTACCGTGTTAGTGGCCCACAATAATTTCACTTTCAAGTCTTGTGTTGCTACAAATTCTGTACTACATATTTTAATGTGTGACACTGCTGAAAACATCCTCCGTATACATCAGAATGCTAGTGTCAACCAGGGCCAGATATTAATTCAATGTATCATTTTCATGTGAGAACAGGTTCTGATGGAAATAGCTTGTAAAATTTGAAATCCCACAATGATAACCAGATTAAAATTTCGAGACATTTCTACATGTCTCTGAATGGTCAGGAACAGTATCAATCACACTTGTTGAACGTATAACTTACTACCTGGTCAAAAATGCTGCTATTAAAGGCCAAGGAGGCAGCAGGATGGGGGTTACCTTTATCAAAAGTGACTAATATTAATGTCAAATCCATAGATTGCAGGGTCGATAGCCCAACTGATGTTATGCCTGATGACATTTATCTGAAAATTTAGGGACTAGAACTCTGTACAATATTCTAGAAATTGCCATAAAAACACATACATACATACAGAAACCATCATTTATATTACATGAAGTGATAAAAAGGTATACTAATGATAAAAAACCAAGTTCTCTGATCCTTTATATTCTCATTTATGCCCTACATAGTGCATCCGAGTTCTATACTTGTTCACTATTTTTACTGAAGGTGCAATCTGAGAATGGCTAAGAGATGTGGGCCGGTTTCTCAATGTCAATATGAGGCATACAGAAGAACAGACAACAACAATGAACACTGAGGGCTACATGTAAGTTCTAACTGTAATAGAGGAAGACACTTATCCTGTTTACAGGGCTACTGACTAATGACTATCTCTTCTTCACATTCCAATTGCAACCAAGAATTTGTTTTAGCAACCAACCCAAGCTTTCAGCTGCCAGTGTGAATATGTAGAAGTTCTTTTTCTTCAAAAACAATTTCATTGGCTATTATTTAATTTTTCATCATAATTATCATGTCTGCAAGATTCGTGGTTTGTTGTTACATTGTTCTTATGTCCCTATAGTGCAACAGACTATATATCAGTACATCTATTACTTCACTTTCTTTCCTGTAAAATAAGAGCCATCACAAAGGCAGATGTTATCTAGTGCAGCAATATTTTCCTCCTATTCACTATTATTTCCAAGTTTTTTTATCGATGACACCTTATTGAGGAGTTAAAGTGACCTGCTGCTGATGAAAATGAGTGTAGCTAACAACAGAATATAATGTAGGTCTGGTGTCACATGTCAACATGTTTTGTGTCACAAACTGCATTCTCATTAGACAGATTCGCATAACTACACATATTTATACAATATGAATGTCAGTTCTCACAAATGAATGGTATTACATGTAATGTTCTACAAGGAGTGTTAATGCATTTATGTGTTATTTGAAAGCAATGATACATAGCCAAAGTCTTCCAATTTCTGTCAACTGCAAAGGAAGTTGTGAAAATGCAGCAGAAAAAATGCTGCTTCGATTAAAATAACTTTGTGATTGACACATCTGTAGTGGGGAGTGGAGTTGCCAACTCATACACAACATACCACAAGATTGTGTGATAGACCGTATTGTGCACACCAGGAAAACTTATCTGACGCAGCCAGGTCCAATCTAGTTCCATCCCACACCCTGAGGAGCCTGTATTCCCTGGAAACCCACTGCTGCTTGTGCCTGTAGAAGGTGACAGCAACCATGGGGGGCCCCGAGAACGAGCTGCAGTAGGCTAACCCCTGTCAGCTACCACTTGACTCATGAAATGTTAATCACAAAGTTATTTTAATCAAAATATACACTTGCAGCTGGGGTCATGTCCACAACCACCTGCTCACTAATGAGTATATATGAAACAATTTACAGTATTGTCTTTGAACAAGGTAAGACTAACCAATGAGTATACTGACTAGCCTTGCAACATACTTTCTCACAAATATTTACAGTTCAGGCTTTACGAAAAAGCTACTACTTTCATGGGGAATTTCCCACGCAAAACACTGATTATTGCTGTGAAAAACTTGTGATAGTGTATCAATTCCTGGTGACCTGCAAAGCCTTTCTTCAAATCTTCCCCCTCTCTTCTGTTATTTTCATTTGGTAAACACTGCAGACTGAAGAACAATGGATAAGAAATGATCAAAAAGAGTTTACTAAGTGACCACCTGCCTCTGTGGACAATGAATTGTACTTTGAATGTTTCCAGGCAATCTCCAGCCGACATTAAATATGCTATGAAAAAAATTAAAGAATCACATACACGCTCTTCAATTATGCCTCTACATTCTGCATTGTCAATTCTGTACAGATTTTTTTTGCACTGTATGATAATTATGTTTTTGCTGAGATGCAACTGTCATGCCAGTGTTAGCAATCTCTTCTCGTCACATAAATAACTTGCTTTCATGATGATCTCTCATCTCAAAGTGTATATGATGTTTCAAATCCACACTAATCTATGAGGCCATTTTTATAAATGCCTTGTGCTTTCATTTCATATTATTGGTCAGCATTTATTAGCCCAAAAGCCACTTTGGGCTATGAAATGCTGACCAATAATATGAAATGTTTTGTAGCTTTCCCAATTTAAAGAAACAAAATCGGTTGTTCGTCTTCGACATAGTTTACAACTGCATACTGGTGATTTTCCACACTGTTACAGTACACAATGAAGCTTATAGCATCTTTCAATCTTTCAGCACGAGACAACAAGCCTTCATGTGACATTACACATACCAAATATTTTGAAGCAGCATAAGAGGATGACGCTAATAGAAAATGTTAGCTTTTGCAAACTTTATACTAATTAGTTGAGTGTTGCTGTAAGACCACATATGAATGAACTGATATCTCATTCAAATTTAAACTGGAAGTAATACTAACTAACTACGATACCCTGCAACATTTCTGCGATTTTTATCTTTTAACTAACACAGGATTCCCTAACTTTGGCATGATGAGTACATATATGCATTAATCTTTCTTCCTTCCTTTGCATTGTTACACTAAACTAATTTCAGGCACATGCCTGAGGATGACTAAATTTGTTTGAAACCAGTAATGTCCATGAGAGAAACAACTGAAAATCCTGAAGAAAATATTTGGCAACATCTGTTGTATTTAAATTCTCTCTGTGTAAGGAGAGAAGTCGTATGCACACCCCCAGAGCTTATTTTAGCATAATGATTTTGAGTACTTACTCTCATCAGTCTGAGGAGCTGAGAGGATGGCACTGTGTTTTTTCTTCACTTCTTCCACATTGGCTTGTATCTTGTCTATCATCTCCCGAATCTCTTCCACCTGTAGATGGCAAAATTTGTTATTACAATATCATCAAGAAAGATATTTCCTTTTCTTGCTGAAACATAGTAACACTTGTATTTCCCATTAAACTGAAGCACACAAGAGCAAGGAGCAGCAAACCCAAAATTTTTACATCCCTCATACATTCAAGCTCAGTTTCTTCGGTGGACAGTAGAATGTCAGATACTTTCTTACACATTTCTTTTGAGCATCTTCATCTAAATTTTGGATTATTCTGCTTTACATTATGTTTCACAGTCATTCTCAATTTCCTTTTTTCTCTCTCTCTCCCCCCTTAAGAGAGAAAACAAAACCTGTCTTTGCAAAAATAAAAATTACTACATTTAAACAATTTCATAACTAATTTATTTTGTTAAGAAAAAGTAATTTTCATAACTTCCATCACAGTACAACAAAAATGTTAGCTCAAAAAACATATGACTTCACTTAGCAATTTATAAATACACAAAATGTGAAACATTAAATTATAATACAAGCCATACACCACACAGACAATTCCCGAAGAAAAACTTATTTTCTGAACTTTAATGAAGGTGCACCATAAATCCCCCCTGGTAGTTCCACATTAAAGATAAGAAATATCAGGCAGCAACTAATAAGATGGAAAGACTCTAGAGATTGCTTTACAGAAGGCCAGCACACACTGTTTAGAATATCAGAACAGTTCACCATGGAAGATGAGTATCATAGCAAACCATACACTGCTAAGGAACTTCTTTTTCCGTTTGTACAATTGCATATATACATGACTGTCATATGTCATACATATGTTCCAGATTTGTGGCGATCATAAAAGTTTCCAATTGATGAAAATATTTACTTCTATTGCCTTTCAGACACCAAAATAGTGGTTTATATCTCCACTGAGGGATATGTAACACAGCAATCCATAATTGCTGATATTCTAAGACCAGACTACATCTATTCACAGATGATAAACTAATGAACACTTGAAATAGGATTAATGGCCCAAGTTATGAGGTTGCAACAATAATAACTTCAACATTTTATGCCAAGAAAATAGGAGCACCCCATTCCACACCTTTTAGAAGTTTCAGATTCCTTAGATTCTTAGAATTATTTACACAAGGTTTCTTAAGAACACCTGCCATGAGCATGCTAAGAACATACCTCACATTTCACTGCACAAATCAATTAGGGAAAAGCTTTCTAAATTCTAGGGCATATAAAGTGAAGAAACAGAGTTAGTAGCCATTCTTTGCTGGTTAGGCACTGGTTTAGTAAAGCTTTCCTGAAGCGACACTCCCATCAATACGTAAACCTGCTGTGTCACTGACCTTAGACAAAAATGAATGGAAATCAGAAAACGAATTCATGGAAGATCGATTGTATAACCTTCTGAAGGATTCACCAGGGACCAAGCTCTGAAACAAGTTTCTGACATATGCTGAAACACCTCCATTTCCACTATCCCGATCAGTTGACTGCGCCTCCTGAAAAATTAAGCATGAGCTCATTGACAAACCATTTCTGCACCTCAGTTGCCACAAATGCTGAGTACACATGTTGAAAGTAAGAAATGGTTTGCTTTTGGCAACATAATAGATATCCTTCAAAAATCATCATGAAACATCTAGCAATGTACTGAAGATTATTTTATCAATTGTCAGATGACCAATAATGTGGTTTGAGAAACATACAAATATGTACAAGAAGTTAATTTGCAAGACACTTGAGTATGCTTGAAAAGTCCTGAGAGATGACAAACTAAATACATCAAAACATATTTTAAAATCTTTATATGACCACAACACAGTTTTGGAGTCTATGCAGATCAAAGTTTATAGTGGTATAAAGTATAAAGTACTGGACCAATGATTTTTCTGATTTACGCACTGTGTGTAAATAATGTTTTTCATTTGAAGCAGCACAGCATTACACCTAGTCGAGAATGTTACAATCAGGTTACACATGGATTAGCAAAGACTTATGTTTCAGATACGAGTGACATAAGCAAAAAGTAACTTAGCGACAGTGTATTATTCACTTTGGTACTCCAGTTATAGAAAGAACGTTTACTGTCAAATGCATCACTAATATTTGTTCAGAGCATACTGACTGCATTTATATGAATACACAGTTGTCTGCCCAGCATGTGCCAATGGTACATGAAAATATCTTTAATAATGAAATTTAGAAAATGCATCAACAGAAAAACAGGTTATGAAAATTATTTCTCCAGTATGGTTTTGAGTTGCCAAAATAAGTAAAAATTATAAATGGCTATCTGCATCTGCTTGGGGCTTGTTTCAGTATTTACAAACGATAGACAATATGAACAATGTGCTACCCATCATATGTATAATTTTTATCCTGAAGACTGGTTTACATTTTCTGGTATCACATACTAATACTTCAGACATTTTGGTCATCTCTTCGGTATTCAAACACCCTTCCCAACACACACTTCAATTAAGTTTCCTTCAGGTGGGTGATTCCTCACACACACTCCGCAAACCACACCACTCAAATCTTTGAAGCTGTTCAGTCAGCTGCAGATGGCGCCATAAGCAAACCCGGAACAACTTCCTTTCATAATAATGTTTATAGTTTCTATTAGGACAGGTATCTAGGGAATAATTATATTATTTTGAAACAAACCTGCAGCACAGAAGTTCAAGAAACATGCACCAAACATCATCCACAGCTCAACAGGCATAAATATGACTAAAAATCTTCAAAATATTTTGCAAAAACTTAATAGTAACTATCAGTGATCAATACACTATTTGGTCGAAAGTATCTGCATGTCTAATAGCAGAGATTACTTTGGGATGTTCCACCCATCACTGCTGTTATGCTTTTAATACTGCTTGGGATACTCAATGAGGTGTCTGAATGCATCTGCAGAAATAGCACTCCGTTCTTACTCTAGAGCTGAAACAACAAAGATAGTGATTTTATCACTGTCCCAGAGATGCTGGTTTATGATGTAGGAAATGTTGTCCAGGCATCCATCAAACCCAAACACTTCCGCTAGACTGCCACAGCGTATAGCATGACCCATCACTCCAAATCACTCATTTCGTCATCCACTGTCTAATAGCATTGCTCTCTACATCACTTCAAGCATCATTTAGCACTGACTACAGGAATGTCTGCCTTATGAGGAGCCGTACGACCACTGCACCCCATCCTTTTTCACTCATTATGCAAAGTCATTGTGCTAGTTGGACCGCTGGTAGCACTTTGGAACTCACGAATGATTCCTTCCCTGATTTCACACAATTTTTGTAAAAATTACCCTCCACAAAGCTTGTCGGCCCCCGTCAATCAGTATATGAGATCTGCCTGGTCTTTGTGGTTGTGAACTTAACACATCAGTACAGCTGCTATTGGAAGAATACTAAAAGGCAACAAATTTTCACACTAAACAATGAAAACAAATTTAGGCTTTATCTGCATACAAAAAGTCCTAGCATCCACTAGGACAGATTTTATGTACACCCATGAGACTCATTTGAATAATCCAGCCTCTTATATTAACAAAGCAGCAATGAAAAGGCAGATGCCACACAGCTTCCTCAGGAATTTAAATTTCTCTATGATCACTAACTTACAATATTCTCATCTGGCCAATCATTTTACTTTTTTATTGTAGACATGTTGTATGGAATGAGTAGAACATAGCATATAACAATCAGTACAAAGAATATAAATAGAAATGAGTATGACAACAATAATTATGTAATTGTACCACTAAACTTTACAAGTAGTAGTGTATTCAATATTTTTTTTTTCCTTCCCCCACTTTTGATTCAAAAACACAGCAGTGTAACTGTAGGTGATGCAGTAATAACTTAAAAATCACATGAAGTCAGAAACTGATTAACAGGAAATTTTAATTCTGTTTGCATAATGGGAGCTGCATAAAACAGCTTTTATGTATTACTGCAAAAGAGCTCTTTTATAGAGTAAAAGTGGTGTCATTCAATTAGTTTCTCCTATTCTTATGATCATAAATTTACCATAGACTCCATAATTTACAGTGTATAAGAATGTGCAGTATTTTGACATTTCCTGGCAACTGACCTGTGCAGATACAATTCATAATCCATACACACAGACCCACTTGTACCAGTATCCCTCTTGTTTCTTCCAAATTTCAGAAGCTCACATTCCAACTATGCTGAACTACCACTCCTGGGAGAAAGAATAATGTACAAAAATGTCATTGCTTTTAACTTCTAATGAGTTTAGAAAATAGGAGAGATTATTTGCAGGTGAATCTATGAGGATGGGTCACTAGTTGTGCTTGGATAGCTTGGTCAGTGAAGCATTACCAGTGAATCTGAGTGTAAGTTTCATTATGTTGCCAATTTATCTAATACAGAGCTGAGATATCTATGACAACACCCATCAGGGGTATACATAGTGAAATAGTGCAGTCATGATATAAAATAGTTTGAAATGATTATGACATGAAATCAGCTTAAATATCCAATACACAACTATGACAGCTATATTCTGAACTGCAACTTTTTATGCATCAAGCAGTGATTAGGCCCTGCTGTTCATCTGCTTGGAACCTTTACAAAGCTGGATTAACAGAGTCATTTTCATAGAACAACAATGAGATTTATTACTAGCTTGTTTAGGGACCACAAGAGTCAAAAGATACACAACAAATTCCAGTTTCTGCATAAAATCTATTATGCATCACCTTCAAACTGTGAGAGGGCATTACAAGAAACAGTACTTCACCCCCTTGGCTTATACAGTGGTACACTTAAATAGTCTTTCCTCTCACACAATTACGGTGTACCAGATAGTGTGTGCTTGGGGAGAATACTAGCACATTAATTCAAGGTACGAACTCACTGAGATCAGCAGGCAGAGTAACATTATCAACCTGAAAGTCAGTATTAACACCACAATACTTTAGAAGGCAAGGTCCCATCGTATGTAGTGTGTCCATGTTTTCATTCAATCTCTGAATGGCTTACCCAGTCATTATAGTGAGACCTGCAATTTAATGTAGACTCTCCGCCTTGGTGGAACTTGGCATTTTCACATAAACTAACTAACCTTTGTCAAATGCGAAAGAAGCAAGAAGAAACAAAGAATCCTGAGACTGACTGAGAAACAATTCTTGGACAGTTCGATATGGAATGACGTCCACAGGGCTACAAATTCTGAACTTAAAGTTCTGAACTGCACAACATTTATTTCTGTGATAGGGGTAACAATTTTAAATAATAACTATATGCTACAATATTACACCTTATTTACACTAGTTAATCTTTTGGACAGACAGAAAAAAAGAGGCTAGTTCTTTCACATCAGATTATAATACAACATTTTTGCACGTGAAGTGCAACAGTGATGTAGAAGATTGAAGAAATCCATGCTGAATATGCTCCATCGTAATCTCACCCCCCCTGTATTGGAATAACAATCTGGCTCCTAAAATATGATGATGTCCTGTCACCATCATTCTTCAATGAACTATTTAGTACAACAACCTTCTCATTATCACTTAGACTATAATGTATTTTTATCATCACTATTTTTTTTTATATTAACTAGTTCCTATAAATTCTGCTAATCTCAGGCATCATGATATCCAATCTGTTTGTAAAGGCTCTAGGAAATGAGAAGTTTTCAAATGTAATTAAAAACTTCATGTGATGTCAGAATCTCTTCACATTTAACATCAACCAATCAACTTGAGATATCAAACTACAAAAGCATTTTGACCTAAAGTTGGTCAATATTTCTCACTTATCTTTGATTCCAAGTATGTTCAACATATTAGACCAGAGCGAATGACAGATTTATATCATTTAAAATGTAGAAATTGTTATTTTTCTATGTGTCATCTGTAAAATATGTCAATAAATTTTTTATTTACTGTTTATTAGGTTCAAACTTTAAAAAAAAATCTTTAAAATTGTATGTTTCAGGTTAAAGCCCATGACACACCAGTGCTTCCATTAAAATTACTGCAAATTTAAATTACATTTAGTTGATAGCACTTTATTGTAGTTTTGTTAATATAAAAATACAACAGCAGAAAAGAATTTTCAACATTAAATGTCAAAGCATGAGCATGTAAGACTGCAGTAGCCAGTTCCCAATCACTAGACTTTGTTAAACATTTAGTTGTTAAATTCCAAAGCAAGGCAGTGTCAGGCACATTAAGATGAAGATTTGACAGTCTGTGGCTGTGAATGTACATTCTCTGACAAGACCAGTCCTTAACCAGTGTCAGTTCATCTTGTTTGTTTCTTTCTTTCGCAGTCATCTGTCCGATCATATAGGGCAATAAAGATAAAAGAAATATAATGAAGACTGATTAATTATGAATTCTCTCATGCAAGACTCCTGCACATTGACTATCCAATCCACTCCCACATTTGAAGACAGGAATAATGTATACTATACAAAATGTAGCCTCAAAGTTTAAAAACCAGCTAGAAATTTGTATAGATCGGGTAGGCTCACCTCTGCAAAAAATTCATCCATGAAGCCATCCCTTCCTTCGACGTTGACAGCAACATCATCAGGTCCAACATCGTCATCATCACTCTGAGCCTATAACATTAAAAAATAAACAAACTATGTAGATATTTCAATAATAAATATTAGTAACAAGTGCACTTACTTTCATAAAACACGCAAAGATCTATGTGTAGCTGTTTTAAGAATAGTAAATATTATTTCCCGGTTATTTTGGAAATTAAATTAGCCGGGCGCTTGGCAACTTTTAACAATAATGGCTTAATTACACTCAGTTTATGTATCAAGCAAATTCACATAACAGACAACAGTCGCAAAATGACGCGGACATTAAAGAAAATATGAAGTTATATTTTACCAGACATTATGTTTATTCATAATTACTTAAACTTTACTGGGAAATACGACAGCCAGACTTGTTTTGACAGCTACTGAAATACATGGCCTGCCCGTCTCTGAAGGAAACGTCAGATGAAAAAATCTTGTTGATCCATCTATTGTTTATGATACGCACAGTATAGCACCAGAATGCAAAAGGAACCACAAACTATCAAAGACTATTTCAGCGATAGTAAGGAAGCCTGTCACACAAAAACAACGCTGCGGAAATATTTGCTATAAATCCTGTAAAGCTTGAATCAAGGGTCCAGAATTGATGTTACTAGTTCACATAGCAATGTTAAAAGCATCAAAACGGCGCGACATCTCGAAACGCAAGTTTATTTTGTTTGACATTTAGTCATGTTCAGTGAATGGTAAGCCGCGGGGCGGGTTACACTTCAAAAATAACTTTAGATTTTCACTTACCGCCTTAAGGGCAGCTAATCTGTCCTTCGTCATCTTCTAACGTTCTCAGTCACACAATACTGATTCGTCTTGCCTTATATAAACACCCCATTCACTGACTCTGCCATGGAACGACACTAAAACTACCGAAACAGACACTACAATCATAAAAATCGATACGCTTACGAGTTCAGAGCTTCTGCAGTGCCGTCTGTCACTGTGCGCATGCGTAGCTGACGTCAGAGCGCCTGTGACGACATTTAGTCATTTACTTACTTAATTCGAAAATAAAGGGTAAATACATAGCAAATAATTGAAAAATTTCTATTAAAAATTAGTTAAAATTTTTAAAAACTTTCAAAAACCTTATTTCTTGTAAAATAATTAAGTGAAAGTTCTACAGGGTGTACACATGAATTTCCTCTGTGCTGAACGCCATTGTGGACCGTAACGACGAAAGAGCAAGGTGAGGTTTGTCGCTTAATTTCACATGCATCGGTCGTTAGTTTGCGAATTTAGTTTTACCAGAGGTTGTTGCATTAACAGTTTTCAAAAATTTCGTTTCCCTTTCACGATTAATTGTGTATTACATTAACTTTACAAGATTGAATTCGGCCAAAACATACCAATTTCCCATGATACGAAAACGCGCCATTTCCACCGGATTTGTATGGTTATATTAAATAGAAAATCTTTCTGCTGTGGGTAAACGTGTTTGATTTTGAGTTCTTTGTAGTTCATGGAACATTATTCTATTGGGTTTCACGTTTACTCCTATTTTCAGTTACGAAATGATTTGCTTCGCCATATCAGTTTTCGTATAAAAATTCTGTCCTGTTTAGTCATTACACACGAGTCATGCTTCTAAAATTTTAATTAGGTTTCACAACAGCGTCAGTTTTGCGTGTGTTTGAAAATTATTTTACTTGGTACTGTCATTAAGAAATCTTGAAATTTTCAGACCTGCTACAGAATGGCTCAAGAAGCTGATATGCCAGCATTTAAGTGTGTCCTTGTTGGGGACGGAGGTACTGGAAAAACAACATTTGTTAAAAGACACTTAACTGGTGAATTTGAAAAGAAGTATGTCGCCACACTTGGTGTGGAAGTACATCCGTTGGTGTTCCACACTAACAGAGGTGCAATTCGCTTTAATGTTTGGGATACTGCAGGACAGGAAAAATTCGGAGGCCTTAGAGATGGTTACTACATTCAGGTAAGGAAGAAGTTATTTATTAACCTTGGCATGTGTAATAATATTGCCGATTGATTTTAGAAACATGTGGTCTTAAGAATGTGACGTCACTCAATTGCGTCGACAGAGGTCAAGTTTAGTTTATGTACATCGTAAATAATTTCAGCGCAGATTTGTTTCCTTTATGGTTTCATCAGCCTTAGCCCATCTTAAACGTAGGTCTTGTTACTGCAAATGTGTAAGTATTTGTAGTTCATAATTGAGAATAGGTAAATGTCTAACAGGCGAAGCGTATTGCATTAGAAATACACAAGTTATAGGGATAGAGGTACTATTCGTTAGCTTGTTGAACTTGTGGTGTGGATTGGTAAGAGATCAGGCCCTAGTTTTTCATCTTGTCCTAGTTTTTGTGATCAAACAACACCACGTGCATTTTTATGAAATTTTCTATATTTCCTCAAGGTTAAACAGAACTGAGTCACTAGTACTACCAATTACTTGAGAAAGTCAATCTTAATTTTCGTATTACAAGTTAGTGTATAGTGGCTGCAGTGAATGAGGAAGATGTCTTGCTAGTGTCCCTGCAACAGATTATGCATTTGTTTTTTCCACTGTGCCTCCCAAATGACCTGCCTGCTGCCCCCCCCTCCCCTCCCCCCCTCCCCATGACTTGGTTGTCAAGATAACTTAAGTGTACAGAATCCTACACATGTATGAGGAGATCTATGGTGGTTTTATTTCACCCAAAACAGCCTATTCCTTGTACAGTTCAGCTTTAATGGTTGCACTATCGCTCAGAGGACGGCATTCACCTATTATCGTACAGCCGTTACGGCACCTTCCATGACCACCAGTGGCGTACATCGGCCCCACATAATGCCACCTCAAAGTAACAGGGAACCTCCAACTTGCTGCTCTCACTGGACAGTATGTCAAAGGCTTTCAGCCTGACCGTGTTGCCTCCAAACACGTCTCCAATGATTGTCTGGTTGAAGGCATATGCAACACTCATCGTTGAAGAGAATGTGATGCCAATTCTAAGTGCTCCATTTGGCATGTTGTTGGGCCCATCTGTACCACACTGCATGTGTGTGGCGTCTTGGTTGCAAAGATGGACCTCTCCATGGATGTCGGGAGTGAAGTTGCGCATCATGCAGCCTATTGCGGACAGTTTGAGTCATAACACGACGTCCTGTGGCTGCACAAAAAGCATTATTAAACATGGTGGCATTGCTGTCAGGGTTCCTCCCAGCCATAATCCGTAGGTAGCGGTCATCGACAGCTCCTGTCTTTCTGTATCTCCTCCATGTCTGAACGTCACCACTTTGATTCTCTCAAATGTTTGGACACTTCCCTTGTTGGGAACCTTTCCCGGCACAAAATAACAATGCGGATGTGATCGAACTGCAGTGTAGACAGTTTAGGTGTGGTTGAACTACAGACATGAGCCGCGAATCTCCTTCCTGGTGGAATGACTGGAACTGATCGGCTGTCAGACCCTCCTGTGTCTAATAGGTGCTGCTCATGCATGGTGGTTTACAACTTTGGTTGGGTTTAGTGATGTCTCTGAACAGTCAAAGGGACTGTGTCTGTGATATAATATCCACAGTCAACGTCTATCTTGAGGATTTGTGGGAACCGGGGTGATGCAAAACTTTTTTTGACTTGTGTATTTGCAAACACGTCAAACATATGTAGAACACAGTAAATAGTGATCTGCTTTATCCTTGTATCTTATTTTCTTTCTAAATGCCAAATAGCAACGAAAATTTCTTTACTCATCCAGTAACTCTGACTTCCTCAATGTTGAAATGATTTTCATTAAAACATGTTTATCTGTTTACGTTCTTATATATGTATAGTTACAGTTTTTGGGTCGACAGAAGCGTCCGATCCCACGCGTTGCCTTTGACCCGTGACGTAAGGGTGTTGTCGTGTGTGATGTCATGACGGTGTGGAGTTTGGTTTGAGTGTGGCTGTCTCTAGTTCTGTTTTATCTTATTTTATTTACTTTTCTAATCTGTTCATTCTATCTCGTGACTTTTTTTTTTTTAATTTAAAAATACTTATTACTTATTTTAATTATCTGTTTCCTCCAGTTTCTGTTTTAGTTTATTATATTTATCTTTCTGATCTGTTCGTTCTATCCCGTGAGATTTTTTTTAAAAAAAAGACAAAAAACACTAATCAGCTACTGAAGCATCTTTATCTTGTATGGGTTGCAGGGGTTACAACCCCTGCGGAGGTGGGTGGGTATTCATGCATGGCTGTCTTCACTTACACGTTGTAGCTACACAAGGCGTCTAAATTTGTTTATATTTAGTTTGCCCCCCACCCAAAACATCCCATTTCCCACGCTTGTCCCGTTAGTGTCATTAGGCTTCTTGTGGAAAGTGTGTGTGTTTGTTTTTGTTTCCTCCATATTTGTGACGTCATGGGTCAAAGCAGACGGGCGGGATCGGACGCTTCCGTATTTCCCAGTTTTTCCTGTGTAAAGTGCAAATACTTTTCCTTTCAGATACTTAATCTCTGTAGTAGAATACTAGTAGGAAAAAAATAACGAGACGTTGTATAGCTTTTCAGTGTGCCACAAAAACGAAGCAACCAACATAAGGATTAAGATGTCATGGAAGCACAAAAGCCATTTTTATAGGAGTGAGCACCTTAGCAGGTGCCACCATAATGCATTTTCTCTCCATATGCACAGCATGCAGCATACTCACTTGGCATAGTCTTATAGGTCATTGATCGTAGACACACCCATGTCATTGTCGGTTGTTGATTTATGTGCAGGCACAAAAGGTGCACATACTTAAGGTGGTGAGCACCAACCAGGAGTAAGTGAAACTAAAGTAATAAGTTACTAAGAGATCAGGAGTAAGTGAAACTAAAGTAATAAGTTACTAAGAGATAAGGAAATTGGCGACTTCCAGTCAATTTTACTTCTTAAGTAAATTTATTTACCCCGTTACTGGTGGAGAGCACCATTGAACAGTACGCTATTATGTTAGTAACTTAAGGAGAAAATTAGGCAAAACTTTACTTCTAGAGTAAGGTGTGATCTGTGAGTTCTGTTTTTTAAGTGTCGAATTCTATGGATTACCTGGACTACGAAGACCACATGGAGATGGAGGAAGAGTTTAACATCCCAAGAATATGCACAATGGAGAGAAAAGTCCCATTTGTTACGTATAGCGACAGTGATTTCAAAGATCCATTTGGGTTTTGTAAGGAATCTTCAGAGTTGCTGCTTGATATGCTGGAGCTATTACTGCAGCATAATTGCCAGGAACCATGCTTTGTCCCCTAGCTGCAATTTCTCTGTGGGCTGCGAATCTTTCGCACAGGTAATTACCAAATTTTAGCAGAGGATCTCACTAATGTCCATCATACTACTGCTGGAATAGCTTTAGACAGTGTGAAACAGTTTAATTGGCTTGAAGCCACTGTAGGTGTCCATGCCACATAGCCAAGAAAATATATCGGAGAACAAAAGGAATTAGATTGAACTGGTTGATTCCCAAGTGTCATAGGCGCCATAGATTCTGTACATATACCCATACTTTGTGCTTCTGGAGCACAAGCAGAACTATATAGAAATTGCAAGAATTTTTCTATCAATACCCAAATCATCTGTTATGCCAATATGGAGATGTTGAATGTGGTAAGCAGTTGGCGAGGTTCCACACATGGTGCACGCGTTTGGGACTTTAGTAGAGTTGCTGCAGAATTTGAAAATGGACAATATGATGGGTTGCCTGTTACAGATAGTGGATGTGCTCTCTCGAAACACCTTAAGACGCCTGTGTTCAGAGCCCACACAGGAGCTGAGCACATTTTGCTACCAGATGTGTAATAAAGCGAGCGTTCGATGTTTGGAAGAAACATTTCCAAATTCACTAAAACAATGCGATTTAAACAAGTGTGGCAATGTTGTTGTGGCTGGTGCAGTTCTACACAACTTTGGAGTAGAAGTTAGAGATGTCTTGCCCTGGTGCTGTGGAGGTGAAGGACATCCAACAATATGTATTTCAGCCAGAAGCTGATGCTGCAGGCCAAGCTGTCAAAAGATCAATTATACTTAATTACTTTAATTAAAATTGCACCTAGTTTGCTAGGAAACTTTGAAATTACTATAAAGACTTTTCCTTGTTAAATGAATAAATGAGCCACTTGATTGTCACTACTGCAATGAAAAGTGACTCATTTTATTTGTGTAATTTTATAGTTATGTTTTTTCTTTCTCCTTTTTTTGCTAGGGGATTAACATTATCATTTTATTTCTTAATTGAGTATACAAAGTCATACAATGTTTAGATTAGGCCTATTTCTGAAAAAGACATTCTTTTATGATGTTGCAAACTCAGATAAATATTAGAATGTGATATTAACAAAAATTAGTACTGATGATGAAATGATAAAAGCGAATATTATACCACACAAGAAACAAGAACATATTAACTATTTGAAAAAAAAAATCGAGGAAATAAAAGATGTTTTATACATATCATTTTCTTATTCATTCACGAAAGCCCAATTTTCTCAAGCACGTTGGCTGACGAACTGGAACCTGAAGTTTGCTCCATTACGATCTTGTACTTACTCATAATTTCCATCTTAAGATTATGCTCTTCTTCCACAATTTCTCTTTGTCTTCCTATTAATAACATTTTTACATTGTATTCCTCTTATATTAAAATGCGTTTTTAAGGAATGAAGCTCATCAACTTTTTCGACAACTTTTGGCTCTTTGCCACAACATGCCGTTGTTCTCTCCCACTTTTGCTGGGAGCATCTTCTGAGAAGCTTTCACCTTCAGCCGTTTCATTGTGACCTTCAGAACAGTTATCATCTAAGTTGCTAGAAAGTATCACATTATCTTCAGATGTGTCACTGTCATAAACTCCAGCTATCCTCTCAAACTTGTGGGATCATATTGACAACCATTTGCCTTATATTGCCGATATTCGTCTCACCTACTGCACCACCAGTTTTCATTGCTTTCACTTTCATATCCTTCCAAATTACTTTAAGCTACTCCTCGTGTAAGAGCTTCTCTGTTGTATTCAACTGTATTTTTCCCAAGCACCCTCTTCCCTTTTTAACATGTTGACTTTGTGCTTTTTAGATTCAATAGTAGTTTTGTACTTTGTCATTATTTCAGCAGACCTCTTTTTCATTTTCTGGTATGTTTTTTGAATGTTTCTTGGCAACCTGCATGTTGCTGCCAGCTCATACCTCAAACTGGCACTAAAATTAATACAGGTCTTCAACTAACAATACAGGTCTTCAACTAACAGTGGACATTGGTAGTTGCAGATATCGGGGTTAACAATAGATCCATTGATTAATATTAAATTTCTTTTTCATAATACACAGATCATATCATTAATTAGTATAATAGGATTTAGGTTTTCCAATTTTAATAATTCAATTCAGAAATACTTTCTAGCTTCTAAAATTATAGTGACAAACATAAATTTCGCAGAAGGTGTTGCAATAATGATGCCGACAATAAATATTTTCCAAGAGGGTACTTAATGTATGTGCAAGCATTGTGCAGAAATCGCTTACTTCTTTAGTAAAAAGGTATTACTACTTTAGTTACAACTGAAGTAATACAAATTGAGCTCTCCAGCAGTTACTAAAAGAGTATATTACTACAGAAGTAATTTACTAAAGTAGTAAGTTACTACAAGAGTAATTTATACTAGTTTGGTGCTCGCCACCTTTAGAATAGGTGATTTTGAGCAGAAAGCTGCTTATGTAAAATGGGTATAAAACTTTGTCGTGGGTGGGACGGAAGATGAACATAGCATTGAATCCCCACCAACATTTCAGAACTGAAAAAAAATTAAAACAATTGCAACCCTTGGTCATGAAGTCTTTTCGGCCACTTCTAAGAATGCCTTCGTCAGAAATAAAACATTTAAAACTGGCAGGTCACGTATAAAATAAAAAATATAAGATGCTGGCCACTAAGGGCTGCACCACATGTTGAGCTGTGGTAGCATTACACTGAGGTGCCTGCGTTAGCAATTGCGGGCAGGTGAACGTTATGCCAAAAGTGCCTTCTAGTAGCCGCAGGCAGAAACTTGCTACTTAACATTGCAAATATAGACAGGTGGAATGTCTCTTACATAAAGTAAGAGGCAATATTTTGTCTGACAGCAGCAGACATGGTAACAATTCATCTACATAAGAGCTTAGAAGTACAGTTTAAATGCTGTAAAAAGGCCATTACAGAATTACAAAAGGGAGCTGAATAACTCAGCGAATAAAAACACAGTTTAACATGAAATGTAGTTAATATAAGCCATTTAATGAACAACTAGTTATGAAATGGAAAAAAATATTTGGTAACTGCACAAGGAACACGAAATCAAATATCAAGTAATGGCTTTATACCATTGAAGAAACTTTCGTTACATAATTGTTGCTGCTTATTAGGAATGAGGCATCATTTTGAGAAAGATGTTTAAAATTTTCTAGTTCTTCAAGAACCTCCAATCTACTCCCTTTCTTCTCAGTGTGCCAAAATGTTATTGTGAACAGCTTTAGGTATGTGACCTTTAATTAGAAAGTGGTCAGCAAAAGACAAATTTTGGATATTAGGCTATACTGCGCATGCACAGCTACGATGACGAAGGCAGCCTGTGCTTGGTGCTTGCTCTGCTCATACGCTTTTCGTCGCTTTTCTGGCGAAATTTCGTGGGTGGTGGGGCATCATGTGACCATGTGCAGCCCTGCGGCAATTTGTTGAGAGGATGTACAGCGTTGTACTTAGAGCAATTGTTTTATCATATCCCACCCAGATAAAGGATGCAAATACGGAAGCAGTTCTTGGCAAAATATCATTTCAAAATTAGACTCCACAGCTCGAAGTATCACATGTTTTGCTATGGGGTGACTTTGACAGATTTTAATGTGTACTCTGCAATATTGGTTTGTAGCATTTCCAACAGGTTTACATCTACACAGCACTGCAAAAAGCTAGTAGAATGGAATACTGATTTCTTGCATAACAAAAAAAAATTTCTTGTGTTGCTTACAACGGAATAAATGAGAATAAATTTCACGACTATTTCAAAATGTGTAAAAAATTAACAAGGTTGCCTGTGAGGCAAAGAAACTGTACAACTGACAGTTTATATTCTACTCAAGGAATAAATATGAAGCCACGTGGGGAGTTAAAATGATAAAACACGGTATGCTGCCAATCTACAATTTAGTATAGAATGGCATTCTATAAATTTAAGATGTAAACACAAATTAAGAAATAACTTCAGGCCTAAAGGAAGTACTAGACAAGTGCCTTGTGATTGAAAAACACTTTCACAGAATATTTAGTTCAGAACTACTGACCGAATTTGCCTACTTAGTCAACTTCAAGTAAATGTTTATGTATGTTCATACGTATGTAGCATTAAGAGATCTTACAGTGTCATAAAAGGAACAGGACATCCAATACTACTCCAACAGCATCGGAATTTCGTAAGCCATACTAAAATGCTTCATTCCACTCTAATTACGCATTTCTATGTCCAGATGCACTCCGAAGTACCTGATACTCAGCTCATATTCAGCTCAGCTCAGTGGTTTTCATGATACCAATTTTCTCGGAGGTCCAGTACTGTAGTATCATGTTCGGTTTCGTTCCAGAGAATGAAAATTTGCACTTGAAATTGAAAGTAGACAATAGTGTGGAATGGAACACTTAGTTTCAAATAAACTAGCTGCCTCAGTGGAAAAAATTAATAGAAGCAAATTTCTCTACAAAACTGACAGAAATAGCTTCATTAAGACATTAATGGTTGATTGCTAATAACGCGGAAATAATATAAAATCAGAAAATTGAAACTACTAACTTATTTTGGTCTTGGCAGTATAGTTTCAGCTCTCTGAGACTGCAGACGTGTGCAAGTTGCGTGTGTCTGTGTGTCGAGTGCTGACAAAGGCCTTAATGGCCGAAAGGTATGAGTGTGTTGATCTTTTTATTGTGCCTATTGCGACTTGGCATCCCCGCTATATGGTTTGGTATTGTTACATTCCATCCTGGATTTTCCATTGCTTTATTTTGGCCTTTCATGGTTATGAGAATCTATATTAAATCACTTGATGGCTCCCGGCCACAGAAATCTGTTTTGTAGCAGCTGTAAACGAAGAGACCAGCAGCATCACGAAATATATACACAGGTCACATGGAGAAGGACTCCCCCCACTATAATTCGGCTTGCTCTGTGCATGCGCGAATCTGGCAGCTTGGGCGTGCCGGAAAACTTTTTCCGGGTAGCATCTGGCTACTTGCTGCTACTGCTCATACGGCAAACAGCCATGCTTCAAGTAGCCAGAAGTGGGAGGAAGGCATTGCTCATAAACGAATTCAGCTCTGCGCATGCACACGAGCCTGCTGGCAACTGCTCGTACTAACCTATAGACACCAGAGTTTTTCAAAGGGGAATGGGTCAACTTTAAATTTATAAATGATTTTTTTTCCTAGCTATTATTGGGTGAAAAGGTGACATTACAGTTGTATTTATTACGAAGAAGGCGTTGGATCTGATAAGAGACGGCTCCCAAGAAAGGAATAGAAAAGCTTCTTCTTTAGGCTGGACTCAAATGATAAAAGTGCCGAGTGCAGTAACTCTTTTTTACAGTTTTCTGTTTAAGGTGTTATCCACTATGACAGGTTTGTATTCATTATTAACTGCTATCATTTTGATTATATTAATTTCTTCCTCGAATTTCTCTTTAGAGTGGAATAGAAATAGCTCTGTGAATAGCAAAGCAAAAGAACGTGAACATATGAGATTGTGGGTGCATAGGATCTGATCGGCATGATTCTTTACAAAAAACATTAAATGAGTTTTTATTTTCTTTTACTTTAAGCATCAAATCAAGAAAATTCAATTGACAGGCCTCGTTTCAGAGTTAGCTAGTGAAGGTATTTTCTCATGAAGTTCATTGAAGAGATTGAAAATATGGTGAATGCCATCAAGAAGTCCTTCGTAGATGACTAAAACATAGACATATCTGAAATAGGAGAGAATGCCTAGTGCTGTATTAAGAACTTTTCTTCTAGAGTGTTAATGAAAATGTCAGCAAGGATACCAGCTAATGGATTTATCATAGCGAGACTGTCGGGTTGCTGATAAAATTCAAAGTAGTTGTATTTGACTAAGACTGTAATTAGATTCATAAAGTCAGTGATTTGTTCATCTGAAAGTTCTTTCTTGAAATGACATAAATTTTTTTCCACAACTTGTACGGGAATGGTTGTATAAAGATTTTTGATTTCTTCTGAAAACAACTTGGTATCTGGGCTGCATTCTAAATCTTTTATTTTATAACTAAGGTGTGTGTATTGGGGATGAAATGATTGTTCTCGAAAATGAACTATTTTTCAGAGTTTCATAAAGAAGTTTTGCTAAATCATGGTACGCTCTATTCATACTTTTAGAAATCGGATGTATTGCATGGTTAGGTTTGTGAATTTTGAATTGAGTTTTGGGGGCTTGAGGGCTCATGTTAAGGATTTTTTTATGGAAAGGTTTGATTAAAAATTTTGCGTCACTGATAGCTGACCTGACTTCTTTTTATAATTCAGGAGTCAGGTCCTCGTGCAATTCCAAAATATTATTTTTCTTAAAAAAAATCAATGTTTTAGAAACATATCCAGAATTGTAGGCAATACCCAAAGAACAACCTTTGTCAGACTTAGTTATTAAAGTGTCGGCTTCTTTGAGTTTATTATTGATAGATTTAACCAATTTCCTATTATGTGTAACATTTTGAAGACAGGCCCTGTTTTTCTACTAAGAATGTTAGCTACGTCAAAGGCAACCTAGTTTGACATGAAGGTTAAAGATTTCAGAACTGCTCTGTGAATTGTGCACTTACTTGAAAACATTGGCTTCAAATTATTATTTTCTTACAAAAATTGCAGTTGAAGACCTTCATGGGTGGGACACCATGTGAAGTAAAATATGTTTCCATAGGTTAAAATAAATTTCCTTATATACATTTATAGATGAATAAATATTTAACATATTGGGATCTTACTTCGTATTTAAATGACATGTTTTGTTACCTATAAATAAGAAATTTCAATACAGTGTTAGAGTACCTAATTATTTTAACAATACCTAATTATTTCAACAATCCCCTTCTTAAAAAGCTATGGAGATAACTACTCACTCACTTTCAAAAAAAGTCTTAACTTTCCTGAAAATTCACTAATATATTTCTGATATCTTAGCTGTCTGGATTTGGGAAAATACAAAGAACTTGTTCAAACTTTGTAGAAGTTACTAACTTTGACCACCATTGCTGAGTACCCTGCAAATCTAGTATACACAATCTGTATTTCTTAATTTTCTAATAGAGCCCTCTGTGTGGTTGCAGCTTACCTATATTTGCAGATTTATTTATTGCACTTTGAGACTCCTAACAGAATAAAGGACATATTTTTGACAGCTGTTTCTGGCTCTGTAACTTCTTAGATATTTCTACAGGTCTTTGAAATATGGTTGTTGATTGCTGCATGGAAAGTCCATAGATTAGACAATTTACGCTGGATGTAAGTTGAAAAACGTGATTTCAGTATATATATGTCCTTTTTAAAGCAAAAACCTTCCTTTGTTTTAGTCATATGATTTTGCAAGCTAACTCGTTTTACCAGTTGCTGGGTCTAAAATAGACCTGACATCCTCCATACCAGGTAACTGGCTGCTCATTTTATCATTTGTGAAAATGTTTTGTATTTTGCACAGGCTCTCTATCACCTGTGAGTTGCTTTTCCATGTGCTTTTCTTAAGACTGAATGCCATTTTGAAGGGCTGGTAGGAAGCCTTTTTTTTAACCTAAGAAACAGCTTTGCCAAGGGATTAAAGACATTTGTATAAGTGTATTTGGGAAGCACAGGTCTCCATCTCATATTCAGTCAGTGCAGAATTTTAAGCCTGTCCTAGGTTTTTCTTTCAGCTTCCTTCTTACAGTCTCCAATTAAAATTTTTGCACAGGTTGCCTGTATCTGTGTTTCCTCATCTTTTTCTATTGTGCTGTTTTTCTTTATGGGTTTGTATTTGCTGGCACCGTACTGCAACTTTTCGCAATGATTTCTCAAACTCTACTGGTACACTCTTTTCCCATTTTCTGCATTAATGAGGTCAGTGCCGCGCGGTTTGAGTCTCCCGCCAAAGGTTAGTCCTCTCTGTGTGTGTGTGTTTACTCATTCTTCCTGTACTCCATGTCGAAATGGAATTGGGAATACCCCTAATAACTGGTACAGTGAGATGTACCACACTGCCATGCACTTCAGTTGTATGCAGCGTGTAGATGTAGACCAACAATTAGAAGAGAATAAATTTTCATACAGCTGTCTCCTCTTTCAGTTTGAGGGCAAAGTATCTCAGTTACCAAGTTTGATTGTCCATATCTAGAAGCCTGATATAATCAGATTCAGAGTGTAATACTTCCGTTGAGTTATTCATGGGTTACATTTCTCACACAATTTCAACCATTCCCTGGACTTTAATCTTGTTTCCTTTTTCTTCTTTGTATGTGCTGCTAAATTCAGTGCAAGAAATGCTTTGTCTGCAGTGGTGATTCCCACTATTATCAAAATACCTGAAACATGAAGAAGAGTGAACTTGACAAATGAGTTACAGGCGTCTTAAGGATACAGGGTACTTATAAATGGTGGAAAAATCGTTTTTTTAATGACTAAATTCTGTAGTCTTACCTGATTACATTGGTATATACATTATAGGGTTTCAAATGAAAAACACACACACACACACACACACACACACACACCAAATTTTAAAGTTACGGTCATGTATGCCGCCTCTATTTCTGTTGCAGAAACCAGTATTATTTCGAAACGGAACTGTAAACTTTGTTTCCAGGGATAATACATATGATACATTATATATGTTGCTAACAGTGCAGGTTTCTAGTGCCTGTAAATCATTATCTTTGCTCGTATTTACCTTTGTTTTGCTGAAGCAGTTTGTTCATGTGTTACTGAATACTCCCATTTACATCACATTTCATAAAAGGCATAAAAATAACTTTACACAAAATAGAAAATTTATACACTCTGGTAGTTATTTCATTAGTCACCTCATATTATCCATAAATATAATAATATATTGAATTTTATATTGTCTAGATATCACTTTTTTTCGTTGATTCTCTTAAATTGTCATATCCAGTTTTCTAAGTAAAAAGGTTACAGGATAGTAGTAGATGTTAGGATAGATGACAGAATAGTTTGAGATTTTAAGGGAATTCAGTGCAGGAAAATTAGTTTGGAAGAAACACTGAAAACAGCTCAGAATCTTAGTCATCTTTCCACCCATTAACTCAGAATGTTAACGTCCTTGGGGGATAGATGACTCTGCCCAGGTCCCATGGATCACGATATTAACTTTTCGCAAGGTCTGTCAGACCAGTCTCTTTAAATTTCTTTTCAAAGTTTATACTTCCCCATTCTGAGACTTACCCTTGAAGGTATCCCACAGCAAATTCAATATTTTTAGAATCTTCCCAATTCTTTGGCAAAGCTTGGTTGAATCTTTTCAAAAAATGGGTCTGATGTACTTCTCCATCGGGCTTGAATTTAAGGAATTGCCTGGATAATCCTGAGTTAGCTCCCCATTGCAAATGAGTTACTACTTCACTGGGTAACACAACATTAGATGACATTACCTGTTTTTTCTACTTTGTCCTGGATAAGCTTGACTTCTCTCCACAGGTCATCTATGCCCTTCCTTGTATCAGTAATTCGAAAGAAGCAAGAGGCGACATATTCCTGGATGTTATTCTCTCAGTGACTTTCCGATCTATAATTTCTTCAACTTGTTCATCCAGACTACTTACATTTACGATATCAGAGTTTGCTAATTTCTTTTTGAAACTTCTTTCTACATTGTCAACTTGTGTACTTACACCTGTAATTTGCGATTGAATGACAGTTATTAATTTGTTCAGCTTATCTGCATTCTCTTTTAAAGTATTCAATCCCAGCTTTACAGCATTGAACTTAACATGACATACGTTTACAAAGTATTCTAACTTTTCATTGATTTCGGATTCTACAGTATTACATCTGTCTTCAGTGTTAAATTCGAACTTTTTTGATAGATCAAGGAAATTATCATTCTGTTTCTGACTAAGGTCAGTAAACATTTGATTTACCTGAAGGGTCAAGGAACTAGGCAATTCATTCTTTAAATCTATTTTTTTAAATTACCTACTTTATTGTTTAATGCATTGATTTCAGTCTTCATAGCCTTCGTATAGATTACTAAATACTTTACTTTGTGGATCAACTTTGGCATTTAACAAACCTAAAGTTTCACTCTGGGCCTTCAATTGAGCATTTGAGTTATTAAAGCTTCACTCTGGGTATTCAGTTGAGCATTTAAAGCTTCACTCTGGGTATCTAATTGAGAATTTACTGATTCTAGTTTTTCGCGCATTTCGCGTTTTGATTAAATTTACTAATTCAGACCAGTCAGGCACTTCTTTGCTAACTTTCATAGCCATGGCTGGTTGTTCTGAAGTTTCCCCAACTTGCTGTATGTTATCCACACTTTTACAAACTTTAGACCTCATGAGCACTAAAAGATTAACTTTAAGTATAATAATGGCACTATTAAAGTTTACACAACAGTTTGTACCACTTTGTACTGAAACAATAAAGTTCTGTTTTACACTCACTCGGCGGAGAATTTGTGTTGTGTCGGTGAGTGGATATGGAGGCAGGTCAGCACCGGTAAAAATCAACTGGTGCCGGTGGCATCGGATGTTGGTTTCCGCGTCTGCGTCCCCGCGATGTATTTGAGAGCTCTACACTCCTCGCACCGGATCTTCTTAGTCATAGTGTTCTAGGTGTATTTCTTCTTAGAGAAACACAGTATAATCTTCTCTATTTATCAATTCAAAATTTTGCTCCTTTAAATACTTTATCTAGTTCTGTTGTCTGAGTGATTCTTTGTTCGATTTAGTTGCTGTAGCAACACACGTTATTCGCTCGTTTCTTGGTCTTGGAATACTGCTTCCCCCTTCCCCTCCTTTCTCACTGGGCGCCATGTTCAAATGCTTTGGACAATGATTTAAGTGTATAATTAGATATAGTAACTTCCACTCCTTTTACGAGATGACTTACTTGTCTGCAACCAATCTCCTTCACTGGCTTCTGGAATCTCTTTAAACTTCTCCAAAGAGTGATGCTAGGTACAGGAATATTTAAAATTCTCCCTATACTTGTAAAATAAGTAGATTCTCGAAGGTTACTTTTCATCAACTAATGATATATATTAAAACTCCGTACAAAACAACTTCTTTTCCTCACATAAACATCTAACTTCTTGTAAGTCACTCGTATCACCTCACGCCAGAAACAAATCTATCAACATCCACAAAAGAGTTTGCTTAATAACCAAAACTCTTATATCACAGGATTCAGGAAAGATGTCTTGCCTCTAGCAAGGCTGGAATAAGAGTTCTTTTTTCACTAACAATAGCCACTGACACTATCACAGAGCTACATAAATATTCCATGGTCCTCTTTTACGCACTTACTAAACATACATGGACTGCCCGACAGCTACTTGTTGGTGCCGTTCGACCGCCGTGTCTACATTCTTGGAGCAATTTAAATTAAACTTTCTCGCGCGCGCCCACCACACACACACACACACACACACACACACACACACACACACACACACATGCAGTAGGTAGGATTCTGCACTCTCACACTCATATCTAAAATATCGTGTGTTCGGGACGGTAGAAGGCTGATTGGTTCTAGAATTTACGCAGAAATTCTTGAAACACTGCAACATATGCTTGTGGAAGTACATATCCTTTAGCGTGAAATAAATATGAACTGTACCACGCATAATGAAATTCAGTAAAAGGAAATTAGGTGGCAACCAGTTTACAAAGAAAGCCACACTGTTGAAAGTAACCTATATATCAGTTCTTCAGGGAAGAAACTCCCATGTGGCACACCTGCTGGTGATTCAAATTTTTGTGTCAACAGCGACACTGATTGTAGTGGATTTGTGTTGTTGATGTGAGCATCTTATCTCCTTTGATAAAGGAAGTGGCGAAATTTGTGATGGTGCAGGCTGTCTGGAAATAACTGAACAACAAAGTAGCAGGAAGGGTTTAGTGTCAAAATTAGTTCTGTGTAGATCCTGCAATAAATATACCTCAAAAATGACTTCGAACATTGTGCATAATTCATATGATGTGAATTTGAAGTTAGTGTATGCAGTGTGTGCAATAGGAAATGGAAAAAGAGGCTGCTCAAACATTTTGTGGTTTGATGCACCTTCCTCCTTCCAGCAGGTTCAGCAAGTACATAAAAATACTTTTAGGTGCCTTGACAGTTGTGTCTAAAGCATCTATGAAACGTGCAGTAGAAGAAACTGTAAATATTAGTGGAACCAGGGACATTGCTGCTGCATTTGATGTGACATGGCAATGTCGAGGACATAGTTCCTTGAATGGTGTTGCAAGTGCTAATTTTTTGGAGAATGGAAAAGTTATTGATGTTGAGTGCTTATCTGAGTACTGCCACACCTGCCATGATAACACTGAAGGGCATATTGAACATCAGTGTCCTAAGAATTATGATGTGTATAAGGCCAAACAAATGTGTGGTTCCTGAAGAGGGGCAGCAGCCTTTTCAGTAGTTGCAGTGGCAACAGTCTGGATGATTGACTGATCTGGCCTTGTAACACTAACCAAAATGGCCTGGCTGTGCTGGTACTGCGAACAGCTGAAAGCAAGGGGAAACCACAGCTGTAATTTTTCCCGAGGCCATGCAGCTTTACTGTTTGATAAAATGATGATGGAGTCCTCTTGGGTAAAATATTCCGGAGGTAAAATAGTCCCCCATTCGGATCTCCAGGCGGGGACTACTCAAGAGGATGTCGTTACCAGGAGAAAGAAAACTGGCGTTCTACGGATCAGAGCGTGGAATTTCAGATCCCTTAATCGGGCAGGTAGGTTAGAAAATTTAAAAAGGGAAATGGATAGGTTAAAGTTAGATATAGTGGGAATTAGTGAAGTTCGGTGGCAGGAGGAACCTGATTTTTGGTCAGGTGAATACAGGGTTATAAATACAAAATCAAATAGGGGTAATGCAGGAGTAGGTTTAATAATGAATAGGAAAATAGGAATGCAGGTAAGCTACTACAAACAGCATAGTGAACGCATTATTGTGGCCAAGATAGACACGAAGCCCACACCTACTACAGTAGTACAAGTTTATATGCCAACTAGTTCTGCAGTCGATGAAGAAATTGAAGAAATGTATGATGAAATAAAAGAAATTATTCAGATTGTGAAGGGAGACGAAAATTTAATAGTCATGGGTGACTGGAATTCGAGTGTAGGAAAAGGGAGAGAAGGAAACATAGTAGGTGAATATGGATTGGGGGACAGAAATGAAAGAGGAAGCCGCCTGGTAGAATTTTGCACAGAGCACAACTTAATCACAGCTAACACTTGGTTCAAGAATCATAAAAGAAGGTTGTATACATGGAAGAAGCCTGGAGATACTGACATGTTTCAGATAGATTTATATAATGGTAAGACAGAGATTTAGGAACCAGGTTTTAAATTGTAAGACATTTCCAGGGGCAGATGTGGACTGACCACAATCTACTGGTTATGAACTGTAGATTAAAACTGAAGAAACTACAAAAAGGTGGGAATTTAAGGAGATGGGACCTGGATAAACTGACTAAACCAGAGGTTGTACAGAGTTTCAGGGAGAGCATAAGGGAACAATTGACAAGAATGGGGGAAAGAAATACAGTAGAAGAAGAATGGGTAGCTCTGAGGAATGAAATAGTGAAGGCAGCAGAGGATCAAGTAGGTAAAAAGACGAGGGCTAGTAGAAATCCTTGGGTAACAGAGGAAATATTGAACTTAATTGATGAAAGGAGAAAACATAAAAATGCAGTAAATGAAGCAGGCAAAAAGGAATACAAATGTCTCAAAAATGAGATTGACAGGAAGTGCAAAATGGCTAAGCAGGGATGGCTAGAGGTCAAATGTAAGGATGTAGAGGCTTCTCACTAGGGGTAAGATAGATACTGCCTAAGAGACCTTTGGAGGAAAGAGAACCACTAGTATCGATGTCAAGAGCTCAGATGGAAACAGTTCTAAGCAAAGAAGGGAGAGCAGGGAGGTGGAAGGAATATATAGAGGGTCTATACAAGGGCGACGTACTTGAGGACAATATTATGGAAATGGAAGAGCATGTAGATGAAGATGAAATGGGAGATACGATACTGCATGAAGAGTTTGACAGAGCACTGAAAGACCTGAGTCGAAACAAGGCCCCGGGAGTAGACAACATTCCATTTTGACAGCCTTGGGAGAGTCAGTCCTGACAAAACTCAACCATCTGGTGAGCAAGATATGAGACGGGCGAAATACCCTCAGACTTCAAGAAGAATATCATAATTCAAATACCAAAGAAAGCAGGTGTTGACAAATGTGAAAAATACCAAACTATCAGTTTAGTAAGTCACGGCTGCAAAATACTAACGCGAATTCTTTACAGACGAATGGAAAAACTGTTAGAAGCCGACCTCGGGGAAGATCAGTTTGGATTCCGTTGAAATGTTGGAACACGTGAGGCAATACTGACCTTACGACTTATCTTAGAAGCTAGATGAAGAAAAGACAAACCTACATTTCTAGCATTTGTAGACTTATAGAAAGCTTTTGACAATGTTGACTGGAATACTCTGTTTCAAATTCTGAAGGTGGCAGGGAGGGCCTGAGGGAGGAGGGAGATTGTCGTATATATACCTGGTGCCGGCCCACCGCCGGTCAGTACATCAGCGTACCTGATGACGGCAACATGGTAGATGGCCGAAATATTGTGTCCTATGCACACTCATACCAGGCGGTTCACCCAAGATTTATTTCGTCATAAAATATGCCTAGAGAAATTGAAGAACCACAATGAGTTCAATGTTTATGGTGAAACCTTGGTAACAAAACTGGAGTGTTGTGGACATGTGCAAAAGAGGATGGGTTCTAGATTGAGGAAGCTATGAAGAGAAATGAAAGGAAAGTTGCTATCTGATGGAAAATGTCTAGCTGAGGCAGATTGACAGAAACTTAAATAGTTCTTCAGAGTTATTATGGACGGGCCATTAGACGAACTGCACCTCAGAATGATGTTGAAGCAATGAGAGAAGCTGTGTGGGCCACCTACTTTCATGAGTTGCCCACAGATGACCACCCTGTTCACGAACTTGGCCCCAAAGGAGCAGATTCTTGGCGTGATTACCAAAGAAGCAAAAGAAAATGGTCAAATATACTGTCATAAGCTTTTCTTCCTGAGCCTGTTATGAAATAAAATCAATTTTTAGAGACCTCAGTGACCCTGTTTTGCTTAGTAAATGTCTTCATTGGGCACTCTGAATACAAATGAAAGTTTCAGCCATTGCATATGGGAAAGATTACCCAAGAATGTTTTTGCAGGACGAAATATATTAAAAGTTGGTGTACTAGTTGCAGTGATAAGTTTCAGTGATGGAGTGATAGAAGGCTGGAAGTCCTGAGAAATTTAGGCATAAAATGTGGCTCTAGTAAGGCAGATAAATTGCTTGTGTGTGACAGACAACGGGTGCATGAAGCTGAAAGATTTGCTCTTAAAGCTACCAAAGAAGCAAGAAGTGCCAAAAGGAATGCCAAGAGGAAGGTTGAAGATGAAGAAATGCTGCAGGATGAAGACAGTGCTTCAGGAATGTTCTGAGGCACAGTTTAATTGTACTTGTATCTTCCTTCGCAATTTCCCACAAGTTGTATTTTTCAGAATTTGGGTACAAATATTTCCTAAAGTTTATAAAGCATTGCTCTAATTTTTTTCTGCAACTTGCAATAGTCCATACATATGTAGTAGACCTAAGCTTTATTGCTGAATCAAATAAATTATAGAAAAAAAATTAGGAAAAAATTAAAATATAAGATGAATATAATAGAGGGAAACATTCCACGTGGGAAAAATATATCTAAAAACAAAGATGATGTGACTTACCAAACAAAAACGCTGGCAGGTCGATAGACATACAAACATACACACACAATTCAAGCTTTCGCAACCGACGGTTGCTTCATCAGGAAAGAGGGAAAGACGAAAGGATGTGGATTTTAAGGGAGAGGGTAAGGAGTCATTCCAATCCCGGGAGCGGAAAGACTCACCTTAGGGGGAAAATAGGACAGTTATACACGCGCCCCCCCCCCCCCCCCCCCCCCCACACGCACACACGCACACACACACACACACACACACACACACACACACACACACACACACACACAAGCACACAAGCAGACATTTGTAAAGGCAAAGAGTTTGGGCAGAGATGTTGGTCAAGGCGGAAGTACAGAGGCAAAGAAGTTGTTGAAAGACAGGTGATGTATGAGCGGCGGCAACTTGAAATTAGCGGAGGTTGAGGCCTGGCGGGTAACGAGAAGACCAGGCCTCAACCTCCGCTAATTTCAAGTTGCCGCCGCTCATACATCACCTGTCTTTCAACAACTTCTTTGCCTCTGTACTTCCGCCTTGACTGACATCTCTGCCCAAACTCTTTGCCTTTACAAATGTCTGCTTGTGTCTGTGTACGTGCGGATGGGTGTGTGTGTGTGTGTGTGTGTGTGTGTGTGTGTGTGTGTGTGTGTGTGAACCTGTCCTATTTTCCCCCTAAGGTAAGTCTTTCCGCTCCCGGGATTGGAATGACTCCTTACCCTCTCCCTTAAAACCCACATCCTTTCGTCTTTCCCTTTTCCCTCTCCTTCCCTCTTTCCTGATGAAGCAACCGTCAGTTCGAAAGCTTGAATTTTGTGTGTGTGTTTGTGTTTGTGTGTCTATAGACCTGCCAGCGTTTTTGTTTGGTAAGTCACATCATCTTTGTTTTTAGATATAAAATATAAGATGATATTTTTATCTTTCCCATATAGGTATTACGTGGAATTATATAGGTATAGTACCTCAGCCATCATCTCGTGCATATCTGGTAAAAATTTGGTCACCCTCAAATGTATAACATTGGATTAAATGGTACCTCAATTTGAGGAAGCATTTTGGAAAAAAATTGCATCAATTCCTTTGTAATTTTTTTAATAGTCCTTAGCAGGTTCCCAGTTTGTCATCTTCACCATGGGAGACTGCATAGTGCAACCACATACTTGGAAAAAATTTGTTGATGACACCTGAATGTGTTATCAGGTACAATGAAAGTGGTGCTTCTGGTTTCTTTAAAAGATAGTGTTGTACAGTGGATGCTTGGTATATTGGACATACTTTTGTTCTTGTTGAATAAACTTGTACTGAAGTGGTGTACCAATTGCATTAGTAGTAGCTTACATGTTTGGGGTGCAACAGAAAATTAAATGATACAATGTGTAAATATTGTTTACCTTTCGAGGCAATGCCTTTCACTTTTAATAAAATTACTTTCTTTACAGGGTCAGTGTGCGATTATAATGTTTGATGTCACATCACGTGTTACATACAAGAATGTACCCAATTGGCATAGAGACCTTGTAAGGGTCTGTGAAAATATCCCAATAGTTCTTTGTGGAAATAAGGTTGATATTAAGGACAGAAAAGTCAAAGCAAAAAGCATCGTTTTCCACAGGAAGAAGAATTTGCAGGTAAAATCTTAAACAAGACACAACATTTTTTTTTGTAGTAATTTTATTACCTATTAAATGACTGAACATTTTTTACAGTATTACGATATCAGTGCAAAGAGCAACTACAATTTTGAAAAGCCTTTCCTGTGGTTAGCTAGAAAGCTAATTGGTGACCCAAATCTGGAGTTTGTTGCCATGCCAGCTCTTGTGCCTCCTGAGGTGACAATGGACCCAACATGGCAACAACAAATTGAAAATGATCTGAAGGTTTGTAAAACAAGTTCTTGCTTAATTGGATCTGATTTGAGCCACAATATTAGTACTACAGAAGTTACCTGAAGGTCTGTCGCTGTTAGCTTCATTTGTAATGTATTATGTATTCCACTATTAATGATGGGTTCTTTTTCAGGAAGCATCAGAGACTGCTTTGCCTGAAGATGATGAAGACCTGTAAGACACTTTTAATTCTGCTCCGAAGTACCCATGCATAAAATTTGTTTTTACTGCCACAGTCAAGAGAACTCTGCCTTGTTACATAAAATGTTTGGACTATAACAAGCAGACTGCATCAGTAACTTACTTTCGGCAAGTTCGAGTGTACGGTGTTGTGTACTTTGGTGTTGAGCTTTGTGTGAATGGAAAGCTGTTGATGCTGTACTATTTTTATAGCGAGCAGTGTGAGAAGAGTGACAAACTGAAATGTTTTATCAGAGTGTTACAAAAGACTTGAAAAACACAACAGAAAATTTTGTTTATACACTGAATACTGTTTGTTCTTGTGAATTATGGTTAATTACAATGGAATCCATCTTTGGAACCCAGAAATTCTTGTTCCTTTTTTATGAATGTCAACTTTACACTTATAATTTATCATAACACATGAAGTTAATTTTTCTGCAAATAATAAAGTGACAAAAAGTTTATTTGGTTTTAATCAACTTGGTTAAAAGCCCTTACGTGTGTAACAAAGTTTTAGTGGATAAAGTGCAGTTGTCTAGTGTTTATATAGCCATTAAATTATGGAACTGCTTAGTTCGATAGTTTCTCTTCTTGCCTATGTAACTGAGGTATTCTTTCATGTACTTTGTAACAGAAGTATTGCAGCTGTTGAGATTTTGACTCTGCAGCGGAGTGTGCGCTGATATGAAACTTCCTGGCAGGTTAAAACTGTGTGCCGGACCGAGACTCGAACTCGGGACCTTTGCCTTTTGCGGGCAAGGGCTCTACCAACTGAGCTACCCAAGCATGACTCACGCCCTGTCCTCACAGCTTTACTTCTGCCAGTACCTCGTCTCCTACTACCTCTCATTAACAGAGCAAAAATATTCTAATATTCCTGATTTCAATTGATAATTTGGAACAAGATCTCCCCCCCCCCCCCCTCGGCCCCCTTACCCCTCCCTTTGGGCTTCCCCCCCCCCCCCCACCACACACACACACACACACACACACACACACACACACACACACACACACACACATACAAAATTTGTAATGTCCTTAACTGCTGCTTAAATGACCATTTTGGAAAACATATTTAGGTGTTTCTGTGATATAAAAAGTAAAGGTTCATGGGGAGGAATGTATCATGAACAGATTAAGTTGGAAGTTATAAGCAAAAACTCAGTAAGTTACGTTTGGTGTGCTGACAAGAAGCCAAAGAACGTTTTATGTACACAAGGTAGAAATTCATGTTTATTAGATGTCACATAACTTGTGTAGATGTATAATTGTGCAAAGCTCTCATGCTTGTTGATAGTGCCAAGGATGAGAAGTCTTGTCACATGCTCTTAGCACACTGACTGCTGGCTGTGTAAACCTTTCTTAGAATTCATTTTTGTGGGTTCTAAATATTTTTTGTGAAGATGATTAGCCGACATTTAACTAAGATAACAATCTCTTGTGAAAGCCTGAAACTACTCAAAGCTCACATGATTCCAACTTTAAATTCTAGTTTTCCTTTTTCTTTTCTTCCCCCGGAATAAAAAGTCAGTTGGCAACCAAGGCCATTTATTCTGAACTAATTCAAATCTGGTTGCTGTAGCATCCAGTGACAATGAAATGGAATATAGCATCCAGTCACAATGAAATGGAATAAGGTTCAGATTTTCCATATATTTCTAAAGAATGTTGGATTTTGAAAAAAATATTAAAGCCTCCAACAGCAAAATAATTGATTTCCTTAGTAATCTATTCTACTTTCAACAATTTGAAACATAAAACCATAATCATACATTATTTTCCCAGAGAACAATTTTGTATGGTGTGAAGTATTTTCAAACCTGTCTTCTTGGTGTGATTATTTTGCACTCTTTACTGAACCTGTAACAAAGGAGAATGCTGAAAATAAACACCTCTCTCAACAAACGATTTTACAAAATCGTAAATACTCGCTTAAAGTAGGTCTTCTTGCGCAATCAGGATTGGCTGCTTTAGAAAACTACTTGCCTCTTGCAACACAATGAAGACCAGCCAAGCCTGTCCATAAAACTGAGAGGACTTGTACCCTGTCAAATGTGGGGACCGGCAATGCACCGAAACTTGTCTCGGTCCTTTTCTTGTACAAGACTTGCAATATGACTAGAAACGCAAAGTGGGACTAGATCAAGGGAATTGGTTGGCCATTTGCTGGGGCCATGTCTTTGTAGTAACTTTTCAGGAAATGGTTGAAGGTTTTTGTGAGAAGATACGGAAAGTGAACTGGAGCTGTGTGTTGAACTCTCGTACATCATGGTCAGACAAGTTAGGTTTCAACAAGTCGGTGGTACATCTCGAAAACAGTGTACGCTATTTTAGCAATGTGAGGAAGAAGCAGATATGGGTCCATTAATCATTCTTTGCCTGTAGTGTATTTAAAATCTGAGTACTGTCTTGGTATCTGTTTATTCCAATCTTCTGTCTCTGTGTGTGTGTGTGTGTGCGCGCGCGCCCACGCCCCCCCCCCCCCCCCCCCCCACACACACACATTCTTCTTTCACCACCAGCTTGTCATCTCCACCCCAACAGTGAGATGGTGGTTCTAACCCCATGATATTTCCTTCATTTCGGGGGGGGGGGGGGGGGGGAGGGGAGGTGTTGGTGGGCAGTAGTTTCATAGAGATTTGAAATTGTGTTAAGTTTGTTGCAAGTAACTAAGTACTTCTGTTTTCAGAATACTGGATGAATAAAATCTATTCACACATCGTGGGCTACACTTTTTTCTTGCCTCCAACCCCTTTTATAAGCAGCTGATTTTCACCCCCACTGCTTCTTTCTGATCAGAAACTTGTGTGTACTAAGTTTGGTTAAAATCAGTCCTATGATTCATGAGGGGTTTCTCTGCACAAAAATCGTACCTAAGACTGTAATCTGTTACACAATGCCATTTCACGTGGGATACTCAACAATATGCAACTAAAAGCTGCATGCTTACAGACATTTTCACCAGGACTGACCTAGTTAGTTTAAAAATCATGTTGTGTGGAGTACTTTGTTCTTCCTATTTTCACCTGTCATAATGTGTAACTGGATACTGGTTGTTTGCCTACTCATTATTTCCAGCTGTGTACAAGATGTATCAAATTAATATATTGTGTAAGTAATTGACTGCAACTTTCTTACATTACTTTATTGAAACCAGGGTTCCTTGTATCCATTCATCAGTGTGAAAATTCGCATTACAGAAATATCTCGTACCATTCCTGGGAAATTGTCAGTTCATGCATCAAAAGAATTGTTCCTGATACACTATATTTGTCATATGCGGCTATGCCCTGTGCAGCTGTTTGGTGTCAGCATACCAGATACATAGTAAATGAGGCAAAGAAAACAAATTCCAACATTGGTAAAATGTAGAAACTTAAAGTTTAATAGTAAATTTGAGTTTGTCACATGTTATCAAAATACTAACTGGCACAATCCACTAGAGCTTTATTTACCTTTTTTATTTAAAGGCTTTTAAAATATGTATGAAAGTAAAAAAAGGTTACTGTGGAAAAATTTGCATATAAATCTGAGAAAGGGAATAAGGAAGACAGCCAAAGAAACTACCACCTATGGAAGTGTAATTTAGTGTCATGGTCTAATATTCTGAGGCAGAAAGGATTCTGCTTCAACATTTGTAACCCACAAATAACTGTAAAATGTGTGGCAGATATTGCAATGTACATCAAGAAATCTGATCTTTATCGTAATATGTAGAGGGTGTTCAAATGGCTCTGAGCACTATGGGACTCAACTTCTGAGGTCATTAGTCCCCTAGAACTTAGAACTAGTTAAACCTAACTAACCTAAGGACATCACAAACATCCATGCCCGAGGCAGGATTCGAACCTGCGACCGTAGCGGTCTTGCGGTTCCAGACTGCAGCGCCTTTAACCGCACGGCCACTTCGGCCGGCTGTAGAGGGTGTGTTCCGTTTAGGTAAAAATGTAGAATCTTATACAAGAATGCCTCACTGCCATGTGATTATGAACCTAGACCTGAAACTAGTTACATATTCTGTGGTAGTGTTAAATTTAGGTAAATTTCAGATAGGTCCTTCCTCAGATGCTTTGTGACAGACTTCAGTTCATTTGTAGAATATGAGGGGAATGCAGTCAGTCTAAAGAGATTGCTTTCAAAACACTTGTGTGACGTGTCCTAGAATATTGCTAAAGTGTAAGAGATCTGTACCAAATAGGACTAACAGGGCCTATATACTGTATAAAAACAAGGGCACCACAAATGGTCATAGGCTTGATGCATGCGAGAGTACCACAGATTAACTGGCAAAATTGAAATGTTTAACTCGGTTATAAATTTTAAAGAACCTTCAAGTGTTAATCTAGGAATATATTACAACCTCCTTTGTATTGGTCCTGGATGGATAGCAAGAATCAATGTAATTACAGTGTGCACAGAGGCTTTCAAGCAAGCATTCTTATTGCACTCTGTACATAAATGGAACAGAAGCCCTAATAACTGGTACAAGGTCATGCACTTCACTGCAGCTAGTTAGATTGCCCACACAAAATGGAACTGTTTTAGACCTTATAGTCCTAACAAGTATCTTAACGACGTTGTGGGATAGAGATGTGGATTAGTGATCATGATGACAACATAGTGATGATAAAGTAAATCAGGTGATTGTAGCAAAACTAAAGAGCAAAAGTACTTGTTAGTATTCTACTTACAAGAGAACCTCCCCATTGCACCCCCCCCCCCCCCCCCAGATTTAGTTATAAGTTGAAAAACGGAACACAGATCAATCGAGAAAACAGGAAGAAGTTGTGTGGAACTATGAAAAAAATAAGCAAAATATACAAACTGAGTAGTCCATATGCATGATAGGCAACATCAAGGAGAGTGTGACCTATGGAGCGCCGTGGTTAGCGTGAGCGGCTGCGGAACGAGAGGTCCTCGGTTCAAGTCTTCCCTCGAGTGAAAAGTTTAATTTTCTATTTTCAGACAATTATCTGCCCGTCCGTTATGTTTTCATCACTTTTTTGGGAGTGATTATCACATCCACAAGAAAACCTAAATCGGGCAAGGTAGAAGAATCTTTTTTACCCATTCGCCAAGTGTACAAGTTAGGTGGGTCAACAACATATTTCTGTCATGTGACGCACATGCTGTCACCAGTGTCGTATGGAATATATCAGACGTGTTTTCCTGTGGAGGAATCAGTTGACCTATGACCTTGCGATCAAATGTTTTCAGTTCCCATTGGAGAGGCACGTCCTTTCGTCTACTAATCGCACGGTTTTGCGGTCCGGTTGCAAAACAGACACTAAACTTATTAGAGTGAATAGACACATCAATGAACGAACGGACAGATAATAATGGTCTGAAAATAAAAAGTAAACTTTTCACTCGAGGGAGGACTTGAACCAAGGACCTCTCGTTCCACAGCCGCTCATGCTAACCACAAGACCACAGTGCTCCTTAGTTCACACTGTCCTTGATGTTGCCTATTTTGCGGATGGACTACTCAGTTTGTATATTTTGCTTATTTTTTTTTTCATAGTTCAACACAACTTCTTCCTGTTTTCTCGATTGATCTGTGTTCCGTTTTTCAAGGCCTATCCACTGTGCCAACTTATAACTAAATCTGAGGGGGGTGCGATGTGGAGGTTCCCTTGTTAGAAAATGATAGGCATATTGAGTTCCAGTTCATTGGCATAGAGGAACTGTGGGTGGAGTTTAAACAGGTTGTAAATCAAATCATATGTCCAGTAAGTGGGTTAAGGACTGGAAAGGTCCACCATAGTTTAGTAACAAAATGTGGAAATTGCTGAGGAAGCAGACTTGTACCTTTGGTTCCAAGAACTACATGCAAATAATGGCAGTTAAGTCAGTAGAAATTCATGCATCTGAGAAGATCCATGGGCGAATCGTACCTCCACCACCACACCTTAGCAAAAGATCTTGCAGAGAAACAGAGAGAATTATAATCCTACATAAAATCACTAAATGGGTTGAAGGTTTCTTTCTAGTCATTCGTTGACCAGTCTTTTTTGGCAACAGAGGACATCAAAACTAAATCTAAGCAGGGTGTATACGACCCGGGAGATCCTGGAAAAACCCGGGAATTTTTCGTTGTTATAGTTTCCAGTCAAATTTTTATAATTTTGACTGGCAAGAATCGATACTCGAACTAAGGATATTACTGTATTCCGCTACTGCAGAATAATACTGCAACAATAAAATGTGAACGAGAAAAAAAGAAAATAAAACATAAGTTGCAAAGGAAATGTGCCAAATACAGCCACAAAACACAGTGATCATACAAGCGTTTGCCAACAGCAAAATGTGTCAAAGGCCTTAGGAAGACTATGCAATGCTCCATAACAAATTGCCTCCGTTGACCGTGACGTCACAACTGTTTACATTTAGATTCGTTTTAGCAGTTACGAGCGGGCGCATGCGCAGTTGAGAGGCGTATGACTAGTACCTTCACCGTTTCTGGCTACAGAAATTTGGCTGTTGGCTGTGTAAGCAGTCGCAGCAAGCATCTAGATACAACCGGGAAAAATTGTACTGCCGCGCCCAAGCTGCCAGATTCACGCATGCTCAAGGGGCCCGGATCTATAAGGGGGGTGGGGGTGGTTTAAGGTGACTTGTCACAGTTCGCCCCCCCCCCCCCCCCCCCCTCTTACCCCGTCGGAGGTTCGAATCCTCCCTCGGACATGGGTGTATGTGTTGTCCTTAGCGTTAAGTTAAGCCTAGGGACCGATGACATCAGCAGTTTGGTCCCATAGTGAGCTAAAACAAAAACAAAAAAAATCATAAGTTGATTTTTGAATGCGTGCATAGTGCATGTGATGTCTCTGTCAGGGGACTCGTCGCATCTAAAAATAAACTTCCCTGCAGGCAAAAGAGGACCGGGCTATACAAGCTGCTGGGCAGAATAAAGCCGAACGAGTGAACACCAATCGCTGTCTGATTATGTTGTTGATTGGGTTTGCGAATGATCAGCGTTGTTATAATTACTAGGAATATCCATAGATTCAGACTACCAGAGTGGAAATAAACGACTAACAGGAATAACAGGTAACAAAGATTACGTATTATCTTCTCGGTGTATCCAGGAAAATGAAATTGTCAGAAAATTTTTGGCCAGATCGCTACACTATTAAGGGCCAGTTGTTCAGAACCCGTCTAGCAGTCGCTTAAGTTCTATTCTGGAAGTAGCGCGGAAAATGGTTCGTACGAACATAACAACGCCTAACTGGAGAATAATCAGGGATAACTGAACCAGTGATTCTGGCAGGGTTAGTGACGTTAACCGGCGAATAAGTTTTGGCAAAGGCAGGAATAATTCCAGAATTAGTCATGATAGGATTGTTTGTTAGAACGAGGAAGGAGAAGAAATGGGGACATCACACAAATTAGGGAAGAATATGACGATTCCAAATTTATATAAAAATCTCGTACTACTGCTTTTAGATCTCATGCTGGAGAAACTGGAGCGTGTGAATGAAATGTGAAACTATTTTCTAACATAAAGCTTTTTGCTTGTAGTAGGTCTAATTGGCATTTTTCGTTGGTCTTCGTGAATTATATTGTTATAAAAATGACCATTTGTGCCAAAACAGTCTCGTTTATTTGGTGTATTACAATTTCTGCAGTGTTAGAAAGGCCTATTTTGTTTTCTCTAGCAGACAGTGACAAAAGACGTAATCAAATCGAGAAACCATACCAGTCTTGCGCACTGTTTGTATTAACAGCTTATGCAGTATTAGACAACGATATATCTATTTTTCACGTAGCGAAACGTTTGACGAAATTTGATGAGGTAATAGATTATTTCGCAGAAAGGAAAGCACGTCATGTAAAGCTGTAGCAATATTAGAGAGAAAACAATGCTAGGAGCTAAGGATTGAAGAAATGTGTACTGTATTGGTTGTCTCTTGTCTTTACTGGTTTTATGTATCGTATATTTAATTTTATGTCACCCAAAACAAAGTTATGAGCTAACAGACAGTAAAGAGTGCAAATTTTCTGAAGAGTTCTTGTTCTCCCGATTACAAATAATCCTATGTATTAATTGCAAGAGGGGCAGGATGTCAGACCGGGCGACTGGGGAGCAAGAGAGGCACCACAAGACATTTGAATTTTCACTGTCTTGAATATAGTTTGATGGCATCCAGTAGCCGGCTGGGGTGGTCGAGCGGTTCTAGGCGTTACAGTCTGGAACCGCGCGACCGCTACGGTCGCAGGTTCGAATCCTGCCTCGGGCATGGATGTGTGTAATGTCCTTAGGTTAGTTAGGTTTAAGTAGTTCTAAGTTCTAGGGGGAGTGATGACCTTAGAAGTTAAGTTCCATAGTGCTCAGAGCCATTTGAACCTTTTTTGATGGCATCCAGTACAAAATATACACGTTTCAATTCCACGGAGCGAAATACAGTGACTTGAGATAGAAGAATGCTGTGTGAAGAGGGGTGGCACTGCACTCTGGCGTACTTAAGACCAAATAACATGTCTTACATTTCCTCAAACATGTATGTTTTAAGTATCAGACTCTTCAGAAAGAAGTGCGCTACAAAATGAACATATTTTTGAAAATTAGATTTTTAAAATTTTTGACTTCGGATCTCAAACGCTCTTGGGCGGGAGGGGGAGGGGCGGGGTGCGCATATCAAAGTATTGCCCCGGTTCGGAAATATCGTATATCCGGGGCTGATGCGCAGAGCAGTCTGAGTTATAGTGGGGAAATGTGTAGTCTCCACGTGACCCTTGTTTACATTTAGTGATTTTGCTGTTTCCTCTGTTTACTGCTCTCACGTCAAATGAAAATAAAATGGATTTCTGTGACCGGGAGCTATGAAGTGAATTAAAATACATTCACATAATTACAGAAGGCTAATATACGTTATTAGTTTCAGATTTTATTTTATTTTCACTTTTCTGACAGCCATGCATTAATCGCCTTGTAGAACAATGAAGTTATTTTTGTCGGTTTGCTAAAGAAATTTGGTTTTCATTAATCTTTTACGCTGAGGCAGTCAATGTGTTTGAAGCAAAGTGTTTAGTTCCACACTTTTGGCTAATTTCAACTGCTCGCTGCATTCCAAGTGCACATTTTCATCTTCTAGCACGCATGGCATTATGCCATAATAAAGATTAAAAAATGAGTTAATACAGTACTGGTACGCCAAGAAAATTTATATCCCGAAACCCACACTGAAAAGCTTAATATCAGGTCGAGGCCTACTTCATTGGGAATCTGGACATACGAATGTGCTCTTTAAGTATCCACTTCAAACGTGCCATTTTAGTATGGTTCACGAAATTCCGATGTTCTTGGTGTATCCTCTGATGTCTTTTTTTCTTTTATGACGTAATGTAAGATCTTTTGATGTTTTACACGTACGAACAGACGGGCTTCCTGCGTCATAGCAGCTGCCAAAGCGCGGTGGCGCCTCTTATCTGACGCTCTCTGACGACTACTGAAACGAACCTATTTCTAACAGGTCGCGGGAAAATATTGCGAATGGTGGTTTGAAAAGCGTTGCTTTCAAAGTAAATTTACTTTTACGCAAGTTGAACTATGTGCGAGAATGTACGATGAATTTCTTAAATCATAGAGTGTTTGATGACGAGCCATTTAGAAGTATTTCGAGCCCAGAAGATCAGACATTCACGTCGCTATTTTGAGCAAATTGATGTAGTACTACGGGAAGCTCTCTCTTCTCTGCGGTAGCTAATTTATCTGTGGAAAACTTTAAGGACAAGTCACTGGACTCGGCTAAAAATTTTACTGGCTCATTTGTGTGATATATGTTAAAGTGTAACACGCGCAAAAAATATCTACATTATATGTGAAAGCTTAGCTTCTCTTGCAGTTTATTAACCTTAGAGACCTATATTGTATGTGAAAGCTTTGCTTTCCTTGTAGCAACACTATGTGTAGTAATTTAAGACATTAACTTTTATTGTTTGTATCTCCGCGCTACTTACAGTGATGTTGCTATTAGCTGACTATATCACGTGTCCTGTGGTCTGAATATCCGCTGTCAACGGCTGGCGGGATCATGTGACATGAGCAATGACTGGCTTACAAACGGGCATCGCTATCTCGATTACAATGGTTCGGAAAGTAACATGCGGTGTTTGGTGGAACTCGAATTTACACTTTCGTAATACGAAAATATGCAGCGTACATGTTGCTGCACATTAAAAATCTTTCCAAAAGGAGTTTCCTTCCCTGAGTTTTGTGTTCTAAAGTGCCTGAGGGAAAACTGTGTTTTCATCCGGGAGAAAGTGTATTTTTAACCGGGAAATCCGAGATTTTTTTTTTCCTTGTCCGCGTATACACCCTGCTAAAGCTTTAAAACTTATCTAAGCAACCTTTCACACAGGAGGATTGTAGAAACATTGTTCTACAGACTTCCATATAGAGGACATAGTAATAGCTGTCCTTGGTGGAGAGCAGCAACTGAAACAGTTGAAAACAAAGAATTCACCAGGTAGGGTGGAATACCAATTTGGTTTTATAAAGAGTATTTGGCAGCATTGATACCTTACTTAGCTTGCTTGCATTTACTGCGAATCTCTTGCCCAGCACCAAGTCTCAAGTGACTGGGCACTGGTGACTCCCATATATGAGGGGTAAAAGAATGGATTTGCCAAATTACAGACCAGTATCTGTAACATGGGTTTGCTTCAGAATTCTTATTCAGAGTTCAAATATAATAAATTTCTTTGAGACCAAAGAGCTCCTATCCACAAATAAATAAGAATTTAGGAAGCATCACCTTGCAAAACGAAGATTGCCTTTTACTCAAGAAATCCTGCAAACCAAGGATGAAAGGCAATAGGCAGATTCTCCTCGATTTTTGGAAAATATTTGGCTTGGTGCCTCTCTGCACACTGTTGACAAAGGTAGAAACACATGCAACAGGTTCCCAGAAATGCAAGTGGCTTGAATACTGCTTTAGTAGAACCCAGTACATTGTCCTCGACAGTGAGTGTTCATCAGAGACAAGGGTATTGTCAAGTGTGTGCCAGGGATGTGTGATATGACTTCTTATTCTCTGTATAGGTGGCGTCGATAGTTACGTTGCCACAACGTAGGTGCACGTTCTCGTAAGTTGGCACTACGAGAGAAGACTAACTATGCCAACCACAGCGGCCTCTGGCCAATGCTGTGGAGCTCACCGAGTGCTGTCTTGATTTCTGCCCATTTTCGTCAAGAGCAGATGGCCTGGAAACATTGCTTCGATTAGCGAGTGGGCTAGCTTGCTATTGAGACATTGTATTAGATTAGACATGGACTACGGCTTCGCATCTACCTGCTCATCCTAGCCAAAGTTATGTATGCCTTTGGTATTTACTTGTGTTTTTGACTAGTAAAAAGTGTTAAAGTTACTAACAGTACTGAAGTGCTTCACCTCTCTTGTGCCTACTCACTTCCTTCACTCTCAGCCTATATTACAGAAACAGTTCACAGGAGCAGACCCACATGCCGCCTATCTGTCTGACAGAGTGAGCAGTAATCAGTAGCTATTTGCTGGTGAAATGTTGAATGGGAAGATATCCTTGAGTGACTGTATGGTGATAAAAGATTATTTGGATGGAATTTCTAGCTGATATGGTGAATGGCAGCTTGCTCTAAATGTGAAAAAAGTAAGTTAATGCAGATGAGTAGGAAAAACAATCTTGTAGTGTTCAATTGCTGAATTAGTGGCGAACTGCTTGACAATCTGGTCAGTTAAATATTAGTACAATGAAAACAATCAATTATTAACAATATAGTTTAATGGATAGATGAAAAATCTATTCACAAGTGGCGTCAGATCACACAAATAAGATGCTTGTAATTGGCAAGCTTCTGAAGTCAGTTGCTCCGTCTTCAGGCACAAGCTTGGTGAAGAAGGAAAAGGACTGTAGAGGTCTAGGAAAATGGTTAGGTTTCAGTCCTTTTCCTTCACCCCTCTTTCTTCCCATTCATGCCTTCTGCCTGAAGGAGCCACTGGCTCCAAAAGCTTGCTAATTACAACTGTCTTTTATGTGTGTGTGTTCTGTCACCACTTGGTGAGTAGATTTTTTTATCTATCCAATTAAATATTAGTTAATTGGCTAGATAAAAAATGTACTTACCAAGTGGCGGTAGAACACACACACAAGACTTGTGATTGGCAAGCTTTTGGAGCCAGTGGCTCCTTATTCAGCCAGAAGGGCTGAAAGGGAAGAAAGAAGGGTGAAAGAAAAGGACTGGAGAGGTCTAGGAAAGGGAGTAGATTGAAATGTCACCCAGAACTGCGGGTCAGGGGAGAATTACCATACAGGATGAGAAGGAAAGACTGACTGTTGTTGACTGCATCAGACTAGATTAATTAAATATTAGGCATGACGTTGCTCCTTACGAGCATCTAAGAATGGCAGTAGGGAAGGCAAATTGTCGTCAACTTTATTGAGAGAGTTAGGAAAGTTTGGTTCATCTGCAAATGAGGCTGCATATAAAACACAAGTGCAATCCATCCGTGAGTACTGCTTGAGCATTTGGGATCCCCACCAGGATGGATTACAGGCAGACACCAAATTAATTAAGAGGTGGGCTGCTAGCTCTGTTACCAGTATGTTTGATCAACCCATGAGATTACAGAGGTGCTTCATGTAACCAAATGGAAATCCTTGGAGGAAAGACAACCTTCTTTTCGCAGAACACTGTTGAGAAAATTTAGAGAAATGACACTTGAAGCTAACTGCAGAATGATTCTACTGCCACAGACACATTTTGTTCAAGGGCCACGAAGACAAAAGATGAGAAATTAGGGCTCATACAGAAGTATAGACTGTAATCTTTCCCTCAATCTATTTTGGAGTAGAACAGGAAAGAAAATGACTATAGTTCAATTCTTTTATCTTGGTGGTTTGCACATGCCCACCCAAACGCGGGAGATTGCCGCGTTGCCAGTTGTACACGCCAAGAGAAGCAGCGCCATAGTATAGTTCGCAAACTTACTTTTAGGGGGGAGCGCGCAGTTTATGAAGTAAAGCCACCACAGCCGCATTAACCCTTTCGCTGCTACAGAGACATGCTCCCAGCATTCCGCGATGTGCGCGATTTTGTCATCATTGCACTGCTCGCCTGTGCAGACACATGGTGTTTCGACTGCTTTGACACACTTTATCATTCAATTTCACAAAAACTATTTGGCCCAAAAATTTGATTTTTACACATATTCTTGACTGATACCTTCCCCCTATAAATGACTTAATTTTGTTTCGATGTTCAACGCAGTTATTGTGCAGCATTAGATGCAGTAAACCACTGCACGAAATTCTGAAGAGTTTGCAGAGGTAAAAGTCCATAGAGTATACTTTCCGTATGGTTGATTTTAGTTGTCACTAGAAATTTCAAAAAATTACATTCAAACGAATAAAATTCATGAAGTAAGACACTTCAATATTGTTTTTAAATAAAGAAAATATTAAGCGCCAATCAACGTTTGAACTAAGAACCTTTTGCTTAGCTGCCAAATATCTTAACCGTTACACTAACGCAGCTCGTCGATCAACATCTCTCCCAGAGATATCACGCAAAATACCGACAAACACTGTTGGTATGATTATGAATTACTCACGTTTCATCGAAGTACAATAGGAAATAAACAATTACCGCTGTTCATTATTGCGAAAAAGTGGTTAGTGAGAATGATACAAACACCTTTCCTTGCTATCGCCTGAATTAGGAGGCTTATTGCTGGTTTGGTTTAAATAATTAATAGAATATGAAGCAATTGGTATAAAGAATGCTTTTTCCAAACTTTCTATAAAAGAAAGTCTGCTACCAAGACATCGCTTTTGTTCAATTACTTTATTTATGACTGAATGTTTCTAAAACTGAAGACTCTCATCCGTGCTCCGCACTGCAGTCGAGCTCTGGCAACGTTGTTCTCTGTTCATTGGCTGACTGTGTTTTGTGACATCAGATGCGCAGAACGGACCTAAACTCAGTCGCCGTCATAAATGACGCGCACTTTAGCAGTGGTACAAGGTTCCCTCCGACTCACACCATGCTGTTGTATATGTAGATGTATGGCAATAATGGACACTAGACTATCAAAACATGTTTTCAAGACAGTAAATAGACGAGTCCTACTGGACATAAACAGTTGCACCACAGATGGGGGGTTTACCTCTAGGCTCATCCAGGTTTCTGCACATGGTACAGCTATCATACCATTCATACTTCTTTTTGAATGACATTGAGCTTGCTTCGTGGACAGTTCAGGTTACCATATCATCTTCTATGTGTTTAAGTCTCCTTTTCCTGACAAGTGAAGAATTTTCACCAATAGTTCATTACACAGTCTTTTCGTCTGTTGCTTGCATCTTCAGTCTTATTTGCATATCAGAGAGTGATGGAGTTGAAAATTTTTGTGGATAGATGGAAACCAAGTTGTAGCAATACATGTTAGACACCAGTAGTTTACTACTGCATGGGCTAGAATTGTAAGTAAATATGTTCTCCAGCTTGTTGGCAGATCTTATCTGCAAAGAATTTATTCAAAGCACTTTTCCAGACCTGCAAGGATGAGATGAGCCCTTGAAAATAAGAGGAAGTGGATGTTTTATGGATAGTAGTTCTCCGACAGTATTTAGTCACATTATTGAAGATAGCCGCATTACTAAAGATAGTCACATTATTTGTCTGAAGACAGTAGGTAGGTGAAATATGCTCACTATTTTTTATTTACTTAAATTTGGCATATTTTGTGACAGTACCATTTCCGTGAAATGTTTACAAGGCGATATTTGTCTGGGCTTCAGTTGTTTAGTGGAAGTATGATTCCACAATGCAGTTTCGTCGGCTGCAGAAATGACCTGGTTCAATGCGTTTGCCTCATTTTTGGTGCTTCAAATACCATTTCTTCGAATGTGGTTTCTTCTTAAAGTTTATATAAAAATAAGTAGTAACATAATTCATTTTTTTCTGTTCACTTCCAAATTATTTATAACGGCGACCTGCACATTGTTCTACCGTCAACACACACACCAAGTGACCAAGAGTTCACTGCCGACTGCCGAGTGCCGACTGACTACAGTCAAAGACGACTCCAGCGTCAAAGACATTTTACACAACACACAAGCTTCCACTTGTAATCAGTCTCTTTGATATTCTTCGTGACATTTACTAATAGTAATCAATATGCTGCCACTCTCAAAAATATAAGTAAATTAGCATATAATAAGGCAAATTACAATAAAAAAATTCTGACAAAAATATAAGAAAACATTATAATTTGGTATCGACAAAGCCGGTAGAAAATAACACATCTCTCAGATCCATTACATAGGGGACGACCATTTCCACAATCTGCGCATCCACCCTCGAACCTCAACGCTATGGATTTTTATCTGGAGCTATCTAAGATAGACATTCTTCATTCAAAGAAATTCGTCAAAGTGTTATGGAAAACTGTAATTGTAGTTTACACAATTCAATGGTCTTTGAAAGTTTGCAAGAGTTCATGCTCCGATGAGTGTATGCATGTATATAGGTAATAAGACGAAGATATTATGGACTTACGCTTATCATTTTGTGCACTGAAAACTTTGAAGGATGTTGTATCGGTAACAACAGATGGATTGAGATACAAATGTACATGTAGGCTCCCACAAATGTATGTAAAATATTCCTAACACTCCTTGTACATCACATTGTTTGCAAAGCTTTTAATTTTACTTTTTAAGCTTGAGTGGCATAACTTAAGTTGAACAAATGTGTGTTGAAAGTTACATCCCATGAATTGTTGGTGTAGGGCATAACCTGCCCAGTATTCATACAGTTGCACGAGATAAACCTCCTACAACCTCACTAAATAGGTATGTAGAACTGACACTTAGCCTAGGAATAAAACATAACAGTCTTTTGTGTTCCCAGTTTGACGCATTGTCAAGTTATTGTTCAGATCTTTGCAGATTTTAGTAATTTTATTTCAATCTTGACAAAAAGTTTGTGCCATTTTGTGTTTTGTTTGTGAAACAGGAAGTATGGCATATTATGGTGAATTCAGGCCCATAGGTTAAGTGACTGTATAAAATGGTCACATCTTCCAGCATCTACTACAGTTACTCTGCCCTGTAGAATTCCATGTAGTCTCAGCAAGCTGCTATGTATCTGGAAGGCATAGTAAAGAGGAGTGTCCTCTTGGAAACTGGTAACATATATACTAAGAGCCGTGTTTGTGTCATGCTGGTGAGAGAGGAGAGTAGTGTCCAGGAAACTGGTAACTGACTCCACACACTGGGGTGTTGGAAAGGCCTGCTTTTTTGTGGCTCGATAAGGATGTGTATGAAGAAATGACAGAGAAAAGATTGGGGGATTGTATTTATGCACTCTTCTGGAAAGCTTCACATATATCTTCATTGTGGAACAGTCATGAAATTACCACTGATACAAAGGAAACTGAATAACTTACTGTGAACAGAATGACAATGAAATCAATCTGAATTATGTAGTGTTTGTAAAGACCACAGTATTTCTGATCATGTTCAGGGACATAATGAAAAAACAGAAGAAACCAGTGACGCAAAATCACATACTATCATATGTGGAAATGCGTAACAATCCTGCACTGAATAAAAAAAGTCTGTATTCCAGATTCCAAAGACAGGGTAACTCCCCATTTCGCCACCTCTTGGGATGACTGTGTTCACAGTCTGCAATTACAGCACTTTCAAAAACATGGCCACTTAGATGTAGGAAGCTAGTTTTTATTTACCATTTACTTCAAATAAGCTGATTCATAATGTTCATCATCGATCAATACATATAAATATTGGGCCGTACATGTGGGACTGCATGATGAACTCTTGCTGTGTTGCATAGCAGGTGTACGTACAACCATCAGTCTCGTAGAAGTGTTTATTTACTGTATTTTTGTAAGTAGTAACAGCATTTTGGTTGGCATGATCAATGGTGGAAATCTTAAACAAGAAAACAAGTCTATGTAATGTCCTGCTGGTTCTTTACTGTGATATTGAGTGGTGAAGTAAAATCTGATAGGAAGCAAAGACTTCCTATTATTTAGTCTTGCTCACCTTACTATTTTGGCAACCTCACCACCCACTTCCGACTGAACATTTTCTCAGAGTGCTGCAGTTACTGCTAGAAGTTAAAACTGCAAATACAACATCCAGTTCTCAAAATAAATACGATACTTCTGTTAAACAATGTATCAATATTGTTCTCTAGTTTACAATAACTATTCAATACAAAAATGCTTCTTCATTCCCAACTCCCCAATCATATAGAAAAAGACTTAAGCCCACAAATGATATGCCTTATGTAATAGATTCCAATTGAATGTGTGTATAAAAAGTTTTCTCTTCTCCACATGATGTCATAGGCATTCTTACAGCCACTCTTCCTATATGGCATGCACCGTATCTCCAAGGCAGGACCCATCCAGCCAGCAGGTACCGTGAATGTGGTAAGCTGTTTATTGTCGACCCAGCTTGCAGATACGTTGCATCCATCCATTTCACAATACTTGTGCATAAATAAAACATACATTTGTATGGAGTGTAGCCATGTATGGAAGTGAAACATGGACGATAAATAGTTTGAACAAGAAGAGAATAGAAGCTTTCGAAATGTGGTGCTACAGAAGAATGCTGAAGATAAGGTGGGTAGATCACGTAACTAATGAGGAGGTACTGAATAGGATTGGGGAGAAGAGAAGTTTGTGGCACAACTTGACTAGAAGAAGGGATCGGTTGATAGGACATGTCCTGAGGCATCAAGGGATCACAAATTTAGCATTGGAGGGCAGCGTGGAGGGTAAAAATCGTAGGGGGAGACCAAGAGATGAATACACTAAGCAGATTCAGAAGGATGTAGGTTGCAGTAGGTACTGGGAGATGAAAAAGCTTGCACAGGATAGAGTAGCATGGAGAGCTGCATCAAACCAGTCTCAGGACTGAAGACCACAACAACAACAACAACAACAACAACAACATTGAAACAGTAGTTTATATAATTAATTACAAAAATAAACTTTTGTTGGTTCGAAAAATGCTGATGCAACACACACACCACTTCATCAAAGTGACATGTCGCACTACGTGTTTCTCCCTTAGATGAATGATGTCAACACTACTGTGAAACATAAACCAAACAGTAAATATTTGAAGTTCAAAACTAGTTTAACTTTTTATTAAAATATTAATAGTTCATACCATATTTAATTGATGCATAATCATTGCTCCAGTTGCATTCTGATTTTAATAAATGTACTTATTCTTGTTTATTACATGGGGAATGCCCCACGATATGTAATAAACTGGTAATCATACGTGTGTAGTTGCCTTAATGTCAGTTTGACTATGGATATGGATATGGGATCTCAGATAACAAATATTTGTTATCTGTTCAGCAGTTTTACAGTATCTTTTGTTTTCTCTGATTAACTATTCACTACTAGGACTTACAATCCACTGGCCATTTAGTCTGTCATAGATATTTCATCCAATCAAATACATTTCCCCCAATACTCAGACTTTTCTAGCCATGCTCATAAAACTTCTGGAAATAACTGGATGTGTGCAGCACCTTGGGCAAGAAAAATTAAATAAGAATAGTGATTCCTCTTGGAACAGTGTATGAGACTCTACAAAACTCAAAGAGCTACACTGGATTATTTTCCTGTGTGGCTGTTAAAGGGAACATCACATTCATTGTTATGAGGCCAGTTTACTTTTATATTTATTTGTATGGTTTACATGTAGTGTAAAAATGCAGATATATAACATTAGTATATGATATAACAAAAATAAATAGAAACAAAACTATATATAACATTAACTAAATGTCAAAATCTAAGCTTCTAACCCATATAAGAGCTGTATTGTTGGCTCTCATGAGGTTGCTCCAACTCCCCTGATAGGAATGCAACAAGCATTCATCCCTATCGTGCACGATTGTCTGGTTCGGAGCCCCCCAGTCACAAACAGTTCTGATACCATAGGCCTCTCACCTCAATATTACTGCAATTGAGCTGTTTCGTTTGCTGTAACGGTGAGTTTCTTGATCAGAGCCACAGACTTGGTATGTCGTCCTGTATGGTTAATTCCAGGATCTCTCTTCCACAAATTGCAGGTGTATAGCTGTTGCTCAAAGCACATTGATCAAGTTGGTGTGGCAGCTGTTTAGCCACAATGGAGCTCAATAACCAGCTATTGAGAAGACCAGCATTATAGATGGTGTGCGCAAGGTGTCTGCTGAAACTCCTCATGTCATTCCACATAATTTTTGAATAATTTGTAGTGAGTTCTTATCTTGGCAGTGGTATTTCCAAGACGTTATTTATGTGAAAGTGTGCCGTCAAGGGTGACACCAAGGTACTTAGGGTACTTATTATGGCAAAGAGTGTTTCCATTAAGTTTCGCTCTGAGCCCTGTGTCAGCTTGTTTGGTGTTCAGATGAGATGAACATACTTAAATTTTACTTGTACTGGGTTTAAGTGCCACTTTGTGAGAATTGTCACTGCTTGTCCGAGGTCTTTCTTTCTACAAACAAGACCGATATTATCCACCCAGCAGAATTTTGTTGATTAGGTATTGGGAAGATCGGAGGTACATAGGCTGAATAATAGGGGGCTAAGATGGAACTCTGTGTAGATCATTACTTAATTTCCTCTTGTTGCTCATATTTTCTTCCAAGTAAATACAGAAATACCTATTCTTTATCATGATGTTGATGAGAGTGACAGTTTTTCAGCATCAGATTGTTTTTAGCAGTTTCTATATCATCCCTTCTCTCCAGACTGTGTCAACATCTGTTGGCTATGGCACATTTGCTGGCTTGTAAACATTATTTGTAATTGTGTCCTCCATTTGTCTCAAGACATAATGGCTCTCATTTTTGTGTTCAAATGAGGTGGGCATGCTCGATATTGCTCCTTACATATGTGGCAACAGCACACACACTGTGATACACAGCACCCATAAGATCATAGCCATGGACCCTACGTCTTTTATACACAGGTCTTCCATAGTTGGAACTTGTGTTTCCTCGATTAGAACTGTGTCTGCATCATTATCAACAAGGAGTTTAGACAGGTAGTCGCCTTTAGCTCCGCTAATGCCTTCTATATTTAAATGGCATACTGAGACTGAAGGGCCAAATGCTTTATTCAGTTTGTTCCGAGGATGTCCATTTTTTTAAAGCTTTTTGACGTTGATTTGCCTGCTTGTATCTAGTATTCGGTCTGGCTGCCAATTCATTCTAGCTTATTTAGCATTACACAGGATGCACATGTGGTATTCTACTATGTATGTGAGTTAATTTACAACTCATGAGTTTCCTCATCAAACACTGTCAGCACTCATAAGCTGCCACCAAACTAGAGAAGGTACATGTTTGGAAAAATTATCAAACGTTTGTTGTTGGACATTCTGTAACCAGTTACCTATCTTTCCAAACCTGAATAACAGCATAGGAAACTCAGACACTTGTCTCTCTACTCATGTTGTGTCGTCTTCAGATCAGCATATGGAAGAAATTAACAACTCAGATAAGTTATATTTCTTTGCTAGTTTGGATGAATCTTGAAACTAACAGTACTAACTGTCAAGATATACCTCTTTCCACACAAAGATTATATTTAAATGATATTTTAATATTCCACCATGATAGTGTCCTTATTTATGTATCCTTCCTTTTCTCCCAGGTATAGGTTTGCCTTTTTACTCTTTGTCCACCTTACCATTCCAACTCATACATATGTACAGATTAGGGTATAATATCCTGTTAATAGCATTTACAACTCTACCTTCATATATATATTATTGAGGTAACCTACTCCTTGAGAGGATGATCTCAACTGCAGAAGGATTTATAGGGGACTATAAACTTGTTTTCAGAAGAAACAGGTCAACTGTAGACCATCTTTTTACGCTCAGACAGGTAACAGAGAGAGTTTGGACACCTAATGTTGATATTCACATGGTTTTGTAGATTTCAAAGAAGCTTATGGCAACTTATTAGTCGGCCACAATATTATTGCATCTGGGAGTGAGGATGCTTCAGTTGGCTTATTGTAGGTTTATTGTGATATTTCACCAGGACACACTGAACCACTTGGTAATATGAGGTGTGTTAAAAAAGAAACCAAACAACATTTTAAATGCTGTCCTCTTCAAAATAGTCCCCTCTACTGGCATTACACCATTTCCATCATATCATTTCTTCCAGTTTTGGAATGTGTCCTGAAACACATTTTGTGGGATGACACGTAGGTTTCTCATTGCATTGTCCTGTATCTCCTCTGTGGTTTGGAAACAACATCCTCTCAAAATGTTTTTCTGTTTGGGAAGTCCGCAGCTCATGGTTTCACGGTAGCGTTCTTGCTTCCCGAGCACGGAGTCCCAGGTTCGATTCCCGGCAGGGTCAGGGATTTTCACCTGCCTCGAGATGATTGGGTGTTGTTGTGTCATCTTTATCATCATCTTTCATCCCCATTATGGTTGGAGGAAGGTAATGGCAAACAACCTCCATTAGGACCTTGCCTAGTACGGCAACACGGGTCTCCCGCGTTGTTCCCCTATTTTTCTGTCAAGGAGTATGGGACTTCATCATCATCATCATCATCATCATCATCATCATCATCATCATCTGTTTGGGAAAGAGGAAAAAGTCTGCTGGGGCTAAGTTTGGAGAATATGGTGAATGGGGCACAACAGGAATGTGGTGTTTTGCTAGACAGCTGCACACAAGGAGTGATGCACAAATTGGCGCATTGTCATGATGCAACATTCAGCTCTGGTTTTCCCACAATTCAGGCCTCTTCCTGTGCACAGCATCCGTCATGCACACTAGGATTCCCTGGTTGACTTCCTGGTCTTTCATCTTACCACATGGCACAAATTCATGGTGGATAATGCCTTTATAGTAAAATAACACAACTGTAGTGGCAACTTCTGACACCGACTGTAACAGCAACACCAAATGTAGTGGGAAGAGGTAGAAGGCACCGTATTATGACTCGTCCGAGCTTTCCAAGTGATTTACTGTTTCCAACTACAATGCTGCGTTCCCCTCAAGTCTGCATCACCTGGTCCTGCAATGCTGAGGACACCACTTCACTGACTGCGAAACAGCTTGGCGCAGAATGGCAGCCTCAGCGACTTGTGCAATGCCGTGCTGTGTGTCGGCCGCGGAGTTGCGTCATTGTCAGGATGCACCGGTAGCCAACTCAGCGGCCTTCGCCTCAGTGCCGTCCGCTGCAAGGCAACCCACGGCGCGCTCTCTCGCCGGCATGGCTAAGAGTGCGGCGACAACGAGCACCTGCGATCTGGCAGCTGAATCTGTGGCCCTCACCCTGGATGTCTCCGGTGCATGTTGGAAGCCAAGATGACTGCCCACGGTAGCAAGCTGTGGAGTGGCCTGTCGCTGGCTAGCTATGGACCCCACGTTGGCCTCAGAGGGGCAAACCAGTGACCTGCCCTGGACTGAAATGCTGACACCCCATCTGCTGCTGCATATAGCCGGTGGTGTGACACGCCCTGCCATCCAGGAGAGCTGTCACACTTGAAACCTTGTTAGAAAACCGGCACCTACTTATACACAGCTGTGCGCCTCTGTTTTGCAAACACGCCACTCCGAGTCACATATTCAAAACATTTAGGTTGGCCAGTCGGCCCCTTCTGCCTGTGACTTGCACCATGCAAACCACTAACTGTACTTTTTCTGGCGGTTCTATGCCCCTGTGACCTCTATTTCACTTTGCAACTACTGGTGAGCGTAACTCACTGTAAACAGGCCTGCACCTGGCTGTAACTCGTGCACTCATAAATATTGCACCAAAACTAACTTTTCCTATCCCAAATGGTAGTGCTGCTACACAACCAACGTTACCCTGATCACTGACTGAATGATGCATGCTGTTTTTGGATGAGATGACCCTTTGTCACCCACTGCAATGACTGCATCTTTGTTTTAGCATCAAAGCCATATACCCATGTCTCATCACCTGTTATGATGTTTTTAAGAAAGTTTTCATTGTCATTAACAGCGGCAAGCAGTTTGTCCTACGTTTCAACAGGGGTCTGTTTCTCATCTTCTGACGTGACGTCTCAAGTTTTTCACTTAAAATCTGATGGCGTGATCCTACACTGATGCCCACTTCCTCAGCAACTTCCCGAACAGTTAAACGATGATTCCTGCAAATCACAGGACAAACGTTATCTGCATGGCCATCAACTGTTGATGTGGAAGGATGTCCAGACTTGGAATCGTCGCAAAACGACACTCTGCCTGCTGAAAACTTTTAAACCAACCATAGCATTGTGTGCTACCCATACAGTCCTCCCCGTATGCTTGTCTAAGTGTTTGGCTCCTGCATTAATCAGAAAAGCAGGCTGTACATGTGCTTATTTCAGTGGCTGAGGTACGCTTGCTAATTGCCCATGTGATATGAGGCAAATGACAGTGGTTTGTTCTGTAAACCTGCTGCTAGGTGTGCTCTGTACCCACAGTTCACTCTCTGTGCTGGCTGGAGAGCTATTTGAAAAATTTAGTTTCTTTTCGAACACACCTCGTATGTTCATAACTCTCTTGAAATGATTCACAATGTGATGCATTTTCTTTAGTCGCCACTATATTTGTTTACTGTAATGTCACTGCATGTTTCTGGTAACAGCCACTGGATGGCAGTTGCTGTAATACCATGGTCTGGTAGTACTTAGCAGTACAATCACCGCTATATTGAAACTTAACAAAGCTAGTACAGATGTGTATACAGGAAAGCTGTTGCAGAGTAAAGATCACTACAGGATTGTCAGACCTTTTTAAAGTCAGAACTGCTCATAGACAAGGAGACACATTTAATCCAATACTTTTTCATTTAATTTTAGAAAAGATAGTCAGAGAATGCCAAAAATTAAAGCAATCTGGAACAAAAACTGGGTACTGTCACAATAAATTGGCATGCATACACAGATGATGATGACCCAGTAAGTGGTAGCAAAGGGGACTTGCAGCTTATGACAAGTTCTTACAGAAATATTGCAAGGAAAGCAAGATTATAAATTAACGAGGAGAAAACAGAATACATGGGCACCCAATGATCAAACCCCGTTGATAGTGATGAATTCACTTTTAAAATGGAAGACATATTAAAATATGTGGGAAGCATCTTTATTAAGCAAAATAGAATTGAAATTAAGATTAAAGCAAGGATTACAGCAGCAAATAAGTTACAGTTTGGCGTACAGGACATGTTTTGCAGTAGAGAAATTTTGAGAAGTTTGAATTCAGGCTAGATTAGAGAGTAGTTCTCCCAGTAGTTCTATATTGCACTGAAACATTTACATTAAGGAAAACAGATAAACCAAAACTGGTAGTATTCAAGAAAAAGATATTAACGAAAATATCTGGGCCCAAGAGGGATACCTAGTCACAGAAATGGAGGATATTAAGTAACCATGAACTGCAGACCTAGACTCACAAGCTGCTCTTGTCTGAAGGATGAAGAAAGTAGATTCATGTGGGCTGGACGCCTAATTAGAATGGAAGAGAAAGGAGTACCAAGAGTAACATTCTCAGGAACTGGAAGGCAGAAGGGGCTGAGGAAGGCCACAGACAAGATGGAAGAATGAAATCAACAGGAAGATAGATGATGGTCCCTGAGAAAAGGAGACTGGACCACAGAAGCCAGGAATAGAAATGATTTAGGGAAGAATGTGGAAAATGTATATGGTCCCCCAGGCCAAAGTGACAATTAAGAATAAGAAGAACCCACTCCTGCCGTAGCGCATAATCATACCTGGTTTGTATTTCATCTATTCTCTGTGCTTTCATTTTGTTCCTATGTACATACTCATTCACTACTGAAATTCTGAGCGTCCAACTATCGTATGTTTCATGGATCCCACCTGTGTATTAGCCTACCATGCGTACACTTCATAGCTAAGGGTATATCCCACTTGATTCCTTCCTGTCAAAAGTTGTGATATTACTTAGCAGGTGATAAAAATTTAGTGAACGGTAGAAGGGTCATTATAAAAATTTGTAAAAGGTAGTAAGTATTAATTGGAGAAGCATAACTGCAACAGTATAATCTTGGAAGTTGCCAGAGAATCACTGATGTAAAAGAAAAAGGTGAAGTTTTGTGGTCCTGTTTTGTTACTCTCTTCTGGAAGATGGTCTCTCACCTTCTTCTGAAAAGTATGAACTGTACAACGCTCCTGATTTGTAGGAGAAAGTGAAGCAGCACTTTAAATAATCCACACACAAATATATGGTATAAAACATGCAACTGTTTGTGGATTTACTCATAGCCTAATAATACATCAAGTCAGTTGTAAGACGAGAAGACTAAACAGTATTGATGTTCGATTTGCCTCCATTATGGCTAAAATGTGAGGAATTGTGAAAGGAGTGGCAACATAATAAACCACGTAAGGAAACACAAGAGCCAAAAGGTAAAGCTCAAACTTAACAATATTTATGAACACTGGACTGTGTGAGTGCATCAATGAACTAACATACAGAGCTTCTCAAGATAGGTGACTCACCATTGTCCTGTAATTTTACATAAAAAATATTAACATTTCTATCATTAGCAATAACACAATTCACTTGTATACATATGAATGTATTTTCTTTGTGTGGTTCCTTCCTTCTTCCATCTATTGTCCACATTAAACAATGCCCAATCCAAGTAATTAATGAGCAAAGTCTTTTATGAGGATCTGAGAGGAGCAAAGATTACAATAAACTTTCAAGTTTACTTATCTTGTCATTTTGAGATGGCTCCAGTTCTCTTTGTCTAGGGATCTGATTCTTGAAGCTGAAAATCTAACATCAGCTCCTCAAGGTTGGTTTGAACTAAATAAATTTGAAGATTGTTGTTGCAGAGTTTTTTACATAAAAGTATTTTCCACTGATTTTCTCTCATTTTAATATATGATATAGTATTTTGACTTTTCACATTAACAAAGCCAAAATTACATTGTTCATACTTATACAAAAATACATGTGGTCACATCAGAGGCAAGTTTATGACTCTCACTCTCTACGGAAATAACAATATTCCATAGGGTTTACAACTTTTATTAACAAATGAATTCCTACTAGTTTTCATTACATTATTAATTTCAATTATTATTTCATAAATGAATCCAGAAGTAACCATAGTAAACAGTACAGGATTGTGAGATGAATAATAGAAATATTAAGTATGCAAATAATTCATAATTTCAAATGTTTCTGAAAAGAAATAATTTTGACTGTACATTCAGAACTAGTAATTACTGATTAAAACATTGAAATTAAAATATTTTGTGAAGTTATTCCTTTTTATAAATTTTAGCTCAAAATATAATATACTTGTATAAAATTATATGATAGTTTTCAGAAAGCAACTGAGATAATATTGATTGACCTGTCCAAAATTCAGGAAATAATACTGGTATTGACAACTACTGTTGGGGAATGTTGGGGAAAAGTGATGCTAGAGGAGGATGTCCCGAGGAGGATGTTCCATTACAAGGGCTACCTTCTGGTATACATCTGTCAAATCCATTTAAGTAAAAACCTTTGCTTGTTCTGCTTGGATAGTAATTCTTCCATACTAACAGCGCTATCTCTTTCTCTCTCAGTATGTTTATTCAAATTTCTAGCATCTAACACCAAACAGACACCCATGTTTGGCTTTCTCAATCCCTAATAAGGGATAATTATATGCATTTTGGCTACATTCTAAAATAACAACATTTTTACTCGTATACCACTCTGCAAAGACTCTCGGGAATAGTATGTGGCATGAGAGGAGGGGGGGGGGGGGGGGAACTTTTATCTTAAATGTACAACTATAATCACCAATAACTACATGGTTATCCAAAAATACTTTTTAATATTGAGTAATATTTCCTGTAGTTCATTTTTCTGTTCCAGGTTATGTTATATTACTGTGGCTTAACTTAGATGTTTTCTATTAATGCATGCTCTGTTGGGAGATGTCTTTCTATTGCTACTGTACTGGCCATAGTTACCAAGCTGACATATGTTACTTTTTGCAGTTCTTGCTTAAAATCTATAGAATTATTTCTAAAAGACTCCTGATAAGTCATATTACTATATTTGTGTTAAAATCAAGCCAATCTACAACCAATAGTACATATAAATTCAGATTTATGCATTTAATAGTGTCTGCTGAAATGAAAAATTTTTAGTGGTTAATGGTGATCTTGTTTCTTCCTTAATAAGCTTTCCTTTGCTGCCAGTTATTCCAACTGCATAAACTCTGGTTACAGGCAGTTTTGAACAGCTATATTTTTAACATGTATTTAACATTTACTCACGTTTCATCAAAGAGACTTCACTTCCAGAGTCTAAATAAATATCCACCTCCCTGTGGAAAATTTTTTCCTGTCTAATAGGTTTTATCTGCTCCTGTTTCTCTAGATTTCCTTCCTCCCCATTCATGCATAAGCCTAAAGTTGGTGGTGGCTATAAATTTCTTTCCACTGAGGCCTATTGTTCCATTGTTATGTGTTTAACTGTGGCACTGGCTCCAAAATGTTTATAGTTTATGGACAACGGACTCAAAACTGAATAGTCTGACATTGTATAAGTACATGTACCGTTTAAATAATTTGTGGAAAATGCTACTGACTGATTACTCCATAGCTTCACCTATCGCAATTTTGTTCCTTATTTTACAATAATTGCTTTTGTTCTTTTGTTGGAGTTGTGGTGAGTAATATTTACTCTCATTGTTATCTGTTTGACAGTTTACTCCTGATGTATAACCCCCCACATCCCTTGTTTAATGTATCCATACCTTCAATAAATGGCAACAAGTCATTAACCATTGGCCACCCCCACACCAAATCTCTTTTCTTACATAAAAGGTAATCTACGCACCAGAACTTGAACGAAGTGATACTCTTCTGTTGGATAATCTGAATATTTAGACCTTGTTAAGTACCACTCCTTATATTTCTTGTAAGTTCCCCAGCTATTATTATAATGCCGTAAGTCAAGAAGGTCAAATGCCTCTTTTTCTAGAGTTCAAGGAGACCAGTACTTGTTTTACATTTTTTCCTGAAAATCATTGCAGGATGTAAATTCTTCAGCATGAGCAGTTCCCCAGTCTGCCCCATCACCCTCTAAATAACTTCATGTAAAATCAGTTCTCCTCAAATTATGTCATCTCATGGGTAAAGATTTAGTAAATACTCTAGAGAAATATGTAGAGTGATCCTCCAAATCTTGCTTAAATCTAGGGAATAGTTTTGGTAGACTATTTCTATTTCTCAGCTGCAATTCCTTGATAATCTCAGCTGATAGTCCACTCTTTGCACTAAACTTTCTTTTATTTCAATCCTCTTTAGTCTTAGTTAACTCATCTCAGATTGTAGTTAACTGTCTCTTCGATCTGTTTCTGTATTAGAATGAGGTTTGTGTAAGGTTGATTCAATCCTTTCTCATACTCTATTATCAACTAGGTCAACTAGCAAGTGTAGAACATGAAATAGGGCCTACATCTGAATCTTAGCTTTGTTGTAATGCCTGCAGCCTTGCTTGAGTACCTGAGATTTAAACATGTATTGTGTTAAATTCCTGCTTGGTTAATTCTTTCAATTGTTTCCTGTCCCTGTTGATGTCTCTAAATTACTCATTCACTTCATTTCAAACTAAAGTGCACTGTTTCAATTTTTCCGAATTTAGCTCCTGTGGAATGATAGTTGCAGTGTGGTATTTTGTATTTCTTGCTTTTCCCTACATGACTCATTGATAAACTGTTATAGTGTGGTATTTGTTTTTTTAGTTCATTCTTTAATTTGGAACCTTGCACTTGAATGTTAGTGTTTAAATCAGTCTTAGTTGTCTTTAGCTCAGTCTGTACAGCATCCAGTTTAATGTTTAAATTTTTGTTGGAACTTCTAAACCATTCATGGATGTAGCCTCCATGTTTCTAGTCACAACAGGTATTCAATGATAAAAGGCAATAACTTGTAACTAATCTAAATCAACTACTCACTATTTCAGTGTCAAACACCCTACACCGATACCAATAAAGCGATTGTTAAACTGCTCATAATACCCACACAGCACACAAAACCACTACAGTTTTCACATAAGAAATGTTTGAAAGCATTATAGGCACTGCTCACAGAGCTTCTTGCTTATCTCTTGTTGTTACGACACCAACAAGTTGTTGTGATGATGTGCTAGGTGAGCTGTGTCGCTGAATATGGGTTCGTGGATTCAGCACCAGATGCTGGGTGAGATGAGATTGTGATGATTGAATGGCAGCTGGCCACATGGAACATCAAGAAAATATGGCCGATATCATTACAAACCTCAGTGGGGTTAAAAAATTTGACACTGTTTCACCAAATGGTTAATTCTTGTTATTTTCTCAATTGCAAAGCTAATATTAGGTTATGCACTGCCATAAAGCTGTTGATGGTCTAGTTGCAGTTGACAACAGATATATACTCCTACCAGTCTGTGTATTCAAAAATTTGATTTACTCCCAGTTGTATTTGTTCTGGGTTGTTGTCAGTAGTCACCATATGCAATGTTCCACTGGTTTTTTACTGTGGTGTTGGGTGGTGAAGTAAAGTCTAATCAGGAGCTAAAACTTCCTATTATTCAGTATTGCTCACCTTTCTATTTCAGGTGCACTTATCAAACTCTTCTGATCGAACTTCATTTCTTGAAGTCTGTAGTTAATGCTGGAAGTTAAAAGTACAAATCCAAGATCCATTTCTCAAAGTAAAATGATGCCTCTGTTAAACATGTCAATGAAAATAATTAACTTTTTAAACATAATCAATTTTTGAAAACATATCCAATTACATTTTGTTAAACATTGTATAATATATTGTACTCTTTTTTACATCATTTAGAACGTCAAAATTATATTGAAAAATACTTAAGTCCACAAACAGCCTGTCTTATTTAAGAGATTCCAATTGAGTGAGTGTATAACAAGTTTTCTCTTGCCCCCATCGTGTCACAGACATCATCACGGCTGCTCTTCCTCTAAAGCTGGCTTCATATTTCTAAAGCAGGACATGATGGTATGAAATAAACAATCCAACCAGCGGGTAATGTGAGCTTGTTATGGCATTTATCATCATCCAGGCTTGTAGATATGCTGTATACATCCATTTCATGATACATGCACCTAAATAAAACACACATTCAAACAGCAGATTATCTAATCCATTACAAAAATAGATATTTGTTAGTTCAAAAACTGATTGTTCAACAAACCATTTCACCAAATAATATGTTACACTACAGCTGACAGTAACTTGTAATATGGGAATGTCTTTGAAAAGTTTTCATTGTGTTAGTGAATGATGTTGTAAATGCAACCTTCTTTTACATAAAATATTTATTCTAACTGTGTACATTATCTATATATCATTTTTAATGATTGTATTGTACTTTTTCTCTGAACTAGATTTGTAGTGTGTTTATTGCAAACAATACTAGAAATATAATAAAACAGCTTTAGAACTGCTTTTGATGAAGTTATCACAGGGGTTGCATGTTTTTCAACTGCATAAATGTGCCTCTGAAGGACTTCATGACGAGAGAACTTAGAATATAATTTATAATAGCATAAACAAAACTTTTAGAAATTTTGTTAATGGAAACACATAATTTATCTAAACATCTGAAACCATAATTATTTGCACATTCATTAACATTCAAAGAATGTACTTATACTTTGTCATAAAATTCCTGGTAGATATGTATTAACAATTGGATGAAACCCTTAGTCATCACTTATTTGAAGATTCATTAAAGGCACTGATCTAAGGCTGGATATCTCTATCAAAAAATTATAAGCAAGGAATAATACACTGACAAAAGACATAGGATAGCCATAGGTATGTCTGCAGATAGTGGTAGTATCATCTACACATGATATAAAAGGGCAGTGCACTGGCAGACTGTCATATATACTCTGATGATTCAGATGAGATGGTTTCCAGCATGATTGTTGCAGCACAACGGGGATTAACAGACTTTGAACGCAAACTAGTAGTTGGACCTAGACTCAAGGGGCATACCATCTTGGAAATCATTAGGGAATTCAATATTCTAAGATCCACAGTGTCAATAGTGTGCTGAGAATACAAAATTTCAGGCATTACCTCTCACCATGCACACCACAGTGGCTGATGGCCTTCTCTTAATGACCACGAGCAGCGGAGCTTGCATAGAGTTGTTAGTGATAATAGACAAGCAACAGTTTGTGAAATAACCACAGAAATCAATGTCACCTGTATGATGAACATATTCCTTAGGATAGTGTGCAAAATCTGGTGTTGATGGTCTGTTGCAGCAGATGACCAATGGGTCTATGCTAACAGCATGAGATCGTGTGCATACACGAGGTGTAAAAGGGACTCCTGGACCCATGACCATATTGGTTGAGCCCTAAATGACTAGAAACATGTGGCCTGGTCAGATGAGTTCCAATTTCTGTTGGCAAGAGCTGACAGTAGGGTTGAGTGTGGCGCAGACCCGTCAAAGTCATTATAATGATTCACCTTCCTCTAACATTACCTTATTTCATAGAAATAACTGATACCATGTATACTATCAGTTCTTGCATATGTTAAAATTATCTCAGCTGTTTCTCTAAAACAATTCATATGATTTTGTATATGATGTATTATATTTCAGGCTAAAAAGGAAAAAAAAAAAGAAATTAATGTGTTACAATCGACATTTACTAACAGTTAAAATCACTCTTCCTTTTTATGAATAATTGATATTATAAAATTTCTGTTATACTCAAAATTCATATTATCAATTGTACAATATAATGCAAATTATTAAATTTATTTCCAGACTCAGATATAAAATAATGTTATATCGTAGCGATGATTCATCTTTTGTTTGTAAACTCTTTTGCTTTGTAAACTCTCCGAAATATTGTTAGTACTGCAGAATGTAAGTAGTGGTGGGCATGCCTCATATGGAAATGCACATATTTTGCTACAACTTGTCAACAACTATGTAATTTGTGGTGTGAGAGAAGTGAAAATTGTAAAGTCAATGTGATTTAGAAGAATGGGATAAAATAAAATTCAAGAATAACACAGACAAATCTTCAACAGTTATTTAGTCATCAAGAACCTAAGAAATCGAAATTTCAGCTGCACAAATGTACCCTAGACAAGACTTTGTGCCATCAACAACAACAAGATAATGAGGATAAGCAAAAAGTTATTATTTTGTATATCTTACACCACTTTAAGCTTTTGAAAATAGTGAAGATACTAAGACAGTGAATTTAATAGGGAGGGTAAGATGGTGGGTGTGGCAACAATTCATACCTTAGTTTGTGTATTTTTGCCATGGCAATGGCATGTGTATGGGCGTGCATTGTCTTGATGGAAGACGACTTTCTTCCTTGCTAAACCTGGCCTTTTCACGTATCTTTTGCTGCAATTTGTCCTGGAGGTTAGCATAGTATTCTCCAGTAATTGTTTGCCTAGTGGGGAGATAATCTACAAACAGAATTCCCTTCACATCCCAGAACACTGATGCCATGACCTTTCCTGCCAAAGGAATTGTCTTTGCTTTCTTTGGTGGCAGAGAATCAGCATGTTTCCTCTGCTTTGACACTTGTTTTGTCTCTGGAGTATAGCAGTGCACCAAATTATCATCTGTGGTCACAAACTGGGGCAAAAAATCTTATTCATTTCTCCTGAAACAGGCCAAACATTGTTCCAATATGTCGACGCTCGTAAGTTTTTGATCCAGCATCAAGAGTTGCGGCACCCATCCTGCAGATAATTTTTTCATTTCTAAGTCTTCAGTTAAAATGCGATATACCCTTTCAGATGACATCTGGCAAGCGTGAGCAATTTCACGCACTTTCAATCAGCAATTCTCCATGATCATTTTGTGCACTCTTGCAATGATTTCTACAGTAGTGACACATCTTGGCTGATCACTGCGCAGATCATCATCTAAGCTCTCCCAACCAATTTTAAATTCATTTGTCCACTTGGCAACAGATGAATATAAAGGAGCAGAGTCCCCCAGTGTATTCTGGAAATCTGCATGAATGTCCTTAGCTTTATGAAGTAATTAATCACAACTCAGATCTCGATTTTTTTCCATCTTCCCAAATCACTATGAGGGAACAACAGAAGAGCCACATCACCACCACAGCTCTCTTCCAAGAGCACTAACATGGCATGTGCTTACAGGCAACAGTTCAATGAATATCACATGAACAACTTGTTGTGCTAGTGCTAACCTCTCATAGGGATTCTGAGAACTTTTCAAACTACCCTCGTACAACTGGGGTAAGTCTTGAATTGTTGATGTGTTATATCTGCATGTTGGTGTCATTATCAGTATCTTCTGGTACACATCCAACTACTGCACCTTTTTTACCATTGTGTCACCAAGAAACTAACCATTCAAGAGTCTGTCTAAGGATGATGTATTGTTTTGGTGTTGTCAGAATTTTCATGGCACCTTGAATTACACTGTTCCCAGTTTTTTCATTTCTTCAGCAGGTGTTAGGCCAAAAGTAGTTTTTCTCTCTTTCTTTAGATAATGTTTTTTTGATTTCTGGATATGCAGGATGTCCACAATTAAAGTTCCAGTTCCAAAATGCTGTAGAAAGAGATTGACTGCTCAGAGTGATATCAAATTTGAACAGCATATTATTGGCACAAGGGGAAATGTAATGGGGCAAAAAGAGTTTAACAAAAATTTGACCAATAGATAGTGCTGTAAGCATCAGAATATGCACACCAACAGAAGTGCAGCACATGGATGTTCTTCAGTTTGTGTCCAAAATGCCCAACACAACTGTCTACACAAAGGATCATGTGCTGCTGTTAAAGCTCTTTTACAAGAATGGTAACTGTGTGCCAGTAGCCCTCCGGAAGTACTGGACCTTCAATGAGCAGAGAGAGGGAAACAGCTGATCTGACATATGTTGAAGATGGGGCTACAGCATTGCTTGGCAGGTCAAGCAATGGTATGTAAACATCCAGTGCATGGGTAATTGCCCATACATTGGACATGCCTTTGAGCATCATGTATAAAATCCTACAAAACATATACACACATCAAAAAAAGTTTTGCATTACCTCAATTCTGAGAGTTCCAGAACCTGTACAGAAAACTGGAATAGAGATCAACATAAACTTCATTTCAGCCCTTTTTATTGCCCATGAAAACCACACATTGCATGTCGTACCACCATATAGCAAAACCTTCGAGGGGGTGGTCCAGATTGCTGTACAAACTGGTACCTCTAATACCCAGTAGCATGTCCTCTTGCACTGATGCATGTCTGTGTTTGTCATGGCATACTATCCATAAGTTCATCAAGGCACTGTTGATCCAGATTGTCCCACTCCTCAACGGTGATTCGGTGTAGATCCCTCAAAGTTATTCATGGGTCACATCATCCATAAACAGCCCTTTTCAATCTGTCACAGGCATGTTCAATATGGTTCATGTCATCTCAAAGAATGGCATTCACATATTGTACAGCCATTACGGCGCCTTCCATTACCACCTGTAGCGTACGTCGGCCCCACATAATGCCACCCCAAAACAGCAGGGAACCTCCACCTTGCTGCACTCGCTGGACAGTATGTCTAAGGCACTCAGCCTGACTGGGTTGCCTCCAAACATGTCTCGGATGATTGTTTAGTTGAAGGAACATGCGACACTTGTCGGTGAAGAGAACATGATGCCAATCTTGAGTAGTCCATTTGGCATGTTGTTAGACCCATCTGTACCACTCTGCATGGTCTTGTGGTTGCAAGGGTGGACCTCACCATGGACGTCGGGATTGAAGCTGCACATCGTGCAGCCTATTGTGCATAGTTTTAGTCATAACATGATGTGCTGTGGCTGCACAAAAAGTATTATTCAACATTGTGGTGTTGCTGTCAGCGTTCCTCTGAGCCATAATCCGTAGGTAGTGGTCATCCACTGTTGAGAGCCCTTCCCCTGGTATGGAAACAACAACATACAATGAATAATATGATGTCTCCAAAGCAGCAAGTGAGGGCTGTCACATGAGCTGAACTTAATGCCAGTCATAGCTCCTTTATTTCAGTCACTCATGCCAGGTGTGTACACTCCTGGAAATTGAAATAAGAACACCGTGAATTCATTGTCCCAGGAAGGGGAAACTTTATTGACACATTCCTGGGGTCAGATACATCACATGATCACACTGACAGAACCACAGGCACATAGACACAGGCAACAGAGCATGCACAATGTCGGCACTAGTACAGTGTATATCCACCTTTCGCAGCAATGCAGGCTGCTATTCTCCCATGGAGACGATCGTAGAGATGCAGGATGTAGTCCTGTGGAACGGCTTGCCATGCCATTTCCACCTGGCGCCTCAGTTGGACCAGCGTTCGTGCTGGACGTGCAGACCGCGTGAGACGACGCTTCATCCAGTCCCAAACATGCTCAATGGGGGACAGATCCGGAGATCTTGCTGGCCAGGGTAGTTGACTTACACCTTCTAGAGCACGTTGGGTGGCACGGGATACATGTGGACGTGCATTGTCCTGTTGGAACAGCAAGTTCCCTTGCCGGTCTAGGAATGGTAGAACAATGGGTTCGATGACGGTTTGGATGTACCGTGCACTATTCAGTGTCCCCTCGACGATCACCAGTGGTGTACGGCCAGTGTAGGAGATCGCTCCCCACACCATGATGCCGGGTGTTGGCCCTGTGTGCCTCGGTCGTATGCAGTCCTGATTGTGGCGCTCACCTGCACGGCGCCAAACACGCATACGACCATCATTGGCACCAAGGCAGAAGCGACTCTCATCGCTGAAGACGACACGTCTCCATTCGTCCCTCCATTCACGCCTGTCGCGACACCACTGGAGGCGGGCTGCACGATGTTGGGGCGTGAGCGGAAGACGGCCTAACGGTGTGCGGGACCGTAGCCCAGCTTCATGGAGACGGTTGCGAATGGTCCTCGCCTATACCCCAGGAGCAACAGTGTCCCTAATTTGCTGGGAAGTGGCGGTGCGGTCCCCTACGGCACTGCGTAGGATCCTACGGTCTTGGCGTGCATCCGTGCGTCGCTGCGGTCCGGTCCCAGGTCGACGGGCACGTGCACCTTCCGCCGACCACTGGCGACAACATCGATGTACTGTGGAGACCTCACGCCCCACGTGTTGAGCAATTCGGCGGTACGTCCACCCGGCCTCCCGCATGCCCACTATACGCCCTCGCTCAAAGTCCGTCAACTGCACATACGGTTCACGTCCACGCTGTCGCGGCATGCTACCAGTGTTAAAGACTGCGATGGAGCTCCGTATGCCACGGCAAACTGGCTGACACTGACGGCGGCGGTGCACAAATGCTGCGCAGCTAGCACCATTCGACGGCAAACACCGCGGTTCCTGGTGTGTCCGCTGTACCGTGCATGTGATCATTGCTTGTACAGCCCTCTCGCAGTGTCCGGAGCAAGTATGGTGGGTCTGACACACCGGTGTCAATGTGTTCTTTTTTCCATTTCCAGGAGTGTATTTATGTACATAATCATCTTGGACTTTCACAGAAATAATGTAACTTGACCCCATTTTTATGCATAATAATCATAATATTCAATTACTTAACTCAAATGTATGTAAGTATCTTTCAGAAATAATAAATATCTGACTTTCATAGAAATAGTGCATGTATTTGACTTTCAAGTTGATGTTACATAACATTTTACTACATAACTCTCAAAATCTTCACACATCGTTTTAAAATTATTCATTGAAACATGGAAGGGGAGAGAGTATAGAGCACAAGTGGTCTATTTCCATCACTAAGGATGTTTTGATTGCAGACAGAAAGGAGGAGGGAGACGGGGAAGGGGCTGGTATTGAATGTATGTAAATTGTCTTTCAGAAATCATAATTTGACACCATTTTTACTCATCATTGAAATACTACAACCATATTGGGTGGAAAAAGGAAGGGGTTTTAAATTACCACTAACACAATTAGGCTATTCCCACAATCTTGAATTTTTCACTGTTTGTTTCATTTTAATACTGTATTGTGATTGGCTGGGGATAAGGGGACGAGGAAGGAAGGGGAAGGGGGCAGAGTTTTTAATTTCTCATGAGCATAACTGGGCTAGTTTCATAATCTCAGATTTTTGATTGGCCGTTTAATTTTTAATCTGGACTTGGATTGGCTGGAGATGGGAGAAAGGAAGGAGAAGGGGAAAGGAGGAGTATTATTATGTAATGTATTCATCATCAAATTGTTGAGGTCAAAGGTCATTTTGCCAGCTGTCATATACATCCACACACAGGCCTTGTCACAGTGATCCCATTCCAAAAATTCAGAAGGAGCTTCAGTCAATTCTCAAATCCTTAGATCCATCCTAGAAACTCTCCAATGAATCTCTCTCTCTCCTCAGCAATACTGCTCCCCAGATTCCTACCTCCTACATGCTTCCTGAAGTACATAAACTGAAGCACCAAGGGCGTGACAAGTTATTGTGCACTATAGAGAGAATCTCTGCTCTTGTAGATCAACACCTTCATCTTATTATCCATAAACTACCCTTCTTTATAAGAGACATGAACCATTTCCTCAACCTACTCTCCACTGTTCCTCTTTCTTTACCACCCATCACCACACTCATTACTTCCAGTGCGAGCTCTATCTATACTAACATCCCCATTGTCCATGGCCTTGTGACTAAAGAAGACTACCTTTCCCAACATCTAACTGTTTCCAAACCTAAAACCCCCTTCTTGGTTACCCTGACTAAACAGATCCTCACACACACTTGCTTCTCCTTTGAAGGTGTCAGCTATGGACAAATCCATTGTACAACAATGTGTGCCCCCATGGCACCATCCCATGCTGCCCTTTTCATGGGCCATCTAGAGGAACCCTTCCTAAACCGAAGCCCAAACCTCTCACCTGGTTCATATCAATTGATGACATCTTCCTGATCTGGACAGAGGATGAAGACACCCTATTCACATTCCTCCAGAACCTTAACACCTTCTAACCCACTTGCTTCACCTGGTACTCCTCAGCCCAATAAGCAACCTTCCTCAATGTCTACCTCCATCTCTAGGATGGCTACATCAGTATCTCCATCCACATTAAAATTACAAACCACCATCAATGCCCCCACTTCAACACCAGTCAACCATTCCATGCCAAGAAGTCACTTCCTTATAACCTAGCTACACATGGTCATCGCATCCACATCTAATTCTACATCCATACTCCACAAGCCACCTGACGGTGTGTGGTGGAGGGTACCTTGAGTACCTCTATCGGCTCTCACTTCTGTTCCAGTCTCATATTGTTTGTGGAAAGAATGATTGTCGGTATGCCTCTGTGTGGGCTCTAATCTCTCTGATTTTACCCTCATGGTCTCTTCACGAGATATACGTAGGAGGGAGCAATATACTGCTTGACTCCTCGGTGAAGGTATGTTCTCGAAACATCAACAAACGCCCGCATCGAGCTACTGAGCATCTCTCCTGCAGAGTCTTGCACTGGAGTTTATCTGTCATCTCCGTAACACTTTTGCGATTGCTAAATGATCCTGTAACGAAGCGCGCTGCTCTCCGTTGTATCTTCTCTATCTCTTCTATCAACCCTATCTGGTACGGATCCCACACTGCTGAGCATTATTCATGCAGTGGGCAAACAAGCATACTGTAACCTACTTCCTTTGTTTTCAGATTGCATTTCCTTAGGATTCTTCCAATGAATCTCAGTCTGGCATCTGCTTTACCGACGATCAACTTTATATGATCATTTCATTTTAAATCACTCCTAATGCGTACTCCCAGATAATTTATGGAATTAACTGCTTCCAGTTGCTGACCTGCTATATTGTAGCTAAATGATAAGGGATCTTTCTTTCTATGTATTTGCAGCACATTACACTTGTCTACCTTGAGATTCAATTGCCATTCCCTGCACCATGCATCAATTCACTGCTGATCCTCCTGCATTTCAGTACAATTTTCCATTGTTACAACCTCTCGATATACCACAGCATCATCCGCAAAAAGCCTCAGTGAACTTCCGATGTCATCCACAAGGTCATTTATGTATATTGTGAATAGCAATGGTCCTACGACACTCACCTGTGGCACACCTGAAATCTCTCTTACTTTGGAAGACTTCTCTCCATTGAGAATGACATGCTGCGCTCTGTTATCTAGGAACTCTTCAATCCAATCACACAATTGATCTGATAGTCCATATGCTCTTACTTGGTTCATTAAACGACTGTGGGGAACTGTATCGAACGCCTTGCGGAAGTCAAAAAACATGGCATCTACCTGGGAACCCGTGTCTATGGCCCTCTGAGTCTCGTGGATGAATAGCGTGAGCTGGGTTTCACACAATCGTCTTTTTTGAAACCCATGCTGATTCCGACAGAGTAGATTTCTAGTCTCCAGAAAAGTCATTATACTCGAACATAATATGTGTTCCAAAATTCTACAACTGATAAACGTTAGGGATATAGGTCTATAGTTCTGTACATCTGTTTGACATCCCTTCTTGAAAACGGGGATGACCTGTACCGTTCTCCAATCCTTTCGAACGCTACACTCTTCTAGAGACCTATGGTACACCGCTGCAAGAGGGGGGGCAAGTTCCTTCGCGTACTCTGTGTAAAATCTAACTGGTATCCCATCAGGTCCAGCGGCCTTTCCTCTTTTGAGTGATTTTAATTGTTTCTCTATCCCTCTGTCGTCTATTTTGATATCTACCATTTTGTCATCTGTGTGAAAATCTAGAGAAGGAACTACAGTGCAGTCTTCCTTTGTGAAACAGCTTTAGAAAAAGACATTTAGTATTTCGGCCTTTAGTCTGTCATCCTCTGTTTCAGTACCATTTTTGTCGCAGAGTGTCTGGACATTTTGTTGTGATCCACCTACCACTTTGACATAAGACGAGAATTTCTTATGATTTTCTGCCAAGTCAGTACACAGAACATTACTTTCGAATTCATTGAACGCCTCTTGCATAGCCCTCCTCACACTACATTTTGCTTCGCTTAATTTTTGTTTGTCTGCAAGGCTTTGGCTATGTTTATGTTTGCTGTGAAGTTCCCTTTGCTTCCGCAGCAGTTTTCTAACTCGGTTGTTGTACCACAGTGGCTCTTTTCCATCTCTTATGATCTTGCTTGGCACAAACTCATCTAACACATATTGTACAATGGTTTTGAACTTTGTCCACTGATCCTCAACACTATCTGTACTTGAGACAAAACTTTTGTGTTGAGCCATCAGGTACTCTGAAATCTGCTTTTTGTCACTTTTGCTAAACAGAAAAATCTTCCTACCTTTTTTAATATTTCTATTTACGGCTGAAATCATGGATGCAATAACTGCTTTATGATTGCTGATTCCCTGTTCCGCATTAACTGTTTCAAATAGTTCGGGTCTGTTTGTCACCAGAAGGTCTAATATGTTATCGCCACGAGTCAGTTCTCTGTTTAACTGCTCAAGGTAGTTTTCAGATAAAGCACTTAAAAAAATTTCACTGGATTCTTTGTCCTTGCCACCCATTGTGAACGTTTGAGTCTCCCAATCTATATCTGGCAAATTAAAATCTCCACCCAGAACTATAACATGGTGGGGAAATCTACTCAAAATATTTTCCAAATTGTCCTTCAGGTGCTCAGCCACAACAGCCGCTGAGCCAGGGGGCCTATAGAGACATCCAATTACCATGTCTGAGCCTGCTTTAACCGTGACCTGCACCCAAATTATTGCACATTTCGGATCTCCATCAATTTCTTTCAATACTATTGCACTTCTTATCGCTATAAACACGCCTGCCCCTTCACTGTCCTGCCTGTCTCTGCATAAGTAGTGATGGACAACCCCTCTTCCAAATAGGTGAAGTATCTCACTGAGGCCTTCACAGATGGAAATTATCCTCCCAACCTTTTACAGAAACAGGTTCCCATACCTCTTCTAACCCTTCACCTACCATTCCCAACATACCCACCATCTAGCCACAAAGAGCACTTCTCCTGTGATACAGTTTCCATGTGATCTTTATGAAGAGACATCAATAGATTTGCTGACAATGCCAACAAGAAGTCCTAAGACAATGCAGTGGGCCAGGAAAATTATTGTTTGGTATCATTTCTGGTGGTGTATGTTTCTGCAGATGCTGAATGAATTTGTCACATCAATACTGTTGAATCTGTAAAGCATTCCTCCTACATATAATGTCCCCACAAATTATGCCACAAACATGTGCGCATGTATATATACTGTAGTACAAAATGGATTCATCTGGAAGATAACAAAGCTTTCAGTCTTGTTTGTGTATCTGTCAATGATTCAACATCCCTACTACTCAGTGAGTTGTTACCCTTAGTCCTAAATTATGTTTAATTTTGCATGTAAAATGAAAAAAATTATAAATTTAGTAAATACCCAACAGTTAATAATTAAAACAGAGTCTTCATGCTTTTGGGTAGAAATATTGATGTGAATTTAAACTTAAAAAGCATTGGTTTCAAGCCATTGCAAGTCTCAGAAATAGTTTGCTTACTTTCATTCATTACATTACAGTGTAGGGTAATTTATGTTTAAGAAAGGGAAGTTTCATTGCAGAAAACTACAATTAATCTTAAGTCATCTTTTGAAGGAGCTGGGCACTTTTACTACAGTTTTATAATATAACAGGGGTACTGAAAATTGTCTCTTGAAATTTGTTGGAAATAGTCCATTAGCTTTGGAGGAATAATGTCAGTTGTAATTACAACAATAAAGGGAAAATGATCTTAAATACTTTTAATCGAAATTGAATGTAGTGTAGAAAGGGATGTATAATGCTGCTACAAACTCTCTCATCAGTTATTGCTAAAGATGCATAGCAAATACACAGCTAAACTTGAAATCTAACGTGAAATCTGTGTTCAGATTGACTCTTTCTGTTTACTGTGAATCTTGTAGCTTATTTACTACAACATTATACACTGCAGTTATCAAATTAATTGTTCTAACTGTTGCACAAAAATAATTGGCAGCTGTTATCTATTGATGTTATTTATTATTTGCTACTTAAATACAAACAATGTTAAATAGCTTGCAGATTTATTAATTTTTCTTCATTATGATAGACTGCACAACCGACAAATGAAATGTTTAGTCTCCTAAATGAAAGTCATGTACAGTAGCTCCTTATAGTCCTGGATGGACCTCAATACACTCCATCTGCCAAGGAAAAGTTGCTAGCAACACTGTGGGATTAACCCTGGTTCTTTGTTTGGTAGACACACTGAGTACTACCACATTACAGGAACAAAACAAGTCTATTGCCATGTATTTACATCTGTTGTATGCTAAAACAGAAAAATGAAAGTAAATTGGCTAATAATGAAGTATTATTTTTTAAATATTTAATTGTCAAATGAAGTCAGATACCAGTTTTACATTTTTCTAAGTAATACAGGCTTATACAAAACTTAAGTTCTTTACATAAAATCACTGAGTAACACATAAAATGTTCAAATATGGCTCACTGGGTGAGATACAGAAGACACAAGTGCTCAGGTGTTCCTGTAGTGTGTTACTGTGTGAGAGATGGATGATGACTCACATTGCAGCAGAGCAACAGTTTAATGGGCCTCAGGGTAGAGGTGCTGAATCATTTCAAGGCAGTATCACCAGTGCACCTTTCCGAACTCCACGCATGGTCAGCCATGACCGCTGCAGCGCAAATCTCACTTCCCGCTCATCAAATAATAGCTGGAATAAAATATAATTGATGCATTGTTGCACACTTAGAGACAGCCTTCTTCAACTATCTTACACTTCAATCCAGTCTACTCCATTGTCACTGGATGTTCACTACCCAAATTTTTATTACTCTATTTAAATCATTAAACACCATGGCATGTTTCCTGTATACAATTACTTTCCTCAATATGAATCATTTACCAAAGTGTCAAATTTTACAGTTATGTCCAACTGACTTCCTACAGACTCCATAAACTTGATAGCAATCATTTGTGTGGAATACGGGCACTCTACTATGCCTATCCAAAACATAATCCTTAATCTTAAATGCAGGTTAAATACTTTTATAAGGGAGCTTTAACTGCCTCCCTATATCTGACCAGGATTCTCTAGGTATCTGTCCACAATTTTAACTTAAAAACACTTCCCTTTTCCTCCCTGAGACACAGTTTTTGTCCTTTAACATTCTAAAATATTAGTTCACAATTCCTTTCTGAGCTAGCCAGAATCCGTCATCTTTCTAATGAACCTTTCCTTAGACACCAAACTCAGAGTTACTCTACACCTTATCCTCTTAACCTGGGAAATGATATGCTCTTTTTCATAATTACTTTTCACACTTGCTGTCTCAAATCTCACTAAAACCACAAATTACCATCATCTAGAAGGTCACAGAATCATCTCAAATTAATACTTCTCTTTTTATGTAAAATTTGACATAACTTCCTAAGAAGTAATTAAACCACAAATTAGAAAGTCGCCTGTAATTTTAATTTTTAAAAATACATGTAAAAGGATGAAGAGTGGCTGCAGACTGTGCCACTGACAGCCTACCCTCTACCTGTGTGGGATGAAGAGGATTATACAACAAAAAATTAGAAAGAAGAGGTGGATCAGTTTACAGTTGGCATCTTCAATACCCCAACATAAAACTGTCTTATATACAAGGTGTTTCAAAAATGACCGGTATATTTGAAACAGCAATAAAAACTAGACGAGCAGCGATAGAAATACACCGTTTGTTGCAATATGCTTGGGACAACAGTACATTTTCAGGCAGACAAACTTTCGAAATTACAGTAGTTACAATTTTCAACAACAGATGGCGCTGTGGTCTGGGAAACTCTATAGTACGATATTTTCCACATATCCACCATGCGTAGCAATAATATGGCGTAGTCTCTGAATGAAATTACCCGAAACCTTTGACAACGTGTCTGGCGGAATGGCTTCACATGCAGATGAGATGTACTGCTTCAGCTGTTCAATTGTTTCTGGATTCTGGCGGTACACCTGGTCTTTCAAGTGTCCCCACAGAAAGAAGTCACAGGGGTTCATGTCTGGCGAATAGGGAGGCCAATGTTTCGGATAGCCCAAAGCAATCACACGATCATCGATCGTCGAAATATTCATTCAGGAAATTAAAGACGTCGGCCGTGCGATGTGGCCGGGCACCATCTTGCATAAACCACGAGGTGTTCGCAGTGTCGTCTAAGGCAGTTTGTACCGCCACAAATTCACGAAGAATGTCCAGATAGTGAGATGCAGTAATCGTTTCGGATCTGAAAAATTGGCCAATGATTCCTTTGGAAGAAATGGCGGCCCAGACCAGTACTTTTTGAGGATGCAGGGACGACGGGGCTTTTCGGTTCCCCATATGCGCCAGTTTTGTTTATTGACGAAGCCATCCAGGTAAAAATAAGCTTCGTCAGTAAACCAAATGCTACCCACACGCATATCGCCGTCATCAATCCTGTGCAGTATATCGTTAGCGAATGTCTCTCGTGCAGCAATGGTAGCGGCGCTGAGGGGTTGCCGCATTTGAATTTTGTATGGATCGAGGTGTAAACTCTGGCGCATGAGACGATACATGGACGTTGGCGTCATTTGGACCGCAGCTGCAACACGGCGAACGGAAACCCGAGGCCGCTGTTGGATCACCTGCTGCACTAGCTGCGCGTTGCCCTCTGTGGTTGCCGTACGCGGTCGCCCTACCTTTCCAGCACGTTCATCCGTCACGTTCCCAGTCCTTTGAAATTTTCAAACAGATCCTTTATTGTATCGCTTTTCGGTCCTTTGGTTACATTAAACCTCCGTTGAAAACTTTGTCTTGTTGCAACAACACTGTGTTCTAGGTGGTGGAATTCCAACACCAGAAAAATCCTCTGTTCTAAGGAATAAACCATGTTGTCTACAGCACACTTGCACGTTGTGAACAGCACACACTTACAGCAGAAAGACGACGTACAGAATGGTGCACCCACAGACTGCGTTGTCTTCTATATCTTTCACATCACTTGCAGCGCCATCTGTTGTTGAAAATTGTAACTACTGTAATTTCGAAAGTTTGTCTGCCTGAAAATGTACTGTTGTCCCAAGCATATTGCAACAAATGGTGTATTTCTATCGCTGCTCGTTTAGTTTTTATTGCCGTTTCAAATATACCGGTCATTTTTGAAACACCCTGTAAATACTGTCACATAAAAGATTGTGCTGAGCAGTCACCAAATTATGAGGATCCCACAAATTAGTAATCTCTGCCATTTGTTCTTCCTTCGAACTTGTAACGATGGAACTATTCAGTCAGCATGTCATGAGTGTTCTAATGTACTTCTGGGAACATGGATGGCTGGTGATTTTTTACTCGTAGCTACCGTGTTGAGCATTCGAGAAGTGAAATAGTTATAGTTTTAATGGTAGTGTCAACAGTCACACAGGACTGAAGTGTTCAATTTCAAGATGATTTTGGGTTTAGCTACATGCCAATAGATGCTTTACTAAAAATATTAATGCCCAACAAAATACTACACAACTCAGCAACATATTCTTGTTGAGTACATCCCAGATTTGTAACCACGGTAAAATAATGATAAAAAGTATAAGCAGTATAGTAAAGACAGTAATTCGTGATCAATAATTTTTTTGTAGAATTCTTACCTTACTTATAGCTGTTATGGTATAGAATGGAGACCATTGTAAATTTCCTTTGTCTAGAGCTCCTGCATCTGTAATGTTTAGTGTGGTGCACATAAAGAGCACCTTACTACATCTGCAATATCTGTTTCTCACTTATGAGAAGTTTGATATAGAGTAAAAGAACGGGAAATGTTCAGTAAAATATCCTGAGTTCATCAATTGAAGAAAGGAGATGGATTAGGTTTCATCTTCCATTGGCAATAGACTCATTAAAGACAGAACACAAGCTTGTATTTGGTTAGGATAACAAAAGAATTTTAATCATGGTGTTCTCAAAGAAACAACCATGGAATTAATTTTAAATAATAAAGGAAAACTAATGAAAATTCAAATCTGGGTGACTGGGCAGAGATCTGAATCCTACTTCTCTGGAACGTGAGCCCAGTGCTCTGACCATTGCACCCTTGTCTTGTATTTCCTTGTCATTTGCATGAGTTACTGGACACAGATCTACTCAAATATCATCTATCAAACTAAGTTAATTTTATGAACAATTATGGTTTCAAAGTATGTTATGCCAGATGTTTTGAATACATGCATTTCATATGTATTTTTCAATACTGGATGACAAACATTGGTTTTGTATGTATCATATTTAAAGATCTAGTATTACGGAGGTGGCTAACATGTTGTTTGACAGCTGCCCTTGATGAAACATCTTGAGATGGGTGGTGAGGTTAATTTTTTCATGCTGTATGTGATGTACTTTATGAAATGTGGACAAGATTCAGTAAATTCAGGCATGGATCCTGGAAAGACAATTTTCAGGGAATAAAATAACATTAAAACCTTGGGTCTCGAAAACAGCAAGTAACTCTAAAAATGGAGAATACATGAAACAGAAGATACTTTTCAGATGCTTGTCTCAGGATAAGCCCACATAGATGGACTTGTGGACCTATGAAGGCATGACTGATCGTACCTGCTGCTAACATTAAATCTGATATGGTTTGTGAATGAGCAAGTAGAACTGTCAAATCATAGGAAGTTGAGTAAAACAAGACAGAATGGGAATGATCCTCCATCAGGAAAAAACTAACAGAAATATTGATCTTCATTGAACTTAGGGAGAAATGACTGATAGAAACACCATTATCTCATAGTAGTAGTCTGCTGACCTGTGATCACAATTCTAGTGTGAAACAAAAGGAACTATTGAGAAAATTCAGATTACTAAAAGAGAGTGACTTCCACTTAACAATGTCCAGTGTTACTCATCATGACAAGCCAAAAGTTCAGCATTGGTTAGAATACCATGGACATTGATGTCATCATCAAAATGAATGAAATCTTCAAAAGTTAACTCACCACAACTGAAGAGAAGTTCCCACCCTTAGTATCCTATGACTGCATTCATTAATTCTCATGACTCTGGTGGATGTTCCACATTTTCTCTTTGCAGCAGTTATGAAGCATGGTAGGGCTGATATTTTTCAGGCCTTATAAATCAGCAGTCAAATTTATTATGTTTGCCTTCTCACCATTTTCAGTGCCATCCAGCACAAGTGAACTAGTATCTCTGCAGTAGAGAGTTTTAAGACGTTGTATTATGCCTGGTACAGTTGTTGCAATCTTAATGCTGCACTGGGTGGGAAAAAAACCATTTTATGTGATATAGTGGTGTTATGTATGAAACAGTTGGTCAAAACCATTAAAAATTTCTGTTTTGCCTTTTTTATACAACTATTATCTGAGGTGAGCCATTCATTAAACAATTCTGGCATCATCCATGATTTTTTATTTGAGTGATAAGTTCTGGGGAGCAGTTTTATTCCCCTGAAATGGTGCGGGTTCACAGGTTTCCCTACTATGAGTAGTTTCAACATCTAATATTGCTCCACATTACAGGTTAGAAGAATAGTTACCCTGCCTTGCCCAGTTTATCTCCATGCACATTTGAATGCTAGGGTGTAATCAGGAAGACATTTATAAAAAAAAATCCCAGCTTCATCTGTGCTGAATGTGTTGCATGCGTTGAAGCCATTCAGAAATTGTTGTAGTTCACCAATCCATTCAATACAGGGGAAACTATCTGCCCTGACACCCTCTCCTCAGATTTTATTTAATGTGACAGGGAAATCGTATTGTATTGTATTGTATATTTATTGGTCCTGTGAATCACACACTGTACAGGGGTACATAATGATATAGGGCAAGTCAAATAATTTGCAATAAAGTTTAACTGAAAAACTGTTGTATGGTTTTCTGTATATAGCAATATAACCTCTCACTTGCTGCAAATCCTTCAGTCCTAAGAAACTGACTTTTTCCTTCAACATGAAACCACCCACACAAACATTTTGTCCTCTATACTGACTTACCCATTTCAGTAAGCATTAATCAAGAAGAGGAAATTTGCCCTGATGTGACTGACCTTTTTCTTCCTTTGCCTGAGACTCTTCCAGTGATACAATATTCATTTTTTAAATCAATAGACAGTGTAGATGGTCAATAGGAAACTGTTTTGCAACATCTTTTTTCAAAATTCCACTCTCCACAGCTTCAACAACGAGCTTTTATTCATTAATTAAAGACACTCATTCCTTCTACCACCCACAGCATTTCATAGTTTGAAGAAACATGGACTGACTACAACACAGTATGAAATCAGACTTCAGACTGAACAGTATGTAGGTAAGAAAAATAAACATTAGGTGGTCTGAGCCTGTACTGAGAATCACGGAAGTATGGGGACTTCCATGGGAATCACAGAGGTGCGGGACTTCAAATTATTGAGTGTGTGGGAGCTCCAGACTTCAAAATATAAAGTATTGACAAGATGCTCTCATCATTACAACTTCAAGTTACCAAGCAAAACAAAACATATTGATATTTTTCAGTTCATCAAGTATTTTTCAAGTGACTGAGAAAAAATTTCTAATTATCTAGTGTCAAATTATCAAGAAACATCTGCATTTTGCCAATGTTGACTCTACATATGGATTTTATACTGTTTAAATTATGACATTGTCCAAGTTATTTGTCGCTATTACAGTTCTAAAATCAGCTGCATAATACTCATTCTAAAATTTTTGGGTGAAAGTTTCTTAAGTAATGTGTTTCTTTGAATTGCAATTTCTTGAACGTTGTGCTAAGTAACCACTGATGTAGACAAATTATTTGTGTGTCCTAGGTATCTGTAGCATCTTAAAACTGGAAATGATGGTATGTTATACTTGTGGAAGAGCAGAGGGAGATAGTAACTGTGGACATGGAGAATCTACAATGAAAATATCCTATATGGTGAACAGAAGCAAGAGGATGTAGGTGTCAGTTTCATTGCCTGCTCCGCCAACAGAAATGTCAATGATGAAACATATTGTGAAAACTACCTTAAATCACAAAGAACTGTGATTCACCCCCACTCCTCCCTGTTCTGAACACTAGATATACACCTGGATGATATGAGCACAAGAATATCACATTTGCCATTTGCTCATTAATGGCATGGGTTAGAAAATGGGAGACAGAGAGGAAGACCATCAATGTTGTAATATTATCAGTTATCAAGTACATTACAGAAATGGAGGACTGTTCAGTAGTACCACTCTTAATATGCTCTGAACTAGATATGGAAGAGACTGAGGTATATAACGTGTTTCTAGAGGAACTTTAGGAAGGGAGCAACTGAAATGTCAGAAAATATGAGGTGTCTAGTAGTTTATACACTCATATCTTGCATGAAGAGGCTCAGTGTATTGCAGCATTCTTAAAGCCAGTTACTCAGCATTGGTTGGAGATACTATTGACCTGCCCTCTTTAAAAACAGTTTCAATATTTTGGCTTCATTTCATGGAGAGCTACATTTGGTCTGGAGGTTATCCGATGAAAAATGAAATGACATGACTGCATGACATTAATGGCCAGAAGTCCCTACCTGGGGAAGTTTGGCCTGGAAGTCACACCACATTGAGTGACTTGCACGTCAATGATGATGAGGACAACTCAACAACCAGCCACTCAGCTGAGAAAATCTCTGCCCTGACCAGGAATAGAACCTGGGCCCACTGCATGGCAGTGCTGACCACTCAGCTAAGGAGGCAGACACCAGATGACAAGTAGACAGCAATTACTTTTTACACTGAAAAATATCTGAATTATGTGTGACATATAACTTAAATTTATAATGTCATTATGACTGTAAGATACATGCAAGCTGTGCTGGGGGGGGATCTGTATGGCTGGAATGAAAAACATACTTCATATGCCGCAATTACAGTGTAGACACTTTTTCTGTTCCAAGATGACCAGTTTCAGCAGTCGTATGCTGCCATCATCTGATCTTATGGAACTTATTATAAAATTTCCATGTTACATTACATGAAGTCAAAGCATAAAATTCACTCCACATGTATATGTATCTCAATAAAAATCCAAATGATAAAATGCACACAGCTGATAAAATGAACACAGTTGATGAAATGCACACAGCATATAAAATCCTAAACCACTCGTGCATAGCAGTCACAAATGTGGCTCTCCTAACCTTGCCGCATAGCACCAAGCTGCTAGCAGAGTGTTAACATGGAGGTGGCAGACCCACTACAAAGTTACGCATCTTGCTGCTGGATGGTGTATGTAGTAAATAATAATAATAATAATAATAATAATAATAATCTTTTATTCAACATCATATGATTCATTGCATATGTACAAAAACAGGTTACTATTCTTGATAATAACACAATAATACATTCTTCTGAATATGTCATTGATTGACAAAATGATTATATTACAAACAAAATGGTTTGCTTAATACTATTTATGTATTTTTTTAAAGCAATTCTCATTCTGCATGTAAGTATGATATTGTTCTAATGCATAAAAGGGATTTTATAACAGGAATTTCTTCAGTTGACATTTAAGCTTCATGGTGGGAAGGGACATACCAGTACTGGGCAGTGCATTAGCTAATTTTAAACCTGCATACTGTGGACTCTTTTCATAGAGTACTGTTCTGTGGTTCCTGATAAAAAATTGTACTTTATTTCTCATGTTATACTGATGCAAAGCGAAACAAATGATGGGCTGCAATCTTTTAACAAGTAATATGGCTTTTAGAATGTACAAGCTAAATGATCACATGCTGAGGTTACAAGCACATGCTGTGGTTACAAGAAATGCATGTAATGTAGCATGGAAATTTTGTAACAAGTTCCATAAGATCAGATGAGGGCAGCATAAGATTGTTGATATCGATTGTCTTGGAACAATGACAGTGTCTACATTGTGATCACAGTGTAAAAAGTTCTAATGACAATCACAACAACAGAATGATAACCACGTGATCATAAAGCTTTGATGTTACGCTTCATGATATAGCACTCCACAAGTGGCCCATCGGGACCATCCGACCGCCATGTCATCCTCAGGTGAGGATGCGGATAGGAGGGGCGTGTGGTCAGCACACCGCTCTCCCGGTCGTTAAGATGGTTTTCTTTGACCGGAGCCGCTACTATTCAGTCGAGTAGCTTCTCAGTTGGCATCACAAGGCTGAGTGCACCCCGAAAAATGGCAACAGCGCATGGCGGCCTTGATGGTCACCCATCCAAGTGCCAGCCATGCCCGACAGCGCTTAACTTCGGTGATCTCACGGGAACCGGTGTATCCACTGCGGCAAGGCCATTGCCATGCTTCATGATATGAAAGAAAGAAATTTTTTCCCCAGATTGTATTCTTGAGATTGCCTGAGAAAGTATGTCCTGCTTGTCAATCACAAGTTTTTATTTTTTTTACACAAAATGTAAAATAACTTTGCCCACCAAATGGTTCAAGGTTTGTGTTTCACATTTTTCATATCAAAGACTATGCTTTGATTCTCATGAGTGTTACCCATGAGTCATATGCAGAGTGATTTATATTAACTGTATAAGTATGAGACAAAGGGCACCTATATTTGGAGGCAAAGGGGCGGGGGGTGCAGATCCCCACCAGCTCTAATGGAAAGGAATAAAATTCATTCTATCAAGTGTTTTCCTTCAGTATTATGCAGATTTTTAACAGGGTTGTAACAGGGGCATTTTTATGGCTACTTACAAGTTGCCATTCATTTTACAAAATATTAAAAGTACTCCCTACCTCCAGGTATTGCTTCCCCCCCCCCACCCCTCCCTCTCCCCCTATCTCTTTGTTCAAATGATTGTATGGGTGCCCTTGATGAGACATGTTCATACTAACAGGCAATACCACCTCACACCACAGACATTTGTCGGCTACAAAGTTATTTGATTGGAGCTATATGAGAGTGACAGTCCACTAGCACCATCTTTGTACATGATATCTGGTTACAGATACCAAGGATATTGATGACTCATTCAAAGACTTATTGAAAGAAGTTAATCTAGTACTGATGGTTTCATCTCTTATAATTGTAGCAATGTACAGGTTCCCCCTGGGAAACCTTTAAATATTTACGGGAAATCCAGACTCACTGTTGAGCTACACAACTGACAATGCATAAACAATAATAAATCTGTGTAGATTTATTAACAGGTTTTGACAGAAAAAAAAGATAAAAGGGTTATTTTGCTGTTCAAACCTGACTTGAGCTGTGAATGTTCTATTTTATGTACAGCAAGCTACCAAGAATGAGTAACATTATACAAGTGGCACTGAGAGACAGAGAAGCATAGTTCTCTGTACAGACGACTCTTATTTTAGCTACCAGAGTGAAGGCAGATGAGTTTAGATTTGATGGGAAGCTGAAACCACGCATCATTCCTCAAACATCAATAAATGGAATGCATTTGAGCAATGCAATGTTTTTGTGTGAGATGATATACGTAGCATGTGTAAGATGCTCTCAGGGTCTATGTTGCTGCTCAAAGTCTTGTTCCCCAGACCACTGTTTTGCTGAAGGAACTGTTGCATTAATAACAGCATTCACTTCCTGGGGAGAGATGCCACCATAAACAGCATCAAATATTGCTGTGTCTGACATATGACTACTTAGTATAACCACCTTCTACATTGGCGTTAGTTGACTTATACCATACAGATTACTAATCATATTCCAATATTTCAGTCATATTCTAAAATTAAATGTTATGTGTCTCATTCTGAAAGCAATCTGGAAAGCCTGTCACACTGTGCAGAGACAAATTTCATGCAGTTGGTCCCATCCATGGTGTAAGCAACTCATGTGTTTCAATTCTGTGATCAGTGCTGGGGTTTAAATATGTCTTTGATACCTGCTGCCAGTCCCTTACTGTTCTGCATTAGCTTCTAGCCATAGAACTACTACTTCTGGAATCAACAATTTGTTAATGATCATGGACATGCACATGGTTATCATACTTGCACTGGTAGATGTGCTATATATGATGGGTATGTGCTGTGACCTTGGACCTGAGCTGGAGATGGTTTTGGAAGTCTATGTTTCTTGCTGACAATGATCCGCCTCTGTTCTGTCATCAACAGTCTTCATTTTGTGTTTGTGTCTCACCCTTTGAACTTAAATAAGTGGCATTGTGGCACAGATCCACAAAACCTTTATCTGGGATTGTTTTTTTTTATGTTTTTCATAGAGTATAAAATTGGTGGGTACAACTGATGTGTGCACCATGTTCAGATGCTATCTCTATATCTACATCTACATTTACATCTATATTCTGTAAACCAACATGAGTTGCATGGCAGAGGGTACATCCCATTTTACCAGTTACTGGGATTTCTTCCCATTCCATGCATGCATGGAGTGTGGGAAAAATTGTTGTTTGAATGCTTCTGTGCATGCTGCAATTGATCTAATCTTATCCTCATGACCCCCAAGTGTGCGATATGAAGGTGGTTATAGCATATTCCTAGAGTTATCATTTAAAGCCAGTTCTTGCAACTTTGTTGGTAGACTTCTTGAAATAGTTTATGTCTATCTTCAAGAGTCTACCAGTTCAGTTTCTTCAGTATCTCTGTGACACTTTCCCATAGATCAAACAAACCTGTGACAATTCATACTGCCCTTCTCCATATGTCAATACCCTCTGTTTATCCTATTTGGTTTACAGGTCCCACCACCAGAGCAATATTGTAGAATGGGTTGCATGAGTGACCTGTAAGCAGTTCCCTTTGTAGACTGATTGCGTTTCCCCAGTATTCAATCAATAAACCAAAGTTCACCATCTGCATTACCCACAACTGAGCCTATGTGATCATTCCATTTCATATCCCTACAGAGTCTTACACGCACGTATTTGTAAGAGTTGACCATTTGAAACAGTGATTCACTGATATTTTGGTCATAGGATACTATGTGTGTGTGGTTTTTTTTTTGTGAAGTGTACAGATTTACATTTTTGACATTTAAAGCAAGTTGCCAATCTTTGCACCACTTTGAAATCTTATCAAGATCTGACAGAATGTACATGAAGCATCTCTCAGACATTACTTCATTGTAGATAAATGCATCATCTGCAAAAAGCTGAGGCTACTATTAACATTGTCTGCAAGATCATTAATGTACAACATGAAGAGCAAGGGCCTCAAAACACTTCCCTGGGGCACACCAAAAGTTACTTCTTCATTTGATGATGACTCTCCATCCAAGATAACATGCTGCATCCTCCCTACCAAAAAATCCTAAGTCCAATCACAAATTTCAGTTGAGACCCCATACGATCATACTTTTGACAATAAACAAAGTTGTGGTACTGAGTCAAATACTTTTTAGATGTCAAGAAATACTGCATCTACCTAACTGCCTTGATCCAAAGCTTTCAGTTTGCCATGTGAGAAAAGTACAAGCTGATCAATGTTTTTGGAATCCATGCTGGTTGGCATGGAGGTCTTTTTTCTCTAGATACCTCATGAAATTTGAGCTCAGAATAAGTTCTAATATTCTACAACAAGTTGATGTCAAGGATACTGGACCATAGTTTTGTGGATCACTTCTGCTACCCTTCTTGTAGATGGGTGTGACCTGTGTTGTTTTCCAAGATCTAGGCAGGAGTTTTTGTTTAAAGAATCTGTGATACATTATAGTTACAAGTATTCAGCATAAAATGTGATAGGGATTCCATCAGACCCTGGAGCTTTGATCAGTTTTAATGATTTCAGCTGTTTCTCAACACCATTTGTGGGGTGGCGGGTGGAAAATAAAGTTATTATTTCTATGTTTGCCGTTCTCTACCAGAAAGTAATTAGCAAAAGCTTGATGCCTCTAATTAGAGTTCACTGTGCCCAGTCTGATGGAGAATTTGTCATTGATTATTGAAGTTCATTACTCTGAGGATTTAGGATGATGTCTGGGATTCATAGATAATGCAGTTTGCTATAAAAATTTTCACTATATTCTGAAAACGATAAAGAGTAAAATTCCAGACAAATGATTACCCATATCAGCTATTGTACTATCAGAGCTGTTCAGAGTCTATTGCACGGATCCTATTATCCCTAGATAATGAAACTGTTCAATAATCATTATTGATGTAAATGTTCAAAGTTAATGCTTGCCAAAATTTGATGTTAATACTCATCAAACGCCACATTAGTAATGGTAGAAAGTCTGTCCCGTGGCAACAAATGAAAATATGACATACGCAAACTGAGAATAAATCGCTGGAGTTGTTCCATAATTAACACTTTACCCCAATGCGAACTCATTGTTAAGTGCATATTGAGTTACGTAATACGGCATCCCAGGCTGTTGTTCCTTGCAACTGCATAAACGTGACGCGGCTTCCGCCATGGAGTGCGCACTGATACAAATCTAGAAGAGAACTGGGGCCTTACTTGAGCTCACACGCTCTTATTTATATAGCCGCAGTGCGGACTGCCGAAGGTACAGCCGACAACATTTGCCTTACTGACTAGCCGCTGGGCTAGCAAAACACCACTTCAATTTATTTAATAATTAATTGCTTCATTCACTGAAGGCCAATGGAGCTCTCAATTTAATTGTCAATCAGCACACAGGTAAGTATCTATAATAAAATTCTAATGTGGCTAGGTTAAATACTTTTGGTGAGAGAATTATTTTAGTTTTACTGCACACAATAGATGAGCCCTGAATTTTCCCTTTGGAGAGATGCTTCAGCTATAGTTTTATAGCTACATTTTTGAGACTTCTCACATCTTTGTTATGATAGCGTATCTCCATTCTACCTAAATCTAAACATCCTAGCTTTATTTAATCACTTACTTAATCTATCTTGCTTCCTAACTTTTAGGGCACAAAAACAGAAAATCACGAATTTGAACCAAAATATTACTTTGTGAGATCCAGCATGCTGTTTCCATTAAATTACAATGAAAAGGAAATCTGAATATAAATTTTGAAGTTTCTAGCTCCATCCTGTTGTGCCGATGAATGTTACGTAAAACATCCAAATTTCGAAAACTGAAGTTACTAAACTTAAACTTAACACATTATTATTTTAGCTTCACTCCTGGCATCCTACTAACTTTTCAGATTATTTATTTTATTTTTAAGGTATTGTGCAACATTCGTGACATCATCGCTAGTTACAGCATACTGGGCTGGCACACAATAGAAAGCATATGAATTTCATATGGTGTGAGTAGGCTGCTTCCCTACATCACAAAAGGAAAGCAAGAGTATAGCTTAACTTCCTATGAAAGTGTAAAAATTGAAATTTAAACATTTAGAAATATTAAAAGAAAACTTATTACCTACTCCAATTATTTAGATTGCTGGCATGTTCACTGCCTCTAAAGCAAAATTACAAATCTGATAAGAACATCTATAAAATATATAAATTGCAAGTCTGCAAAATTCATGGCACTAATGACTTGCATATTAAATTATTCATGAAACATGTATTAAACGGATGACATGATACTGCTTAGAAAATCACTCAAAATTTTAAGTAGTTTCGAAAATCAATGAAACAGTTTTGGCATACATATTGCCTGAAATACATAAACACATAAACATGTAAAATTATGAAAATGTTTGGCTCAAGTTTCACTAAATTAGGTGAAAATCTTAAATCTATTAAATTGTCTGTAGATATTTTTACATACATAGGTACAAAGAAAATTACATGGTTATTCTTGTTACATAAATAAATAACGAAATTTTAGCAGTCTTTTCTACACCTGAAAGAGAATTTCACAAATCATAACACTTCCATTTTTACAAACGTTGTTGTAGCCGCTTTGGCTGGCATTCTACATTTTGATGCACAAGGGTAGAGGGGAGAAGTTCCTATGGTGTGCATCCTTCATGTCCACTCTATACTACAACGGGGAAAGTGGAGGGAGTTGTGTCCAAGTCACTCCATGCTTTGTAAGCATCATGTCATATATCTGGTTTAGTTGTGAAGTATCTATGCAGGCAGCCGCGTTGGCAGAGTCAAGCACCGGACATCGAACTGTTATGTTGTGTAGTGTGTAGCTCTGCGTGTTAGAGGCATTGTTAGTATGGAAGTTGAAGTGATGCTGCAAGTGCTATTACAGTAAAGTGATAAAATAAGCAAATGATTCAGAGGAAAGTGCATCAATAAGTAATTTAAAAATGAGCAGTGCTGCTGATAACATATTTGTGTATCCTCTCGTTGTGTGTCATACCGTACAGTATCAATATTCCGTGCCGTGTTCATTATCCAAGAATGAAGTAATGTGAATCAGTAATACTGTTTACCACAAAAGAGAGTATTTAAGTGCCAGTGTCTTGTAGCGAGCATGTGAACATGCATTCAATCATTGCGTTCCGCATCAACAACAATCAACCACGTCACGACGGTTATGCGCATGCTCATACAACTGAGAACTGTGAACTGTAAATTTAACTTTGTGAACAGTGTTAAAATCTATTACTTGTGTCAAGGAGGACTGGTACCATATATCTGTGAATGCGTAATGAGCGTAAGAACTTTTGTGTGATCATTCGGCTTCCGCATCATCAACAATCACACGCGTTGTGTTGGTTACGTGTACGCTTGTCTGAGTGATATTGTGGACTGGTAATCATCCATTAATTGGGATAAACACTTATGAATTAGAATGTAAACAATGCAACCTGTGATTTCCTTTAATCGTCACAGAATATAGTTGTTCATTTCAGACGTAGAACAGTGTGGTGTTCTGACGATGAGTGGCTCCCCTGACTCACTTGCATATTTTGACAGATAATTTCAGGCAAGCCAGCAGCAGTGTGGAGCAGAACAGTACGACCGCTGCATGGTCTAGAAAAGCAGAAGTGACAACTAGTTTAAAGTACCCCACCCATTAGTACATACGGGTGTGTTACAGCTTTCACGCAGCTACCAGGCTGCCATTATCTGATTTGTCCTGTAGAACAAACAAAAAGAGTGCCACAGACTCCGTTCACTTTATAACTAAGGGAGGTTCACAATGAAATGGGGATTTACACATTTTACCTCTCAATTCGTTACTGAAACAAAGTTAACAGAATGGTTTTCTATCTCAATCTCATGGTTAATTTACTGTAATTAAATCGGTAAACAAATGGCTCAATATGCCGTTAATAACATACTAAAGAAAAATTTATGCCCAAGGCATACAACCTTTAAATCTTAAATTATTATTTATGGGCCGGAACACTGAACCAATGCTCAGTACATTCCTGACACAACTGCATTCATTTACAGGCTGACGCATCATCAACTATCTCATTCATAGAGACAGTATGAGTGCACTTAATTATGAGTTGTCATTCTTAGCTTCTCTGTACATTTGAGTAACTTGTGGTAATAGGAGTACAATTGCTGAGTGTTCAAAACACACTATGATTAGTCGATTATTATATTAACTTATTGGTCTTTCACTGCTGTGTCAGTTCCACATTTCATTGAAGTTTAATTATGCCGAGCTATTAATAATGTTTCACATCTGCATTTATGTTATTCAATTATGTTGCTAGTGTATGTACTTATGTAATACTCACTCCATTAACAATTTAAAGCACAGGACAGCACATTGGTTTCATTTCTATGGTGTATTGCAGCTGATCAGTTTGCTCACGTGGCAGTTAATTCACACTCGATCGGATGCTGAAACCACATGTAGTCTCTCTCAACTTACCACTAAAGTGCATTAAGTAATCATGGATATGCGTTATGCTAAATTCCTTAAATCTATAGGACACCATGAGTTGCTTTGTCTCATCTAACATTAGGGTACCTACGGTTGCATTCACGCCTCCAACTCATACCCTTAATATGTGTAGGCGTGTCCTAGCACACACTACACCAAAATAATGGCCAGCTCCAACCTCATAAATACTTCAAGGACGTGTCCTTCACATCTCAACCACAAACACTGTTCAATTCCATTATTACTGCCATTCCTTGCCATACAACGTGAGTTCATCATTACAACTTATCTGCATATATTCCATAACACTAAGCAATCTCTTCTACTGTTTACTAGCTCTAATGCAGACAATAGGTCTCATTACCACTTCAGCTTTTGCTTACAAATTAATCTGCATATCTTTTTAATTTACTGTGGAACATTTCCAACAAAGCACTTTGTACTTATAATATTACCAAAGGTTTTCCTAAAGCATATATATATAACCGTCATTCACCAGTGTCATTCATGGCACGTGTTGCACCACAGTTGCCTCTGCTCCGGTTTTGAATAGCACCATTTTTCTGCGCACGGTGCACTAACCACAGCAGCGGGCGAATATCACTTGTTACTCACATATATTAAGTCTTCATTAGTTCATACCTCTCTATTGTTTACTTGTTACTGTTAGGTTTGTCACATCCAGTAGTTTCTTCACTAATCGGTGGATAGAATGGTTACAGAACTCTTCATTTGTTACTGGCAATATTTGCAGAATTTGTCATGGGAAGAAGAAATCGAAATATTGGGGATAGGAAAGATGAAGAATGAGTGATATCTGAAATGGGAAAAGAAGATCTCACACAGCTGGGACTGCACAGCTGCCACACTGTGCTGTAAAAAGAGTGATGCGCAAAGCGTACAACCACTACCACCGTCATACCTTAGCAAAAGATCTTGCTGAAAACCCAAGGAAATTCTGGTCTTACATAAAATCAGTAAGCGGGTCGAAGACTTCCATCCAGTCACTCACTGATCAGTCTGGCCCGGCAATGAAAGACAGCAAAACGAAAGCTGAAACTTTAAATTTAGCATTTGAGAAATCTTTCACTCAGGAGGATCGTACAAACATACCACAGTTTGAGTCTCGTACAGATTCCCATATGGAGGACATAGAGATAGACATCCCTGGGGGTGTGAAGCAGCTGAATGGGTTGAAAATAAATAAATAAATCGCCAGGTCCTGATGGGATTCCAATTCAGTTTTACAGAGAGTACTCTAGTGCATTGGCTCCTTACTTAGCTTGCATTTATCCCGAATCTCTTGCCCAACATAAAGTCCTGAGCGACTGGAAAAAAGTGCAGGTGACACCTGTATATAAGAAGGATAGAAGGACGGATCCTCAAAATTACAGACCAATATCCTTAACATTGGCTTGTTGCAGGATTCTGAAACATATTCTCAGTTTGAATATAATGGATTTCCTTGAGACAGAGAAGTTGCTGTCCATGCATCAGCACGGCTTTAGAAAGTATCGCTCCTGCAAAATGCAACTCGCCCTTTTTTCGCACGATATCTTGCGAAGCATGGATGAAGGGTATCAGACGGATGCCATATTCCTTGACTTCCGGAAAGCGTTTGACTCGGTGCTCCACTGCAGGCTCCTAACTAAGGTATGAGCATATGGGATTGGTTCCCAAATATGTGAGTGGCTCAAAGACTTCCTAAGTAATAGAACCCAGTATGTTGACCTCGATGGTGAGTGTTCATCGGAGGTGAGTGTATCATCTGGAGTGCCTCAGGGAAGTGTGGTAGGTCCGCTGTTTTCTATCTACATAAATGATCTTTTGGATAGGGTGGATAGCAATGTGCGGCTGTTTGCTGATGATGCTGTGGTATACGGGAAGGTGTCGTCGTTGAGTGACTGTAGGAGGATACAAGATGACTTGGACAGGATTTGTGATTGGTGTAAAGAATGGCAGCTAACTCTAAATATAGATAAATGTAAATTAATGCAGATGAATAGGAAAAATAATCCCGTAATGTTTGAATACTCCAGTAGTAGCGCTTGACACAGTCACGTCAATTAAATATTTGGGCGTAACATTGCAGAGCGATATGAAGTGGGACAAGCATGTAATAGCGGTTGTGGGGAAGGTGGATAGTCGTCTTTGGTTCATTGGTAGAATTTTGGGAAGATGTGGTTCATCTGTAAAGGAGACCGCTTATAAAACACTAATATGACCTATTCTTGAGGACTGCTCGAGTGTTTGGGATCCCTATCAGGTCGGATTGAGAGAGGACATAGAAGCAATTCAGAGGCGGGCTGCTATATTTGTTACTGGTATGTTTGATCATCACACGAGTGTTATGGAAATGCTTCAGGAACTCGGGTAGGAGCTCTGGAGGAAAGGAGGCATTCTTTCCGTGAATTTCTACTGAAGAAACTTAGAGAACCAGCATTCGACGCTGATTCCAGTACAATTTTACTGCCACCAACTTATATTTTGCAGAAAGACCACAAAGATAAGATAAGAGAGATTAGGGCTCGTACAGAGGCATATAGGCAGTCATTTTTCCCTCATTCTGTTTGGGTGTAGAACAGGGAGAGAAGACGCTAGTTGTGGTATGAGGTACCCTCCGCCACGCACAGTATGGTGGATTGCGGAGTAAGTATGTAGATGTAGATGTAGAGGTTACAGAACAATCTCCTCCCTACAGAAATCTGAGAAAATTTTAGTGTTGGATAGAAGGAGTCAAAACTTTGGTGGATAGGAAAGATGAAGAATGAGTGACACCTGAAATGGGAAAGGAGATCCCACACAGCTGGGACTGCACAGCTGCCACACTGCATAGAGGTTACAGAACAACTTCCTTCTTACAGAATTCATTCATTACCTATGAATTTCTTTATGTCAATCACGTTTCTGAGACCTAATATTTTTTTACTCTTCGGGTACTCCAGCCTATACACATTTGCATACGGTTTTCCTATAATCCTGAAAGGTTTTTGGCATATGAACATGAACTTCCTCGTTTCTGCTTCTGCTGTGTTCATCCTACCTTTACTAAGATCAACATGTTCGTCCCAATGCCTTCTATTTTTAAGAACTCGTATAGGCAGCTCCCAAGTCTCATCATTAGTAACTATGTGTTTGTCAATAAATGGTACCGTAATTTCTCCGGTTATTGGCAAGACCATTTTTAACTGGCTTCTTTCAAAGTCAACACCACCCTGATACTTTGACAAGAAATCTATGCCAATTAGAACCTCGATATTGAGACTGTTTACTATTTTTTTTGTTTTTGTTTTGTTTTGTTTTTAGGCCACAAAACTGCTATGGTCATTAGCGCCCAGTCTGTGACTTATGAAAAGGTAAAAAACGAAAATGGAAACCAGCAGCAATGGGAACAAAACTCAAAAAATTGGAGAAACTAAAAGCAAATGGAAAGCTTAAAAAACCACTACAGAAAGGGGTTGGTTGTCCCCGAAAAGAGCTTCAAATGACTGACGTCATCTCACTGGCACTAATAAGCTCAAGAACGCAATCGGCTGAGCGCGTGTCATCTGCTAAAATGGACGATATTTCAGGCGACAGCTGTAGACGGGCGCGTAACGGAGTAAAATAGGGGCACTCAAGTAAAAGGTGTCTTACCGTCCACAGCTGAGAGCAGTGGGGCAGAGTGGGGGAGGATCGCCGCTTAAAAAATGTTGATGGCTAAAAAGACAGTGCCCTATCCGGAGTCTAGTTAAAATTACCTCCTCCAGATGACGCGTTCGGGAGGAAGAGGTCCAAGCACAGGGAAGAGCTTTCACGTCCCGCAATTTATTATGGGGAAGTGTCAACCAATGTGCATGACATAAAAGAACAACACGACGACAGAAAACACTCCGTAGATCGGTGAAGGGAATCGTGAAAATAGCTGGCCGAAGAAGAGAGACTGCAGCCTCGGCCGCTATATCGGTCGCCTCATTTCCACAGATACCAACGTGTCCTGGGATCCAGAGGAATGCCACCAAGACGCCCCCCAAGTGGAGCAAGTGGAGGCAGTCCTGAATCCGATGGACCAGAGGGTGGACGGGGTAGAGAGCTTGGAGACTGAGGAGAGAGCTGAGAGAATCTGAACAGATAACATACTGTATCTGCTGATGGCGACGGATGTATTGGACAGCCTGGAGAACAGCGTAAAGCTCCGCAGTATAAACCGAACACTGGTCGGGAAGCCGAAATCGATTTGGGGTGTCGCCAACAATATAGGCACTCCCTACACCAAGCGATGTTTTTGAGCCGTCAGTGTAAATAAATGTAGCTTCCGTCATTTGTGCACATAGAGCAGAAAATGTCCGACGATAAACAAGTGAAGGGGTACCATCCTTGGGAAACTGACAAAGGTCAAGGAGCAGGCAGGTCTGGGGATGGACCCAAGGTGGTGCTGTACCCCAAGTTGTCAAGAAAGTTTTAGGAAAGCGGAAGGAAAGAGAATGGAGCAGTTGACGGAAGCAGACTCCTGGTGGTAGTAGGGAGAAAGGGTGGCCTGCATACCCTAAATCCAAGGAGGTGTCGAAAAAAATGTCATGGGCCGGATTAGCAGGCATGGAAGACAAATGGCTAGCCTAACGACTTAGAAGGACAGCTTGCCAATTGGACAGCAGAAGTTCAGCAGTCTCAGCATAAAGGCTTTCCACAGGGCTGGTGTAAAAAACTCCAGACACTAAACGTAATCCACGGTGGTGGATAGAGTCGAGACGCTGAAGAATAGATGGCTGAGCAGAGGAGTAAACTGTGCTTCCATAGTCCAATTTCGAGCACACTAAGGCGCGATAGAGGCGGAGAAGGACCACTCGGTCCGCTCCCCAGGAGGTACCATTCAGGACACAGAGGGTGTTGAGGGATCGCAGACAGCGAGCCGAAAGATAGGAAATGTGGGAGGACCAGCACAGTTTTCTGTCAAACATAAGACCCAAGAATTTAGCGATGTCCGAAAACGGAAGGTTGACAGGTCCTAGATGTAAGGAAGGTGGAAGAAACTCCGTACGACGCCAAAAATTAACACAAACGGTCGTAATGGGAGAAAAGCGGAAGCCTGTTTCGATGCTCCAAGAGTGGAGGTGATTGAGACAGCCTTGAAGACGTCGTTCAAGAAGGCTGGTCCGTTGAGAGCTGTAGTAGATCGCAAAATCGTCCACAAAGAGGGAGCCCGAGACATCAGGAAGGAGACAATCCATAATTGGATTTATGGCAATGGCAAACAGTACAGCACTTAGCACGGAGCCCTGGGGTACCCTGTTTTCTTGGGAGAAAGTATGGGAGAGAGTAATGTTCACCTGCACTTTAAATGTGCGCTCTGCCATAAATTGGTGAATAAAATGGGGCAATCGACCGCGAAAGACCCAAGAGAACAGTGTGCGGAGGATGCCTGTCCTCCAACATGTATCGTATGTTCTCTCCAGATCAAAAAATATTGCTACTGTTTGGCGTTTCCAGAGAAAATTGTTCATGATATAAGTGGAGAAAGCAACAAGATGGTCAACTGCAGAACGATGCTTTCGGAAACTGCTTCGGGCAGGTGGTAAAAGACTGCGGGTCTCCAGCCGCCAAGCTAAATGGCAATTCACCATATGCTCCAAAACCTTACATACACTACTCATGAGAGAAATGAGGCAATAGCTAGAGGGGAGATGTTTGTCCTATCCAGGTTTCAGAACAGGAACGACAATAGCTTCCTGCCATCATCTGGGAAAAGTACTGTCGGTCCAAATTCGATTATAAAGGTGAAGGAGGTAACGCAGACTATGGTATGATAAATGCAGCAACATTTGGATGTGGATACCATCCGGTCCTGGGGCGGAGGAGCGAGAAGAAGAGAGTGCCTGTTGGAATTCCCGCATGGAGAAAACAGTGTTGTAGCTTTCGCGATTTTGAGAGGAGAAAGCAAGAGGTCGCACTTCCGCTGCACGTTTCTTCAGGAGAAACGCTGGTGGGTAATTTGAAGTGCTCGAAATCTCAGCAAAGTGTTTACCCAAGGAGTTAGAAATTGCGACGGGGTCCACTAATGTATCACGCGCGACAGTGAGACCGGGGACAAACTAGGCGCGCCTGATAACCGTCGAAGCCGACTCCAAACTTCTGAGGAGGGAGTGAAGGTGTTAAATGAGCTAATAAAGAATTTCCAGCTTGCCTTCTTGCTATCGCAGATGACGCGACGGCATCGCGCACGGAACTGCTTATAGTGGATACAGTTGGCCAAAGTAGGATGGTGGCGGAAAACGCGAAGAGCACGTCGCCGCTCACGTATTGCGTCACGGCATGCCTCGTTCCACCAAGGAACTGGGGGTCACCGGGGCAATTCGGAGGTGCGTGGTATTGAACGTTCCGCAGCTGTAAGAATAACATCTGTAATATGAGTGACCTCATCATCATCGACGCTAGGAAAGTGACAGTCATTAAATGTCGCTAGAGACGAAAAAAGTGTCCAATTGGCTTGGGCAAACTTCCAGCGTCTCAGGCGCATATATGGCAGTTGTGGCTGCAATCGAAGGACACATGGAAAGTGGTCACTCGAGTGTGTATCAGGGCGAACCATTCGAACCGTCAAGCTAGCGGAACAGTACCGACCGAAAGGTCCAAATGAGAGAAATTTGTTGTGGAGGCAGACAAAAATGTAGGGTCCCCAGTGTTGAGGCAAACAAGATCCACTTGGTGGAAGACGTCTAGCAATAGTGAGCCATGTAGACAAGGATGTGGAGATCCTCAAAGCGGGTGGTGGGCATTGAAGTCCCCAACCAGCAAATAGGGGGGTGGAAGCTGACCAAGAAGATGAAGGAGATCAGCTCATGCCATTGATGTGGACGATGGAATGTAGACAGTACAAAGAGAGAAGGTGTATCCAGAAAGGGAAAGACGGATGGCGACTGCTTGGAAGGAAGTGTTTAAGGGGATTGGGTGATAATGGAGAGTATTATGGAGAAGAATCATGAATCCTCCATGTGCTGGAGTGCCTTCAACAGAGGGGAGATCAAATCGGACTGACTGAAAATGGGGGAAGACAAAGCGGTTGTGCGGCCCCAGCTTTGTTTCCTGAAGACATAAGATGACCGGCGAGTAGGATCGTAAGAGGATCATCAATTCATCCTGATTGGCTTGAATGCCGTGGATATTCCAATGGATAATGGACATAAGGTGGACAGAAAATGCATGAATGTGACCAAGGTTGCCATCAACTCAACGACTGCTCAGAGCTTGCAACCGACAGCGTGGAACGGCACTCAGCCGAAGGCAGAAGATCCTGATCCATAAGTCGTTCAGGAGCAGCTCCTGCCACCAGTGATCGGCCGGTTGATCGGCCACCAGCAGTGCGCCTCGGCGACACAGAAGACAGCCGAGGGTGGTTACCGCCAGGTGGTGCTGTAGATGAGAGACGCCGTGGTGGAGAAGGAGAGGAACTGGGTTTCTTATTAGCCTTCTTGGAAACATGATGTTTAGATGAAGGAGGAACCGATGGTTGTGAAGTTGGGGTACGTAAAAAATCTTCACGAGTATGCTCTTTTTTGGAAGTCCGGGTGTCTGACTTTTGGGATCAAGATTTAGCAGAACCCGATGAAGGGTGAGCCATAGAGTGAGCAGGCGAAAGTGGAGAGGTTGAACAGGCGATCTTTGCGCTGGCCGATCTGATGACCATGTCACTAAAGGTGAGATCACAAGCCTGCGTGGCTGCCTCCTTTGTTGGCCGAGGAGAGGCAAGGACAGTGCTGTATTTTCTGTCTGAGGCACAGTGGGCTTTCCGCTGGCGAATAATTTTCGAGCAGCAAAGGTCGACACCTTTTCCTTCACTCTGATTTCCTGAATGAGCTTTTTGTCTTTAAAAATGGGGTAATCTTGAGAGGAAGCAGCGTGGTCACCCATACAGTTGATGCAACGAGGGGATGGAGGTGGACAAGCACCCTCATGGGCATCCTTGCCACATGTAATACATTTGGCCGGGTTGGAACAGGACTGGCTGGTGTGATAGAACCGCTGGTACCGATAGCAACACGTAGGGTTCGGGACGTAGGGGCGAACGGAAATTATCTCATAGCCCGCTTTTATTTTCGATGGGAGTTTAACTCTGTCAAATGTCAGGAAGACAGTACGGGTTGGAACGATGTTCGTGTCAAACCTTTTCATAACTCTATGAACAGCCGTTACGCCCTGGTCAGACAGGTAGTGCTGAATTTCCTCATCAGACAATCCGTCAAGGGAGCGTGTATAAACGACTCCGCATGAGGAATTTAAAGTGCGGTGCGCTTCCACCTGGACAGGGAAGGTGTGGAGCAGTGAAGTATGCAGACATTTTTGTGCCTGGAGGGCACTGACTGTTTCTAACAACAAGGTGCCATTCCGTAATCTGGAACAAGACTTTACAGGACCTGCAGTTGCGTCGACACCCTTCTGAATAATGAAAGGGTTGACTGTGGAGAAGTCGTGACCTTCGTCAGACCGAGAAACAACAAGGAACTGTGGCAACGATGGAAGTACTGTTTGTGGCTCAGACTCAGTGAACTTACACTTGTGAGCAGACATAGTGGAAGATGAGGAAACCATTGCAGAAGAATCCCCCATGATTACCGGTGTCTCCGATGGCCCGCTCCTCCCATGTGGGGGCCCTCTCTGAGGGCACTCCCGCCTTAGGTGATTGTTCACACCTCAGGTCACACCTCCCGAGAAACGGACGGAGGGACCAATCGGCACTTTCGGAAGGTATCAGCTCGGATAATCACCCCTCCCTGGGCCTGGCCATTACCAGGGGGTACGTACGTGTCCTACCTGTCTACCCGGGGCGGGGAATCACGCTTTACTCCGTCACCGGCTACGCATGAAAATGCATGGGTCGGCCGTCAGACACGCACAGGGAGGAAGAAAGAGAAAGTGAAAAACAAAGAAAGGGAAAGGAAAGAAGAGAGATCTCAAATGCCGCAGCAGAGAAAAGGATAAAAAGAAGAGGTAAGGAAAAGAGAAGGGCAAAGGAAGGATGAAGAAATGCAAGCAGAGAAGGCGAAGAATGTGTTACATTTTCGAGCGTCCGTCTCCGGACGTAGGCACAAACCATACTCCCAGAGGGGGAGAAAGGGAAGGAAAGAGCCAGAGGTGAGGGGAGAGGGGGCGAAGATGGGGGATAGGGAAGGATGCAGAAAAGGAAGGTATGCAGCCCAGAAAGGAAGGAGGGCCACATTAGCTCGGGGTCCCGTGCTCGCTACGCACGTATCCACAAAAGAGTTGTGGACCCCCTGGGGGGATGTTTACTATTAAGCATGGATGATCAATTACATTACCATTAATATTAAAGGGCAGCAAAGCTTCTTCCTTTACCATTTTTGACACCTTGCCAGTAGCACCAATTATTCTCAGTCCTAATACCCTCATTACTGTAAGCTTATCTGTACTAGGTAATACATCAAAGAAGGACTGAGACAATGCACTCACCTCACTGCCACTGTCTAAGAGACAACATACATTGACCTAATATATTTATTAGTATTATAGGGTGGCTTATTCTAGGTTGTACAGGTGGTTCCCCAGATTTGTCCAACAGTTCCTTTTGGATTTGTGTCCAGCTAAAGCGATCAACATCTGTCTTCGTTACATTTAGGTTAAGGTGTGTAGGGGTTTCCTGAACCACATTTCCGGTTGCCTTTTCCAGTGGGTCTACTAATTTCAAATCAAAACACCGCACGACTTCATTACATTTAGTTTGATGAACATGACCCAAATTATTGCGGTCAGAGCGATCCTGCACCTCCAAACCAGGCACAACACTAGTTACAGCTAAACCACTCTCATTATTATCGTCGGGTTCCTTCTCAAGTGACAACTGGTCACAGCCACTGGGTTCGTTGACCCACAACAGACTACCCTCTACATTTTCACTTACCTCCTGCCCTAAATCTATCAGCACAGCATCAACATCCAGCACAGGCACTTTAGATAAGAGCACATCATCCTCATCGTAAATATAAGCATGAATTTCTTCTGCTTCTTCACCTGACAATTCAGTACTTTGTAGCTCTTCCCTAACATTACATTGCTGCACCTTCTCTTGCTCTTCCCACTTAGAAAGTGTCTCTAACACGGTATCAACTAAATACTGTCAGTGGTTTAATATTTCTGCTGTATCATTGTATGCTACCAACTCATCATCCGAATGATCGGTTTGAGTATTTTGATATGTGTTACCAATTGTTGTAATTACTGGCTTAGGAAAGGTAACCGCCTGGTGAGCGCCAGTGTCCTCATAGATGGGAACTAGTTTTCCTGCCTCTGCCAACTATTGTTTCCCCTATTGCCATTATTGTTAACGGGAACAGCATTGCTTTCAACACTGTTGTTTACCTGCACATTTTCATTACGAACAAAACTACTACCAACAGGTTGCCATTATTGGTTATGGTTATTAATCCTCCATTTCCTACCTTTCTTAGGATGGTGAACACCTACTGTTCGAATGTTTACATTGCCATTCTGCTCATTCTTAAAATTACTATTAGTGCTATTACTATTTCTATTATTACGTGCCTGCTCCTCATTGGCAGCAACATGCTCTACACGTTCCAAATATTCAATGAAACAGTCAAGATTGTCTCTAGCATATGATTCTAGTTTGCCATTACCATGGCAATTTAGCTTCAAGACATAGTATTATGATTTCAGGTTTCAGCTTTTCCGTCAAATGTGACAGACGTGAAATCCAAGATCTGGCAAACTCTTTGATAGATTCCATGCCTGCATTGAAGTGTTTCCCACTCCAAAATTCTCTCAACATGTCATTCTGCTTATGACTAGACCAGTATTCATTAATGAAATCTGTCTTAAATTCCGCTAATGTGCTACACTTCAACATGACATCAGCTGACCAATGCATTGCATCAACTGCCATATGACTTCTAATGAATGAAATTTTCTCGTATTCAGACCAAACTGATGGAAACGCATCTTCAAAATCGTTCCAGAAATCTAGTGGATGGATATTTTTGTCTGGATCGAACCGTAAGAACTGCCGACACCCGATAAAAGTGGCATTTGCACCTACAACTTGATGTACACACCATTACCAGAAGCTACTGAACCTACTTTACTCTCAATTTTAGCAATGTTAGTTCTAATCGTTTCTACTTCCATTTCAACATTACCTACTCTTTGCACAACATGAGTAGTATCAGTCTTAATTGCTTCTGCCTCTGCTCGACATATGTTCACTTTTACATTAACATCTTTAAATCTATCTGAGCACAGTTCAGATTCTGCCTCTATCTTTTCTGTTAACTTTTGCTCCAGTTTCGCCTTTTGGAAGTCTTCACAAACCTCGGCAACTTCAGACTTTAACTTTTTATGCAACTCAGATAATTTCTGAGCAATCTTTTCCTTAATATCAGCATGGTTGGAATCAATCTTATAATTTAAACTGTCCAGCTCTGCTTTGAGCTCAGATTTTAAGTCCTCTTTCAACTTATTGCAGCCAGTCTTGAAGGAGGTTTCTAATTCAGCTGTCATTTTAGCATTATTGGCTGATATTGCCTGCAGTATTACATTTAAATTAATTGCCCCAGTATCTTTGGGTTGCTCATTAGCTGGTTTCTTATCACACTCAGCTGACATAAAACTAGACCCAATACCAGAATCATCAAAACTAAACGAAACATCTGATTCATCTGTTATATTTAACTTCTCCTTTTTAAACATTAGCACCTTTGATGACTGTTTCATTTTTACATCAGAGAAACTATCATCCAGTAAATTAGCAATCTCTGATTTCTGCTTTACTACAGGGGTTTCTGTTATTGAATTATTGCCTCTTTTCACATTGTCATGGGATAATGGTTTGATTTCACTTTGATATCACTATTTTCAAACAGATTAACATTTGAACCATTGTCTGGATTTACACTTTCTTCATCAGACATTGGTTCTGATTTAATTTTAACTTCAGATTCTTTTACAGGTTCTATCGCCGACAGTCTTTCAGCGAAGGTTAGTAAAAAGCTGAACAGCTTTTCACTTAACTTAGTTCCTTCTGCACGATGTATGGTGATGCTGGTGTGGCATACCAGGATTACTGATGCGGCACTGCGCATTGAACCGCAGATGGCATCTCGACAGCTGCTGTGTGTGCGTGGCCCGCAACATTAGGCACGGTTCCGGGCACAACGAACAACTGCAGTGGGGTGAGACTGGCTTCTTGCGATGCCGGCAGCACAACTAGATTCAGAGCCAGCTTCATCAATCCAGATGTGTTGTAATCGAAGGTGTCGTTAATCCAATTGCGTTGCCAATGTGCACACGTAACACTGTTAATCACTGTTCTATTGTTCAGTTGCGTGTCGCATTTCACTTCCGAGTCCGAATAATTAAAATCACTTTCACTCAGTTTAACAGTGTTCTTTCCGGCCGATTAGCACCATATGTGGGGCAGCGGATGGAAAATAAAGTTTTATTTCTATGTTTGCCAGTCTCTACAAAGGCTCTCTATCTAAAATGTTGGCAACCAGAATGTGATTAGTAAAAATGTGATTCCTGTAATTAGAGTTCACTGTGCCCACTCTGAAGGAGAATCTAAGTAATTGATTATTGAAGTTTATTGTTGTTGTTGTGGTCTTCAGTCCTGACAAGGGAACCTCCCCATCGCACACCCCTCAAATTTAGTTATAAGTTGGCACAGTGGACAGGCCTTGAAAAACTAAACTCAGATCAATCGAGAAAACAGGAAGAAGTTGTGTGGAACTATGAAAAAAAAGCAAAATATACAAACTGAGTAGTCCATGCCCTCAACAGGCAACATCAAGGACAGCGTGAGCTCAGGACCGCCGTGGTCCCGTGGTTACCGTGAACAGCTGCCGAATGAGAGGTCCTTGGTTCAAGTCGTCCCTCGAGTGAAAAGTTTAATTTTTTATTTTCAGAGAATTATTACCTGTTCGTCAGATGCGATCACTTTTTTTGGGAATGATTATCACGTCCACAAGAAAACCTGAATCGGGCAAGGTAGAAGAATCTTTTTACCCATTCGCCAAGTGTACAAGTTAGGTGGGTCGACAACATATTCCTGTCATGTGACGCACATGCTGTCACCAGTGTCAAATAGAATACATCAGATGTGTTTTCCTGTGGAGGAATCGGTTGACCTATGACTTTGCGATCAAATGTTTTTGGTTCCCATTGGAGAGGTACATCCTTTTGTCTACTAATCGCACAGTTTTGCAGTGCAGTCGCAAAACACTGACACTAAACTTATTACAGTGAACAGAGACGTCAATGAACGAACTGACAGATCATAACTTTGCGAAAATAAAGAAAGTAAACTTTTCACTCAAAGGAAGACTTGAACCAAGTACCTCTTGTTCCGCAGCTGCTCACGCTAACCACGGGACCACGGCGCTCCTGGGCTCACATGAGCCTTGATGTTGCCTGTCTTGCAGATGGACTCCTCAGTTTGTATATTTTGCTTATTTTTTTCATAGTTCCACACAACTTCTTCCTGTTTTCTCGATTGATCTGTGTTCAGTTTTTTAAGATCTATCCACTGTGCCAACTTATAACTAAATCTGAGGGGGGTGCGATGTGGAGGTTCCCTTGTGAGACTGGTTTGATGCAGCTCTCCATGCTATTCTAGCCTGTGCAAGCTTCTTCATCTCCCAGTACCTACTGCAACCTACATCCTTCTGAATCTGCTTAATGTATTCATCTCTTGGTCTCCCTCTACAATTTTTACCCGCCACGCTGCCCTCCAATGCTAAATTTGTGATCCCTTGATGCCTCAGAACATGTCCTACCAACCGGCCCCTTCTTCTTGTCAAGTTTTACCACAAACTCCTCTTCTCCCCAATTCTATTCAATACCTCCTCATTAGTTATGTGATCAACCCATCTAATCTTCAGCATTCTTCTGTAGCACCACATTTCTAAAGCTTCTATTCCCCTCTTGTCCAAACTATTTATCGTCCATATTTCAATTCCATACATGGCTACACTCCATACAAATACTTTCAGAAACGGCTTCCTGACACTTAAATCTATACTCGATGTTAACAAATTTCTCTTCTTCAGAAACGCTTTCCTTGCCATTGCCAGTCGACATTTTATATCCTCTCTACTTCGACCATCATCAGTTATTTTGCTCCCCAAATAGCAAAACTCCTTTACTACTTTAAGTGTCTCATTTCCTAATCTAATTCCCTCAGCATCACCCGACTTAATTCAACTACATTCCATTATACTCGTTTTGCTTTTGTTGATGTTCATCTTATATCTTCCTTTCAAGACACTGTCCATTCCGTTCAACTGCTCTTCCAAGTCCTTTGCTGTCTCTGACAGAATTACAATGTCATCGGCGAACCTCAAAATTTTTATTTCTTCTCCATTGATTTTAATACCTACTCTGAATTTTTCTTTTGTTTCCTTTACTGCTTGCTCAATATACAGATTGAATAACATTGGGGAGAGGCTACAACCCTGTTTCACTCCCTTCCCAACCGCTGCTTCCCTTTCATGTCCCTCGACTCTTATAACTGCCATCTGGTTTCTGTACAGCCTTTCGTTCCCTGTATTTTACCCTTGCCACCTTTAGAATTTGAAAGAGAGTATTCCAGTCAACATTGTCAAAAGCTTTCTCTAAGTCTACAAATGCTATAAACGTATGTTTGCCTTTTCTTAATCTTTCTTCTAAGATAAGTCATAGGGTCAGTTTATTACTCTGAGGATTTAGGATGATGTCTGGGATTCATAGAAAATGCAGGTTACTGTAACAATTTTCACTATTTTCTTAAAACAATAAAGCTTAAGATTCCAGACAAATGCTTACCCATATCAGCTATTGTACTATCAGAGCTGTTCAGAGTCTATTGCGCAGATTCTATTATCCCTAGATAACGAAACTGTTTAATAATTGTTATCGATGTAAGTGTTCAAAGTGATTGCTCGCCAAAATTTGATGTCAGTACTCATCAAACACCACGCTTGTAATGGTAGAAAGTCTGTCCTGCAGCGACACGTGAAAATACGACATACGCAAACTGAGAATAAATCACTGGAGTCATTCCATAATTAACACTTTACCTCAATGCGAACTCATTGTTAAGTGCATATCGAGTTATGTAATATGGCATCCAAGGCTGTTTCTTGCAACTGCACAAACGCGACGCGGCTTTCGACACGGAGTGCGCACTGATACGAATCTAGAAGAGGACTGGGGCCTTACTCTAGCTTGCATGCTCTTATTTATATAGCCACAGTGCGGACCGCCGAAGGCACAGCCGACAACATTTGCCTTACTGACTAGCCGCTGGGCTAGCAAAACACCACTTCAATTTATTAAATAATTAATTGCTCCATTCACTGAAAGCCAATGAAGCTCAAGCTCTTGATTTAAATGTGCAATTAGCACACAGGTAAGTATCTATAATAAAATTATAATGTGGCTAGGTTAAATACTTTTGGCGAGAGAATTATTTTAATTGTACTGCACACAATAGATGAGCTCTGAACTTGCCGTTTGGAGAGATGCTACAGGTATAGTTTCATAGCTACCTTTTTGAAACTTCTCACATCTTTGTTGTTATAGCTTATCTCCATCCTATCTAAATCTAATAAATATCCTAGCTTTATTTAATCACTTACTTAATCTATCTTGCTTCCGAACTTTTAGGGCACAAAAACAGAAAATCACGAATTTTAACCAAAATATTACTTTGTGAGATCCAGCATGATGTTTCCATTAAATTACAATGAAAAGGGAATCTGAATATAAATTTTGATGTTTCTAGCTCCTTCCTGTTGTACCGATGAATTTTACGTAAAACATCCAAATTTCGAAAACTGAAGTTACTAAACTGAAACTTAACACATTATTTATAGCATCACTCCTGACATGCTATTAACTTTTCAGATTATTTATTTTATTTTGAAGGTATTGCGCAACATTCGTGATGTCATAGTTAGTTACAGCGGGCTGGGCTGGCACACAATGGAAAGCATATGAATTTCATATGATGTGAGTAGGCTGCTTCCCTGCTTAATTCACTCATCTTTTCAATGGTATGAGAATTAAATTGGGGCAATTCTCCTGGGTTTTCCTTTGTGAAGGAATGTTAGAAAACTGAGTTAAGCATTTCAGCTTTTGCTTAGCTATCATCAATTTCAGTTCCTGCCTCATTTGCTAGGGACGGGATACTAACTTTGGTGCCACTAACGGCCTTTACGTATGAACAGAATTTTTTTCGGTTTTATGAAAGATCATTTGACAATATTCTGCTACAGTAGTCACTGAAGGCTTTATGCCTTACTCTCTTGACAGCCAAACATGTTTCACTCAACATCTCTCTTTCTAGAGCCCTATGCTTTGTTTTACACCTCTTATACAATAATCTCTGTTTCTTTAAAAGTTTCTTTAAAATGATTGTATATCATGGAGGGTCCCTCCCATTATGAATTGATCTGCGTGATCAATTATTCTTTTAAACTTTTTTGAGCCACAGTTCCTCTACATGCTCCCAACTGGCATCTATACTTCACCAGTCACATTATAGTGTGTGGCAAAGCATACTTCTGTTCCCACGCCATTTCCTTCCCATTCATGTTCCATCCCAGAAGGGCCTAAAACATTGTTACTGACGTAGAACACCACATTTTGGCAAACTGGACAGCACAGTTCTATGGAAATTGCTGTTATATCTAGAAGTACACATTTAGGAGGCTCTTCCTTTACTTTAAATTTGCTCAGAACCATAAATCTTTAACAGTAATTGTAAAAAGACAGCAAACAATAATAACTGAAAGTATTACCAGCTACTGTAATCCTAGAAAAGAGAGGCTACTGGATCCATTTCGATTAGTCTTCTGCAGGTGATGAAATGATCAAGATCTGTGGCTAAAAATGTACTGCAGATGAATTATCAGAAATTACAACTCATGCAATGTGTCAAGTTTCATCTAAATTTAGCAGTCATGATGTCTTTTGGTAATATAGTGACTGTATTTAAACGTTTGATTGTGAACTTGTAATTAGTTTCAGGAACTGTGTTAGCCTTCACTTACAATAGGATCAGACAGTAAATTGTGTTATTTCCAAATAATATTTACTGTGCATATTGTCTTTTGCTATGACTGTTATACTTAAAGGTCTGTATAGTTGGGTAATTTGTTAATGGTTTACTTGCCACATGAAAACTTTTGGATAACTTCAGTGATAAATTAGTGCACTCGAACGATCATCATTGTAGGATATCAAACGAGTGTAATATGTGGCTTACCCTTTATCTGTGTATAAGTAATAGTCAATGAGGTTCAGGGTGCCTGTGAACAGTAGGTTATATAATATAAAAATGCAGTGAAAGTGTTTTGAAGCATAAACCTGATGAGGAAGACATACTCTACGCTCAACACTCACTTTTCAGCCAGATTTGGCAGGGGCACAGCTACTGATGGCACACTTGTACTGGTAAATATGGTAATATTATGAAAAGTTAATAAGATTTTGCATGATCTGTGATTTCTCTGATTTTCCTGTCAGGGCTATTCCATAACTTATGAATGCAAGGAACTAAAATAGAGTAACTGGATTTTGATGACAATTTCCATTATGCTCTCATATTTACTAAACAAATCCGTAGTAAAATGTGCCACTCTTCTTTGGATTTTTTCTCTCTCTCTGTTATTAATCCTAATTGGAAAGAATCACTGAGTGGTGAGAAATACTCAAGAGTAGGTTATACTTAGATTCCTTCCAATGAATTTCAAAGTGACTTCTGCTTTTCCTATGAATATTTCCATGTGGTTGTTTCACCTAATGTCACTCAAGATGCATACTCCTGAATATTTTATTATTGTTACTGTTTCTATTTATTGATTTTTAATGGTGTAATCAAAAAATAGGGAATCTTTCTACTTTCTCCTGCACAGTACATTACATTAGTTTCTGCAAAGGGTCAACTGCCAGTCCCTGCACTAGGTGTCTGTCCTCTGCAGCTCTTCCTGCATTTTGTTAAAATTTTCTGATGTTACAACTTTTATATATATGGTGGTATCATCTGCAAAGAGCCTCATAGAGATTGGGAATCATTGGAATGTTTCTGGTAGACCCATACTCTGCAAAGTACTTGAAGTGCATGGCAGAGGCTATTTCCCCATGTATCAGTTATTAGGGCTTCTTCCCATTCCATTCATCTATGGAGAATGCGAAGAATGGCCATTCAAATGCCTCTTTTCTTTCTTTCCATTAGTGTTTATCCCATCTAGTATGGGTTCCACTGTACTTAAGTTTTGAAAAATTTATTTTATTTAACTTTGTGGTCAAATGAGCTTCCCATTGCCACAGTCATCACTTACCTAAGGGAGGTAAGTCATGTATGTACCAACTGTCTGAGAATTGTGTAACCTTTGTTCTGTGGGTGATCATATTTTAACTGTTTGTATGTCATGTTTTCTGAGCCAGAAATGGCGACCAGCCTGCTATTTGCCTAAATGAGTAGGGGAAACTACCTACAAATGCACTCAGACTGGGCAATGCACCAGCTGTGGTCTTTAATGCATCACCAGGATTTGATCCATGTCTGGATCGCCTTCCTGGGTTATAAGGTAACACACTGCATGTTGCAACATATGGGCAAATGCTTAAACAACTCTTTGCAGGGTGTAATTAGTTTAACCTTGTCCTCATATTAAATGTCTTGTACATAATGAAGTAGAATTTAAGACAGAATTAAAAAATTTTCTGTTGGGTAACTTTTCTATTCTACAGAGAGATTCTTAAAGACAATGTAATAGGTTGTCTTATAAATAAGATTAACACTGTAATTCATTTGTAATATTATGCCATTCAGTTCTACCGCATTTATATTAAATTAAATGTATACTCTGGACATTTTTCTATGAACCAGAGACAACACTCTGTAGGAACCATGGAATATGACTAAAGCTGGGTTAACACACACAACTAAAGGGGCAGTGCAACTGTACATATGAACAACCAGTTTGTCTTGCCACAAAAAGTTTAACTCATTTGTACTTTGCGAATCCACTTTCCTTCCACTACTACTGAACAGCATCATTTCACTGCTACTTCATTACTAAATCTCAAATTCATTTGTGAATTGTGTTTCATCATATTTTGTTTTTCTGTGCAGATAACACAACTGAAAAGTGATCATTAAATTCATAGGACTATATGAGGAACTTTCAAGCTTATGGAATAAAAAAAAATGAATGTTACAAAGACCAAAGTCTGAGTGTGAAACACTGATTGATACAGTGAACACTGGCTGTTGTGGCCGAGCAGTTCTAGGTGCTTCAGTCCAGAACCGAGCTGCAGGTTTGAATCCTGCCTCGGGCATGGAAGTGTGTGCTGTCCTTAGGTTAGTTAGGTTTAAGTAGTTCTAAGTCTAGGGGACAGATGACCTCAGATGTTGAGTCCCATAGTGCTCAGAGCCATTTTAACCATTTTGATCCAGTGAACAATGTGTATGAAAACATCTCTGGGCTTTATGTAGCCATTGTGAAAGCAAAAATAAGAAGTACTGAATGGATCATGGTACACAACTAACAAATACTCATAATTTATTGTTGTGATTTAAAAATGGTTAGTGACAAATTTTTGTCTTTGAATGTTAACTCCTTTTTAAGTGTATCTGTGGCCCCCATTTAATATTTGTGTGAAATCCCTTTTTATATCCAACATTTGCATTTTCTTCCTTTGTATTTAACTTTTGGCTCAGCCCTTACACTGTAGTCTCCACTACTGCAGTAACACCTGCCTGAAACATCTCAGGTGACACTCACTGATGCCATACTGAACACTGTGCAGTTCTGTGTGAATTGTAGCTCATGTGGCAGTGCAGAATCTCACAAGCTGTAGTGTCACTTTAGCTGTGTGTGTGTGTGTGTGTGTGTGTGTGTGTGTGTGTGTGTGTGTGTGTGTGTGTGTGTGTGAAAAAGGACTAAAGTTGTGTTCCCACATGCAAAGAACTTGCACATGCATCCTCGGCCACCACCTCTGCCACACAAGAGGCCTATTGTGGCAATATTTTACTATATCACAATTATGCCAGCTGACATGGCAGCCAGGAAGGTTAAAAGTGATTTAACGTACTTGCTTCACGCCCAGCCTTCACCCCCTTCATCTGATCAATCAAATTTGATTCTAATTTCATTTATTCAACTGAATAGCTCTTGAGTCACTTCTTTATATATGTGGGGAATCTTTTATACTGCTATGGGGGAAAAAAAAATTACCACTGACTTCAACTGAGTATCGTAAGCAAATACTTTACAGAGTGGCAAAATGTTTTAAACCTTGTGACAGGAATCTCATTCTAGCCTTCAGTAGTTCCTCTGAATACCCTTAATAGTATTAAAGTAACACAAAATAATTTGCAGTAGCATAACATATTCCTAACCTACTGTAACAGACAGTAAGAATTCTTACACTGTACACCATATGTGCACTAAAAACGCCTTAAGGGCAGTTGTATGATCACAGTACAAATCCAGGAATAGCATTTCATAAAGCATGTTAAATAGGGTGCATTGTGAATATGCATTGTACAATGATATTTTATTCCCTACACTGGTCATAGTGCCTCCACTCAGTTAGGTTGGGAATGCAGATCACATCCCTTGAGTACTTTTGTGAATGAAAATCATGATATTCAGTTGGTTTCATCATCATCATCTGAAGAAGCATCAGTTACCAACATGACTGAGATGTATTCAAAATATCATAATTGTACTCTTAAGGACACACTGATGGTACTTAACATCATCACAGACTTCAAGGGCACTATGGAAAACAAGGGACACAGTATGCTTACATGCAGTGAGAAGGTTAATGAGAACATTTCACCAAGCTTGAAAGTTTATGTAAAGCATCATTTATGCTGGGAAAAGTGCAAGTGAGCGCAAGTGAACACATATTTGCAGATGATTTGGTAGTGTTCACTATCATCCAGTTCAACCTGTTGACAAACATTCACATAGGATGGGACTGAACAGAATGGAATGCAAGAGAACAAGAATAAATATGGCATTATTTATTTATTTTTTGTGTTAAAGTAAACAGTCCAGTCTTCCAACTGGTTTGATGCATGAATTTCTCTCCTGTGCCAACCTCTTCATCTCAGAGTAGCACTTACAACCTACATCCTCAATTATCTGCTGGATGTATTTCAATCTCTGTCTTCCTCTACATTTTTTGATCTCTACAGTTCCCTCTAGTACCATGGAAGTCAGTCCCTGATGTCTTAACAGATGTCCTATCATCCTGTCCCTTATCCTTGACAGTGTTTCCCACATTTTTCTTTCTTCTTCGATTCTGCACAGAACCTCCTCATTCCTTACCTTATCAGTACACCTAATTTTCAGCTTGATATTCATATAGAATTGTTTTGTTTGGTGGGCATACTGGAGACACCTATGTTAGCAACTGTTTTACATTTCAGTGGCTGCTATATCTAAGATAGTTTTTGATATCTAATGTGGTATGCAAAGCACTCAGATTTCATTAAAGAACACTAAAAAAAGTTATGATGAATATGAAGATTGGTTTAAACAACACAGTGCTTTAACAAGCATGTTCCTGTTGGACGTGGTAAAGCCAGCCAATTATAGGACATGTCACATAGGGTATTTGATAAAATCTCCTATATAGTTAGTTTGTGGGGAGATATTGTGTTGTGTGGATAATGATTTTCATTTATTTGGTTATTACATAATACACTTCTAAAAGTAACAGAGGTTCATCTAAGATGTAGTTACAGCTACCTTGAGCTTAAGCTACAAGAATGATCAGATCTTCTGTATGATTTTAATTCTACATAATAGATACATATTCATATTTATTTCCTTTCAATAAAATTTATTGTGCTGCTTCTTTTTAATAAAAAGAAATACAAAAGTTTGTGCCTGTGTTCTGTTTTGTTAGCTACACTGCAAGTAAGAGTGTTCACAGTAAAGCTACAAGACAAGTAGGTGTAGTTACTATTTGGTACTTACAGATGTAGATAACAATAATTTTTGAAATGGTATTTAATCTAGTAAATATAAAGTTCCCACTAACATGTAAATGGCAGACATCTAGTATAACTGAAGAGGGAGCAAATTTTTTCAAAGTAGCAGGTTTCTTTTCTAATTTATTTAATTAAGTTTGGCTGATGTGAGAAGCATTGCCTTGTGACAACAATTAAAAATATATATGTTGTTCTTTCGCCTACTGGCTTAACTTCGCTTATGTTTATGTCTTCTCTTGGTTTATTTGAAAGTGCAATTTTTTACTTACCATTGTCAAAGTGTATTTTCAAATCCTGAAAATAAAAACAGATTATTTGATTGCTGGAGCAGTAATGAATTGCTACTGTGTGTACAATGGAAAAATTCTATAAACAATTTTCCCCTGGAATACAAAGCAATGGTAGACACGCAGTTAATGAACAATGTTAAACAATGACTTTGCATCATGACTTCAAACAGGTTCAAATGGAAAGAGATCTTTTATGACAACAAGAATATCTGCAAAAGCAGAATAGTGACCTACAAACCCAAACTGCAACATGCAGTGACATTGAGTAATCTCACAAGCAGTGGTACAGACTACAAATATGACAAACATTGTGCCATCGAAACCAACACAGTTGCCACATCATGAATGAAAGTACTAATTCTGAAATTCTTGCCTGAGAAACCAGAATTGTTGTTTGCAATGTTAGGTTTGGCCTCCACACAAAATTATGTTAATAGTGACAATACAGTTTGTCATGGCAGTTAACTGCTTAGACACCTGAAAAGTCAAACGATTTCAGACAGTATTTTAAAGCAACCCTCACAACAGCAATATCACCACTTGAGGGTTATCTTAGCAAGTCGAAAGGGTAAATCACTGGGCCAACGCATGTCACAGGTTTCTAGTTTGAATATATCAGTGATGGAACACTGTCAGAATTCTGGTGTGACCTGAGGAACACAGCCGAGAAAAAAGTTTTGAGCACCCCTGGTCATCGCGATTGTGTGCATGTGTGTCTCAAGGAGAGTGTACAACCACTGATTGAGGCTAGATGCTTCTTACAATTACTCTTTGCATATATTTGGACTTATTGATACGGTTATGAGCTCTATTCATTTTGTTGTGATGAAAGTTTTTTGCTGGTTTGTACCCAGTGTGGTTTGGATTCATGGATCGGTCCCCGCATCATAAACTTAGGCCCTAATATTTTTCCATTATTTTGTTCTTTCATGAGTCAACATATCCCTGAATTCTCTGGTTTATGTGGTTGATTGATTCCTACTCATGGCTGAATTTGTTCTTCTCCTCTGTACCCGTCCTTGTGAGTTTTTTGTCAGCTCACTTGTCGTACACTTAGGTTCTGAAATTTTTTCTCTTCTCTTTTAAGATTTTGAAAGAGTGATTTTATGGATGTAAACTTACAAATTGTAATTCTAGTAATTTACATTATCTCTGTATTTATTTCTATAGTTTAGTGTTGCAATGTTGTAGTTTTGACCTTGTATTAGTTGTCTTGTGACAGTATGTTCCACAGATCTGAAAATCTGAATACCATATCCTGATACATGTATAGATTATGACTTGTATAGTAGATATTTTTCGTATGTTTTCCGTAATATGTTATGTATCAGATATTTCTACACATCTATATGCTATCTTGGGCATCATTTTGTTCACTGTTTGGCAAACCTTATAGTCTGTCACAAAATATTGTGAACATACTGTTTCCAAATTTTGTGAGGGGGTATATAGTAATCGGACACCCTTTTCTAACATTACCTTTTTTTAAATAGGAATAACCGATACAATTTATATATCGATTCTTGTATAGGTGAACATTATCTCAGCCACTTTACTAAAAGAATTTCATATGATTTTGTATACACTGTGTTATGTTTGGGGCTAAAATATCTAAAAAGAAATCAGTTTGTTAGTACTCTGTACGTACAGTTAAAATCACACTTTTTTTTAAATAGATATTTGAAATTACGAAATATCTAGCATACATAAAATTTCTATTATTAGTTGCACAATCTGACAATAATTATAAAATTTATTTCTGGACTCATTTACAACATAATGATATATTTTAGGGAAGATTCTTCTTTTGTCAAGAAAGTTTGTAAACTCTTTTGCTTTGTAAACCATTTGGAATATTCTGAGTACCACAGAATGTGAGAAGTAGTGGGCGTGCCTCTGATGGAATCAGACATGTAATTTGTGGTGTGATAGAAGTGGAAACTATAAAGATGGTGTGATATTGAAAAATATGAGAAAAAGAATAAAATTCAAGAATAATACAGGCAAATCTTGATCAGCTGCTTAGTCATCAGGAATCTACAACGTTAAACCAAAATTTCATCCACAAGAATGTACCCCTAGACACAACAAGAAAAAGTGAAGATAAGTAAAAAGTATTTCTTTTGTATATCTAATGCCCCTTGAAGCTTTCGAAACTTGTGCAGAGACAGAGAATTTTAATTGTGATGTGTGAGAGGGTAAGATTACAGCAGCAACCAAACATCAACAAACAGCTCAAAAGTCCACAATGTGAAATGGACATTCTTCAGAAACAGTTATTGGTGCTGATAGTAAATAAGTGGAACTGCACCAGATAAAGTAGACTGTCACTCACTATAGCTGCTTAGTCCCACTGACACTAAGGCTGCAAATTGTCATCCTATGTAGGTCTCCACACCATACATAGCACACACGCTGCTCATCACTGTTGCTGTCCTCCATGCCGCCCTTAGCAGAACAGTGGCAGCAATGAAGTATTGCACTCAAAGACTACTTTCAAACACTTGGACTTGCCATACCAAAGAACATGCCATTTTGATGCAGGATAGTACAGGGTTCCACTTCCTGGTAAGAGGAAAACCATTGACCCTACTAATTTCAATTGCCTCTTTATAAACACTGTTCCAAAAACCAAAAGTGCTGACAATCATCACATTTTCATCAAATTTCATCCCATTCCCTCGTCGAGGCAATGTTCTGCTACTGCCAATTTTTACAGCTGTTGTAATCTCATATGAAGATGATGATCCACACACCTGTCCTAAACTGTGTGACTTGAATGGTTGATGTAAGCCTTCCCACACTGACGTGGAATTTTATAAGTGCTAGGGCTTCCGAAGCCCCAAATCATCTATCACAGAGCTGAGTAGTGCCCTAATCTTGGAAGTTGGATGGAACACACTCTTAATATTAAAACACCTTAAAACTCTTCCAGTCTTAAACAATATGCCTTCAGCATATGGAATAAAGGCCAACAGATTTGTGAGGCTGTGGAGTTTGGACCACCCCAGAGGTGCATGAAAAGGAACATAGATCAGTGGCCTAATGTCTTATTCTGGAGGCATATCATTTAAGACTGAAAGAATTTTAAACAGTTTTGACATTATAGTGCATTCCATCTGAGACATAGCAGTCCATTGAAACTCATTTAAAACACGTATTTTTTGAGCCAATTTGAAATAAACAGGAATCACTGATGTAAACAAAAGATAGTGCTATAGGTAAACTTATACTTATAAAATTGTTACAATGAAACTTTTTACTATATTATAATTGTATTGAAGTATATAAGTCATGTAATTGGTTGGAATATTTAGAATTAATTGGGTGAAATCTGGAACAAATGATCGAGTACATTGGTCAAAGTAATTTCTTTGAAACTGAGATGGATTTGTGTTAAAACAGTATCTAAATTAAAGTCTGTGGTATTTAAACGAAAAACCAACTGAAAGAATCAAAATTGATTAGAAAATTAAAAATGTAATTAGCAAAAATGTTATAAGTGGCATATAAACATAGGCAGTTCTTTAGGTGTTTTGTCAGTAATAAATAAAATACCTATTTTGCCACATTCAGTGGGAGACTTGGAAACATATACATTGGTAGGAACATTTTCTGAACCATCTGTGTTTTGCATTTTATAAAAATAGTAAAGGTATTGTTAATATTTCATATTGAGTATTTGCACAGTCCTAAAAAGTTAAATGCTTGAAAATTGATAATTGTATTTGCTCTATAAGAGCTAGTGCAACTGTTGAAATATGTCATTAATTTTGAGGCAACAGTTTTAATTGTAATTTTATTAAAAAAAAAACCTTTATAATAATATGAAGGATTGTTCGGATTTATATATAAAGGGGCAGCCATGTTGGCATTGGTCAGCAGTGTCTTATGAGATGTTGTGCAAGAAGCATGTAATTGCTTAAGTGATATGTTCTTCAGTGTTGTAAGCATGTCAATATTTTTGAGTTTTGTCAAAGTAACATAATAATTATGACATGGTATAGAAAAAGGTTCTGAAACATAATGTTTGTATTGGTCATTCGTGGTGTGAAAACCAAGTTACAATGGACATGAAGGAACACAGTGCTTGTGGCAGCAGCAGATAAAAAGCAGTTGGATGAGTACACGCTGCATAATTATAAGAATTTTTAATAATAATTTCACATGTGGTGAATGGAGCTGGGATATGTCATGATTCTGTAAATTAATCTTACATATTGTTTCTGAAAAAGTTTGTAATTCTATAGTGTATTTGAGGGTTGCGTGAGGAAAACAATGAGATGGTAATCAGCAGCACTACAATATGAAGAACATAACGATAAACACCAAAAATGAGGTAACTGAAATAATTAAAAAGCATAGAAGAAAAGTACTGTAAGTACAAATTTTATTTGATTCTTTTGTTACTTGTTTGAATTTTTTTGCTAGCTTTGTTAATATGGAAGACAACAGGGAGGTTGACATAAATAATGAGAATGGTGCAAATGTTAGTGGGGAGGAAATAAATGATAATCACACAAGTATTTGCTCATTAACCCATGATGAAGGTAATGTAGTTAATTGAAACAACGGAACTGGGGAGAACAGTGACCACAATAATGAATAATGTAAGTAAATGTTCACCTTTTCGAGGGTTCGCGTCAAGTGTGTCTGTTTTCGATAGATTAGTTCAACTAATGGAGGAACAGAAAAAGTTGATTGATGAACATAAAATTTCTCTTGATCAAAAACTTGACTCTACTGAAAAGAAATTAGATGGACATGGGAACCAAATATGTGAAACAAAAAGTAGCCTAGAAAAATGTTGGGTACAAGTAGACAAAATTACCAAAAATGTGTCAGTTATAGAGGGAGAAATTTCTACTTTAAAACAAGAACAGCAGAATTTTTAAGAAAGGTTAGATTCTGTAGAAAGAAAAGATGATAGTTTCGAAAAATTTGCAACCTCAGAATTTCAACATTTAAAAAAGTTAAACAAAGATGTAGTGAAAAAATTTTTTGAGACAGATAAAAATATACAATTTTACAGAACTAAAAGAAGATGTAGGTACATGTTTAGGGCAAATTTCAATTCAAAAATTCAGGAAACTGAGGATACTGTTACTATAAAATCTTTCAGCAATTACAATCAATTTTGGAATAATATTAATATCAAAACCTTTTCAGGGGAAGGGAATATACATCCTGTTGACTTTGTTTCAAATTAAAGACCATTTTGAAAGTAGCCTGAGTGATAATTTAATGTGATTTTTTGAATAAAGTTTGGTCAGGCACTAGACAAGCCAGAATTAAGTCCGAATGCTTAAATGGTCCAAATTTCAAGCAAGGAAGTGGTCGAATGAAAACATTTTGCGAACAGCAGTTAAAAACATTAGTGCATTTAGATAAGCCATTAGATGAGATGATTCAAATTGATGCTTTCAAAAGATGTTTGCCACAAACAGTACAGTGGAGTCTGATCTGTGGGCCTGACGGCACTAATGAGGAACTTTTGAGATATGTTGACAAATTAGACTCAGCCTGGGAAAGAAATGAAAAATATATTGAAAGGCAAGTTGACAGTAGAAATAGAAACAACAGAGCTTTCAATGATCATTTTGAACATAGGGATAGGAGGGTAAATTTTAGAAATTAAAATTATATGGGAGTGTACCAAGGGAACAGTGGATTCAGAAATGATGACAGAAGAAATGGGGAAAGAAATGACAGGCAGAGGTCAGAGAACAGAAATTTTGAACCAAGAAATAGGCAGTGGGGACAAGGCCAAGGAAATAATGGTAACAATTTTGATAACAGAAGGAATGGTCTGGGAAACTAAGGCCTGCCTCTTTCGGAGCCTGGCAGAGTGAGGCAAGTAGAAATGGTGTTTCCAGAATGAGATTTTCACTCTGCATCGGAGTGTACGCTGATATGAAACTTCCTGGCAGATTAAAACTGTGTGCTGGACTGAGACTCAAACTCAGGACATTTGTGTTTCGCGGGCAAGTGCTCTACCATCTGAGCTACCCAAGCACAACTCACGTCCCGTCCTCATAGCCTCACTTCTGCCAGTACCTCGTAAGTGAAAAAGGGATTTTGCCTGATAGAGAAAAGATTGGGGCCATCGCAAAATTCCCAAAACCTAGGAATAAAAAAGATTTGAAGTCATATTTTGGATTAGTGAACTTTTATCGTAAATATGTGCAAACACAGGCACTTAATGCACCATGTTTAAATAACCTATTAAAAAAAAATGCAGTGTGGGATTCGTCTGACGAATGTCAGCTACCTTTTGAGGAAATTAAGAAAGAGTTGATAGAAAGTGAAATCCTTTATAGGCCTGATTTATCATTACCATTTTGCTTGATGACCGACAGTTGTGATTATGGTGTGGGGGTGCATTTGTTCCAAGAAAAGGAAATCAATAGGGAAATAGAACATCATTCTATAATGTTTGCGAGTAGAACCGTACAAAAAAAAAAGAAAAGAGAGAAATTATATGATTACAGAAAAGGAACTTTTGGCAATAGTATTTCAAAAAATTTAAAAATTATTTGTTTGGGCATGAAGTCAAAGTCTATACAGATCATAAAGCATTAACTTACATACAGGAATGTAAATTGTATCATGGGAAGATTACCAGGTAGTCAATGTTCTTACAACAGTTTAGATATACAGTTCATTTCATAAAAGGAAAGGAAAATATAATGGCTGATGCTCTGTCAAGAATGCCAGTGGGAAATGTAAATGATAATGAAAATGATAGTGAAGGAAAGAATTTCATAATTATGTACTTTAAAGATGTGAAAGAAGAAAATGAAATTAGGAAAATCTGTAATCAATTGAGAAGATACCAAAATTGTGATGATCATTGGAAGCTTGTTAAAAGTTATTTAGGGAAGAAAGGTCATGAGAAGGTACAAATGTGCTACCAAGTCTTCAAAGGCATTCTGTTTTATAGACACAACCAAGACAGTGATGTATGGAAAGTTTGCTGGCCAGATTCTCACATCAGTACTTTGATAAAATATACACATGAAAGTTTTGGATAGTGTGGTGCATTGCAATGTATTCAAAAAATCCAAGAATTTGTATATTTTCATAACATGTCTAGGAGGGTTAGGACTTTACTTACCAGTTGTGATCAATGTCAAAGAACAAAAGTTAATAACAAAACCAACAAGGGTCTTTTACAAAATGTGATAACTCATGAACAGTTGGATTTAGTGGGAATAGATTTGTATGGCCATCTTCCAAGAGCTAAAGGAGGGTTTCAGTATATTTTTGTTATTGTAGATTTATTTTCAAAATACGTAAAATTTTATCCTGTAAAGAAAGCAACTAGCAAGAAAATAGCAACCAAATTTGTGAAAGACTACTTTATTAAAGTGGGTATACCAAACCAATTTTATCAGACAATGGGAATCAGTTTACTTCAAAGTTTTGGAAAGAATTTGTAGAAGAATATAATATCAGACATATCCTAAATTCTTATTATTTACTAAAATGTAACCCGACTGAGTGTTATGTGAGGGAAATTGGAAGATTATGTAGAACTTACTGTCATAAAGAACATACTAACTGGTAAAATTATATTAATGATTTTGAAGATATTATGAATAGCTTACAACATACTACCACAGCATACTCTCCTTACGAGATCATGTTTGATCAAAAGCCACCTTACTTAATTAAAGTACTTATAGAGTTTACAGCCTGTAAAAACATAACAGCAGCGGAAACAGAGAAATAGTTAGAAGAACCGTGAATGACTATTACGAAAAGAGAAAGAAATGGTGTGACAAACACATAAAAAACACAGAATTCAAAGTTGGAGATCTAGTTTCGATAAAAAGTTACACCAAATCTAAAGCTCTAAATAATGAAATTAAAAAATTCTTTGATATTTATGTAGGACCATTTGAAATTGTTGAAAACCCACATTCAAATGCATACAGACTTGTAAATCCAAAATCCAAAAAGTTATTTGGACTTCGGAATGTTACAAAGCTAAAATTGTACAGACAACCTTAATTACCCATTTATCATCGTGATACTTGTTCTTTGATATTTGACACACCATCAGAAATTTATTTGAAATGCATCTTACATTACACAGTCAAGATCATCCTGTACACTTTAGCAAACTCTATGGTGAGTACTTTAACCCAGTGGAAGTGAAATAACTAATAGAAAGAAATTTATTCTCATTTCTGTTATCACTGAATATCTGAACATTTTTTTTTTTAATTCTTATATCCATCATGAATTATGAATTAAAAAGTGGTCTGTGGAGTTGAGATAGTTGCGACTACATTCTGTGCACTGTATAATCAAGATAAAATCTGGGGGTGAAAATCCTCTCAGAAACATTTTTTCAGTAATTTTGCGGTGAAATTTAACAGGTAGGGGATCTGTGGTACTTCCACAGAGACACCATGTGGCATTGGTGCCTTGCCCCAGCCAGTGACTTCATATTTATTTTCTGGAATCACTCCTCTTCTACTATCCTATATAGATAGTAAGAACAGTTAGGTTTCTTCTACTATCCTAGGGTATACAGGGTGCAACATGTAAGACACAAGACTATATCTTGACCAGTCAATTAACTTACATTGTGGGAAAAGTAAACAACATACATTTCATTTTTTAGTAACCAGTGTTTTCAAAAATGATATCCATTTTTCTTATTAAGATTCAACATGTAGTAGTTTGCCACTGTGTACCAGTAAAATGTAACAGAGTAAGAAGGATTTTTGTGGTAAGATTTTATGCTGATTTTGTAAGCCATGCCTATGAAATGTAAGACAGGAGAACTTATTTTTGAAATGAACTGATGTTGGATTATGACTAGGGATGTTTTTCTTATGGAGATAAGTGGATGATAACTATGTATGTTACCGTAGAAATTATTGAAATTCTGTAAGTCTATGAGAGATGATGATGTTGTGGTAGCAGATTTGCAAATGAAGTGGATTATAAATTGATATTTTCAATTTTGGTTTGATGATGATTATGATGCGTATATGAATGTAATGGATGTTGAGGTAGGTTAGGATATGATATTGGGGCACTCTGTTTTTTACTGAAGTTTAATTTCTTTGACTAAGGAATATCTCATACAAGTGATATGATGCACACTGTAATAATCTGCTTAACTTGATCCATTTTAACTTAGGCAACTGCTGATGTACTGTTACATGTAATATAATTTCCAATACTCATTTATTGGCTACACATTCTCAAACTTATGGCTGTTTATTTACACACTCTTCTGCTTGAAGTACCTTTTACCTCTACTATACACACTATTACTTGAAGTTGATTTTCTTACATGAAATATGTCATTGGACTTATACTTTAAATATACCTTGTCGACTGGAAGGTGAACATAGGTGATACGTGGGCCAGAATTCTGTAACTTGATTTTGTATCTCTCAGACCTGCCTCCTGAAAGAAAATACTGGCCGAGTGATATGATGCACACTGTAATCATCCATTTAACTTGATCCACTTTAACTTAGACAACCGCTGATGTAATATAATTTCCAATACTCATTTATTGTCTACGCATTCTCAAACCTATGGCTGTTTATTTACATGCTCTTTTGCTTGAAGTACCTTTTACCTCTGCTATATACACTATTACTTGGAGTCGATTTTCTTACGTGAAATATGTCATTGGGCTTTTACTCATACTTTACACGTGCCTTGTCGATTGGAAGGAGAACATATGTGATGCATTGACCAGAATTCTGTAACTTGATTTGTATCTCTCAGACTTGCCTCCTGAAAGAAAGTACTGGCCAGAAATGATACATATTCATAAGTGAAACAAAAACATAACAAATTCCGTAGGGTGAGATGAGGTGATGACTCATGTCCATGTTATGCTGGAATATTATAGATTATGGTTTGATCATCGCAATTTTAAAAAAAAAAATGTTATATAATTTTTCTTTGTAGCTTTTCACACCTGACTTTAAGATGTCTAGCAATTAAATGAAAGTTTATGAATACTAAGTGACACATGTTGCTAATTCTGACAATGTGACATTCATCAGATGTTGTTTCTTTTGGTAAACACACTATTCATTTTTTAAAAAATTAAATAAGTTTATCTTACCTAATTATGCATGAGAGACTTCTTTTCAAAATGAGAACATTTTTCACACTTGAATGATCAGCCCAAAGAGGGATTCCACTTTGTTTATTTATTGATCTGAAAATTGGTATGATATTTGTGTACCTTATTTCTATATTTTCATGTTTATGTATTAATTATGTTTGATCTGAACCAGATATCAGAGGAACTGCTTTTAAGTTAGCTGGTTATATCTAGCATTGGATACTTTTATCAATTAATACAAAGTTAAATATTTCAGTTACTCTGTCTAACAGAATGCTATTGTTTACCCTTCATCGATCATTTAATAGGGAGTGTTAGGGTTAATTTTCGGGGATGGGAAGATGAAGCTGTGGCAAGTCTGTTTTGTAGGGAATGCCAAACACACTTCTCCCTCTGGCTCCACAATGAAGTACTTGAACAGTGAGGGTCCTGGGTAGGGGGGGTTTCCTGTCTTAGAGGTGTGTCATCTTTTCTTCTTCAGCTCCAACACTCTGAATCTTCAGTTTCATTTCTTACTTATCACCAGAGTACCAAGCTGTCTTTCCCTGTGTCCACATGCATATGTCTCTATTGCTGAGACGCTTCTCATTTGCCGTGTCAGTTATTGTCTTTATGACTAAAGCCTATTGTATAGGAGGATCCGGGAAACAAACCAGCATTTCTGCATTGTTAAATATACTGAGTTTCAAAGATGTTACATGTATAGATAGTCTTTGATATAATTGATGATACACTTTTGCTAATTTGAGAGTAAGTATACAGTTTTCAACTTGATGTACTGGTAGTTTTTGATAAGGATGATTTAAACATGTATTATGTAAATATATATAACCGTAGTTTCAAAGATGTCATATGTATAGATTATCATTGATATAATTGATGATACACTTTTGCTAATTTGAAAGCAAGTATACAGTTTTGAACTTGATATACTGATGGTTTTTGATAAGGATGATTCAAACATGTATTATGTATAGATTTTTTTATTTATTTGTTATCTTTTTTTGCATATAGTCACCAACTGGTGACTTTTGCAAACATCATAGTATTTTTATACAATTTTTGTACAAACAGTAGGAATTTGCAATCCACATGTACCTACAAGGAGCCACTAATGGGTGATGCACTTGGCAATATATGGTACAGTACTTCATAATGCAACATACAGTTGTTACATAGTATAGGTATTGGAATTTACAGCATGTTGTTACAAAAATAATATATATTACAGTTACCTCAGAATAGTATATCATATAGATAGAAGAGTTAGGCCTACATTTAAGAATAGCTACATTTTAATATCGGTATTCATTCAGTGAGTACAAACATTTGAGAGTTAAGAATGATTTTAATTCCATTTTGAATACTTTACCTCTGTGGCATCTTATAGCACTTGGCAGTTTGTTAAACCATATCTGGCCATTAATCCAAGGACTATGATCTGTTGTCTTTAGTTTAGTTCTGTTTCTGAAGAAGCAATCTTTATGTCTTATGTTATGGGTATGCACATCAGAGCACTTAGTTTCATTATTTTTGTGGTCCACAAAGAATGTTATTAATTTGTACAGATACAAGGAATATACTGTTAGATATTCATGTTGTACAAAGGTTTCCCTACATGAATCCTTGTATCCTAGTCAATGCACTGTCCTGATTGCTCTTTTCTGCAGTTTTAGGATTCTGTTCATGTGTCTATCAGCAGCACATCTCCATAACTCTATTCCACAATTAATATATGCAAATATTGTCCCATAATAAGCAGTTTTTAATGTTTGTTCAGAAACTAATTTTCATAGTTTGCTAGTTAAGTCCAGTGAACTGCTGATTTCATTGCATACAAAATTGATACGGTCTACACATCTAAGATTTTCATCTAGGTGTATCCCCAAAAATTTACATTTGTCAGTGTCTACTGTTTTGAAGCCGCTTATATTATCAATACAGGTTTGGTATGAATTACCAGGTTTAAATAGTAATAGCTGCGATTTGCTAATATTGACTTTTAGACCTTGATCGTGGAAATAAGTAGTTATTTGACTTAAGCCATCAGTTGCAGCCAATGTCAAGTCATTAGTTTGTTTGCAAAAGAACAAAAGTGAGGTATCATCTGCATAACTTACTAATTGGGAGTACAGAGGTGCCTCTAAATCATTAATGTAGACCACGAAAAGGAAAGGCCCAATACGGATTCCTGAGGTACACCTTGTTTTATTGTTTCATAGCTGGATTGGAAATGGTTGATCTGATCATTAATTTCATAACTCAGCGTTGTACACTGCTTATGATTGGTTAGATAAGTGATCAGTACTTGTATGGATGTGGCATTTATATTATGTTTCCATTTTGCCTAGTAGTACCTCATGGTTCACTGAATCAAATGCTTTAGTAAGGTCTAGAAATATCCCTGCTGTCTGCATTCCCTCATCCAGGGCATCATACTCCTTGTAGAGAAATTTGGTAATTGCCGTAATGGTACTGTGATTCTTTCTGGAGCCAAGCTGTGTTTCTGCTAGTAAATTATTCTTTGTGAAATAATCAATAAGTTGTGTCAACAAATCAGTTTCAAATATGTTACCAAAAATTGGTATTAGTGATATGGGCCCGAAGTTTGATATCTCTTCTTTCAATCCTTTTAATGCACAGGCTTAACTGTACTTTTCTTCAATAAATTTGGAAATGTGTGCTCCCTGATACTACTGTTGATCATGTGGGTAATTATTCCAACTAATTCCTTATTGCAGCCAGATGAGGTCTTATTCTTTAAGTTATTTATTATTTTTCCTATTTCTTCCACACTCATCTCCTTAAATTTAAAAGCAGTTTCCAGCCTAGGGTAAGGCTTTACCATCCAAGTCAGACCTGTGTTATTAACTGTATTCAAAGTTGAAGGTGTAAAATATTCCTTAAATTTACTGCAGATTTTATATGGATCATTAATATGGTTTCCTTCATGTTGGATTCTGTCAATATGAGCATCTAACTTAGGGGTGGCTTTGCGATGTCTATTTATTATATTCCATGAAGCCTTCCATGTGTTTGTTGACTGAGCTATTTCCTTATCTAGGATCTGTTTTCTTAAATTTGAGAGTTGTTCCTGAAATTGTTTTTTAGCTTGATTGTACTCATCCTAAAATATTTACAATTTATTTTACTTATGTAGCACACCTAGATCCTCAAATTTTGCCTGAGTTTAATCATGTAAGCTGGAAGAGCCAGTCTGGTGTATTTTACATTTTGCTTGTGAGTTACTACTTTATTAATTTCTTTCACTGGACAGCAAAAAATAAGATATTGTAAAATAATATCATAAAATTTGGCCCATTTGTATTCGGACCTATTTTGCTGAAGAACTAGTAGCCATTCCTCAGATGCTAGTTTCCTTTTAAAAGCATTAATGTTTTTCTCTTTAAGCATTCTTTTATGTTCTGTGATCTGAATCCTTTCTTGAATGCTTGTATGTTAATAGTCTACAATTTGACATTTGTGGTCTGAGTAGCATAGTTTCAAATATGTCACATGTATAGATAACCTTTGATATAATTGATATATTGCTCACTTATGTTTCATTTTGTTGCCTGTTGGAACTCAAAGTGGTGAAGAACCAAATTTCAAGAAATTTCTTGTATCATAAAGTGTAGTACCATATTATAAAAATGTATTTGATTAACCAAAAATCTTGAAGCAGTCTGTGTACTGTGACTTAATCAATATTTGTACATGTGGTTCAAGTGGACTCTGTGGAGAATTGTCTTTTAGTCAGCCCCAGATGGCAATGTGTGGAAGTGTGATTATTCAGTAATATATGTGAATATTATTGTAAATTGCAGAGACTAGTGCAATAGCACTTGAGAATTTTGTACAAGTTATATAATTTGAAATCCAAAGTTACAATTTTACTTCATTTAGTTAATAAGAATATATTTTTAGTGATGTGTTATCAAAGGACAAGTTAAAATTGCAAAATGAGATTTAAGACAGGAAATGTTTAAATATGATCAGTTGGAATTTTGTTGGATTGAACAATTCTGTTCAAAACAATCAGTTACATGAAATATAATGGTCATAAAAACAGAGAAAGAGTTATTTACACCAGTGTCTCCATTGCACTCAGGAGAACCTGGAGGCTCTAATGACAGACATAATTATTCAGAAACAAGAGTAATTCACCTAAATTCCATTAGATAATTTTTCTGATTGAAATAGATTTACCTCATATTCATGCTGAAATACAAGCTACAGACAATCCTGCGAATTAACTTGTTCTTTCTTTGTGCTATTAATCATTATTTTGTCTGATCCAGTTGAAACTGATACAAAATAATTTATGATAATCTTACATATTTAATTGAAAACATTGTTTGCATTTCATTGTGATGTATGTGTACACTTCATTTTGGAGATTAAGCTGAAACCTGATCTCATATCATACGTAAATTGCTAATCCATCCAATTGATTATAAAATGAGTACTGTTATGTGGGTCTGCCAGAAAAGGTTTTGTTGAACTTTTAGTTGCACTAATCCTTTTGGGGGTTGTTGAGACGTAACAGTCCACTGAAACCTATTTAAAACACATATTTTTGAGCCAATTTGAGATAAACAGGAATCACTGATGTAAACAAAAGGTAGTGGTATAGGTAAACTTATACTTATAAAATTGTTACAATGAAACTGTTTACTAAATTATAATTTTATTGAACTATATAAGTCCTGTAATTGGTAGGAATATTTAGGATTAATGTAATTTGGTGCAATCTAGAACAAATGATTGAGTACATTGGTCAAAGTCATTTAGTTGAAACTGAGATAGATTTGTGTTAAAACCGTATCTAAATTAAAGTCTGTGGTATTTAAATGAAAAACCAACTGAGAGAATGAAATTTGATTAGAAAATTAAAATGTAATTAGTGAAAATGTTATAAGTGGCATATAAACATAGTCAGTTCTTTAGGTGTTTTGTCAATAATAAATAAAAGACCTATCTTGCCACATTCAATGGGAGACTTGGAAACATATACATTGGTAGCAACATTTTCTGAACCATGTATCTTTTGCATTTTATAAAAATAGTAAAGGTATTGCTAATATTTCGTATTTGAGTATTTGCACAGTCCTAAAAAGTTAGATGCTTGAAAATTGATAAATGTATTTGCTCTATAAGAGCTAGTGCAACTGTTGAAATATGTCATTAATCTTGAGGCAACAGTTTTAATTGTAATTTTATTAAAAAACCCTTTATAACAATATGAAGGATTGTTTGGATGTATATATAAAGGGGCAGCCATGTTGGCATTGGACAGCAGTGTCTTATGAGATGTTGTGCAAGAAGCATGTAATTGCTTAAGTAAGATGTTCGTAAGTGTTGTAAGCATGTCAGTATTTTTGAGTTTTGTCAAAGTAACATAATAATTATGACATGATATAGAAAAAGGTTCTGAAACATAATTTTTGTATTGGTCATTCTTGGTGTGAAAACCAAGTTACAGTGGACATGAAGGAACACAGTGCTTGTGGCAGCAGCAGATAAAAAGCAGTTGGATGAGTACACCCTACATAATTATAAGAATTTTTACTAATAATTTCATGCATCCACCTTCCAAGATTAGTGTCCTACTCAGCTCTGTGAAAGATGATTTGGGGCTTAGGAAACCTGACATATATAAATTTATTTGTCAATGTGGGAAAGTTTACATCAGCTGTTCGATTTGCACAGTTCAGGACAGGTGTCTGTCTTGTTAGTTGAACGAAACAAAATGTGTTCTGCCCCAAAAACAGGTAAATTCCTTGGTCATATTTGTATGGCTGTTATTTGTCTACTCAGAGAGATGGCAGAGGTCCTTAGAAACATCCCCTGCCCAGCGATTTTTCAGCAGCTTAGAAGATTCTTGGGAATGATTAACATCTACTGCTGATGCCAGACAAGAACAGCAGAGATACAGGCATTTCTAAGAACAGCACTGATACGTAACGACACTACAGGCCAATGACCCCATGCATGGATGCCTGTAATGCAACTCATAACTGATAAGATAAAACCCAGATTAAAAAAAAAAAAAAAAAAAAAAAAAAAAAGCTCTTCAAGTCATGTGGGCTTGAACACCACCTTACAACTAGCTACCATCTTGCAAGCAATGTGATGGTGAGCACTGGCATAGAATATTAAAAGCTGCACTTCAGTGCCAAAAAACAGCTGGACTATTACACTACCATTGGTACTTGACAATGGATATGGCTTATGGGGAAACATTATGCCCATGATCAGAAATTTTTCTACACAACAACTGTCATTTTTACCAAAGCTGCCATTTTTACTGCAGCCGAGTTAAGATCCAAATCTCTAAGCTATGACCTTCACCAGCATCCTGCCATGGAGACCAGAAAGTTGCCACCCACAAGGATCTTAAAATTTGCTTGCATATGAAGCTAAGAACAGATGCATTGCATCCACTATTACAGTTGCTGTACTCTCGATCTCTCTGAGCTCTCAAAACAGATGAACATACAGTGCAAATAATGTGCAGTGGTAAACCAATAATAGTGTGGTATCCCTATAATGGGTCAAAACTACAGGAACCTCTTCATAATGATAGGAAACCTAGGACTATCCATTAGTGACTTCAACCAGGTAGTTGGTCTAGTCACTCACTTCAATGCCATCCCTGTCTCAGTAAACAAGTCCACAAGAATCACCAGAGAAACCAGCAGTGTACACTAGAGCAGGCCGATGGGTACATGAAAAATAACTGCACATTCTGGTTGGCAATATTGACTTGCAACCATAATTAAAAGTGTTTATGTTGTTTGTTTTTTATTTATTTTCTGTCCATATAACAAAAAGTTTTCAGACATTGTCAGGAAAATTTAGATTACATTACACATATACAGTAAAATATTTACATTCTTTCATAACAACATATGGATCAGACACATGTCTGTACACACTATTTTTCAAATGGGCACTAAAAGTAGATTCCTCTATAGTATTATACAATTTAGCTTATATTTATAATAGTACAGTACACATAATACAATGTATAATTACATTCTTTCATACCACTGATAGGCCAGAGACATGTCTATATACACTGTTTTCCAAGATGGCACTACAACTTAAAGTCCTCTCTATAGAGTAACAACACTTCTCTATTAATAATTGCTTCAGTCTACTCTTTAGCATATTTAGATTTACTTTCTTGAGCTCACAGAGTAGTACATTATAGAAAATTGCTCCCATTCTGTGTGGGCTGTGGTCAGTTGCCTTTTTATTGGTCACAATTCTATGAAAATTTTCCATTCCCCGTGTATCATAGTTGTGTACATTACTGTTCTCGTATTAAATTCAGTATTTTGTTTATCTAAAAACAAAGATGATGTGACTTACCAAACGAAAGCGCTGGCAGGTCGAAAGACACACAAACAAACACAAACATATGTGTGGATGGATATGTGTGTGTGTGCGAGTGTATACCCGTCCTTTTTTCCCCCTAAGGTAAGTCTTTCCGCTCCCGGGATTGGAATGACTCCTTACCCTCTCCCTTAAAACCCACATCCTTTCGTCTTTCCCTCTCCTTCCCTCTTTCCTGATGAGGCAACAGTTTGTTGCGAAAGCTTGAATTTTGTGTGTATGTTTGTGTTTGTTTGTGTGTCTATCGACCTGCCAGCGTTTTCGTTTGGTAAGTCACATCATCTTTGTATTTAGATATATTTTTCCCACGTGGAATGTTTCCCTCTATTATATTAATATCAGTATTTTGTTTCACGAACATGACTGTCTGCAGTATATACATGGAGTACACCGTAAGAATTTTATATTTTCTAAAGATGTCTCTACAAGGCTCTCTCTTCTTTACCTTGGCTACCATTCTTACTGCCTTTTTTTGTAATCTAAAAAGTCTATCTACATGAACTGCTGATGCCCCACCCCATATCTCAATACCATACTGAAGGTGTGGATGAATTAACTCAAAATATATTTGCCTTAAAGTATCATGGTCCAAGAAGGCTGAGACCCATTTCAGTAGATACACATTTCTACTGAATTTCTTGCAAAAATTTTCTACATGGTCTTTCCATGATAAGTGTTCATCAACAACGATGCCCAAAAATTTATGTGAATTTGCATATGCAAGACCCAATGGGGATGTAAATACAGCATCAGTTATGGCAGCATTATAACTGTGGATGAACTTCATTATTACCGTTTTGTCTTTATTTACAAGCAGCTTGTTTGCTGTAAGGTATGTGGACAGAGTATTGAAACTGATCTCGGTACTGTTAGCTGCAGACTGCATATCACTGCCACAGCTGATGAAGGATATGTCATCGGCATAGCTTACAACCATGCAATTTTGGGGTTCAAATAAGTTATTTACATATACAGGGTGTTTCAAAAATGACCGGTATATTTGAAACGGCAATAAAAACTAAACGAGCAGCGATAGAAATACACCGTTTGTTGCAATATGCTTGGGACAACAGTACATTTTCAGGCGGACAAACTTTCGAAATTACAGTAGTTACAATTTTCAACAACAGATGGCGCTGCAAGTGATGTGAAAGATATAGAAGACAACGCAGTCTGTGGGTGCGCCATTCTGTACGTCGTCTTCCTGCTGTAAGCGTGTGCTGTTCACAACGTGCAAGTGTGCTATAGACAACATGGTTTATTCCTTAGAACAGAGGATTTTTCTGGTGTTGGAATTCCACCGCCTAGAACACAGTGTTGTTGCAACAAGACAAAGTTTTCAACGGAGGTTTAATGTAACCAAAGGACCGAAAAGCGATACAATAAAGGATCTGTTTGAAAAATTTCAACAGACTGGGAACGTGATGGATGAACGTGCTGGAAAGGTAGGGCGACTGCGTACGGCAACCACAGAGGGCAACGCGCAGCTAGTGCAGCAGGTGATCCAACAGCGGCCTCGGGTTTCCGTTCGCCGTGTTGCAGCTGCGGTCCAAATGACGCCAACGTCCACATATCGTCTCATGCACCAGAGTTTACACCTCTATCCATAAAAAATTCAAACGTGGCAACCCCTCAGTGCCGCTACCATTGCTGCACGAGAGACATTCGCTAACGATATAGTGCACAGGATTGATGACGGCGATATGCATGTGGGCAGCATTTGGTTTACTGACGAAGCTTATTTTTACCTGGACGGCTTCGTCAATAAACAGAACTGGCACATATGGGGAACCGAAAAGCCCCATGTTGCAGTCCCATCGTCCCTGCATCCTCAAAAAGTACTGGTCTGGGCCGCCATTTCTTCCAAAGGAATCATTGGCCCATTTTTCAGATCCGAAACGATTACTGCATCACGCTATCTGGACATTCTTCGTGAATTTGTGGTGGTACAAACTGCCTTAGACGACACTGCGAACACCTCGTGGTTTATACAAGATGGTGCCCGGCCACATCGCACGGCCGACGTCTTTAATTTCCTGAATGAATATTTCGATGATCGTGTGATTGCTTTGGGCTATCTGAAACATACAGGAGGTGGCGTGGATTGGCCTCCCTATTCGCCAGACATGAACCCCTGTGACTTCTTTCTGTGGGGACACTTGAAAGACCAGGTGTACTGCCAGAATCCAGAAACAATTGAACAGCGGAAGCAGTACATCTCATCTGCATGTGAAGCCATTCCGCCAGACACGTTGTCAAAGCTTTCGGGTAATTTCATTCAGAGACTACGCCATATTATTGCTATGCATGGATATGTGGAAAATATCGTACTATAGAGTTTCCCAGACCACAGCGCCATCTGTTGTTGAAAATTGTAACTACTGTAATTTCGAAAGTTTGTCTGCCTGAAAATGTACTGTTGTCCCAAGCATATTGCAACAAACGGTGTATTTCTATCGCTGCTCGTTTAGTTTTTATTGCCGTTTCAAATATACCGGTCATTTTTGAAACACCCTGTACAAGGAACAGAAAAAGCCTTAGTATGCTTCCTTGAGGCACGCCACATTGAAGTGTCCTGAAGTTTGATTTGGTTGTTAGGAGCTGCTCATTATTTTGATAAGTTAGCTTTACACACTGTTTCCTGTCTTTCAAATAGGAGGTAAGTAGTTTCAAGGCTAGTCCTCTCAACCCATACTCTTCTACCTTACACAGAAGAATGGTATGATTCACAGTATCAAAGGCTTTATTCATATCTAGGAAAGTGCCTATTACCTTGTCACTTTTGTCCAGCTTATTTAATATTTCATGTATAAAAGATGCTACTGCTGTTGTAGTAGATCTCCCTTTTCTAAATCCATGTTGTAGGTTGTTTAACAGATTGTGTTTGGTGAAATTTGATTCAACTTGATTTAGTATTACTGTCTCTAACAATTTGCCCAGTTCTGAGGTTAATTATATTGGCCTGTAGTTTTTAGTGTCAATTTTTAATCCCTTTTTATGCACTGGTATAATTTCAGTAATTTTCAAAAGGTCAGGGAATACTCCATTTCTGAGACAGGTATTTATCAAGTGAGTCAGGGGTTTCACTAATTCATCCCTGCATTCCTTTACCAGTTTAGGTGAAATGTCATCCCAGCCACAAGACATTTTTGGTCAAAGTGCTGATATGATTGCTAGGATGTCCCTCTCAGTAATGCTGTGGATATAAAAGGACTGGCTAGATTTTCCAAGACTACAATTTTGTGACATGAGCTTCATTTGTACCAACTGTACTGAACTTTTGTATAAATTTCTCACATACTTCTTTTGGGTCATTTATTTCTTCACCATTTTCTTTTAATGTTATGTTGCTGTGTTCATAGGAATTCTGTTGCCCACTTTCTTTATGCATTATTTTCCAGGCAGTTTTACTGATACAGCTAGAGTTCCTTGTTTCAGATGTATATTTCTGTGCTTTTAAGTTAGTCAAGGACTCTGTATGTTTTTCTGAGCAGTTTACATTTTGTTGAAAAATATTGTAGTTTAGTATCTTTAAAAAGCATATAGTAATCTTTCATTTTCTCCCTCAGTTCAATAATTTCAGAAGGGAGGTTCTCGGCTTTATGGTTTACTGCTTTATTTACTTTTTTAACTAAAGGACAGGTTTCATTTAAAGTGTTACTGAATAACTTATAGAAATATTCCCATTTTTTATTCACTTCAGTTGCATTGTACACTGGTTCCCATTTTTCATTCCCTAGTGCCATCTTAAGCTTAGAATAATTAAATTTTCTTCTATATATAACTGTATCACTTTCAGTTACATCTATGTTCCCTACATCAATTTCCGTAGTAAGGGCTCTGTGATCACAAATGTAGTTTTCTAAGGTGTTTACATTTACTTTCTCTTTTCCTACATTTGTGAGAACGCGGTCAATACATGTCTTCGTATTTGCAGTGACTCTTGTAGGTTCTGAGTTCATTTGTTTAAAGTTATAACACTGTAATACATCCATATAATGCAAATAGTTAACACTATTATTTAATGAGTCTATGTTGATATCTCCAACAAGAAACAAGTGTTTTTTATACATTGCTGTCCCCTCCAGCAAGTCCTCTGGGCAATTTAGAAACTCTTCTGCCTTACTTCCAGGTGACCTATACAGTGCTGCTATAATAAGGCTGTTGTTTCCATACTTCCGGTTTACTGCTCCAACCTCAAATACCATTTCAGTACTCAGATCATCTATCCATTTAACTTTTTCACATTTTACATCATTTCTACTATAAATGCCTACCCCACCACTTTTGTGTGCCTTTCTGCAGTACAAGTTTATAAGTTTATAATTTTTTAGCCTGTAACCATATGCTTCCTCTTCCTTGCATCCCAGTTCACTCGCTAGGAAGAAGTGTGGCTTGGTTTCATTTAGATAAACACTTAGCTGTTCTGTTTTGTTAGTTACATACTGGACATTCTGCTATGCAAGGGTTAATTTATTATGCTTTCCTCTAAAAAAAACATCATTGTCCACTTTGTGACTGAGAATTCTGTTTAAATCTTCTTTTTCTTTGATAATTTCCCATATTTAGTCACACAAGAATTTTTTTCCTTCAAAATTTAGGTGCATACCATGTCTGGTATGTAGGCTTCTTTTCAGTTTGCCTGTATCTAATATTTTACATTTGCCAATACGAGCTCACATTTGTTTCATTTTAATGTTTGTTTTTCGAATCAACTTATTTACACACGAATTGTACATGAGATCATACCTGTGAGGCAGCATTGTAATAATGGTGTTTCGTGATTTATTTGCTTCTTGGAAGTTTTCCGGGCTTGCTAGGCAATTTCGTTCTTCATTATTTGCGACGTCATTGGTACTGGCTATACACACTACATATTCATTCTCTTCTTTCTTGTTTCCCTGCAGGTCGACATCAGTAACAGATTTCATACTTGCACCTGGTTTCACTATTCCTATTGCTTGGATATCTTTGTAATTGTCCTGTAAAACACTCGCCAAATATCTGCCATGGCTGTCTGTTAATAAGAGAATGTTGTACCTTTTTTTTTGACAGTTTGACGATCATATTTTTTACCGTTTTTTTGTTTGCTTCTCCACTGCATAGTTTACAAAATCCGTTTTCCCCACATTTCACACTTCCACATTTATCACTATTGGTTTCTGGTAAGAGCTGAGGCACAGGTAGGGCAAATCTAACTGTTTTGCATTAGTTTTCACTTTTTTTGCTGTGAAGATTAATTTTTGTAACATTTTCCATGTACACACTCGAATTTACCTCATATTTCGATCCAGTCACTTTACTACAGTTTTCAGAATAAAGGATATTAAAATTTCCACACTCGAAACTTGGTTTACTCACTGTAGGTGACACTTTTTCGCCTTGTGCTTTACATTTGCTGTTCACTGCCTATCAACCTAACTTTGCTGCTGTTTGTGTTTTCTCTGTTTTTTTGGTAGTTCCTTGTTTAATTACCACTGTTGATGTGTATTTTTGAATCCTAATAATAAAATCAGTTTATATGCTTAAGGAAGTATTAATGAATTGTTACTCTGCTTATTATGGAAGAATCCTATATTGACATAAACATGATCAACATTAAGTATTATAGTGATAGTTTGTTGTTAATACTGTATACAGACTAAGTTTTCATGATCTGTTTACCTTTTGTTAATCTATACCTTGACCTGTTCTACATCCCCAAATTTTCTCATGCTTGATGTGTCTGTGGGACATGATAAATGAATGAATATTTTAATCCAGTACACTATAGAACTTCCTACATTTAGCAGCCAGAAAAAAATGTCTGAAGTCTGAATGTTGTAAACACTCAGGTAGTTTTTTATGTAAGAATGTAAGCTATAAGACAGCACAGTGGATTTTCAAATAAGTTGCAGAGGGTGCCATGTACATAGGGGCTCTAGCAGTAAATACATTTTATGATGTATACAGTTTTTCTGTTCATGTGACAACGTAAATTCAAATTCAAAGTGTGTGAAACCCATTTAACTGCACCACAGGCTAAGTGCAATACATGGAACAAAATCCATAGAACATATGTGCTGCAGATTAAAACAAAATTTTTTCACATGGGGACTTGATGTATGGCACCACAAACCAAGGGTGCCCATATGACAGTTTATAGAGAGGGGCTTGACCCTGGGGTATGGAGTATTATTAATATTTAGGGTGACAAATGGCAACTTGTAAGTTTCCATGAAAAAGTTCCAGTTCCAGTTCCTATCCTGTTAAAAATCTGCATAATACCGACTTTTAAACCCTTTTCTTGGAAAAAAAAAAAAAAAAAAAAAAAAAAAAAAGCACCTGACTACACTATATTTTTTCTTTCCCTGGGAGCTGGTGGCAGGGGTGGGAGCAAGGAAAACATACATAATTAATTCTTAGACTAAAAGAATGGTGCTTGCTGACTCTCCCTTGTCAGTAACAGAGAAATTTCCAACGGGCAAAAAGTATCTGCCTAAGAAAAGTATCTGAAACTCAGAAGCAACTGGTTCATTGATGGAATAGTTATTTCTGAAAGAAAAAATACAAACTGGGTCACTTCTACCATTAGGCAAGACTAGGCAGCCATGCTGGGTGGCAAAATTTTAATGATGCAAAGGGAGAAAAATTAATTTCAAATCAAACAGTAAAAAAATTGAGCAGTTGAGGAGAAAAAATGAAACAGAGGAAAAGTTAAAACACTGAAGTGTTTTCAAAACTCTACAGGACAGTTGCTTCATAAATCTTTACTTACTCTGATGAAAGGAAACACATTGGATCTACCTATCACAAAACTAAAGCGGCCACTACTGAGTATGAAACAGAAACAAACATGATTTTGATTCATCTCTGTTGAGATAACAGTTCCACACCTTTATTAGTCCATTTTCTTATAATAAAATAAAATAAGTAAATTGACATCAAATTTGGTTGCACTATTGTATTCAGTTGAGTTCTAGTTTAAAATCTCAGCACATTCTTTCATTTTCAGTTATCTTAGCGAATTTCAAAAATTGAGGGCATAAAATAAGAAATTGAGACCATATGTTGTCCTCAACCAGTTTTAAAGGAATTGAGGACAAAGCATGAAAACTGAGGCCAATCCCTAGAAAAAGAGGATGTCTGGTCATCTTAGTTCGATGATTAGAAGTATAATAGGAGATTTGCTTTGTTATGCTGTTGGATGTTGGTGGTGGCAGAGAGGGGAAGGGTAACATCAGGGAGAATGATGGTAGTAACAAAGAGAGGGGTATCCTTTTTAGTTCTCACCTAGAGTGGCAAAACACCTAGCAACTGCCCTGAGTACAACTGAAGTCTGTTGTTTTCTTAGCACATAAGTGACAATCAGTGATTCGGCATAACAGCTACCTCATGGTTGCTTGCCTCATCCTTAATAGTGGTGGTTCTGGTTGAGATGGTTCAAATGGCTCTGAGCTCTATGGGACTTAACATCCAAGGTCATCAGTCCTCTAGACTTAGAACTACTTAAACCTAACTAACCTAAGGACATCACACACATCCATGCCGGAGACAGGATTCGAACTTGCGGCCATATCAGTAGCGCGGATCCAGACTGAAGCACCTAGAACCACTCAGCCACAATTGCCAGCTGGTTGAGATGCTACAACCGCACTGGACTGCTGCATAAGGCACTGTTTTTCTCTTGCATCTGCCATACCCACTTTAACTGCAGGATGGCCACGTCTCACATTGTACTCAGCTGCAAACCTCTGTCTTTATTGATGGTGTTATCATGTTATTAGACATTTCGATGAACATAGCTTATTCAATTACACTATGCAAGAAACTGTTAGCTGGCCTTCATGATGACACAGATGTCATTTTGTATGCAATTTTATGCCCGTTGTGCAATGTCATTTAATTATGAGACAATACATTTATGCTGGATAGGTTATTCCAGATTTACCCTCAAGTTCACTGTTTTTCTCTGAAGCTCCTTTGTAGTAAAGTTAACTATCAGTTATCCTCAGGTTGTACAACTTGCCCTTAGTTTAAGTGCTGTGAATGCTGGAAAACAAATACTGCACCCCTTTGAGTCATATGTTTTGGTTGCATGTTCATATATTTATTACTTTGGGTGCTGGAAAACAATCAAATCTGGACATTAAAACTGACAATCTGTTGATCACTGGTTAGTGTAAGGTGTTGTTATGCCCTTGAATCCAAAGACTGGTTTGATGCAACTCTCCGTGCTAGTCTGATCTGAGTAAGCCTCATCATCTGCTGCAGCCTACATTCATTTGAACTTCCTTCTTGTATTCAAGCTTTGGTGTCCCTCTACAATTCTTACCCTCAGCGCTTTCCTCTATTACCAAAGTGACAATTCAGTGATGCCTGAGGATATGCTCTACCAACTGATCCCTTCTGTTAGTCAACTTGTGCCATAATTTCTTTTTCCCCAATTCAGTTCAGTATTTTATTAGTTACTTAATCTACTCATCTAATCTTCAACATTCTTCTGCAGCATCACAATCTGAAAGCTTCTATTCTCTTCAGATCTGAACTGTTTATTGTCCCCATTTCACTTCCACACAAGACCTTCAGAAAATTCTATCTAACACATTTATGTTCAATGTTAACAAATTCCTCTGCTTTAGAAACATTTTTCTTGTCATTGCCTATCTACATTTTACAAACTCTCTAGTTCAGCTGTCATCCATTATTTTTCTGCTCAAATAGCCAAACCTTTCTAGTGTCACATTTAATTAATCTAAATCCTTCAGCATTATTTAAATCAACTACAATCAATTAGCCTTGTTGTTCTTGTGTCGATATTCATCTCTTCAAGACTCTGCGTATTCCATATAAATTCTCTTTAAAGTTCAGAGCTATCTCTGATATAACAACAATGTCATTACCAAACCTCAAAAATCTTTTTATTTATTCTCCTTGCACTTTAATTCGTTTTCCAAATTTCTACATGGTGTCTTTACAACTTGCTCAATGTACAGAGTGAATAACATTGAGTATAGGCTACAGTCCTCTCTCCCACCCTTCTCAATTACAGGTTAAGGTACAGATATACGATTCTGTTCATGGGGAAGGGTGAAGGGATCAGTATTTCATTCAATAAAATTTTTCTGGGTTTGTGATAGCATTGTCAATACATATAAAACTACTGACATTTCGATCCCTGTTGCAAGCGACCTTCTTCAGCATGTTTTAGGTTACAGTAAGCAAAAACACCCTGAAGTCAGTAGTTTTATATATATTGACAATGTGGTCAAAAATCCAGAAAAATTTTATTGAATTTGACAATGGCAGCATAAGCCCACATTTATATTGAGTCAGTATTTGTTACTGCCCCCCCCCTCCCCCCTCCTGATAATAGTGCTTGCCATCTCCCCTCTTTCAGTATGTCACGGACACTTATGATTTTAATAATAAGAAAACTACAATGTACTAAACATTTTAATATAATATTAATAAACTGGCTATTTACCATAATTTGTTTTATCACTACTAGTAATATAGCAATAATAATAATAATAAATTTAGTAACATTAGGGCTTAGTACATCACTTTAGCATAACTTCCAAGAAGTTCTACATCTACATCTACATCCATACTCCACAAGCCACCTGACGGTGTGTGGTGGAGGGTACCCTGAGTACCTCTATCGGTTCTCCCTTCTATTCCAGTCTCGTATTGTTCATGGAAAGAAGGATTGTCTGTATGCTTCTGTGTGGGCTCTAATCTCTCTGATTTTATCCTCATGGTCTCTTCGCGAGATATACGTAGGAGGGAGCAATATACTGCTGGACTCTTCCGTGAAGGTGTGTTCTCAAAACTTCAACAAAAGCCCGTACCAAGCTACTGAGCATCTCTCCTGCAGAGTCTTCCACTGGAGTTTATCTATCATCTCCGTAACGCTTTCGCGATTACTAAATGATCCTGTAACGAAGCGCGCTGCTCTCCGTTGGATCTTATCTATCTCCTCTATCAACCCTATCTGGTACGGATCCCACACCGCTGAACAGTATTCAACCAGTGGGCGAACAAGTGTACTGTAACCTACTTCCTTTGTTTTCGGATTGCATTTCCGTAGGATTCTTCCAATGAATCTCAGTCTGGCATCTGCTTTACCTACGATCAACTTTATATGATCATTCCATTTTAAATCACTTCTAATGCGTACTCCCGGATAATTTATGGAATTAACTGCTTCCAGTTGCTGACCTGCTATTTTGTAGCTAAATGATAAGGGATCTATCTTTCTATGTATTTGCAGCACATTACACTTGTCTACATTGAGATTCAATTGCCATTCCCTGCACCATGCGTCAATTCGCTGCAGATCCTCCTGCATTTCAGTACAATTTTCCATTCTTACAACCTCTCGATACATCACAGCATCATCTGCAAAAAGCCTCAGTGAACTTCCGATGTCATCCACCAGATCATTTATGTATATTGTGAACAGCAATGGTCCCATGACACTCCCCTGTGGCACACCTGAAATCACTCTTACTTCGGAAGAGAATGACATGCTGCGTTCTGTTATCTAGGAACTCCTCAATCCAATCACACAATTGGTCTGATAGTCCATATGCTCTTACTTTGTTCATTAAACGACTGTGGGGAACTGTATCGAACGCCTTGCGGAAGTCAAGAAACACGGCATCTACCTGTGAACCCGTGTCTATGGCCCTCTGAGTCTCGTGGTCGAATAGTGCGAGCTGGGTTTCACACGACCGTCTTTTTTGAAACCCATGCTGATTCCTACAGAGTAGATTTCTAGTCTCCAGGAAAGCCATTATACTCGAACATAATACGTGTTCCAAAATTCTACAACTGATCGACGTTAGAGATATAGGTCTATAGTTCTGCACATCTGTTCGACATCCCTTCTTGAAAACGGGGATGACCTGTGCCCTTTCCCAATCCTTTGGAACGCTACGCTCTTCTAGAGACCTACGGTACACCGTTGCAAGAAGGGGGGTAAGTTCCTTCGCGTACTCTGTGTAAAATAGAACTGGTATCCCATCAGGTCCAGCGGCCTTTCGTCTTTTGAGCGATTTTAATTGTTTCTCTATCCCTCTGTCATCTATTTCGATATCTACCATTTTGTCATCTGTTTGACAATCTAGAGAAGGAACTACAGTGCAGTCTTCCTCTGTGAAACAGCTTTGGAAAAAGACATTTAGTATTTCGGCCTTTAGTCTGTCATCCTCTGTTTCATTACCATTTTGGTCACAGAGTGTCTGGACATTTTGTTTTGATCCACCTACCACTTTGACATAAGACCAGAATTTCTTAGGATTTGCTGCCAAGTCAGTACATAGAACTTTACTTTCGAATTCATTGAACACCTCTCGCATAGCCCTCCTCACACTACATTTCGCTTCGTGTAATTTTTGTTTGTCTGCAAGGCTTTGGCTATGTTTATGTTTGCTGTGAAGTTCCTTTTGCTTCCGCAGCAGTTTTCTAACTCGGTTGTTGTACCACATTGGCTCTTTTCCATCTCTTACGATCTTGCTTGGCACATACTCATCTAACGCATATTGTACGATGGTTTTGAACTTTGTCCACTGATCCTCAACACTATCTGTACTTGAGACAAAACTTTTGTGTTGAGCCATCAGGTACTCTGTAATCTGCTTTTTGTCACTTTTGCTAAATAGAAAAATCTTCCTACCTTTTTTTAATATTTCTATTTACGGCTGAAATCATCGATGCCGTAACCCATCGCTGATTCCCTGTTCTGCGTTAACTGTTTCAAATAGTTCGGGTCTGTTTGTCATTGAAGGTCTGTTGGTATTAGCACCAGTTAAAGATCACCCAGGATATGTGTACAGATTTATAAATTACCTTCCAATTTGTTTCAATTATTCATTCAAATAATTTTTTTACATTATGCAAGCAGCAATTATTAATCAGTTTCTATTATTTTGTCCCCCCACTCATCCAATAAAAATTACAGGACACATCCACCAGCTAAAAACACTTGAGGACATTTGCCAAGAATACAGAACGTCCCACAATCACCAAAAATGGCTCATCGTCCAATACAATATACAGAACACTTTCTACTATGGAAATAAATAAGAATATGTTTCAAGGCAAAGGAAGAGCAGCAAGCAGAACAAACATAAGAAACCATGTAATGTTGAAGACAAAGGAGCAAATATTGAGGGGTAAGAGACCTTAGCTCACAGAGAATGTGAGTAATACAAGGAATAAAATCATACAAGAGTCACATGTTACCTGTGTTTACGCGCATTCACTCTTAACACAATGCAGGGCATGTTTGCAACACAGGCCAGCATGGTTACGCTCTTTTCAGAACTCGGATTGAGGTTTCCCAGTTGCTTAATTTAACTGACAAAGTAGCTTTAGAGCTGATTCCTGGCTCATAAATCTGTAATGAGGAAACTTGTTTTTCCTCCAGATGTCTGATGATGATACTTTGAGAGTAAAATGCATCACAAATTAACTAAATAAAAAACTATTTTGCTACTGAGACTGCCTATTCTTTCTTATGGAGATTCCTTGTGCAACCTGAGATCTATGATGTCCATGACAGTTCCAGATGGACTGAAGCAATTGTTCTTTGCGTCTTGCAGTGGACGGCAGATGTCATAAGTTTATTCATATATATATTTACATCAATCACACCTGTCTGTTCATCATTTCGCAATCGCTGAGAATCCTGCATCAAGAGGTTCAAAGCAGACAAGAGAAATTTGCGCGAGCAGCGGAGGGTCGATCCTGTACCGGCATTGTCAGAATCAGCACTACGCACAATGGTACTAATGTGAAGCAGTATGACAAAAAAATTTGAATATTGATCTTAAAGGTATTGACTTTGAAGGTCTGTTGATATTAGTGCCAGTTAAACCTCACCCAGGATATGTGTACAGGTTTATAAATTACCTTCCAGTTTGTTTCAATTATTCATTCAAATAATTTTTTTTCCTTATGCAAGCAGCAATTATTAATCAGTTTCTATTATTTTGTCCCCCCACTCATATGCCACTATTCAGTGCCGACCAGAATATGAACAGAACTTTTAGTTGTTGAGATAAAAATTTTTTTTAGATACGTAATTCATTTTGTTGTCACAAGGAACTAATGAGACTTTGTTGTTTTTTTATTTATTTATTTATTTATTTATTTATTTGTCCATATAAATCTCTTTTTAAGTACATATATTGTACGTTGTATTTGTTACATATTCATCAGACTGGTAAACGTAAGAAGCTGCTACACTATATGCTTATGTGGCCGTGCTTGGCGCCGTCTCTCTGGCAGTAGATAAACTTTTTTGCTTCCAATTAATATCATTTACGGAAAGTACGTTGCTACAGAAAAGGCGAAAATTTGTATAAAGTCATCATTAAAGTGTAAGATAAGTCATCAAATTCTATAAGACTGTATCAGATAATAATCAGGGTCATTACTGAATGAGCAGATAAATCTACTATAGTTGAAAAGTACTGATACAGACAAAATTTCAGTTTTGAAAAAAAAAATTGTTATTTTGTTAAACACTTTTCACAATAGAGTCAAAGGAATGGCCAATGTTGAAAATTTATTACAAAATGCAATATGCCTAGACATCCAAAATCTGAGCTTGGCAACAGTTGAAAGTAACGCGCCAACTTGTGAACCGGCCGATGGCAACCAATACAACTAGGCTGGCATCCACTGTCAATAAGTGATGACACTGGTAATGTAACTCATCATGATGTCACTTTGTGACGGTCGAAGAGACAGTTTCCCATTTCCCACTGGGAAACATTTTTCCAAGTAGTGATACTGACGCACGCGACAGTGAAAATTCCTTTGATTATTTGCTCCTGATGTTGTGAATACAAGAACAGAAAACTGTTCATAAAAACAATGTAAATGCTAGTGACACACACAATTTGACACAACTCTTGCAACTAACAATACAACAGTTTGCAAAAGAACAGGAATTTCAGGAAAAAGTAACACAGCAGCTTAAGGAAAATATAGGACAACAGATTACACAGCAAAGTCAGGCATTTAATGATTTCAAGAGTAGTATTACTCAACATTTCAGTAACGTGTGAAGGTCCAAGGGTTACAGTAAACCTGCCGTGGTGCATCGGAATCTACTACTTGACTCCCAGGAAAGGTTCCAGCACAGACTGTTTGAAGCATTACTCCCCCTGGACAGAAGTCGGCACTGTGCCTTTTGTATTCAATCCCGATGCAGTTATCTGACGAACTATCTGTCAAGTTGATAGACCTAGCTAAACAACTAAAACAGGAAGTAATTACTGACATCACCCGCAATATAACTATGTTAACGGAAAAAGTGTTATCCTTAGACAATAAACAGGAACAACTTGCAAGCGGGTTACAACAGCTTAGTGAAGCATATTCTCAAATTCAGGAGATGCAATCCCAATTGGATGCATTGGTAAAAAGGTGACGAATGCAGTCAGCCAGCTGCAAGATGTATGCAAACCTTACCTACAGAAGAACAAATGTCTAAGAGTAGACCATTTAAGTTTAGAGTCAAAATTTGTCAAAAAACAGAGTGATAAGTTATGTGTAGCTGTAAAGGAAATAACTGAAAAAGCTGAAGCCATGATGCTGGATAAGCCCAGAACCCTTGCTGAAAAGGTAGTGTCAGAGTGAAAAATTTTTGTAGATACTATGAAGAAGCTGTAAAGGAGAAAGATTGTCAACTTCTAGCTAAAATAGATTCAGGTTTGAAGGAAGGAGAGGAAAGGTTACGAGGCAGTATTGTTAAAACTACTGACATTCCACAACAACATTTGACAGAAAACAAACCCATGCTTTTAGAGAGGTTAGATACTTTCAGTGGCTACCCACAATACGGGGCTAGTCCATCGAAGGAAAATAGCAAAGGTTGCACAATGCAACAACACTTGCCGGCAGTTGCACCTGTGGAGCAAGCGCAGTTACCAAGTGCTACCCCACAAGTGAATATAAACACGCCTGTCAACATTACTTGCAGATGGGGGATTACTTAGGCATCGACAATTTCCGACATTGACTTCCAAAGAAAAAGAACGCACACCATGATCTTTATTAGAGCATTTCAAAATATTTTACCTTGCACCTGGACCGAAGCCCAGAAAATTAGATTTGTTATTAGATACACACTGGGTGATGTTCTGCTATGGGCTACGGACATCGCAGAATGTTGCCACTACTATGAACAGTTCAAGAGAGCCTTTATGGTTAAATATTGGTCTGAAGCCATACTAGAGGCTCAGACTTGAAGTATTCAACCCAGTTCCATACAGTAGCGAATATGGGGACTTAAGGGTCTATTTTGAAAAATATTTGATTAAAACCAGATACTGGATGAACCCGATATCTCAAGTAGATGTGTGGAAAATTTTAAAGAGCCGTCTTTCTGCAAACATTAGGAAAAAACTCACTGCCATTCCGGAACACGACACTGAATACTTTCTATCTGCACTGGACTCAATAGATTGCATATATGAAGGGAGACCAGTACAACCCAAGCCTGTTAATACACAGATAGTGCCTCAGAGATATACGGACCAACATGTGAACAATGGATTCGTGGGAAACGGTAATCACAACGGTAATGGGTAAGCCGTAAATTCAAGAGCGAATATAAAAGAAATTGGCAAAAATTTAGCAAAAACAACTACAATGAGCAAATAGTGTATGGTCAGTCTCTAGAATATGTACAGACACAAGCTACTGGAAACAATCAGCCGATCGCTTGGCAAACACAAAATAATACCAAACAGAGGGATTCGGCCAACAAAGTAAAGCACATATGCCGACTAACACACAAAGGCAAAGAGAATTTCAGTTGAGAGCCTAACAGGATACTAATTGGCGTAATCAAATACCAACAGTCCATATAATAGAAGTTACACCTAACCCAGAGACCGATGCCATCGCGACACCAGAAAACTGGAACAGGTCACAATAGGTCTACGTTCTGTGACTTGAAGGAGAGTGGTGGTACGAGCTTGATCGACACTTGCTTTACCATGTATGATCATGGTAGTGATGTGAAAGATAATCTATATCAAAGTAATGAGGATACGCAGAAAAACTTGACAGAGGGCAACGTACAAGCTACTATTAGAGCCAAAATATTTAACCTTGACGTACCGATTGTGCTTGACACAGGTGCTATGACTAATTTGATGTCACAGGAATTCTCTCAAGAACTCAAAAAACATGGTCGTATACTCACACAGCCAGTGGAAAATTGTGAGGTACAAACTGCCATTGGTCAGAAATTGGAAGGAGTCCAAACAGATGACTTCATTCCTGTCCAAGTAGGACAGTTTCTGTGCAAAGCAATTTTTTGATAGTAGAGAAATTAATAGTTGATTGTTTAATCGGTATGGATACATTCAGGACATACCAAGTACAAATTTTTATAGAAAAATGCCAATGCCATTTCACTGTAAATAACCAATTATTTGTAATAGACTTGATCAGGGGAACTACTAATAGATGTAAAACGGAAGTTTCTCACGACTTTGAACTTCAATTGGTAAATCCCATAGTTATGTTTGTCAACACATACAAAAATGAACAGTCGTCAGCAGAAGGAATAAACGTTGACACAATAAACACAAAGGTAAGTGAATCAAAGTGCTTGTCTAAAGAACACCAAGTGGAACTTAGCGAACTGATACTTGCTTATATACATGCGTTTGAAAAACGACCAGGTATCATTAAGGATTTTGTGTACAAAATAGAAGTATATTCCCACGAAACTTTTTGTTCTACCTCATACCCTATATCAGTGTTTTTCAACCTGTGGGTTGAAACATAACAACCCATTAAGACCCACTTAACACATACATCCTCCAAATTAGCTTGGGATCACTCATGTAAATAAAAAAGGCTGTAATATGTAATATATGCCTGAATAAATTTATACCAACGAAAATAATTACTACATTATATTTACCTTAAAGTGTAGAAGCTCTGTAAATGAAGGGAACATTTTTCATGAATTAATAAAAAATGTAAATGCATTATTGAAATCACTTATTCCAGAAATTATTCTCGAATAAAATAACAGACATGTACTTATTCGTAGTGTACTCACTGTTCTGGAGCAGACATACACTTATATATGTATTTTCATTTTTTATATGTCAATTTTAATTGTGAATTAATCAAAAAATGATTATAAACATATTGGCATAGGGAAGTCAGTCTGGTTTTGGTTTTACAGCAGTGAGCATATAGCTGCTCCTTTTATATTGTAAATATTGTTTGCCTTTGTAATAACATTTTAATTTTGTTTTGAAAGTATAATTAATATATTGAAACATAATACAAAATTAATTTTTTAATTTTAGTTTTTCTGAAGTTAAAATTTTTACAGTTACTGAGAACTTATGACTTCAGCTGCGACGTATCTTCAGAAAGGATGAGTACACAAAAACCCCAATATAAATGTTTAACCTAAGAGTAGTTATGCTTTAAGTGGTGTATGCATGGAGGATCTACCTCCATGGGTGTATGGAGTTGGGATGCAGTGTAATTCTGTAAACTAATCTTGTATTTTGTTCCAGAGTTAAATTGTTTGTCAAAGGATTGTGGATATTCCTTTTTTGATTATTGCACAATGAAGAAAATGAGCAACTCTACAAAGTAGAACTTAGTGATGTTTATGTAAAACGCAATGTGGAAAAACTAACTGTGAGTCCAAAATTTATTTAATAATTTACTTGTGAAAAATTTCAGCTGCACTATCAGTATGGAAAATAATAGGGAAGTTGACGATAATGGGGAGATTAATAGAAACATTCAAAGTAGTGTAGATATTACTGATAATAATGTAGTTAATCAGGGCAATGAATTCAGAGAGGATAGATCACAGTAGTGCATGTTCACCCTTTCGTGGATTTGAATCAAATGTATCTACCTTAGATAGGTTAGTTCAGTTAATGAAAGAACAAAAAAAAAAATTCAATGGATGAACAAAAACTATCAATGGAGGAACAAAAAAGGTCATTCAAAAAATCATTTAATGAACAAAAAAAGATCAATTGATGTGTAGAAAACTTTTCTTGATTCAATCGATAAAAAGTTAGACAAGCATGGAACCCAAATTCGTGAGACAAAGGAGAGTTCAGATAGATGCTGGGTAAAGGTAGACGAGAATACCAGACATGTGTCAATTATCGAAGGGGAAATTAGTACCTTAAAACAGGAACACCAAAAATTTGAAGAGAAGTTACATTCCGTGGATAGTTGTGCAACTGCAACTGCAGAAGTACAACAATTAAAAGAATTTAGCAAAGAGGTCATAAAAAAATTTTCAGAAGCTGGGAATAGTATACAAAATTTCACAAAAATCGCAAATGACAATTTTGCACAATTAAAAGAAGATGTAGGTACTTGTTTAGGCCAAATTTCAAACTTCAAATCAAAATTCCAAGAAATCGAAGATTCCACTGTTATGAAATCTTTCAGTAATTACAATCCATTGTTGAACAATGTCAGTGTTAAAACATTTTCAGGGGAAGAGAATATTCATCCGGTTGATTTCATGTACCAGATGAAATATAACTTTGAAAATAAAATGAACGATAATTTGAAAATTAAATTTTTTAAAAGATTTTTAGGTGGGGAGCCTTTGTCATGGGCGAACCAAGCAATCAAACCTGAAATGTCATTTAATGAGGTAGAACTTGCTTTCATTATCAAATTTTGGTCAGAGACTAGACAAGCCAGAATTAAGTCAGAATTTTTGAATGGCCCACACTTCAAGCGGGTAGTGGTCACATGAAACTTAAGTACATCTTGATAAACCTTTTGATGAAATGCTCCAAATTGATGCATTGAAACATAGACTGCCAAATAGAGTTCAGTGGAGTCTTGTGTATGGACTTGATGACACTATTGAACAGTTTCTTAGATATGTAGATAAATTGGACTTAGCATGGGAAAGAAATGACAGGTATAATAACAGACCAGATGATAGCAGGAACAACAATAAAACAGTTTTCAATGTTCATTTTAACAGTAGATTCAGAAATGATGACAGAAGAAATGGGGAGAGAAATGATAGGCAGAGACCAGAGAACAGGAGTTTTGAACCAAGAAATATGCAGTTGGAACAAAATCAGGGAAATAATGGTAACAATTTTGAAAATAGAAGAAGTGGTCCAGTAAACTAAGATCTGCCTCTTTCGGAGCCTGGCGAAATGGGGCAAATAGACATGGGGATTATAATCAGGCACATTGTGATACTTTCAGAAGAGGAAGGAGCAGAACAAATAGGACAAACCAAAATTTTGTACCTAGAACACAACCTGAAATGAACAGAATGAAGTTTGATAGGGAAAACTGGGAAATTTTTTTTGTCTGAAAACAAAGATGAACTAAAAGGTAGAAGAAAATCTGAATTTATATTAGAAGAAAACACTTTGACAAATTTCTTTGACACTAGTAATACAGTAATAGATACTGGTAGTGATGAGAACAGATTTGATGAGTATGATTTAGTGAGAATGTTGAGTGACTGTGAAATGAGTGAAAAAGCTGATACTGGTGCTGTATGTGTGGAAGCTGAAGTTTATGTGTTTGGCAATGGAAATGAGAATGAGAGTGTAATTCCAGATGAAATTCCAGTAGACAATAGACAGAAAAACGAGGATGTGGTAGAACAGAGTAGTCACAGTGTTGATGTTGTTGAAGAGGTGTGTGAAGAGAGAAATGAGTTTGGTATTGAAAATAATATAAGGTTGATGATAATGTTTCTGATGAGAATGTTTCAGATGATGATGATATGTTACAGTATTAGATGGGATGGTATATGTAGAAGTTAAAGTTGATGATTTGATGCTGAATGATACTGGAAATTCTGGTGTGTGTTTGGGTAATGAGTTAGAAACCAGTAGAGCAGTGCCTTATAGATTACTGTTGCCAGTTGATATTAGTGATATTGTGTCTGAATGTGTTTGTGAAAATGGAAAAGAAGATCTAATTAGTGGTAGAGAACTAAGTGTAGTCAATGACTATAGTAGCAAATGTCAGTATGGTGATCAAAAGTGTAAGATCTTAAGTGAAATTTATCAAAGTATGTACTCAGATGATAAAATCGCCATGAAAAATATGGAACAGTCTCCTGGTGGTAATATGATTAGTAAATGTGTAGAATCTGTAGTAAAAGGTAGTGATTGTGATAAAGGGGCAAATTTTCGGGACACAGAAGAGGATTTGTTATTTCAAAATAAGGTCAATGAAATGCGTAAAGAAATTGGAAGTCCATATATTGCAGTACAGATTAATGATTTGATAGGAAACTGTCTTCTGGTTACAGGTAGCCCAATTACAGGAATATCAAGAAAGCTAAGAGACAGGATCAAATAACAAAAATTTCACAGAATTTCCAGTAACAGGGGTAAGGATTAAAGGGGGCAACAGGAAAAAGCAGTAAGTAGATTACCAGACAAGTCTTACTTGAATTTAAAATTAATGATGTACAATTTATACAAGGATGCCTAGTAATTGATGATTTGAATGAAAATTTGACATTAGATATGAACTGAATTGTTAAGGCTTAAGTAAATTTTATCTGGGGCGATATGAAATAACATTTGTTGAACCAAAAAATGGGATTCATGGGTAAACTAATATTGTAATGGAAGATCATGGTCTAACTAACAGCGAGAGTTATTGTGAGGAAGGAGAAGAATTTGGTACTGATGATGGCAGTGTTGATTATTACAGTAAACTAATAGCTAAAAAGGTATGTGAAACTGAAAGCCTTAATGCAGAGAACAGGAGAGAGCTTGAAGATTTGTTGTGGGATTATAATGACATATTTGGTATAAAACCTGGGAGAGTAAAAGGGTATAAATATATACTATAATTGAAAGCTCATGACCCATTTTTCATAAAACCATTTGCTATCCCTAGCTGTAAAAGAAAGGAGGTAGAAAGAGAACTTCATAAAATGGAAAGGTGGAAAATAATAGAAAAAATTTGTAGTTCCCACAATAACCCATTAGTGGTAGTTTCAAAACGAGATGGGGGTATCTGTTTCTATTTGGAGAGAGAAACTGACCACCCTGAAAGTATAGATAAACAACTAAATAAGTTTGAAAGTGTAAAATATACGACTAGCCTCGAATTGACTTCTGGATCTCATCAGATCAAATTAGAAAGAGATTCTAGAAAATACTCTGCATTTTTGTTTAATGGGAAATGTTTTCAATATTGTGTTGTACCATTCAGTTTAAATGTATCTGAGGCAGAATTTATTAGGGGATTGGACTTTGTTTTGGGTAAAGAGCTCTTAGAAAAGTTATTTATTTATGTGGATGACATTTTGATATCAAGTAAAATCTGGGAGGAGCATATTCAAATTTTAAAGGAAATTGGAGAGAAAATGAGACAAGGGGGTATGACTCTGAAATTAGAAAAATGTAAATTTGCAATGAAACAATTATAATTTCTTCGCCATTGGATAAATGAAAAAGGGATTTTGCCTGATGGAGAAAAGATAGAGGCCATTGCAAAATTCCCAAAACCTAGAAATAAAAAAGATTTAAAGTCTTATTTTGGATTAGTAAATTTCTATTGAAAATATGTGAAAACACAGGCACTTAATGCACCATGCTTAAACAACCTGTTAAGAAAAAATGCAGTGTGGGAAAATGCAGTGTGGGACTGGTCTGATGAATGCCAATTAGCTTTTGATAAAATTAAGGAGTTGGTAGAAAGTGAAATCCTTTATAGACCTGATTTATCTTTACCATTTTGTTTGATGACAGACCATTGCGATTATGGGCTGGGAGTACATTTATTCCAAGAGAAAGAAATTAACGGGAAAATTGAACATCATTCTACAGCATTTGCAAGCAGAACCTAACAAAAATATGAGAGAAATTACATGATAACTGAAAAGGAACTTTTGGCAATTGTGTGGGGATTCAAAAAGTTTAAAAATTATTTGTTTGGGTATGAAGTCGAAGTTTATACAGATCATAAAGCGTTCACTTACTTACAAGAATGTAAATTGTATCATGGGAGAATTACCAGGAGGTCAATGTTCTTACAGCAGTTCAAATACACAATTCATTTTATAAAGGGAAAGGAAAACGTCATTGCTGATGCCCTGTCAAGAATGCCAGTGGGGAATGGAAATGATAATGAAAACGATAGTATTTTAAAGCTGTCAAAGAGGAAAGTGAAATTAGGAAAATCTGTAATCAATTGAGAATATATCAAAATGGTGATGATCATTGGGAGCTTTTTAAAAGTTATCTAGGGAAGAAAGGTCATGAGAAAGTACAAATGTACTATCAGGTCTTCAGAGGTATTCTAGTTTATAGACACAGCACAGATAGTGATGCTTGGAAAGATTGTTGGCCAGATTCTCACATAAATACTTTGATAAAGTACACACATAAAAGGTTTGGACACCGTGGCACATTGAAATGTATTCAAAAGATACAAGAGTGTACATATTTTTATAATATGTATAGGAGAGTTAGAACCTTACTTACCTGCTGTGATAGTTTCAAAGAACAAAAGTTAGTAACAAAACCAACAAGGGACTTTTACAAAATGTGGTACCACAGAAACAGTTGGATTTGGTAGGGGTAGATTTGTATGGTCAACTTCCAAGAGCTAAACGGGGATTTCAGTACATTTTCGTCCTTGTAGATTTGTTTTCTAAATATGTGAAATTTTATCCTTTAAAGAAAGCAACTAGGAAGAAAATAGCTACTACATTTGTGAAGAACTACTTCGTTAAAGTGGGTACACCAAAAGCAATTTTATCTGACAATGGGAGTCAATTTACTTCAATATTTTGGAAGGAATTTTAGAACATAACATCAGACATATCTTAATATCATGCTATTCACCTAAATGCAATCCAGCTGAACAGTACATGAGGGAAATTGGTAGATTATGTAGAACTTAATGTTAGAAAGATCACACAAATTGGTTATGTTATATAAATGAATTTGAATATATTATGAATAGCCTGCAACATACCACCACAGGATACTCTCCTTATGGGATCATGTTTAATCAAAAACCACCACACCTAATCATAGAACTTATAGAGTTTCCAGTTTGTAAAAGTATAACAGCAGCTGAAAGAGAGGAGGTAGTTAGAAGAACTATGAAAGATTATTATGAAAAAAGAAAGAAATGGCATGACAAACAAATAAAAAACACAGAATTCAAAGTTGGGGACCTAGTTTTGACAAAAAGTTACACCAAATCTAAAGCCCTAAACAGAGAAATAAAGAAATTTTTTGATATTTATATAGGACCATTTGAAATTGTTGAAAACCCACACCCAAATGTTTATAGACTTGTATATCCTAAGTCCAAAAGATTATTCTGACCCAGGAATGTTACACAGCTGAAATTATACAAACAACCTTTAACACTCATATAACATCACAAGAATTGTTATTCCTCAGGAGATTGCAAGCTCTTTTTGCAGTTTTGGGGTGGTGAACCCAAGGCTCCAAGCTGGTGTGGCTCTTTCCTTTTCAAGTCACATCCTCTCTTACCTTTCTGTACAAACTGACCCTCTTCCACTTTCTGTTTCAGACAAATATTTAGAGACTGGGTGCCAAAAGGAATTGGTACACGCATCTTATACTAAGCCAGCTGCCCTTTTCTGGTTATCTGGATACGAGTACAAACTTTGGGTGGCTTTAATAATGTATGGTTTAATAATACAACCAAAGTATGAGTTTTGAGGAGAGTTGGTCTGATATTTACTTATGATGTCTGTGCAATTATAATGTAGTTCTGTTAATTTACATTTTATATATTATACTCCTTGTCATATATTATACCCCTTTACATAATGTCCGCTCAAATCGGCAGTCTGGTCAGCTATAAATCTCATGTAATGCAGGATATTTGGACTGAAAACTTTTAATGGTGAAGAAAGTAAATCAGGTGCTGTTCAATGTTGCTGTATGTTACAGGAAGTCAATGCTTTTCAATATATATATGTGAATCGATCAGGTTTCTAAGCATTATAACTTAAGATTTCCACAGACAAATGTTAGCTTACAATCTGACTTTAAATGAAAACTGGTTAAATTTCTTCATTATCTTATTGAAAATACTCTGATGACCACTAACAATTTATATGTAATGAGTAACAAAGGAAAAACTGAAGACTGAGGATTTGTATTCATGGTATAGTTATGGTTCTTGCTGACATCTACTTTCAATTGAAGTCTAGTTGATTCATTATACGTAACTGATGAGGAAATATATATTTATCATACCTTCAGAATGGCTGAACTAACCATTTTACTCCTAATTTTGATCCATTCATATGTAACCAGTGGTACTTTACCCTTTGCCTTGACCTATGTTGGAATATACCTTAGCTATGCCCAGTTTTCCGAGCTGTTGGATCTGATGATCCAGCATTATGTGAAATGTGGTGATGATCAACGAGAAATCTGTCAACTAGTTGTTGAGCAGTATGTGTTCTGCAAGTAACCTGCTGATACTCAACTTACCAATGTAAATTGAACTCTACAGTTACATGTGACCCTGTTGACTCACAGTTACCACTGAAAAAGTGTGAAAATTTGCAACAACTACATGTAAGCTACGAAAACATGATGTCTTTGACAGCTGTTGTGGGAAAATCCTTCTATCCATCCTTGTGGTTTCCTGACCTGAAATGTTCATGTCAATTCAGTTACTCTGAAGTCCGAGTTTGACTTATAAATAAGTAAGGACTTTTGATCCTGCAAATGGTACAGCCATTATGTCTTGATGTATTTCAACAGTTGAAAACAAGACTTACAATTACTGTTTCTTGTAAGTTGCTTAACAACCACTTTCATTTGATACGATGCACGCTATAGTCATTTTGTTTAATCTGATCTATCTAGACTTAATATAATGATATACTGTTATATGCAATATAATTCTTATAATTGCCCATTGCCAATGTATTCTCAAGCTTACGAGCGCTTATCCAGATGCGCTGCTGCTTGTAATATCTTCTGCCTATACTTAATACAATGGTATACTGTTACATGCAACATAGTTCTCAGTAACCACTCATTATCAATGCTCTTTTCCTTTCGAAAGAAAAATATTTACTTTAATTAGATCTATAACTTATGGGAACAAAGTTAGAACTAGCAATGTATTGACATATATTATACCATAATGTGCTATCACATGCAACCTAATTCTCTGTAATCATTCATTGTCCAAGAGGTAACTGCTTTCTTGTGGCATACAGCCTACTCCAGCTATTATTAACAGCAATATCATGACTATAATTGATTATATCACTCTGCTAATGACTGATTATTTATACATACTGCCACTTGAAAAACATATATATATATCTTTTATCTTTGCTTTATATAAAATTTTGTAACATTATAAACACATGAAATATGTCCTTTAACTTAAAGTAAGACTTATACAGGGTGCTACAAAAAGGTACAGGAAACATTCCTCACACACAAATAAAGAAAAGATGTTATGTGGACATGTGTCTGGAAACACTTAATTTCCATGTTAGAGCTCATTTTAGTTTCGTCATTCCAACGTGATCAAATAGTAAATTTTCACAATCAACATGAGTGGGCTGACAAGAATCCGCACGCAATTGTGCAATCGCATCATCAATACAGATTTTCTTTGAACGTTTGGGCAGGCATTGTTGGTGATGTCTTGATTGGGCCCCATGTTCTTCCAATTACGCTCAATGGAGCACGTTATCATGATTTCATATGGGATACTCTACCTGTGCTGCTAGAACATGTGCCTTTACAAGTACGACACAACATGTGGTTCATGCATGATGGAGCTCCTGCACATTTCAGTTGAAGTGTTCATACGCTTCTCAACAACAGATTCGGTGACCGATGGATTGGTAGAGGCGGATCAATTCCATGGCCTCCACGCTCTCCTGACCTCAAATATGTCTGCTTGTGTCTGTATGTGTGGATGGATATGTGCGTGTGTGCGAGTGTATACCTGTCCTTTTTTCCCCCAAAGGTAAGTCTTTCCGCTCCCGGGATTGGAATGACTCCTTACCCTCTCCCTTAAAACCCACTTCCTTTCGTCTTCCCCTCTCCTTCCCTCTTTCCTGATGAGGCAACAGTTTGTTGCGAAAGCTTGAATTTTGTGTGTATGTTTGTGTTTGTTTGTGTGTCTATCGACCTGCCAGCGCTTTCGTTCGGTAAGTCACCTCATCTTTGTTTTTATATATAATTTTTCCCACGTGGAATGTTTCCTTCTATTATATTGATAGTATACTATGTAATGTTTTTAATTATCATGAGGAATGGCTCACTTACTATACTCTGTACTACCATGCAAAATGATTGTTAATTATAGTGAGGAATGGCTCACTTACTATACTCTGTACTACCATGCATAATGTTTGTTAATTATCATGAGGAATGAATCACTTACTATACTCTGTACTACAATGCATAATGTTTGTTAATTATCGTAAGGAATGGCTCACTTGCTATACTCTGTACTACCATACATAATGTTTGTTAATTATCATGAGGAATGACTCACTTACTATACTGTTTACTACCACGCATAATGTTTTTTAATTATCATGAGGAATAGCTCAATTACACTACTCCCTATCAAATAAATATATTTCATGACTGTTGTGGTGTATGATACCACTATATGTTAACACTTACTGTGAAGGATGAGGCAATGGCTGCAATTGCATAGCCGGACGCGGTTGGCCATGCGGTTCTAGGTGCTCCAGTCCGGAACCGCGTGACTGCTATGGTCGCAGGTTCGAATCCTGCCTCAGGCATGGATGTTTGTGATGTCTTTAGGTTAGTTAGGTTTAAGTAGTTCTAAGCTCTAGGGGGCTGATGACCTACGATGTTAAGCCCCATAGTGCTCAGAGCCATTTGAAATTTTTTTTTGCACTTGCATAAATATTCATAAAAATAATCATTATATGTTTAGTAAAGATGGAAATGAAATATCGAAAGTGTCTTGAGAAATGAAAAATGTAAACATTGGACATTGGTCAGACATTTCATTCCATGCATGAAGGGTGAATTATGCTAGCTGTTGAGGAACTATACTCCAAGAATTTAATTGTACTATATGATAATAATACATTTGTTATTCAATACTCTATATAAATTTCAACATAAATTGCAGAGAACAGTGCCATAGCATTTGAAAATTTTGTACTAGTATAATTTTAATGATATGTTATCAAAGAACAAGTTAAAATTGCAATATGAGATTTAAGACAGGAACTGTTTGAGTATGAACAGTTGGAATTTTGCTGAATTGAACTATTCTATTCAAAACAATCAATTACACAATATATGATGGTCATAAGGGGTGGAGTACGAGCCACATTTCAGGTTTTTGCAACGAAGAAATTCCGACAAGCAGAGATCTACAGTGTACTTCAGTTCATTGCTCTTCATTGCAGACAGAGGAGACTGAACACTTTGTTATATTATTGTCTAATACTAGGTGTACTTGCCAATGATAGGATGTGGCTAAATACAAACTAATATGGAATTTTACTATTGTTGTATCTGATACTAATGCTTGTTCCACACTGCATCATCAATATTGAGAAAGAGTTATACACACAAGTGTCTCCATTGCTCTCAGGAGAACCTGGAGGCTCTAATGACAGACATAAATTCAATTCAGCCAATTCAGGCCAATTCAGCTAACTTCCAATAGATAATTTTCTCACTGACATAGATTTACCTCATATTCCTGTAGTAGTACAAGCTGCAGACAAATTCTGCAAATTAACTTGTTCTTTCTTTGTGCTATTAATTAATATTTTGTTTAATCTAGTTGAATCTTATACAAAATAATTTATGACAATTTTACACAATTTTACATATTTGGTTGCTCATATGTTTTGCAAACTGTTTATTCATCCAATTGATTGTAAAATGAGTACTGTTACGTAGATAAAAAAATGTCAGAAAAGGTTTTGTTCAACTTTCAGTTTCACAAATCCTTTTAGGGGTGTTGAAACATAACAACCCATTAAGACCCACTTAACACATACAATCTCCAAATTAATTCGGTAACACTCATGAAAATAAAAAAGGTCATAATATGTAATATATACGTGAATAAATTTATATCAACAAAAATAATTACTGCATTATATTTACATTAAAGTGTAGAAGCTCTGTAAATGAAGGGAACATTTTCCTTGAAGGGAGCCTCTAGTAATTAATAAAAAAATGTAAATGCATTATTGTAATTACGTATTCGAGAAGTTATTCTTGAATAAAATAACAGACATGCACTAATATTACATTGTACTTACTCTTATGGAGGAGACATCCGTTTATATATGTATTTTCAATTTTTATATGTCAATTTTAATTGTTAATTAATCAAAAAATGATTCTAAACAATGCCGAGGAATATATATATATATATATATATATATATATATATATATATATATATATATATATATATATATATATATATATATATATATATATAAAAAATCAAAGATGCTCCCACATGGAATCTTTCCCTCTATACGGGTAGCTACATTAGCATAGGAAAGTCAGTTTGGTTTTGGTTTTTGAGCAGTGAGCATATAGCTGCTCCTTTTGTATTGTAAGTATTGTTTGCCTTTGTAATAATATTTTAATTTTGTTTTGAAAGTATAGTAAATATATTGAAACATAATACAAAATTGATTTTTTAATTTTAACTTTTCCCGAAGTTAAAATTTTTACAGTTACTGAAAACTTAGGACTTCAGCTGCGACAGATCTTTAGAAAGGATGAGTACACAAAACCCCAATATAAATGTTTAACCTAAGAATATTTACGTTTTAGGGTCCTGACCCCCTGGGGGTTCGCAAAGCTTTGCTGAGGTGGTCGCGGTCCAGGAGAAAGCAGAAGAAACATGTACATTTTATGCTCACTCAGGACAAAGCACGAAGACAATAATCAGGTCCGTACTTGCTGACGTACTCGGACAACTAATTGTAGTGACCGAAAACACGCAACTATGCCCCCACTAACCCCTTCTCACCCCCATGCCCATAGAGCACTACAACATGTTTTCACATTGCACTTGATTTCTCGATCAGTAAACTATCAATAGAAAGAAAATTAAATACGTTGCCTTTGAAATCGCTGATATACTCTTATTATGGTTCTGGGGATCACCAGAATGTTTTTATTTGGAAAGGGGTTGCGTATTCAAAAAGGTTGAAAAACACTGCCCTACACCATGAACAAAGAGGAAAGCAGTAAGAAAAGAGATTAACAGGATGCTTGAATGGGACATAATACAACCATTTCCCTTAATGTAGTCTTATCTTGTATGTGACTAAGCCAGACGGCAAGGTGCGCATGGTCCTCGACACACGTAATATTAATAATATTGCTGTACCAGTCTAAACACGTCCAGACAATTTAGAGGAACAGCTTATGAAATTCCATAACGCTAAATTTCTTACTATAATCAATTTCTGGTTTTCATATTGGCAAATAACACTACATGAAGGAAGTTGGAAGTACACCGCCTTTGTATGTGAGGGCAGGAGCTTAGAATATCAAGCATTATCATTTGGATTGAACGTAAGTGCAGGTGTATTTATCTCTGCACTTGACAGATTGCTAGGGCCTGAACTTCTGAGTAAGGTAACAGTATACTTTGCTGACCTTTTAGTCACTACACCCATTTGGGTAGAACATTTAAGATTAATTGAACAAGTACTGAGCCATTTTTCTGAATATGGAGTAACAGCAAGTCTCAAGAAATCTAATTTGTGACAAGAAAAGGTAAAATTTTTAGGACACGTACACTCTTAGGAAGGCATTCTGCCAGATCCTCAAAAACTTGATGCCATTAGGAACTGCCTCATTCCTCAAAACAAGAGACAATTAAAGGCATACTTAGGCCTAGTGTCATTTTTCAGGGAATTCATCCATAACCAACTTGTGAACAGTGATGCTTTACTCAATCTTCTCCAGAAAAACAGACCTTGGTTAGTGACAAGCAATATCAAACAGTTTTCAAGAAACCAAGCAAGCCTGATTAAATACTAATATTTTATATCAACCAGACATGAAGAAAGATTTTTGTTTATGCACCGATGCATCTTCTCACAGGCTGCCTTCTTCAAATGGTAGAAGAAGGGGGAAATCTCATCCCTAAAGTAATTATCTTCGCCAGTTGCACCTTATCGGAAGCTGAACATTCATATTCAGTCACAGTGTTGGAGGGTTTGGCTGTAATTTGGTCCATTATAAAACTTTGAATATTTCCTTTGTGGGAAACATACAAAAGTGTACTGTGACCATCAATCCCTATCGTTTTGGTTAACTTGTAAATTGTTACACCGTCGGGTAGCCAGGTAATCTTCAAGAATTCAGTTTTGAAATAGTATACATAAATAGTATACATATAATACCAAAATATAATAGCTGATGCTCTTTCTCTTCTACCACAAGGCTTAGAGGAATTCAACGATCTTTTAAAGCAGGAAGGTGAAATAAGAGCTATCTTGATGGAGGGTAAAACACTCCAACCATACTACGTCCACATGTGTAAACACATGGAGCAATTACAGCAGGAAGACACACGCTGGAATAAGGTAAGAGCTAAACTTACACATAATGGTGATGAGAAGCTAAAAAAGTTTTTCACTATTCACAAAAGTGTTCTGTTCCATAGGAACCCTCCCAAAGTAGAACAATGGCTCATGCATTTGCCAGGGGAATATGTGGATGATTTTATGTTATACACAATCAATACTTGGTGCCATTATGGCACTGAAAAATGCACTGACAAAATAGGTAAATACTGATGAAATCTTCTCGGGCTATCATTCGATTTTCGACGCGGGTTTTCGACACAGCTACCCGGATGGAAGCCCGAGAAGATTTCATCAGCAGTAAACACCGGAAAAGCCTACATTCTCATAGGTAAATATTGTTATTACCCGAACCTTAGATGCCAGAAGGCAAAACATTCTAACATCTCCAAACAGATAGAACTACATTCCATTGTGGCTAAGAAACCTCTAGAAAACGTATCATTATATGTGGCTGGACCCCATCCCAGAGGCAAGGGGGGAGTAAAATATTAGGTAGGCCTGTATGATATTTTCACAAAATACATAAAACGGTATGCTGTACAGAACATTACAGCCAGTTCAATTATAAGATGAATTAAAGAGGATTATTTTGCAAGAGTAGGAAAACCAGAAATCATATTAACAGATCATGCCTCATATTTTGTTGGATGTAAATGGAAAGAATTTGTAGATTCCAACAAATTTTAGTATCCAAATTTCATCCTGAAGCTTCCCCCATAGAAAGGGTGTTTAAGGATTTCAACAGGTTTCTGAGGACCTATATACCCTGTAAACATACCAAGTGGATTGAATATGTCACACCCTTCTTACGAGTTGTTAACAACCTTCTCCATACATCAAATGGATTTACACCAAATGAACTTACGTTCAATTGCAAACAGTTAGATGAGTGGGAAAAATCTTTGGCCAAGATACCGATACCGGAATTATCACTGGATGATAAAATACGACAAGCAGTAATCAACTTTGAAACCTGGGCTAAATATAGGAAAGGAATTTCTGACAGAAAGCTGAAATGTACAACATAGTTTTATATAGGACAAAAGATTTTACTTAGAACACATCCCAAACGCACAAAAATTGGAAAACTGAACTATAAGTGGCAACTACTATACACCAGACCATACATAATTACTAAAATCCCCTTCCCAGGAGCATGCAGATTGGTACACATGAACACGGGTAAAGACAAGGGCCTTTACCCACACAAAGACTTGAGAATGTCCATATATTGAAGAACGGCTGTATACTCTCTAGTTGTATATACGTATAATAATATGAGATTTAGGATGCTGGAAAATGACATTCCAGAATTTATGTTGTTAGTTGATAAGGAAAATCTTTGTTTGTGTTTTTTCTTACATGTCAAATGTGTAAATCATAAGGTGAGTTTATGTAGCAAGAAAGAATTTTACTTTATTGTGTCTAGAGATGACAATACTCTAAACAAGATGTTTTGCCTTTTGCGTGGCCCAGTTGTTAACAAATAAATGAACTTGTGAACGCATGGTAGTGCCCAATGCAATACACAACTCGCCATGATATAAGTGGTATCAGAGGTGATGCAGTGCATGTGCATTGGGGAGCAGGCTAGACAACAAACCACAACCATGTGTGTCCAAGATAGACACAGCTGGGAGTGTTGGAGCAACCAAAATAAACAAACCCTATGAGCTACAGCCTGCACTAGCATTTGTAAAGCCTATTGCGCACCACGCCTAGCTTTCAGATTTATAAGGTAAGTAGATGCGCACACATGTCATTAAATAAGTTTTGTGATAGCATGACTGCACACGGAAGTGAATGAATGCATGGCTGAATATATGAAAAAGGTATTAGTAGTCATCAAGCCATTATACACTTATCTGTGAAGATTTAGTTTTAAGTTAGTATTTAGTTTTACATACAGGGAACGATGCATCGACATGTCCTAAAGTGAAGAAAGATAAATGCTTGTAAAGTGTTAGGTTCCATATAAAAATAAGAAAGGGCCACACTGCAACACAAATATAGTTAGAAGTTTATGATACGTATGAATGTGATAGTGTGAAAGTGTATAAAGAAGAAAACAGTTGCAGTACCTCACATATCACGATGCTGAGCACTACCAAACAATCAAGGGATGGAAAACCTGCTACCGTGAGCGTCGACTACCCATGAAGGTGTCAAACACCTGATTTACATTGAATTTTTTATGCATGTTTGTTACTTATGTAAACACTGTTTCGTGCTCATTGCGCGTAACATGTATTGATGATACAACTCAGTATTCCTCAGCATATGAAATAATTATCCTTTATACAATGAACATAACAAGTAAATATTGAGCTGCACTTTTAAACACTGAATAAGTATTTGACACAATTTGAGTTGTTTTTATAAACAACAAACTATTTTGTTCTTGGGATCACAGTTAAGTGTAGTAACAAGATGTAACTGACCACATAAATGCTTTTCTGTGGAATTTACTCAACCATGTAGTGAGTAGATCCTTCCTGGAAAATGCTAGAGAGGCAAGGCCATGCTTAGTGATCTGAGCAGCGTGTAGTATCCATTGTAGTGACTATTTTTTACTTCTTTAGAGTTGATAAATATGCTCCAATAGAAGTCTTTGAGAACTGAAATAAAATGTATATCAATTTATGCCATAAAGGAAAACAGCATCCATTGTTGTATGAATCTTATAAGAAGAATGTATAACCAAAGGAGAATAAAATGTGTACTCATACAATTGGAATCAAACAATGTAACGAAATAGTAATTTAACAAAATGTACTAAAACAAAACGAGCAGCAGACTATAACATATACACACATCAAAAAAAGTTTTCCATCACCCCAGTTCCCAGAACTCCTGAAGATAGGTGTTTACTGTGGATATTGTAGCACAGACACAGTCCCTTTGATTGTCCAGAGATGTCACTAAACCCACCCAAAGATGTAAACAACCATGCATGAGCAGCGCCTATTAGACGGAGGGGGTCCAATAGCTGATCAGTTCCAGTCATTGCACAAGAAAGGAGGAACACAGCTCGTGTTGTCTGTAGCTCAACCATGCCTAGACGGTCAATACCGCAGTTCGATTGCGTCCGCATTGTTACTTCGTGCCAGGAATGGCTCTGAACAAGGGAAGTGTCTAGGTGTCTGGAAGTGAACCAAAGTGATGTTGTTCGGACATGGAGGAGATACAGAGAGACAGGAACTGTCGATGACATGTCTCGCTCAGACCGGCCAAGGGCTACTGCTGCAGTTAATCACTGCTACCTGCAGATTATGGCTCAGAGGAACACTCACAGCAACACCACCATGTCAAATAATGATTTTCGTGCAGCCACAGGACGTCATGTTATGACTCAAACAGTATGCAATAGGCAGCATGAGTGCAACTTCATTCCCGACATCCATGGCAAGGTCCATCTTTGCAACCACTACACCATGCAGCACAGTAGAGATGGGCTCACCAACATGCCGAATGGACCGCTCAGGATTGACATCATGTTCTCTTCACCAATGAGTGTCGCATATGTCTTCAACCATACAATCATCAGAGACATGTTAGGAGGCAACCCGGTCAGGCTGAACACCTTAGACACACTGTCCAGTGAGTGCATCAAGGTGGAGGTTTCCTGCCGTTTTGGGGTGGCATTATGTGGGGCCGACGTATGCCGCTGGTGGTCATGGAAGACGCCGTAATGGCTGTACGATACACGAATTCCATCCTCCGAGCGATAGTGCAACCATATAGGCAACATATTGGCAAGGCATTCGGCTTCATGGACGACAATTCGCACCCCTATCATGAACATCTTGTGAATGACTTCCTTCAGGATAATGACATCGCTTGACTAGAGTGGTCAGCATGTTCTCCAGACATGAACCCCATCGAACTTGTCTAGGATAGATTGGAAAGGGCTGTTTATGGGCGATATGACCTACCAACCACTCTGAGGGTCTACGCCAAATCGCCATTGAGGAGTGGGACAATCTGGCCCAACAGTGCCTTGATGAACTTGTGGATAGTATGCCATGACGAATACAGGCATGCATCAATGTGAGAGGGCATCCTACTGGGTATTAGAGGTACTGGTGTGTACAGCATCTGGACCACCACCTCTGAAGAGCTCGCTGTATGGTGGTGCAACATGCACTGTGTGGTTTTCAAGAGCAATAAAAAGGGTGGAACTGGTGTTTATGTTGATCTCTATTCCAATTTTCTGTACAGGTTCCAGAACTCAAGGAACTGAGGTGATGCAAAAGTTTTTTTGATGTATGTATAAGCGGCAATAAAGACATGCCAGCAAGTGAATAGGATAAGTGTGTTTTGTAATTATATGTGTGCTCTTTTTGTTCTGTGTATAGTAGGTGAAAAGGACACTACAGAAACTTTATGTAATGCAACTGTATGAAAGATGCTCAAAAACAAAGTGCAAAAACATACGAAACCTGGCTGCAAAGTGTTAAGTATGCATGTGATATACGTGGGGGTGCGTGTGATAAACTAAAGATGGCAGTACTTCGTGTAACATGAATTCTTTGTGCTCAACAATATCGTAAAGACATGAATTTTCTGTGCTTGATAAGGTTCGTAAAAGCGGCAAGAAACTTACCTTGGCCACGGATGTCAGATGTACGTCTGGTGTCCCCACTGAATAAGTGAGAGCAACAAAGAGAAATAAATTCCTTGGACCACTGATATGGAAACCAGTTGTCACCACATCGAAGATTTCACAAATAATCACTCCGCTGAACACAAGCTTCACAAATTTGTGCAGTGAAAGCTACTGAGAACACTCAACGCAGACACTCCTACTTTGTATTAAATATGCGAGTGCGAGATTAGATGGTAATGGACATCGAGCTGCACGTGCATGCTTTGCAAGCTAAACACTGTGCATTTACTGACTAACAACAATGTTCTCTGTGGTTACAGCAAGCACTTTGTTAGGAGAGAAAACTTATGTATGTATGTGTTAAAAGAAGCTGATATGGCCATATAAATTGGTAACCATATAGGATAATTCCAATGGCTGAAAATAAAGGCTGTGCCCATGCCAGGCAGGGTTATCAACCCTCACAAAGGGAAATAAGCTCAGACACTGTGCACCTCTGTCTGATGTCAGTGCACAGTGGGGGCAATTATAATAGATCACACTATTTTTTTCTCTTTCCTTGTTCTTTTCTTTTTATACATATACAAAGCCAAAGATACATTAACCAGTTGCTTTGTGCCAGAGATAATGTTTCGATACAAAAAAAGAGAAGAAATTGATTAGTTTTTGTACCCTCACCTGTTTGTTTCTATAAGTATATGACTAGCTCCGTCGTGCCAGTGTTGTTAAAAATGTGTAGTCCAGCTGTATATTAAAAAGTATTATAAAAGTGATTAGGAAGGTCAAGTTTATTCATACATATATTTACATCAGTCACACCAATCTGTTCATCATTTTGGATGGGCTGAGAATCCTGCATCAAGAAGTTTGAAACAGACAAGAGAAATTTGCGAGAGCAGTGGACGGACGATCTTGTACCAGTATTGTCAGAATCAGAACTGCTCACAATGGTACTATTCTCAGTGAAAATATCCCCTCAATATCCAGCAGGTATTCACCCGTAGACTGGCAGGAGACTACTCCCCTGTACCTCAGTGATAGCTTGCTGTCCTATTATTGTTCCCCATATAGGGCCATTGGCTAGACTGGTTGGAGCAACACTCCAGTGCTAGACTAATAGGGAAAATATCCACTCCATATCTGGCAGTTACTGATGAAACTGCATGGAGCTACTATCTAGTGATTGACCAATGGTGACTCAAATTGTTTAAGTAAACAATATACTGCACTGTGTAGAAAATAAAGACTTATGTCTGTCCCATCCAGCAGCCTAGCCCAGCCCAGGATAGCACAGACTAAATCCTTTTTCCACCAATTTACAGATGGATGGGGGGTGGGGGAGAGGGAGAGGAGCGGGGTAGGACCAAAAGTGCCTTCTGGTGTTGTTATTGTTGTTGTTGTTGTAAACCATGTCAGTTGGTCTCTAGACTCAAGAGGATCACACAAAATTTGATATTTCCACCAATAAATTTGAATTTCCCATCATTTTTCCCCGGGCCGTCACTTGGATTTCATCACTGGGGGAGGGTAGGTGAAGGGGCTGGGAGTTCCCTAACGGGGACCCAAGTGCTGGCTGGGGAAAACCCATGACATCATCTTTGGGTAGTGATCTAAAAAAACTGCCAAACCCCTAGGGTAGGGCAGAGTTTACAGGTACCTGTGGGTCGGGCGCGTACTCTGGCGGCTGCTCCGGCGGCGCCAGCGGCCTGGCCAGTGGCGGCAGCAGGTACGGCGCGCCTAGGCGGCGCTCCTCGACGACTCGATCGACCAGCTCGCACAGGCGCAGAGCATCCGCCTCGTGCACGTGGCACACCAGCGACAGCAGCGATGCTGCGCACGCGTGCACGTGCGCCGCCACCATGCCGCCCAGCTCCTTGTGCTGTTCCACTGCGCGCTCCTGTGGCACAGCAGGCCAGTGGGCTTAAACTGATCACTTGTTCCTGTTGTTGTTGTTGCCTTCTGTCCAGAACTGACACTACACGCCCTGCAAGCGGGGCTAGAAAAAATATGTGGCCCTGGCTTACTTCGTGCAGACCTGTATACATTTCTGTGAAAGTGCAATAGAAAAGAAAAGGGAATAAACGTACTTCTACGATATCAACCGTGCTATGCATTAGATGATATTAAACGTAATGGAATTTCTCAGTTACATTATAGAAAACATACGAAGTTACCCTATTCTATAAATGCAATAAAGTATTGTTGTTGTTGTTGTCTTCAGTCCTGAGACTGGTTTGATGCAGCTCTCCATGCTACACTATCCTGTGTAAGCCTCTTCATCTCCCAGTACCTACTGCAGCCTACATTCTTCTGAATCTGCTTAGCGTATTCATCTCTTGGTCTCCCTCTACGATTTTTACCCTCCACGCTGCCCTCCAATACTAAATTGGTGATTCCTCGATGTCTCAGAACATGTCCTACCAACCGATCCCTTCTTCTAGTCAAGTTGTGCCACAAACTCCTCTTCCCCCCAATCCTATTCAGTACCTCCTCAATAGTTATGTGATCTACCCATCTAATCTTCAGCATTCTTCTGTAGCACCACATTTCGAAAGTTTCTATTCTCTTCTTGTCCAAACTATTTATCGTCCATGTTTCACTTCCATACATGGCTACACTCCATACAAATACTTTCAGGAACGACTTCCTGACACTTAAATCTATACTCGATGTTAACAAATTTCTCTTCTTCAGAAATACTTTCCTTGCCATTGCCAGTCTACATTTTATATCCTCTCTACTTCGACCATCATCAAATTTGCTCCCCAAATAGAAAAACTCCTTTACTACTTTAAGTGTCTCATTTCCCAATGTAATTCCCTCAGCATCACCCGACTTAATTAGACTACATTCCATTATCCTCGTTTTGCTGTTTGTTGATGTTCATCTTATATCTTCCTTTCAAGACACTGTCCATTCCGTTCAACTGCTCTTCCAAGTCCTTTGCTGTCTCTGACAGAATAACAATGTCATCGGCGAACCTTAAACTTTTATTTCTTCTCCATGGATTTTGATACCTATTCCGAATTTTTCTTTTGTTTCCTTTACTGCTTGCTCAATATACAGATTGAATAGCATTGGGGAGAGGCTACAACCCTGTCTCACTCCCTTCCCAACCACTGCTTCCCTTTCATGTCCCTCGACTCTTGTAACTGCTATCTGGTTTCTGTACAAATTGTAAATAGCCTTTCGCTCCCTGTATTTTACCCCCTGCCACCTTCAGTATTAGTACATCAAAAATTACCGCGAAGAGTGGCCGCGCGGTTTGAGGGGCCATGTCACGGGCTACGCGGCCCCTCCCGCCGGAGGTTCGAGTCCTCCCTCGGGCATGGGTGCGTGTGTTGTTCTTAGCATTAGTTAGTTTAAGTAGTGTGTAAGCGTAGGGACCGATGACCTTAGCAGTTAGGTCCCTCAGGAATTCACACACATTTGAACCTCAGAAATTTCTTTCCTCACTTTTGTCCTGGAAAAGTCACATCGTGTTCAACTGATCACAAGGCGAGAGCGGAAATGCGTTCTTCTTGCATTGTAGCACGTAATTTTTTTTGATAAGGACTAGTTTGGAGAATCCTCTCCCAGCACTACAATTCGAACTGGCAGCGAGAGGAAAATTCGGTAAGCAAGCATCCTATCTGCAAAAACATCACAAAGATAATTTTCAGCCATTAATTCATGTAATTGAACTGATGAAATGTTTAGCAGCTTTTTCTTTGAGGGAACACTTCAAATATTCACTAAAATGAAGAATTTCACAACGAAATTTGACTTCATCGAGAACACCTAGGTATCTTTGTTCTGCTTGTTGTTTATCAACAACTGCAATAAGTGCCACACATCACGTCCACTCAATCCTTCTGATTTTTCTCCATCAGAGAATCTTCTTATTTTGCTTTTTCTTCCGTCGCTATATTCTTGATACACATGCTCCCATCAGCTGTTAGCTTGGTTTTCATGTTCATGATGTTAAGCTGAAAAACGGAATCAACTGCTGGCAACTCTTGACGTCCGCTAATTAAGTCCAGTCCAGATTTTTGCAAGTACTTGTTAGTCTTGTCCATTCGAGACAACGTGTTATCCTAGAAAACAACTAACCTTGCTGTCTCCAATTTTTTAGGTTTTCCGAAACGATTCTGTCTCATTTCTTGTCCCTGCTGTTTCTTCTTTATTCTCGAAAATTTCTTTAAGTGATACGTAGACGGCATCGAAATTCTAACAGCTGATATTGCTTCCTCGCGGCACGACAATCTAGTATCGGACAATGTCTTAAGTCGTCCATTTTTCTTCACAAGAATACGCTAACGATAAATAGAAGCCCCGAAAAGGCATATAGGCGTTGCTAAATTTGAAGAAAACCCACTGCTTCTAACGATTCCTTGGCACTGCTTTGGACCACGACAATCCTCTATTCTAATGTTGTATTATGCAAAGAGATCTAGAATAACTTACCTAAGACTTCCTCCCATATGACTGTGTATTGGAACAAAAAAACATAAATCTTTCGCAAACTCTTCCCTGGAAACAATACTACAACACTTAGTTGATCTTCATGTGTCATGTCTAATATCGAATGTACAATTAGTACATAGTATTTTGCTGTTTGAATTTCGCCAGCCATTTTACTCGAAACCTTGTTTCCCACGAGACCTATGGATTCTTCACAAATAGTCTTGGACAAATATGACTGATGGCCACGGTCTTTAGACTAATGCTCTTTGTGGTGTCACCGCCAGACACCACACTTGCCAGGTGGTAGCTTTAAATCGGCCGCGGTCCATTAGTACATGTCGGACCCGCGTGTCGCCACTGTCAGTGATCGCAGACCGAGCGCCACCACACGGCAGGTCTCGAGAGACGGACTAGCACTCGCCCCAGTTGTACGGACGACTTAGCTAGCGACTATACTGACGAAGCCTCGCTTATTTGCAGAGAAGATAGTTAGAATAGCCTTCAGCTAAGTCAATGGCTACGACCTAGCAAGGCGCCATTAGCATTACATTGCATGTATCTACAGAGTCTCACTTGTATCGTCAAGAGCGATGTACAACAATGATGGATTAAAGTTAAGTATTCCAGCAGCTACGTACTTTTCTTTATAGCATTCATTACGTATCCTGTTTCAGACCTCACGCCAGCCTGCGTGAGTTTAAGCGCGTGCCTTTCGGCTACTTCCGAGTGGCGTGGCTGTCTTGCTACGCCACTACACTCTTGCATGTGTTATTTCAAAAATGGCTCAAAATGAGCAGTTAGTTCAAGGGAACCTAAATAGTTACCATTATCTGACGCTCCACAAATTTCGTTATCACCACGCTATACTAGTCCTCGTACTGCCAAGTATTTGAATACTTCTACTACACGTCAAAGCGCTTCTTGACAATAATTTTCCTGTGTTTTAATCATATGCTGCAGTGTACTGTCGATACGTCCCTCGTTCTTCGATCGCAGAAGCCACGTCACTGAATTTTTGGGATGATTAGCGCTGTTTTCATATTTTCTTCCTCCTCCTTCCAATCAGAAACTCCACAGCTTGATAACGGAGTACGTATGTCGTCTAAGTTCACGCTGTCACTGAGTAATTCACAGAAAATACAAAACACATTTTCTGCAGTTTCGAAATACAACAATCATTTTCTTTCATTTTTCTCCCCGTTTAGCGCTTTTCTAAAGAATAAGCATTTGGATGCGTATCTTTCTTGTGATTTGTAGACACGTTCAGATTTACTTAGATCATCTAAATTGTTCTTAAAATAGTCCAAACATTTCGCTAAACACAGTTCCAAGAATTAGTTTTTCACGTTTTTCTATTTCACCAGATCTTTCCCTAATGTTGTGGACTTCACCAATTCACTGTCAGTACAGCCATCGGTTTCGGTTTGTCATCGCTTAGCTCAACAGACGCATTCATCACCGCCTCACTCACAAGGTACTGCTCCACAACAATTTCAGAATCATCAAAACTCTGAAAGACTCATTAGGGTCGTTTCACACTTGTGCGACACCCGCGAAAATAGTGCCGGTGTACGGCTGTGGGGTAGGCACTCCACACACCAGCATGGCTGCCGTGTAAACGGCGTGGTTACGTGTGCTGACAGTACCCGACAGGCTGCACGTTCTAAGCTATGGCACAGAATTAAAGAAATGGATTGCAATAAATTAATTGCATGCATGTTGTTTTATAGAGACGCCTGGAGAAAAGTAGAAATAGGATACTGTGGGTTCATCCAGTCAAGATTAGAAGATACAATGTCGGTGCAGTCTTTAAACTTTTTGATGGCTTGAGAAACGATAGTGGTAAATTTTTCGTCTAATGTAGGAGGACTATCCAAACGTTTGACGGTCTGCGTGTAAAAATAAAGGGTTCACTCCCACACTGCACCTCATCATTCAGAGGATATGTGAAACCTGTTCCTGTGTTGGCTGTCACAAAGACGGGAACTGAAAAGTCTTAAATTTTATTGTAATTTCTATTCCTGTTTCAAATCTTAAATGTAAAGCGACGCTTAAGAAATAATTTGAAATGTTTAATTCAGAAAGGGAACGAATTAAGTAATGAAGTTTTGGAGCTGCCTAAAACAGTGGGGGATGTGCTAAACTCAGTGTGGAGTATTGGTAACACACTTGTGGCTCCTTATGGTGAAAAGTGTCCATGGAACGTGCTAGGATAAGCAGCCACACATGCATTTAGAGAATTTTTTGTTTTCTTTTTTATTTCACAAACGATTTGCAACACTCTCAGCTGGAATTTCACTACTTCATCGTCGTCGAAACCGTCTACGTATGGAATTATCTCACTGGGAAATTAGGTATGCCAATCTGGCTTTTGATTCAAGGCACTAATAAATTCAAGATGAACTGGATATGGTTTCATTCCTTTCGTTCTAAGTAATGTTGGTTTCTAAAATGTTTCAACGTCCATTATGATAAAAACTGGCAACAACAATTATAATTTTACAAGAAATAATATAAAAGAACTGGAGGTTACAGCAACAAACGTCAAATATCGCCAAACATGGACGCCGACATTGAACCGTAGACCCCTGTCCTAGTGGTCAGCCTGAGTTGTCGGCCAGCAGCTGGCTGTGGCAGTGGGGACTGGCGGCTTCCCACAGCAACAGAACGGCATCCGTGTGCATTGCAGCTGGCGCCGGGCAAGTGTTTATTGCCTTATACAATGTACAGGTGTGACGAATGTGACAAGACTCGAGACAAAGTACGCACAGGTTCAGTACAAATTTCACGAACGTTATTAATGGAGCACTTATGGTTTTTATACACAAATTTGTTATGAACATCTGGAATGAAGAAAAAACGCCAGAGTGGACAGAAGCGATAACAATACCAACTCAAAAAAAGGGTGACAGAAACTACAGAGGTATCTCATTAATTAGCACCGCCTACAAAGTGTTCTCCAAGATCCTCGAGAAAAAAGTAGAACCATATTTAAAAGAAGCATTAAAGGAGAAACAAGCTGGATTATAAAGAGTAGTTCAACTACTGATCAGATATTTATACTGAAAGAAGCCATATCCAAATACTGGGAGTGTAACAAAACAATGGCAATACTATTTGTTGATTTTAAGAAAGCCTATGACGGTATATCCGGAGACAAGTTGTGGGAGAAAGTACAAAGATTCGGAACACCGAAGTAGATAATAAATCATGTGAAAGTGAGACTGAAAGGCTCGAAAGGGGTAGTGAAAATGGATGGAGAACATTCCAAGGCGTTTGACATAAAAACAGGAGACAGGCAAGGAGATGGAATATTACCCGTCTTGTTCGACATTGTAATACAGGAAGCGCTGGATGCAGCAAGTAAAGCAGAAGAGGGAATTAAAATAGGAACAGAAATAAATGTATTGGCCTTTGCAAATGACATAGCACTAATCGCTGAAAACCCAGATGACCTTAAAATACTGGCAGAAAGACTCTTTCAAAAAGCAAAGGAAGTTGGACTAGAAGTAACATGAGAAAACAAAATTCATGAGGGTAGAAAGAAATTACAGAACAAAAAGATGGGAAACAGCAGATCGACAAGCACATGTTTGAAGAAGTAGATGAGTTTAAATATCTGGGAGTAGTAGTAAACACCAAAAACGATGAGATGCAAGAAACAGAGGCGAGGATCAAAGCTGCATCCAGAGCATCAGTGACGGATTTACATATAGGCCCTCTACGCACGGGCCTAGGGGCGGCATTTTTTGCTGCGTACTCATTTTAACCTTTTATGTTTTAAAATAACTGCACTTATAAACGACAAAAATATTTGATCGACAAGCACATGTTTGAAGAAGTAGATGAGTTTAAACATCTGGGAGTAGTAGTAAACACCAAAAACGATGAGAAGCAAGAAACAGAGGCGAGGATCAAAGCTGCATCCAGAGCGTCAGTGACGGATTTACATATAGACCCTCTACGCACGGGCCTAGGGGCGGCATTTTTTGCTGTGTACTCATTTTAACCTTTTATGTTTTAAAATAACTGCACTTATAAACGACAAAAATTTTTAATATTGTTAGACGACTTGCTAGTTTAAATAAGCCTTGAAGAACGAAATTCGACAATACAAGTTTGGAAATATACATATACAAGCTTGGTGACTGAATGGAAATTTAACAGTGGGTTTCTGTCTGGTATCATCTTCATGATTATTTTGAAGTAAGCTGTCAGGACATCAATCTACAATACAAGGTTTGAAACGTTATTATTCCAAGAATGTTGTCGGCTTCTACTTAACCCTACCATATTTTCCCCGAAAAATACCAGGACCCCTGAAAAGATGTGATAAACTAATCAGCAGTTTCTTAAATACTGTAACATGTGGGGGCCTTAGTATGTAAAACCCGACTCTACTTAAATTTCTTGTAGAAATTACGGAGAAGTATCAAGTCAACCCTCCAGTACTGTGATTAATGTGAAAGCTCTGTGGCCTTCAATATCCGCGCTTTGATTTAATGACACCCGTTAAACAAAACATGTTGATACTGGGGATGTTTTACATTTTTAAACACATGTTTATACGAAAAGAACATAAGCAGAATACCTAACAATGAGTGAAATACACTTCACAACAGTTTACAAATTTTGTTTAATTATTTACTTCGTTACTTTTTTTGGTGAAAAAAGAAGAAGGAAACCAACTTTCGTTTGTCTCATTTATTGTGCTGTAGCCTTCACGATATTAAAGTTCCCACTCTGTGCAATCGAACAGTACGTGGCGTTGCAAATTTTCTTTTAAATTTCTTAATTAAGCTTTTTTTCTTCGACGAAAGGTTATTTTTATTTTACGTTGGAACAAAAGGTTCATTTGCATGTAGACATAACAGCTGTGTTCACACAAATGACAACACACCACATCAACTACTGACAAGACTACTTAAACTTTGTAGTCTGTCTTCTACGCCCACAGAAACCGCTAAAATGTTATAAGAATAAGTGGGATAAGAGTCTACCCAGCACACCTCACTGCAATAAATTGCAAAAATTATTTGCTTTTTAAATTAGAAAGACAGTGTCAAGAATATTCAAAACATATTTACGTCCCAGCTAAAATTCCGGCGACGCGGGAAGCAGAAGCCAAAAAAGAGAGCTGGCAGGTGTGCTTTCCCTGTTCACTGATAACAGTCGACAATGAAATTAAATTATTCTGGATTGTCGTTCTTTCACAGCACAGTTGGTCAGTTCATCGCTACTTGTTTAAAGGAAAAATCTATGTGTTCGTGTGCCATGTTTAAAGTAAAGAGCTTTGTGCTCATGTGCAGTGTAGTACGATTGGAAGTTCATAGAGTCCTTATTTCTTTCCTTTTACATTTTTTTCTTTTGTTTTGACTTTTGATTGACAATTTTGTAAGTGCATTAACATGAATAACAGTGAAAACAGCAAATGTGCAAAATTAAGTGAGGCAGCATTTCAGAAATTATCAAAGGAAAGGCGAGAACGAGAAGCAAATGTTCTAAAAAGGCTTAGCAGAATAGATAAATTTTTCGCAACAAATGTTTCTGGTTCGACTTCGTGTTCAAGTAGTATGGATGATATTTCTGGCACTGCAGCTGTTGTAAAAGAAGTAGATACAGACGAAACAAAAGTTAACATACCATACAATGGACATTTCTCCACATATTCCAATCGTCTATAAATAGTTATAAACAGTACCTTAATTTTGAACATTAAAATAAAAGAAAGTGCAAATGCGTTGTATTCCCCACCCCTGAGGGTAATGACACGCAAAAGTACTGGGTAATAACATGTAAAACAAACAAACCTTAAAAATGTACAATACTTGCTGTTTTTATTTGTTTATTAGTTACTACAAATAGTAAACAGTATATTTAAGAATGAAATAATGTAATTCTACAAACATCTCTTATAATTTTCGATTTTTACATTTTTTTGAGGTGAAAAGAGTTCATTTTCTCATACCGTACAGCAAAGATCGCACTTGGAACCTTTTGGAGTATTCCAGCCACTACATTCTTCATGACTCCATCTGCTATAAGAAATACATCGGTGCCATAGTTCTCCATCCTTCCCAAACTCTCTACAAACTAAACAGACATCTTCTGAAATCGCCACGTTTTTACCCCTTTCCAAGACGTGGCCCCACCTATTTGTTTAACACCTTTAGGAGCCAAAATTCTCTCAGGCTTTTGTACAGTATTTGTGCCCATTTCATCGACGTTGAACACTCGTCCCTCTTTAAATTTATATTTATCAAAGACATGTTCTAAGTTTTTAAAATATGCATTAACCTCTTCTTCATTAAATGCCTGTATTCTGTTACTGCTAGTTACTTCAGGTTTTCTCATGCTAATACTTGGGTTTCTTTTTAAAAACAGAGCTAGCCAATCCTTTCCAGCTAATCTAGATGACTTATCAAAATTGTTTGCAATGTTGTTAGCCTCTGCACACTCTAATGCAATCTTTCGCAGCTAGATGCATGTAATGTCATTGTAATAACATGATCCCTAATCTCATTTTCCTGTTCTGTCGAAAATGTTGGGTTTCTTCCAAGTTTTGGACCCTCGGTATTTTTAAAGTTCATTCTCGTTTGCAGAGTAGCTTCATCAATCCCGAAAGCTCTTGATACTTCTCTTATTTTTCTTCCAGATTTGATAGCATCAAGAGCCTTACAAAGTTCCTCTTGCATCCATTTTGTTTTCTGGGGTTTTCTTTTATAATATCTACCCATCTGAAATTTAAAAATAACTCGTAAGTATTGAAAATATAACCTGCAAGGGGGAATACCACGCACTTTAACAGCTGCGTGGCATTACCCCACTGTAAGTTCGATGACTAACCTAAGCATAACTCGGCACCTAATTCAAATAGCGGGGCAAATCTACAATTAAATTAAAGGTTTTATCTAGGGTTAGTAGTTGATATGCAAGAATTACATTAAAGCAACTTATAGTTGCACCTACCTTGCAAAATACAGCTGACCAAAATTACATGAGACACGCCGAAAATAAACAATACTTCACTGCTCCAACAATGCCACTGGAAAATGGCTGGCATAAACCGCGTAGTAGTTGCTCCTGCCGGCAGGGTGTAGCACCAACTGGGAACAGCCTGCGCCATTCAAACTGCGTAAATCAGCCTGCGTGGGATTACCCACATGCGTGTAATTCCCCCACCTACCCCTATACTGCTGTAGCACTGGTGCTGTTTTTTGTGCACCATTTAAATTGTCCGGATTTAAGGTTGCGATTTCTACTAATGGTATTGCAGATTGGAAAAATATTTCTAATAATTTATATCATCGTGAGATTTCACTTGAACACAAAAATCACTCTTAACAAGAAAAAAGTCACTTGGAACAATAGATAACCATTTCGAGTCATATGTTGAGACAGAAAAAATGTACTGGCACAGTGTGTTGAAAAGGGTGTTTGCAGTAGTGAAGAAGCTAACAAGTCGTGGACTTCCCCTACATGGACACGTTGAAAGATTCCATTCATAACATAATGGTCAATTTATGATGTCTCTTGAACTTATAGCCGCGTCTTATCCTTTTCTCGCAGAGCACATCGAATGTCCAGGGTAGGGACATACAAGTTATCTTTCGTCAACAATCTGTGATGAAATAATAGGGCTTCTTTCTGAACGAATAAAAAGAATTATCATAAGTGAAATAAAACAGGCTAAATACTTCTCTATAATAGTAGATTCTACTGCAGACATTTCATATATTGATCAATTATCTTTCATATTAAGATATGTGAACGAGAATGGTGAACCTGTTGAACGTTTCCTTCTGTTTTTACCAAACCCGGGACACAAGTCCGAAAACTTAGCTGACTAAAAGTCCTGTCTACAAATTCCATTGATATTACTGACAGTAGAGGCCAGTCATATGACAACGCAAGGCAATATGTCAGGAACCTACACTGGTTTGCAGGCACGCATTAAAGAACGAAATCCGAAAGTGCATTATGTGCCTTGTGCTGCACATTCTTTGAATTTAGTCGGCACTAATGCTGCAAGCTGTTTTCTGGAAGCATGTTCATTTTTCAATGTAGTGCAAAACCATTATTATTTTATCCTCTGCCTCTGCACAACGCTGGGATAAACTTCTTTCTTTCATGAAACCAGGAAGCAGAACGGTAAAAATGTTATCAAAAACACATTGGTCAGCAAGAGGAAGCGTGTGTAAATCTCTATGAAAACTGGGAGGGCGTTATCAATGCCCTCACATATATTGCCAATAAGACGTTTGAAAAACCACTTGAGCGAAATGAGGCTACAGCTTTATTGAATCAACTATCAACTCAGCAGACTAGAAACAGTATTTATGATGACAGTCTGGAAGGACACACACCAGAGATTTAATAGTGTGAATCTGAAATTACAGAGTGTAAATATTGATACTAAAATAGTGCATGAATTATATGAATCACTTGTAGGATTTATTGCATCTATTCGTGGCATGTTCGACTATTATGAAAATAAATCCATGGAGATTGTGACTGATGTAGACTATGAATTCACTTATAAAAGATCACGAAAACGCAAACTTCGTGACGACGCAAAAGTTTTTGTTACTGGAAGGGAAAAATTTAGAGTCGAAACATTTCTCCCAGTACTCGACAACTTGTACGCCGAATTAATGAGGAGGAAGGAGAGCTATAGCAACACTGTTGGACTGCTTCACAGTTTTTCAGTAACCTTACGAACAGTTCACCTGGCAATATTGCTGAACGTGCAGCAAAACTCCAAGCGTCATACGACACACATTTAGAGCCCTCCTTCCCTCGTGCATGCGTGCATTTCGCGGAACTTTTGAAATCTTCTGACATTAGTGATATACCAGTCGAAGTGAGTAAATTTTTACGAAAAGGTAGGTTACAGTCCCTGTTTTCGAATGTTGACATGGCTCTTAGAATATTTCTATGTATGGCAGTTACAAATTGTTCAGCAGAACGCTCGTTTTCGCCTCGTAAAAGACTGAAATCGAACCTACGTTCTACGTTGTCTGAGGAGAGATTGAACGCCTTGTCCATTCTTCACATTGAAGCCGACCTCCTAACTGATACCCGTCTGAACTAAGAAGATATGATCAACGAGTTTTCTGCCGTCAAAGCCAGACGCAAACTTTGCTGATTTGTGAGTTTGTTTATTTATTCATATTAGTTCTAAAAATTTAAGATTATAATGTGATTTTTTATTATAACTTACAGCATATTCATTAGATTTACAAATTACGTATTACCTCGTTTACGTGCAGACGTGACCGAAGGCGTCCGACAATACTAAACAATATCCGAATGACCCAGGCCGCTCGGCGCTCTACAGTCAAGTCATACTGATACTGTAAAGCCTTCCTCACGGGGTCGTGGTCGCAGGATAAAGCAATTACAGCATGGCTGGTAGCGTATGTTTCATGACGATCACCTGCTATGGTGAAAATGTCACCCGAAAATGACAAGTTTGTGGAAGCACCTTGCAAATTCGTTCACGTTCAGATCTGGTACTTACTTATGATAATGAATACGAATTCAATTTAAACCTGTTGAAGAGTTCAAATGCGCAAACGCTTGCAGCAGTGAGAAGCAACACGATGTGTATGGATCTCTTCCCGCTTCTGCGGAATAGAACTAGGGTGGCGAGAGTCATTAAGTCTTATAAAGACAGTATTTACCTCTGAGAGGTTTGCAGGGACAGGAGAAAGGACCACACCAACATCCGGATCATGACTATTTTAAATCAACAAATAACATTACTATTTTATGACCTGAATCATATTAGTTTGCTGCTGGTTAAGTGTTTTCAATTTTCTTTCGAAGAAATCCAGCGGTGTAACAGCTTCCTTGGAATGTTTAGTTGAGAGGTGACGCAGAAGCTTTGATGGTTTCATACTCTCACGTGACAGTACCTCACCGCAAATTACACATTGAGGTTTATTGTTCACGACAGTGGAACCATACTTCAGGTAACTGTCGTCATAAAGTCTATTTTTTTCGAATTTGATTTGCTTCCGGCACTGCCACTTGTACCAGACGTGGAGGGCTGCACAGATCTTTTAAGAAACTTGCCCATTTTATGTTCGCTCAGAGAAGCGCGAAGACAATAATCACGTCCATACTTGCTGACGTACTCGGACAACTGATTGTAGTGACCGAAAAAGCGCTGACCTCTTCTCATCCGCACGCCTCTACCGCGGCAAAGAATATAATTATATATCAGCTCGCAGAGCACTGCGACCTCTTTTCACATTGCACTTGATTTCTCGATCAGTGTAGTATTAATAGAAAGAAAATTAAGTACGTTGCCTTTGAAATCGCTGATACACTTTTATTATGGTTCTAGGGGTCGCCAGAATATTTTTACTTGGAAAGGGGTCGCGTATTCAAAAAGGTTGAAAAACACTGCTGTAGTATATTACCACTGATGTGTATTCTTGGCGTCTGCTGAAATGTATAAGATATCGCGGAAATATACGTTATCGGAGAGTACGCTCAGATGAAAAAGTGTTAATAAATAACGTTGTTCAGTTCTGTGGATAAATACGTAATAGCTTTGCCAATACCGTTAGAGCAGTAGCTGCAGTACAAAACTGTTCAGTCCTTACATGGATAACAAGTATTGTGTAACTTATTATGCAGCATCTAGCTACACAGACCTTAATGCTTTACGCGTTAACTATTAGATTACAAAACAAATTTGATTTTTCCACACTAGTCTGTAAAATAATGTAACAGCAAATCTAGTTCTGTGTTTGTTCGTCTGTGTTTAGTTATTAGTTCGTGCACCGAAATCTCTATTTCATTTTCAGTTCTTAAGGTTTCCTTTAAATTCACGTATTAATACCGAACGTGTTTTTTATCTGCTACACATTCAAGTTATTAGATCGTAAAACGACAGTTTAATTTTAATTTTGAAAAAGAATTGCAAAAGTACGTATTAATTTCTAATGTATGACACGTTCGCTTCAATTTTTAGATCGTGACACAACTTTCTTATTTTCATTTTCAACGGTTTCGTGTAAAAGAACATATTAAAAGTGAATGTATAACAAAAATCCGTTGTCTCCTAGGCGCTCTGCTGAATTTTTAGGCCATAAAAGAAATGTTATTTTCCTTGTGTTCGTTTCTGTTGTCTTTCGACAGAAGAATATGTTAATACAATGCAGTTTTAAGTTTGTTTCATCCGCTGCCGTACACCAAGTACAATTCAGGAACCATATTACATTTTGATTGAGCGCGACTAGACCGATGACGCGCCCTTCAGAACAACGAATAGCAGAGTACGGAAACAGCTCACAGCGTTCCCACCCAAAACGACAACTGTGAAGTGATCGGGTAATAGTTATTATTTAAAACACGTTTTTTTGGGGGGCGCATATAATATGGTGCGCCTAGGGGCGCAAAATTTTTAAATCCGCCACTGCGAGCATCATACACACCAACAAATTACTGTCATCTAAAATTTATTCAAGAAGTACCGCAGTAAGAACATATAAAACTATAATCAGACCAGTATTACTTTATCCGGCAGAAATGTGGAGAACAGATAAATAAGTACATGGAGAGAAAGCAAATTGTTTTGGAAAATAAAATCCTGCGAAAGATATTTGAACCAATGAATGAGGGAGGAGAATCGCGAAGAAGAAAGAACAGAGAGCTGTCCAATGAACCAGGTGTAGTTGCGGAAGCTAAGATAAGAAGACCTCTATAGTCTTAGCAGGGATCTTTACTGAGAGAAGTCTCAGAGAATAAACTGAAAGGACGAAGGCCTCTAGGCAGACCGAAAGTGAGACGGAGATACCAGGCTGCCAAGGATCTCCCGAAACTCGGGGCAAGGAAAGAAGATGCCGAAGACAGAATACTGTGGTAGAGGCTATTTGACGAGGCCGAAAACCGACTGCGGTTTGTGAGTCCAGGAGAGTAAAAGTAAGTAAGTAATAATGGAGTAATCTTGCTTCGTAAAATAACGAAGTCACTTTGAGCAGTTTCTTCACAAGTTTAGCTGCTTTATTTTGCTGATACCACTGTAAAACTTTCCATTTCGAGTCCCGAAAACCAGAAATGAAACTCACACTAACTGATTAGAATAAGCAATGTCACCTGACGTACTAGCAGCAGCCAATCTGCAAATATACTGCACATTACAAGGCTTTAAACAATACTGCCACACGAATTAATTGTTCAGCTCTATAAAAATAGGCAAGTGAGAAAAACGGCGAACAAAAGAAAGAAGGGGGAGGGGTGAGTCCATTGCACTGCTCACAAAAGTGTTTGAAGCTACCCGCCCATTGTTGCGGTCAAAAATTTCTATCCTACTTCACGCATACGGAGTTTATAAACGGATGGCACTACTTGACATCCCCCCACCCCATCTTGCTTCCCTCAGTCCAGTCCTTACTCCTTGGTAGTCTAACCTGTACAAGTCTCTTCATCTCTGCATAGCTGCTGCAACCTAAGTGCAGTAGAGCATGCCTTATGTAGTTAAGCCTTGGTCCCCCTCTACAAATCGAATGCGGTTGGGGGGGGGAGGAGGGGGGACCCTTCCCCCACTTCTTACCATGAACAAAATTTACGATTTATTGAAGCCTGAGGAGGTGCCATAACTACCGACCCCTTCTTTTAGTAGTTGTACCACCAATTTTTCTTCCCAGCTCGACTCGTTACCCACTCAACAACTGTTTCAGAATACTTATGTACACTGCATTTCAAAAGATTCTGTTATCTCCTGTCAGGTTAGATATGAATCGTATTGCACCTGCAGTCCAATGGAAAGACGGCGGTGTCCCAATATACAATGAATAGTAATAATTTTAGGTCATTACTAAAAGTGAAGGCTGGCTACACTATACATTGTATCGTAAGTTGAAAATACTGTAAAACTTACGGGGAATTTCCTAATGTTGCAGAGCTAGTCGTAATAACCTCGTCAACTGCAATAGGGTTTAATGATTACGAATGAGTACTTATTTTTGTAAATTTACCATTCCTTTTACATAATATTTACTTTTCTTACAGTACTTTTGATGCGAACCGTCTAAAGTGGAGGTTGCTTCCTTGTTGGTGAACTACTGTTGTATAACACGTTGTAGTCTCACGGTTCCTAGGTTCCCCCCCCCCCCCCCCCCCCCCCTCTTGTGGGAGGAAGTTGTTTCTTTGGAGGTTGCTGTGGACTCATACGGTACAACACCATTATTTTAGAACAGTAGAACATATTAAGAAAGACAAATAAAATTTTATATAGTGATTGCGTAATTTGCTTACAGGAAACAAGAAGCTCTGAAGAATAGGTTAAGCTTATTTGTTTTGTTTATGTGTGCTAAAAGGAGCTCTACGTCGAACGTATAGAACAATGTAGGTATCAGTTAAAGTTGTTTGATCTAATAAGAAAATGTTATCGTTATAATTTATTTACATCTTAAGACAGTAAGAATGTATTTGCCGCTGAGACATCAGGGGTGCGACGTTTCATACCGTACAGCCATCCACCCTAGTGGACCCCCGTTTCTGAAAATGTGAGAAAAATTAATTTGTTGTGAGTCACAACCCATAACATGAGTTAAGTCAATAGCTCCTTAGCGTAATGGCGAACGCTCTAGGCCTGTAAGCTAAAGGTTGTGTGTTCACTACTTGTTGTTGTTGTTGTAGTCTTCAGTTCTGAGACTGGTTTGATGCAGCTCTCCATGCCACTCTATCCTGTGCAAGCTTTTTCATCTCCCAGTACCTACTGCAACCTACATCCTTCTGAATCTGCTTAGTGTATTCATCTCTTGGTCTCCCTCTACGATTTTTACCCTCCACGCTGCCCTCCAATACTAAATTGGTGATCCCTTGATGCCTCAGAACATGTCCTACCAACCGATCCCTTCTTCTGGTCAAGTTGTGCCACAAACTTCTCTTCTCCCCAATCCTATTCAATACTTCCTCATTAGTTATGTGATCTACCCATCTAATCTTCAGCATTCTTCTGTAGCACCACATTTCGAAAGCTTCTATTCTCTTCTTGTCCAAACTATTTATCGTCTATGTTTCACTTCCATACATGGCTACACTCCATACGAATACTTTCAGAAATGACTTCCCGACACTTAAATCAATACTGGATGTTAACAAATTTCTCTTCTTCAGAAACGCTTTCCTTGCCATTGCCAGCCTACATTTTATATCCTCTCTACTTCGACCATCATCAGTTATTTTGCTCCCCAAATAGCAAAAATCCTTTACTACTTTAAGTGCCTCATTTCCTAATCTAATTCCCTCAGCATCACCCGACTTAATTAGACTACATTCCATTATCCTTGTTTTGCTTTTGTTGATGTTCATCTTATATCCTCCTTTCAAGACACTGTCCATTCCATTCAACTGCTCTTCCAAGTCCTTTGCTGTCTCTGACAGAATTACAATGTCATCGGCGAACTTCAAAGTTTTTATTTCTTCTCCATGAATTTTAATACCTACCCCGTATTTTTCTTTTGTTTCCTTTACTGCTTGCTCAATATACAGATTGAACAACATTGGGGAGAGGCTACAACCCTGTCTTACTCCCTTCTCAACCACTGCTTCCCTTTCATGTCCCTGGACTCTTATAACTGCCATCTGGTTTCTGTACAAATTGTAAATAGCCTTTCGCTCCCTGTATTTTACACCTGCCACCTTCAGAATTTGAAAGAGAGTATTCCAGTCAACATTGTCAAAAGCTTTCTCTAAGTCTACAAATGCTAGAAACGTAGGTTTGCCTTTCCTTAATCTTTCTTCTAAGATAAGTCGTAAGGTCAGTATTGCCTCACGTGTTCCAGTGTTTCTACGGAATCCAAACTGATCTTCCCCGAGGTTGGCTTCTACTAGTTTTTCCATTCGTCTGTAAAGAATTCGTGTTAGTATTTTGCAGCTGTGACTTATTAAGCTGATAGTTGGGTAATTTTCACATCTGTCAACACCTGCTTTCTTTGGGATTGGAATTATTATATACTTCTTGAAGTCTGAGGGTATTTCGCCTGTTTCATACATCTTGCTCACCAGATGGTAGAGTTTTGTCAGGACTGGCTCTCCCACGGCCGTCAGTAGTTCCAATGGAATATTGTCTACTCCGGGGGCCTTGTTTCGACTCAGGTCTTTCAGTGCTCTGTCAAACTCTTCACGCAGTATCGTATCTCCCATTTCATCTTCATCTACATCCTCTTCCATTTCCATAATATTGTCCTCAAGTACATCGCCCTTGTATAGACCCTCTATATACTCCTTCCACCTTTCTGCTTTCCCTTCTTTGCTTAGAACTGGGTTTCCATCTGAGCTCTTGATATTCATATCAGTCGTTCTCTTATCTCCAAAGGTCTCTTTAATTTTCCTGTAGGCGGTATCTATCTTACCCCTAGTGAGATAGGCCTCTACATCCTTACATTTGTCCTCTAGCCATCCCTGCTTAGCCATTTTGCACTTCCTGTCGATCTCATTTTTGAGACGTTTGTATTCCTTTTTGCCTGTTTCACTTACTGCATTTTTATATTTTCTCCTTTCATCAAATAAATTCAATATTTCTTCTGTTACCCAAGGATTTCTACTAGCCCTCGTCTTTTTACCTACTTGATCCTCTGCTGCCTTCACTACTTCATCCCTCAAAGCTATCCATTCTTCTTCTACTGTATTTATTTCCCCCATTCCTGTCAATTGCTCCCTTATGCTCTCCCTGAATCTCTGTACAACCTCTGGTTCTTTCAGTTTATCCAGGTCCCATCTCCTTAAATTCCCACCTTTTTGCAGTTTCTTCAGTTTTAATCTACAGGTCATAACCAAAAGATTGTGGTCAGAGTTCACATCTGCCCCTGGAAATGTCTTACAATTTAAAACCTGGTTCCTAAATCTCTGTCTTACCATTATATAATCTATCTGATACCTTTTAGTATCTCCAGGGTTCTTCCATGTATACAACCTTCTTTCATGATTCTTAAACCAAGTGTTAGTTATGATTATGTTGTGCTCTGTGCAAAATTCTACCAGGCGGCTTCCTCTTTCATTTCTGTCCCCCAATCCATATTCACCTACTATGTTTCCTTCTCTCCCTTTTCCTACACTCGAATTCCAGTCACCCATGACTATTAAATTTTCGTCTCCCTTCACAATCTGAATAATTTCTTTTATTTCATCATACATTTCTTCAATTTCTTCGTCATCTGCAGAGCTAGTTGGCATATAAACTTGTACTACCGTAGTAGGTGTGGGCTTTGTATCTATCTTGGCCACAATAATGCGTTCACTATGCTGTTTGTAGTAGCTTACCCGCATTCCTATTTTCCTATTCATTATTAAACCTACTCCTGCATTACCTCTATTCGATTTTGTGTTTATAACCCTGTAGTCACCTGACCAGAAGTCTTGTTCCTCCTGCCACCGAACTTCACTAATTCCCACTATATCTAACTTCAACCTATCCATTTCCCTTTTTAAATTTTCTAACCTACCTGCCCGATTAAGGGATCTGACATTCCACGCTCCGATCCGTAGAATGCCAGTTTTCTTTCTCCTGATAACGACATCCTCTTGAGTAGTCCCCGCCCGGAGATCCGAATGGGGACTATTTTACCTCCGGAATATTTTACCCGAGAGGACGCCATCATCATGTAATCATACAGTAAAGCTGCATGCCCTCGGGAAAAATTACGGCTGTAGTTTCCCCTTGCTTTCAGCCGTTCGCAGTACCAGCACAGCAAGGCCGTTTTGGTTATTGTTACAAGGCCAGATCAGTCAATCATCCAGACTGTTGCCCTTGCAACTACTGAAAAGGCTGCTGCCCCTCTTCAGGAACCACACGTTTGTCTGGCCTCTCAACAGATACCCCTCCGTTGTGGTTGCACCTACGGTACGGCTATCTGTATCGCTGAGGCACGCAAGCCTCCCCACCAACGGCAAGGTCCATGGTTCATGGGGGGGGGGGGGGGGGTTCACTACTTACAGAGCGACAATTAATTGTAATCCTTATCAGAATGATATTATGGTTTTAAATGTGATTCTTTTCTCAAATTTAATTTCTGATCTTTGGTATCTCATTTTAATCATTGTATTAACTTTATTGCTTTGTACATGTTTAATGAAGTGAATTTGCATAAAACTGTGATTCCAGTAAGATAGCAATCATACTTTCTCATGGTGAGAAAGAATTTATGTTTAAAATATTTGTACGACGACAGCCATCCACAAAAATGTAATGTATGGGACCCTAATTTCGTTCCCGCTCCTATCTCGTCCACCCAGGAATTTTCGTCAGCCGCGTACATGGGTGACGCCTGTCTATTGTATTGTTGAGAGTGTTTGTTGTGTGGATTGCGTTTATGAAGGAATTCATTTTTTTATGCTGAGGTGAGCTAGTAAAGCAGTGAAATTAACAGCCTGCAATTTCTAGCGTTAGCACTGATTTGTGGTCTAATATTGCTTCGTGTGTTGTAGTTTCTGGTATGTAATCTTTATGGACAAGGCTTTGGGCTCTGTTGCTGTAGCGGTCGACATAATAAATCTGGGGATGTTCGTAATCTCGTTCACGGTGCAGTTCCAGCGATTTGGTTTGGAACTGTTATTATTAAAAAAATATTTTATTTGCTTTTTATAAAGATTACTTTACTTTTTTAATACGAGAAAACGCAAAGGAAAAGAAATCGATTCTTCGCACGAAATGTTTACTTTGTTACCAGTCAATGTGCTGTTTATTTAAACAGCCAAACAGATTCAAAATCTTTGGAAGACTGAAAAAACGTGAAAGGAGTGTTCGTTCATGACATTCAAGTGATTTATAGTAGTGAATCTGTCTGGCAATGTTAGAAAGGGAAAATAAATTTAAATTAATTGTACGGTAGAGAATTTTTGTGGGAAGCGAAATTACGAACACTTTTGATACTTATGTTTTTGCAGTATTAACACTTACGAAACTTCCTGGCAGATTAAAACTGTCAGTTATTCGCTTTCGTTATTTTACAATAATTTAATCGTATCTTGCCTTCAAGTGGAGGATAAATTCAGGAATGTATGTAACAATTTCTAGCCTTTTCCGTAACTTTTCAGAACTTATACAGGTTCTAACGTACTAAAGCGTTAGTGGCGAAATTTGGGCTCACTACCTTAACATATCTTTTTGCCACCAAAGTAAAGTGCTGCTTTAGTTTGTACCATAAATTTTGAGGCCTAAAACAAAGGAAGGGTCTTTTCTTAGCGTTTGCTCCGGCCTCGCACTGACTTAACCCAGCACTGTGAACATTTCACTTTCGTGGAAAGTTACACTCCTGACAACTACTCGTACCTTCAGAAGAACTTCATAATATTTAAACTTGTTTTCGGTGTTAGCAAATTTCTCTCGTTCAGAAATTCTTTTCTCGCTATTGCCAGTCTGCATTTTACACATCTGTACTTCGCCAATCGTCGGCTGTTTGCTGCTCTGATAAGAAAACTCACGTAGTACTTTTGGTGCCTTGTTTCTTTAATGGTGTTCGACCGGGAGATCAGCCGAGTTGTTTCCATTTCACGCACAGTGGTTTGACGACGGACACAGTCGTCTCCTTCATGTGCTGCGACTGAACAACTCGCAGCACCTGCAAAAAGTGAGTGGGTCCGTCGTCGATTGGTTGGTTGGTTGTTTTTGGGGAAGGAGACCAGACAGCGAGGTCATCGGTCTCATCGGATTAGGGAAGGATGGGGAAGGAAGTCGGCCGTGCCCTTTCAGAGGAACCATCCCGGTATTTGCCTGGAGTGATTTAGAGAAATCACGGAAAACCTGAATCAGGATGGTCGGACGCGGGATTGAACCGTCGTCCTCCCGAATGCGAGTCCAGTGTCTAACCACTGCACCACCTCGCTCGGTCCCGTCGTCGAAACAACGCCGCCCGGCGTAGTGTAGCAACTCGACGTGTCATGGACTCAAGTCGTTGGAAGTCCTCTGTAGAAATACTGAGCCACGCTGCCTCTATAGGTGCCCATAATAGCGAAGGTGTTGCCGGTGCAGGATTTTGTGCACGAACTGACCTCTCGATTATCTCCCATAAATGTTCGATGGAATTCATGTCGGCCGATCTGGATGGCCAAATCACCCTCTCGAACTGTCCAGAATGTTGCTCAAACCAGTCACGAACAGTTGTGGCCTGGTGACATAACGTCTATGTTTGGGAACATGAAGTCCATGAATGGCTGCAAATGGTCTCCAAGTAGCAGAACATAATTATTTTCAGTGAAAGGTTGCTTCGGGTGGACCAGAGGACCCAGTCCATTCCACATAAACATAGCCCATACCATTATCGAGCACGGAGCCCTGTTGACAACCTGGGTCAATGGCTTCGTGGGGTTTGCGCCACACTCGAACCCTACCATCAGCTCTTACCAATTTAAATCGGGGCTCATCTGACTAGGCCAGGGTTTTCTAGTCGTCTAGGTTCCAACCGATATAGTCACAACCCCCGGAGAAGCACTGCGAGCGAAATCGTACTCTTAGCAAAGGCACTCGCATCAGTCGTCTGCTGTCATAGTCCATTTACGTCAACTTTCGCCGCACTGTCCTAATTGATTCGTTCGTAGTAAGTCTCACATAGATTTCTACGGTTATTTCACGCAGTGTTGCTTTTCTATTAGCACTGAAAAACCTACACAAACGCCGTTGCTTTCAGTCGTTGTCCGTGGTGAGAGGTAATGCCTGAAATTTGGTATTCTCAGCACACTCTTGACACTGTGGATCTCAGAATACTTAATTCCCTAACCATTTCCGAAATGAATGTCCCATGCATCTAGCTCCAACTATCATTCCACTTTCAAACTCTGTAAATTCCTGTCGTGCGGTTATAATAACGTTGCAAACCTTTTCACATGAATCATCTGAGTACAAATGATAGCCCCGCTCCTCCATCTGTATACGTGCATATCGCTATCCCATGACTTTTGCCAATTCAGTGTGAGATGCAAACAACTACTTGGCTGAACACCCAGAAGCACATCGTTAATTCCTTCAGCATCACCTAATTCAATTCTGTCACATTCTATTACTCTTATTTCACCTTTGTTGATGTTCACCTTATAACATCTTTTCAAGACACTATACATTCCGTTTGATTGCTCGTCCATGTCCTGTTTCATTAAGATGTCATTTGCTGAGCTCAAAAATTTTTATTTCCTTTCTTTGAAATTTAATTCCCTTTCCAAATTTCTCCATAGTTTCCTCTACTGTGTGCTCAGTGCATGGAGTGAATAAAATGCTGGATAGGCTGCAACATTGCATCATCCCATTCTCAACTATTACTTCCCTTTCACTTTCATCGACCCTTACAACTGCAGTATGGTATCTGTATAAGTTGCAAATAACATTTTCCACTCTTTATTTTGCCTCCGCTTTCTTCATAATTTCATAGAGTATTATCACACAATGCAGGCTTTCACATCTTGTATTTGCATATTTGATCAATTTTGTTTATGAGCATTAGGCCATCGCCAAACACATACTTGTCTGCTTAACGTTTCGCCACAGTGCATCATCAGAAGCATTAAAGCCCACCACAAGGTACACAAGAGTAATTGTAATATGCCTACCATGGGCAAATCAGCAGAAGCAAATCATGCACTGGGACCAGAGAACCATAAAAATTAATTTCTCTGATACTGTGGTTTTATCAAGATCCAATCATTAGTAGGTTAGAATGTACAATGGGGTCACAGAAACTCAAAATCACAGAAACAACTTTAACACGAAAGAAGAAGGATTGAAATTATACTAGTTATGAGCCACAGTGCTAAATGAAGCAAACAGCGCCAACTATACCGCGCTACAAGCTCCATATCACACGCCAGCGCGTCTCTGTGGTTTTGTATGAATGCATGGTGTCTGCTCTTTCGGACATGTCCAATAGAACAGACACCACACATTCATATAACTGATTCGCCCAGATGGGCAATGGATCTCAGTAAGGCTGCACAAGTATGCCCAATCTTTTTAAGTAGCCTGTTTATGTGTCTGTATGTTGGCAGCGCGATAGACTGCATTAATAACTCTGACAGCACCGTGCACACTCTTCGACCATAGATACTAGTAGACTGGCCTTGCTGTGCAGAAGCTATGGGGCTAGTGTGGCTCCAACATAAACCACGTGACTGTTGGCAAAAAGTGGCGGGATTTCAAATCAGCGGTCTGCCATCCTATGTTTGTATCGGATTTTCCCCACATTTCTCAATTGACTGCCAAACGCTTCCAACAAAAACTACTTTTTTATTTGTGAAAAATTATGCCAGAACTACATTTGACCTGGATTTGTTCAAAGTACCATTTATAAAATCTAACAAATAAATCGAACGCCACTCTGGTGGGCAGCGGGACGAAATTACTATAAACTATCAATTATAGTAAAATGTCGTTAAAATTCTTTTAAACAGTAAGAGTGGGCTCGTGTCAAAACTTTAAACATTGTATTTGCCACATTTCGAGCTCTAGTCACTTATAAAAGAAAATGGGCTATGGGAATTATGTCAACTATAAGTGTCAAAGTTGTTTACTTTAGGAGCAGGTCCATTTTAGAGTATCAATTTTAGGTGCACTTCAAAGGTTCAGTTTCCACTATTTTTACAAAAGTTTAAACTATCAGTTTAAAAAAAATGATATTTTAGATGAAAGGTGAGACTTTGCAGTTTCAGAAAATAATTTTGGAGCCTAGGTTTAAAAATGACAGACACTGTAAATACAAATTATAGATATACATTGTAAATAATAACTAACCTATCAAAACACTTCTCCGCTAAGTGCTTCGAGCAAAGGCGCATATGTGCAAACGGCTTAAAGATTTTCCGTTTCAGGGCCTGTATCCAAAGCTGCCTTCGGTTTTCATCCTTACAGAACCTATGAGTAGGAACGAGAAACGATTATACTTACTTCTGTAACCGAATTATCACAGATACTTAACAAAATGTAATATGAGTCTGACTTTACAGGCATCACTTTCAACACTTTAATTTACGTGATACTCTATTTCAAGTGTAAAAAACATATAAAAGTCACTTCAGCAGATTTCAATAAACGCATTTGCACTATCATAGTAACACTTACACGTGAAATGTAACGCCATTTACCCGACAAAACGCTGAGTACAGCCATAAGCGCAACACGAAACAACCATGTTTTGCCAACATTTGTTCTGTCTCATACAACAATTTGTAATAAACATGACATTGAAGAGAGACTTCTGAAGACAAGTATTCCATTTATGATATACAAGTATGTGAAAGAAAAGAAATTTACAAACAAGAGGAAATTGTGTATGCAACAACTTAAAAAGAAGTTCAAATCATGTTAAAAGACTTTGTATTTTGTTAATTATGCGTACAATGAGAGTAAGCTCCCTATACATATACAAATGTTGTGTTAAAAGGAGAGAATTACATGTTCTTGTATCAAAATCATGCCTTTGATTTGTTGTGACAAAATATGGTAATTCAGCAGGAACGTAACTTAACACTTTCTAGATGTGATGATTGGATTCTAAAAGTATAATGAATAAAGTGCTGTCAAGGGGAATTTGTGTTAATTTTCAGTATTGTACCAAACAAAGTTTTCAAAGAGGAAGTAAATAAATAAAAATGTTAAAAATAAATGTTGTACCAGCGTCTTCTTTCATTATTTAAACATGATGGGTGTAGCCAAAATAACAGACAAGTTGGGGAAAAAAGAAAAGAATGTTATGTGTTGCAGTTCATTTTCTTTGTACGTCTCATTGGCAAAAACATTTTGGCTACATTCATGGAGTGTCTACCTGCTCTGCTCCCAATTTGTTTTTCAGTTGATGTAAAGTAGTATTTTGTGTGTTTCATAAATTTATTTGAACTGTGCAGAAGTTCAATTTCAAATGACTGAATATCCATAAATAACAATCAACAGAAAAAATTATAAATCGGATTTTGTAGACTTTACAGTATATGCTTGGTTTGTAGCGCAGATTTTTTTGTAAATGACCTCTTGGTTATCCATTAGCTGTGTAGTTATTTATTTGTGTAACCTACTATTCCACTTTAGATCATGCGAGTGGACATAATGTGCTTTAGGATATGTGGAAACGTAAAAATCATTTATATATGCATGCAATCTCAGATGATTTTTTAGTCTGACATGTGCTAAAGCTCGTTTATTTCCACATGATAATGGCCACACGGCCAAAATCGCAATATTGAGTTTTACAAAAAAATTTCACAGTCAATAGGTGATGTCGTAATTTACGAAAATTTTCACAATGTAAACTGCAGCTATGAGTAGTTAATATTTGTTTTTGATTGAGATTTCTATTATATATTACTTTGCAAGATCTCAAAAACCTTTATTGCTGCACTATGCGGCCCACATTCAAAGATTAAATGAAAAATATTGTCATCTAATTCGCGTATTTAGAAATAAACATAAGAGATTTTCGCGCCATTTTTTTTCGTATTGAAGTTCACAACCAGGCCACAAGTAACGCTGGTGTCGTTCTGTGTTTCCGTATAATAACGTGGTCTTTGCACTTATACTATATTGGTGTTCTGTGGTGAACAGTCAGCAGTGATGGAAGTTGGGAGTGGGTAGTCAGCAGTGATGGAGGTTAGACGTTAATAATTAGCAGTGTTGGAGGTTTGCAGTATTAGTGTGAGCGGACAGTCTGAATGTATATCTGTCATTGAGATTTATTACTGATGATTATATATTTTTTGGAACTGGATGTCACATTATTAAGGTAAAAATACATTGTTTGCTTTGTGACAAAATCTTTCCTTTGCTAACCGCATGCCTATCAGCCTTCAGTAGTTTGAATCTTTTATTTAGCTGGTAGTATTTATTGGTGCTTGCAGCATTGATGTAGTTCGGGTAATGAATATTTTTGTGAGGTAAGTGACTTATGAAATGTGTAGGTTATTGTCAGGATTTCTACTAATTGAGAGCCATTCTTTTGTATTAATTAGTTGAAGTCAGATTATCATTTTTTTGTGTGAATTTTAAATCAGTCAGATCGCGTTACCATTGAATATTGTGAGTAATTAATGAATAGGAAAAGTTTGAGTTCTGTTGTTCAGGGCAAATTCTGTAGGTCAGTGTTGAAATGGTAAAGACAAGCAAAGAGACAGTACGTCAGTTTGACTCAGCAGTTTAAGAACATTGAGTAAGCACTCAGCAGTTTAAGTAAAATTAATTTAAACAGAAAAGTTTCACCTGGCAACCCTAAGCCAAGGATATTTCATTGGAATCTTCTAATTTTTCTTGTAGTTTGAATAATTAGTGCATGATTAGAATTAGTTATTGTTATTGCTAGTGCATAAGTGTATAGAGACTTTCCTTTTGTAATTGTAGTTTCTTATCGTTGTACTGTATTGTAATGAGCAAAGCAGTTGTGGCATGAATGTTGATTTGCATTAAGTATCTTGCAGTCGCGTTTGCAACTAATTAGATATTTATTATTTTCAGTGCTATTTTGGTATGCCTTCTTATTTTTTGCTTTCAAATGGTTTTTTGTTTGTTATGTGAAATTCTGTGATAATTATGGATTGTGACAACCCAACACTAGGCTGAATGTAAATTGAGAAATGACAGTGATGACGAGTGTAGCTTGTTAGTACCACTTTGTAATGAATTAGCAAACGTTGAAGATAATAATTTTATAATTGTGTGTAGGGACATAGACCAGGCAGTAAATAATGGTGTAGAGATGGAAACAATCAGTGAACTGGGAACTATTGTCAATCGATCGATCAGTACGGTAACTCTTTGCCTCAGGAATGCGGAATAACAGAATGAAATCTTGAAATACCGTAGATTCAGGTTTTGCGTCATCACATTTTCCTCAATTAAGTCAAAACAAATTTTCTGCTTTTCAAAATAAGAATATTGCCGATGCAAATGGACTGCTGAAAAGCTCAAAGATACATGTTCCAGATGCTAATATGTTGTTATTAGAATTAATGCAACAAATAGACCAAAGGTTGACACAATGCTGCAATGTCAGGAACGAGTACTGCAACAGCTCCAAAAATTTAACACAATTGAACAACCATTTGAACAACTACGTGAAAATGTAACTTCTGAGACATCAGAAATCGAATAGAAACATCAAAAAGTTTCTGAAGATGTGAAAACACAAATTAGTGAACTTCTCAGCCTATCTTTTGGCGACATGAAGACACATTAAAGAATCATGAAGCTGACACAAAATAACTGCACATTATTGTTCGCGCAAATCACGACACCTTGCAAACTAAAACTGACTCAGTTGCATCTAACGATACAGTTACGCAACCTGTAAAAGATCAGGAAAACTTGAAGGACATAGTAGATACGATTACAACGCAAATGGACACACTGAAACTTGGTTCAGAAAAACACACAGAGGAAATCAGCACATTATCAGAAAAAGTAGCCGAACTTTCGGAGCAGTTAACAAATGTGTCTATGAAGGTAGATGATGATCTGAATGATACAAGACTGGTAGCTTTTACTGACACAGAAGAGTACAAGGAAATTAGGAAAAGTTAAACAAAATCAGAATCAAATTAATACGCAACACAAAAGAGAAATGCGGGAAGTATTAGTCTTTTGTTATATTCACATTTGTTGTTTATTAATACTGTTAATAATAGTAGTTACTTCCCTTGTAGAGTAAGTTTGTGATTATTGTAGTCAGGTTTTTAACATCTTCTTATCGTAGTAGCGGAACTTAGAAAAAATAAAATTTTACCATGAGTGAGAAGTGTGGGCTTTGCCGTAGGTTCGTGAGTAGTGGATTGCGGCGTGAGACTTGTTCGAAGTATTTTCACTGGGGGGAAGGCAGTGGGGAAGCCAGTGGGCATTCTGGTGAGATCCTCTCCTGGAACTGCAGGTTATGTAGCAAGAGTAAGTTGATAGAGGAGCAGGAGCGTTAAGATCTGGGGCCTTCAGGTGCAGTTGAAAAACGCACAGGAGGAGCTAGATAGGATGAGGAGGGAGAAGGGGGTTGGGGAATGGGAGCTGGCTGTTGGCAAGGGATCTGCTAGGAGAAGAAGATTTTCAGATAGTTTTACTATTGGTGTTTACAATAGATATGACCAACTGTCAGAGTCTAGTGGAGAGGAATCTCTAGTAGCTGTAGATGTAGGAAGTATGCAGCAGACCTCAGTAGTTACTGTGCCTAGAACAGTTGCAAAATCGAAGAGGAAGAAGAAGGTTCTGCTGTTAGGTAGTTCTCATGGCAGAGGTGTAGGCCAGCAGTTGCAGGAAGTGCTGGGGAGTGAGTACCAGGTCACCACCATTGTGAAGCCTAATGCAGGGTTGCCTCAGGTGACTGTTAACATAGGGGGGTTATGTAGGGATTTTACTAAAGAGGATCAGGTAGTGATTGTGGGTGGGGCTGGTAATAGTATTGATAGGGATGGGGAGTAAAACATAGATGATGACCTGGAAAAGATAGCCACTCAGACTGGCAACACGAATGTGCATTTCGTGGAACTGTTTCAGCGTCACGATCGGCCTCATCTTAATACAGCCGTCAGGCGTAATAACATGAGAGTTGGGGGTGCGCTGATGACAGAAAGCATGGGTCACATTTCAGTGGTGTCGGTGGAGTCTATCAGCAGGACTGGTTTCACTAGACATGGCCTGCACCTCAACAGGTATGGGAAGGGGAGGTTGGCAAAGCGTATAGGTGACAGCATAGGTGGGGTTGGTGGGATCACTCATGGGAAAATTCCTGCAGTAGTGGGTGTTAGAGCTGCATCTTTTTTAGATTGAAGTCAGCTGATAGGTATTCCTGCTTAAGGGAAGTCTCTCTAACAAGGGAATCACTTTTGACAAAGCTTAGGTATCCGCGTAATGAGGGAATTAATATATTTCATCAAAATATACAAGGTATTAGAGATAAAGTTAGTGAACTGCTTATAGATATTGACTCTGAAATTATTGGTATATCTGAACACTTCTTAAATAAGGAGATAATTCAGAGGCTTCCTTTACCAGGATACAGGTTGGCTGGCAGCTTTTCGAGGAGCTCTTTGCGGTGTAGGGGAGTAGCCATGTATGTGAAAAACGGCATCCCATTTGAGTCAATTGATGTTTCAAAGTACTGCACTGAAAAGGTGTTTGAATGTTGTGCAGGTGTGGTTAAATTTAACGGAGCTAAACTTCTAACTGTTGTTATTTATAGATCCCCAGACTCCGATTTCACAACATTTTTGCTAAAGCCAGAGGAGGTTCTTGGTTCACTTTATAGGAAATACAAAAAGTTAGTTATATGTGGTGACTTCAATATTAATTGTATAAGTGATTGTGCAAGGAAGAGGATGCTGGTAGACCTCTTTAACTCATATAATCTTATGCAAACCGTGTTCTTTCCAACGAGAGTGCAAGGGAACAGTAGAACAACCATAGACAACATTTTTGTTCATTCCTCATTACTAGAAGGGCATTCTGTTAGCAAACAGGTGAATGGCCTTTCAGATCATGATGCACAAATTTTAACTTTAAAAGATTTTTGTGCTGCAAGACGTGTTAAATATAGTCATCAGCTCTTCAGGGAAGCTGATCCAGTTGCTGTAGAGACCTTTTTAAACCTTATAAAGGAACAAGAGTGGCAAGATGTGTATAGCACTGATACAGTAGACGATAAATATAATGCTTTTCTCAAGACTTTTCTCATTCTCTTTGAAAGTTGTTTTCCGTTAGAACGTTTAAAACAGGGTACTAGCACAAACAGGCAGCCTGGGTGGCTGACTACAGGGATAAGAATATCTTGTAGAACAAAGTGGCAATTATATCAAAACGTTAGAAACAGTCAAAATCTAAATGCAGCAGCCCATTACAAACAGTATTGTAAGGTGCTTAAAAATGTTATTAGGAAGGCAAAAAGTATGTGGTATGCAGATAGAATAGCTAAGTCTCAGGATAAAATTAAAACCATATGGTCAGCCGTAAAGGAAGTTGCTGGTCTGCAGAGACAGGTTGAGGATATAGAATCAGTGTTACTGATAAGTCGCATATATGTACAGTATTTAATAATCACTTTCTGAATATAGCAGGTGAACTAAATAGAAACCTAGTCCCAACAGGGAATCATATAGCGCTCTTAGAAAAAAGTGTTCCGAGACTGTTACCTGAAATGCTCCTCCATGATACTGACAAGAGGGAGATTGAGTTAATAATTAAATCACTAAAGTCCAAGAACTCTCATGGATATGACGGGGTATCTAGCAGAATACTGAAGTATTGTTCCATGTATGTTAGCCCAGTTCTCAGCCATATCTGTAACTTTTCCTTTAGGAGTGGTCGGTTTCCTGACCGATTAAAGTACTCGGTAGTGAAGCCACTTTATAAAAAGGGAGACATTGATAATGTTGACAATTTTAGACCTATTTCTATGCCATCGGTGTTTGCTAAAGTTATCGAGAAGGCTGTATATACAAGGTTACTGGAGCATTTAAATTCACATAATTTGCTGTCAAATGTTCAGTTTGGTTTTAGAAATGGTTTAACAACTGAAAATGCTATATTACCTTTTCTCTGTGAGGTTTTGGACGGATTAAATAAAAGGTTGCGAACGCTAGGTGTTTTCTTTGATTTAACGAAGGCTTTTGACTGTGTTGACCACAAAATATTACTGCAGAAGTTGGACGATTATGGAGTAAGGGGAGTAGCTTACAATTGGTTCGCCTCTTACTTTAAGAACAGAAAGCAGAGGGTAATTCTCCGCAATATTGAGAGTGGTAGTGATGTTCAGTCCCAATGGGGCACTGTTAAGTGGGGCGTTCCCCAAGGGTTGGTGCTGGGGCCACTGCTGTTTCTTATTTATATAAATGATATGCCTTCTAGTGTTACAGGTGATTCAAAAATATTTCTGTTTGCTGGTGACACCAGCTTGATAGTGAAGGATCTTGTGTGTAATATTGAAACAGTAACAAATAATGTAGTTCATGAAATAAGTTCGTGGCTTGTGGGAAATAATTTGATGCTAAATCACGGTAAGACTCAGTTTTTACAGTTTCGAACTCACAATTCAACAAGAACCGATATTTTGATCAGACAGAATAGGCATATTATAAGTGACACGGAACAGTTCAAGTTCCTAGGCGTTCGGATAGATAGTAAGCTGTTGTGGAAAGCCCATGTGCAGGATCTTGTTCAAAAGCTAAATGCTGCTTTATTTACCATTAGAACAGTATCTGAAATAAGTGACACTTTAACACGAAAAGTAGTCTACTTCGCATATTTTCATACGCTTATGTCGTATGGTATTATTTTTTGAGGTAATTCTTCTGATTCAAAAAGGGTATTTTTGGCTCAAAAACGGGCTGTTCGGGCTATACGTAGTGTAAGTTCGAGAACCTCTTGTCGACCCCTATTCAAAAATCTGGAAATTCTGACATTGCCCACACAGTATATATTTTCTTTAATGTCGTTTGTTGTTAGCAATATTAGCCCATTCCCAAGAGTTAGCAGCTTTCACTCAGTTAATACTAGGCAGAAATCAAATCTGCATGTAGGATGCACTTCCTTGACTCTTGTGCAGAAAGGAGTGCAGTATTCTGCTGCATCCATTTTCAATAAGCTACCACAAGAACTCAAAAATCTTAGCAGTAGCCCAAACACTTTTAAGTCTAAACTGAAGAGTTTCCTCATGGCTCACTCCTTCTATTCTGTCGAGGAGCTCCTGGAAGAACTAAAAGATTAAGCAAATTCCAGTGTTACATTGTTGATTTTCTTCATTTAAACTTACGACTTGTCACCTGAATATGTTTTTTTATATTTCATTTTATCTGTTTCTAATATTGTGTCATAATTTCATGTATTGACTCGTTCCATGACCATGGAGACTTCTCCTTAATTTGGTCCCATGGAACAATAAATAAATAAATAAATAAAAAATAAAATACAAGATCAGTTGGCACACATTATACAAGAATTACACATTTCAGAGGATGCTCGCACTCCGACGGAAGAGGGACTTAGAAATACGGGAGTCACAAAGTAATAATACTGGGTATTTTGGAGATCTTGAAAGGAGTCGGCAAGGTGCACCGAGCTTTCAGAAGGAACCCCCGACACGAAGTAAGAATGACAGATTTGCTACTCGGCGTCATTATGACTTTCACTATAAGCTCTTCATCACAATGCGTAAATTCAGGACATTCAAGAATTGTAGTAATGATATATCCACAGGCTTGGCTTTATCAATTGTCTTATTGCTTTCCTCCTAATTGGTCATTAAAGTACAAAAAAATTACAAAAGATTATACCACATTTCTTGTGTAAACCCGATTATTGAGAAACAATTTGCTTTCTGATTTAGTCTTTGCCATTAAATTTTTCACTTCAAGTTACTATTACGCTTTGCTGCATTTAGAAACTGGTAACATACAGCGATGTATTGAAGTTAACTATCTAACCAAGAACCTATGGAAAGTATTAAGAAAATGATTTTATGAGTTCACTTTTATTACCAACAGACGACACAGTCTCATGGAGCGTATATTTCTGCTTGTTAGTTGCATGATTATTTCATGATTATAATGTTCACATTGTTGGAACATGTACTGCTAATGAGGTTTTTCTGCAACATCTTGATTTACTTGAAAAGATATTTTGTATTTAAAGTACTTTCTGAGAGGCTACAGTCGACACAGTATTTGGTATATTTGACAGCTACACGATTATATTACGACGCTACTAATAAGTGACACAATCTTCATTATTGCTTTTTACGCTGTATCTGTTAATATCTGCACAATTTTCTGTCTTCTTTTTGAAAGTAAAACATGTTTTGGTAATGGCGTTTGTGGCACAGTTACAATAACTGCGACATTTATACGCATAGCTCTTTACTTTTGTATATGACAAAGGTAAGTACAACGATTTTTGTAGAACTTTGCTTATAAACGACGATAACTACGACACTTGGTACATTGTTACCGTTAAGCAATGACAGAAATTACCTTACAGCAAGAAGCATAGTTTAGCGCCACATGACACGCATTTGTGTGATTACCTTTTGTACTTGGAACATTTTTAAGAAATATTTTTGAACTACTGCGATACAGAGAAGGTCTTCTGTGATACATTTCAATCCTTTATTTTAATCTGTAACATCTGAAGGTATAATTACATTAGCCCTCATGGGGGTAAACCTACTTTGTGTACCAAGCATGTGGCAAACGCAAGGAGCCCTAGCTAATATGGTATTTGCTTATACAATTTTACACATCAGTACCATATTCCTCTAACACAGAATTACACAGCTATCTGGTCATTTTAATGAGAGAAATGAACATTTACTACATCAGTGACAGATACTTATGAAATTGCACAGTTGGATTAGTTCACACTTATGAAATTGTACTTTTATCTGCGTTTTGGGAACTGTTCATGTATTTTCGGAACCATTGTGATACTGTGAGAGACTTGAGTGGTGCATTTTGTATGGGATCATGATGTTTGAAGTACATTTGAGGTAGATGACACTATTGAAACGAGCAGAGAGAATTTTTTTAAGTTTTTGAGATAATTGAAGGAAGCTACAAAGATTTTGAGATTTGATTGATCTGTTATAATGATATTATTACAAAAACAATGTGTATTATGATGTTGAGGTATGTTTATGATCAGAAAGATGATGCAATATGAGGAATATGATAATGCTAAATGTTTATTATGATGAAGTACTGAGGACATGTCAACGAATATGTACATGTGTAATGAGGCAATGAACAATGAATAGTGGTTAGGGACTATGGTTTGTGAAAAAATGTTGGAAATCGTACTTTATGAGTAATGAAATGTGAGTATGTATGTGAATGTGAGTACCACAATACCGACGTAAATTTTTGGCCACTGTTTTTCATGAGATTTCGTTTCTATACACTTCCAACATAAATTTTTAACCTGTGATTTTTGTATTTGTGTAGAAACTCTCACTGTCACGGAAACTGTTGCAAATATTTAGGTAAAGAGTTCATGTGACCTTGACAAAATGCTGCACCGAGCTGCACCCTAGCCACTTTGAAATATACCTACTGTTGTGTGGACTTTAAACTTTCCTCATGCTGCATCAGCAGCTTTGAAGCTTGCCGCACTCCCTCATTGCTCGCATAGCTGTAGGAAAGAGAGGCCATTGACCTTGCTATTGACATTTCTTTGCACACTGCACCACAAACACGACACACTATTACTTGGAAACATATGATTACACTTTGGAGCTCGTACCTTATACTACTTACTGAAATGCTTATGAATTGATGAGAAATATTCTTACATTTACACACCTGATTATGACAAGTGTCTCTCTACCAGAATTGCGAGAACTTTTACTGACTTATGAACTGCCACATGGCTATTGAATGATGTTTTTATGCTTTGCTTTGTACATATTTGTTTCTTTTATTTGATAACTGGTTTCTAGCTGCACTGTAGCATTTGTTTTGTAAAATAAAATCCAATACATATGCTAATGTAAACACTTTCTGTCTACAAACACATTAAATAATAATTTTATGATAGACATTCCTAAGAAAAGGGGAGCACTTGGAAAAAAATAGTAAGAAGGAGAAGTGTCTAGTTACTGGAATTACATACATAATTTTCTTTTCATGGACTCGATAATTTTTGGGTAGAATAAGTTGTTGTGGTGCATCAATTTAGTGATAAGTTGTGACTTAGACATTAAGATGTGAATAGACATTTCCCTTACCTGGATTGCTATCTTTACTGTAATATTTTTTTTGTGCTTGTGCTCTGTCATGTTTACGTATAAGTTATTGCATTTGCTACTGCTATTTGTCAGGCATTGTCCTGTCGAATTTTACTTTGTATTACTCTGATAAGCCAGTTTTACCAATGATTTTTTTTCTTGTTGCTGCATATTGCCTTATATTAGTTGTAATGTTGCATTTTCTTTACTAATTTAAATATACTGCTGCTTGCTTTGCCAATTTGCATTTTTTTGTCGTCATCGTTTGAGTTAATTGTTTTGTGCTGCTGCATTGCCTCGTAATTTATATATCTGAGCTCAGGAGATTTAAGTTAGTTTAAGAGGGGGTATGCTATATAAGAAAATGAGTTGTGATGAGTTGGGAAGTAATGCATTGAGAAGATATATGAAAAAGGTTTGGCCAAACAATATTGTACAATGAGGAATAATTATTTTTAAAAACGAAATGAATTGATAGGTAGGATATAGTGACAACAGGTTTAGGTAGGATTTTCTTGGAAACAAGTGATGAGGTAACAAATATATGAAAGTATAAATACAGATAGCATGCCCAGGTGCCAGCTGGAGTGTGTCGAGCGGTTCTAGGCGCTACAGTCTGGAACTTCGCGACCGCTACTGTCGCAGGTTCGAATCCTGCCTTGGGCATGGATGTGCATGATATCCTTAGGTTAGTTAGGTTTAAGTAGTTCTAAGTTCTAGGGACTGATGACATCAGAAGCTAAGTCCCATAGTGCTCAGAGTCATTTGAACCATTTTTGAACCATGCTTAGGTAGAATTTTTGTGGAAACAAATGTTGAGGTAAGAGAAGTTGGCAAGAATTAAATGAAATTTTAGTTGGAAGTGAAGTAATTTTGGTTGAAATAAAATAGGTATGAGCTTAAAGTAGGTATAAAATGCTCAACACAAGTACTGCAGTACCAAATGTTGCACTTACACGTTGACACATTTACTCTTGAAAACAGACCCTTTCCTTTCTTTTTGTGTTATTCCAATATCTTTATGTGTGCCCTTATGTGTCTGTGTTCTTCTCGTCTATATATGATTACCTGAGAAGATAAATTTGGTAGAATTTTTTTCTTCTAATTCTAAGCTGCATTCACTATGATGAGGAATACTGTTATTCTCAAATCTAATCTTGTTTTGTAATATATTCTTTACTTTGGGAAGATGTTTGTACATTATTTATTCTGTTATATTTTTTTTAATGCTCATGTGTCACGTTAATGTTTCAAAGGATATTCTCATTTTTTAAAATTTATTACCTTATGTATGCCAACTAGCTCTGCAGATGACGAAGAAATTGAAGAAATGTATGATGAAATAAAAGAAATTATTCAGATTGTGAAGGGAGACGAAAATTTAATAGTCATGGGTGACTGGAATTCGAGTGTAGGAAAAGGGAGAGAAGGAAACATAGTAGGTGAATATGGATTGGGGGACAGAAATGAAAGAGGAAGCCGCCTGGTAGAATTTTGCACAGAGCACAACATAATCATAACTAACACTTGGTTTAAGAATCATGAAAGAAGGTTGTATACATGGAAGAACCCTGGAGATACTAGAAGGTATCAGATAGATTATATAATGGTAAGACAGAGATTTAGAAACCAGGTTTTAAATTGTAAGACATTTCCAGGGGCAGATGTGGACTCTGACCACAATCTATTGGTTATGACCTGTAGATTAAAACTGAAGAAACTGCAAAAAGGTGGGAATTTAAGGAGATGGGACCTGGATAAACTAAAAGAACCAGAGGTTGTACAGAGATTCAGGGAGAGCATAAGGGAGCAATTGACAGGAATGGGGGAAATAAATACAGTAGAAGAAGAATGGGTAGCTTTGAGGGATGAAGTAGTGAAGGCAGCAGAGGATCAAGTAGGTAAAAAGACGAGGGCTAGTAGAAATCCTTGGGTAACAGAAGAAATATTGAATTTAATTGATGAAAGGAGAAAATATAAAAATGCAGTAAGTGAAACAGGCAAAAAGGAATACAAACGTCTCAAAAATGATATCGACAGGAAGTGCAAAATGGCTAAGCAGGGATGGCTAGAGGACAAATGTAAGGATGTAGAGGCTTATCTCACTAGGGGTAAGATAGATAGAGCCTACAGGAAAATTAAAGAGACCTTTGGAGAAAAGAGAACCACTTGTATGAATATCAAGAGCTCAGATGGAAACCCAGTTCTAAGCAAAGAAGGGAAAGCAGAAAGGTGGAAGGAGTATATTGAGGGTCTATACAAGGGCGATGTACTTGAGGACAATGTTATGGAAATGGAAGAGAATGTAGATGAAGATGAAATGGGAGATACGATACTGCGTGAAGAGTTTGACAGAGCACTGAAAGACCTGAGTCGAAACAAGGCCCCCGGAGTCGACAATATTCCATTGGAACTACTGACGGCCGTGGGAGAGCCAGTCCTGACAAAGCTCTACCATCTGGTGAGCAAGATGTATGAAACAGGCGAAATACCCTCAGACTTCAAGAAGAATATAATAATTCCAATCCCAAAGAAAGCAGGTGTTGACAGATGTGAAAATTACCCAACTATCAGCTTAATAAGTCACAGCTGCAAAATACTAACACGAATTCTTTACAGACGAATGGAAAAACTAGTAGAAGCCAACCTCGGGGAAGATCAGTTTGGATTCCGTAGAAACACTGGAACACGTGAGGCAATACTGACCTTACGACTTATCTTGGAAGAAAGATTAAGGAAAGGCAAACCTACGTTTCTAGCATTTGTAGACTTAGAGAAAGCTTTTGACAATGTTGACTGGAATACTCTCTTTCAAATTCTAAAGGTGGCAGGGGTAAAATACAGGGAGCGAAAGGCTATTTACAATTTGTACAGAAACCAGATGGCAGTTATAAGAGTCGAGGGACATGAAAGGGAAGCAGTGGTTGGGAAGGGAGTAAGACAGGGTTGTAGCCTGTCCCCGATGTTGTTCAATCTGTATATTGAGCAAGCAGTAAAGGAAACAAAAGAAAAATTCGGAGTAGGTATTAAAATTCATGGAGAAGAAATAAAAACTTTGAGGTTCGCCGATGACATTGTAATTCTGTCAGAGACAGCAAAGGACTTGGAAGAGCAGTTGAATGGAATGGACAGTGTCTTGAAAGGAGGATATAAGATGAACATCAACAAAAGCAAAACAAGGATAATGGAATGTAGTCTAATTAAGTCGGGTGATGCTGAGGGAATTAGATTAGGAAATGAGGCACTTAAAGTAGTAAAGGAGTTTTGCTATTTGGGGAGCAAAATAACTGATGATGGTCGAAGTAGAGAGGATATAAAATGTAGGCTGGCAATGGCGAGGAAAGCGTTTCTGAAGAAGAGAAATTTGTTAGCATCCAGTATTGATTTAAATGTCAGGAAGTCATTTCTGAAAGTATTCGTATGGAGTGTAGCCATGTATGGAAGTGAAACATGGACGATAAATAGTTTGGACAAGAAGAGAATAGAAGCTTTCGAAATGTGGTGCTACAGAAGAATGCTGAAGATTAGATGGGTGGATCACATAACTAATGAGGAAGTATTGAATAGGATTGGGGAGAAGAGAAGTTTGTGGCACAACTTGACCAGAAGAAGGGATCGGTTGGTAGGACATGTTCTGAGGCATCAAGGGATCACCAATTTAGTATTGGAGGGCAGCGTGGAGGGTAAAAATCGTAGGGGGAGACCAAGAGATGAATACACTAAGCAGATTCAGAAGGATGTAGGTTGCAGTAGGTACTGGGAGATGAAAAAGCTTGCACAGGATAGAGTAGCATGGAGAGCTGCATCAAACCAGTCTCAGGACTGAAGACCACAACAACAACAAAAACAACATTACCTTATGTCACAATTTCTGTAATACTCATGTATATGCTTATTTCTATTCTTTTTGTAAAGCATGTATTACTACAAATGTTATCGGTATTATCTTGTTTTTGACTGTAATGATGTTTTTTGTACCTTTGTAATTTTACCCTGATGCTGTAAAATTGTAATTGTATAGACACCAGTTCTTCTTGTCTATGTATGATTACCTGATAAGATAAATATGGTAGAATTTTTTTCTTCTAATTCTAAGCTGCATTCACTATGATGAGGAATACTGTTATCCTCAAATCTAATCTTGTTTTGTAATATATTCTTTACTTTGGGAAGATGTTTGTACATTATTTATTCTGTTATGTTTTCTTTAATGCTCATGTGTCGCGTTAATGTGAGCGCGCACTTTTTGGAGCAAGCGATAGTGTGGAACTGAATCGAACGCCTTTCGAAAGTCGAGAAATATGGCATCAATAGTGGGATTTATTTTACTGTACACATTTCTACATCTACATATCTACATATATACCCCGCTAGCCACCAAGCGGTGTGTGGTGGAGGGCACAATTCGCGCTAAAGTCCTATTTCCCCCTCCCCTCTGTTCCACTCGCGGATCGCGCGAGGGAGAAACGACTGTCTGAACGCCTCAGTAATAGCTCTTATTTCCCTTATCTTTGAATGGCGATCATTGTGCGATTTGAAAGTTGGCGGTAATAATATATGCTCTGCATCCTCGGTGAAGATCGGATTTCGGAATTTAGTGAGGAGCCCCTTCCGTTTAGCGCGCTGTCTATCTGCAAGTGTGTCCCACTTCAAACTTTCTATGAGATTTGTAACGCTCTCGCGATGGCTAAATGTACTAGTCACGAATCTTGCCGCTCTTCTTTGGATCTTCTCAATCTCTTGAATCAGACCCAACTGGTAAGGGTCCCATACAGACGAACAGTACTCTAAGACTGGACGAACTAACGTATTGTAAGCTTCCTTTGCTGAAGGAGTGCATCGCTTCAGGATTCTACCCATAAACCGCAATCTAGAGTTCGCCTTACCCGTTACTTGTGTAATCTGATCATTCCATTTGAGATCATTTCCAATAGTCACACCCAGATACTTGACAGATGTTACCACTTCCAAAGACTGAGCATTTATTTTGTACTCGTACATTAATGGGGATTTTCGCCTTGTTATACGCAGTAGGTTACACTTATTAATATTGAGAGATAACTGCCAGTCATTAAACCATGCATTTATTTTCTGCAAATCCTCATTGATTTGTTCACAACTTTCGTGTGATACTACTTTCCTGTAGACTACAGCATCATCGGCAAACAGTCTAGTGCCGCTGTCAATACCATCAACCAGATCGTTAATGTAAATCGTAAAAAGCAGAGGACCTATTACGCTGCCCTGGGGCACACCTGAAGTTACGCTTGTTTCTGTTGAAGTCACCCCGCTCAGGACGACATACTGCTCTCTGTCTGTTAGAAAACTTTCTATCCAACCGCATATGTCATCGGATAGACCGTAAGCGCACACTTTTTGGAGAAGGGACAGTGCGAAAATGAGTCGAAGGCCTTTCAAAAGTCGAGAAATATGGCATCAAGCTGGGAGCCGGTATCTAGAGCTTGTTGTATATCATGCACAAAGAGGGCCAGCTGCGTCTCGCATGACCACTGTTTCCTAAAACCGTGGTGGTTTCTGCAAATGAGCTTCTCAGAGTCTATAAAGGTCTTTATGTCTGAACATTTCTGTTGGTCATACTATATGTATAAAATGTCAGAGGTTATATGACAGTGTTAGTGCATGCACAAGTGTTGATAATTCAGCAAAGGACTGGTTAACAGCATTGCTGGTTCTAAGGATATTGCAAAAAGTTAGTGAGTGCACAAGTGGTGGTTTATGGACTTGCTATATTATCCGCAAGACTCTTCAATTGTGATTGTGCACCCACACAGTCGCAGCGGATGGCTGCTGCCCATCTCTACAAGGACTACAGTGGGTCTGCACCTTTGGTGGCCCACTACTACAATAATTTCTACAAGACTACAGTGGGTCTGCACCTTTGGTGGCCCTTAACTACAAAAATCTCTACAAGGCATACTGTGGGTCTGCTCTCTGGTGACCTACCTACCAATATTCTTCAAGACTTCGACTGACTCTGCTGTGGGTTTGCTCTGTTGTGGCCCATTACCAGTCTTCATGTCAAGAGTCGGCACTGTGTTTCTGTTGGGGGGGCAACACTACTTCTTCAAGACCGCATGGAGGTCCACTACTTATGTGTGCATTTTCTTTTACTGCTCAGACTTTGTGCTTAAAACTGTCATAGACTACTCTTCCGATGAATGATTAGGACTGTCTTTAGGGATTGTGAGGACAATTTGCTTTTGACCAACAGCATATTACTAATTGTGTGCATTTGATCTATTTGATATTGTTAGTATAAAAAATTTAACAAATTAGTTTTGGCCATTGCCCATAACATTTTGTAAAATTGTTTGAGAGGAGCAGGGGGACTATGTAGGTCGCCTGTTTATGTGTCTGTATGTTGGCAGCGCAATAGACTCCATTAATAACTCTGACAGCACTGTGCGCCCTCTGTAAGAGACTCTGTGGCTGGTCGGACTAGCAGTTGGAAGTTAACAGACAGCGGTGGTGGAAGTTGGAGGTGAACAGCCAGCAGTGATGGAAGTTGGGAGTGTGTAGTCAGCAGTGATTGAGGTTAGACATTAATAATTAGCAGTGTTGGAGGTTTGCAGTATTAACACGAGCAAACGGTCTAAATGTATATCCGTCATTGAGATTTATTACTGATGATAATGTATTTTTTGGAACTGGATGTCACATTATTACGGTAAAAATACATTGTTTGCTTTGCGACAAAATCTCCCCTTTGGTAACCACATGCCTATCAGTAGTTACAGCCTTCAATAGTTAGAATCTTTTATTTAGCTGGTAGTACTGGTGCTTGCGGCATTGCTGTAGTTCAGGTAATGAATATTTTTGAGAGGTAAGTGACTTATGAAACGTATAGGTCATTGTCAGGATTTCTACTAATTGAGAGCCATACTTTTGTATTAATTATTTGAAGTCAGGTTAGCATTTTCTGAGTTAATTTTAAATCAGTCAGATCGCATTACCATTGAATATTGTGAGTAATTAATAAGTAGGAAAAGTTTGATTTCTGTTTCTCAGGTCAAATTCTTTGAAATCATAAAGAATAGAAAAGAGACAGTATAGTCAATTTCTCTCAAAAGTTTAAATAAAGAAGTTTCACCTTCTGCGGGAATCTCAGAGTAGCGAGTGTGGAGGAAATGGACAGGGACTGCGGATAGGTGGAGCTCGGTGGTAATGTGGGTTGGATGTGTGCTGGCTCTGAGCACTATGGGACTTAACATCTGAGGTCATCATTCTCCTAGACTTAGAACTACTTAAACCTAAGGACAGCATACACATCCATGCCCGAGGCAGGATTCGAACCTGCGACCGTAGCAGCAGCGCGGTTCCGGACTGAAACGTCTAGAACCGCTAGGCCACAACGGCCGGCGGATGTGTGCTGTGCCGAGATAGTCCGTGCAGATTCAGTAACACTGTGTCCCAGATGGTGCAGTGTTTAATGCACCTGCCTAATAAGCGGCAAATCCCAGGTTCGATCTCGGTCCAGGACACATTTTCACTTGTCGCCGCTGATTCTGCTTAATGTCCCAGTGCAGCTGACACAGGAATCCCTTTCATTTCCTTTCCATTTCACCTCCCCTTCCCCTCCACCTTCGATTTACATATCTGTGGTTTTAGACTGAGGTCTGAGGACGTCATGAACTGTCTGTTGCGTGGATGCATACAATTCGGATTGCTGAGCTTGTTCGTGTTTGTAACTGCTTTATGAATCGATATAGTCGCTGAGGATGTGTCCAGTATTGGAAGACGAAACGATAGGCAGAATAATGCCTAGGAGCGTGGCCTAAAGACCCTAAAACAAAAATAAGCAAGTATTGAGGTCCGACCACTTAGCTGAGCAGTCAGCACATATGACTGCTAGGCAGTGGGCCCGGGTGCGATTCACAGCCGTATCAGACATTTTCTCCACTTGGGGAGTGGGTGTTGTGTTGTCTTCATCATCATCAACACTGAAGTCGCTCAATTTGATGTTAGCTGAAAAGACTCGGTGGACAAACTTCAGTGCCAGACGACCATTTCATTTATCCACGAAATATTAAAAAAGTATATTCCAGTCTACATTGTCAAAAGTGTTCTCTAAATTTATTAGGGCTAAAAATGTAGATTGGCCTTTCTTTATTTTATTTTTTAAGATAAACTGTAGGATTAGTTTTCCCCTCACACCTTCCTACATTTTTCCGAAATCGGAAAGCCGTCTACCAGTTATTCCATTCTTCTGTCCGATCATCTACGTCAATCTGGTTTTCTACAAGTGTTCCAATTATGATAACACAAATCTTTATGGATGGTGGAGTAGGGCTAATGTATTATTCCGAGATAAGAAGCTCTGGCCCAGAAACAACTTAGTGGAAATTAGGAATGCGAAGTTGTTGTGGGATCATTACGCTAGTGGGATACAGGCATATACAAATCGTAGTCTAATGGACTACGCACGTAGGTGCTAACACTGTGGGGTAATCAAACACAACCAACATGTAGGTGCACATCACGACTGGTGGGGGGGGGGGGGGGAGGGGAGGGAGGGGGGGGGGGGTCGGAGCATGGAAACTGAACCCTCGCTCTGCACATAACGTGACGTGTATGTGGACATGATGACTGCTAATGTGGAGATCTGTAGGACTACAATCTACATTTACAAACTGAAGTGTGTAGTCGATCAGCCATACTGAAATGCCACAGTATTCTCTAGTGGCCGGCCGCGGTGATCTAGCGGTTCTAGGCGCTCAGTCCGGAACCGCGCGACTGCTACGGTCGCAGGTTCGAATCCTGCCTCGGGCATGGATGTGTGTGATGTCCTTAGGTTAGTTAGGTTTAAGTAGTTCTAAGTTCTAGGGGACTGATGACCACAGATGTTAAGTCCCATAGTGCTCAGAGCCATTTATTCTCTAGTGGAATTAGTACACACAATTTTCAGGTTTAGACAAGCAAGTGGAAGTTACAAAAAATCTGCAATGTATGAAGTATCCAAATACCGGATGTAGAAGTATGAAACCGGAATTTGGTTCTAATAATTACACCTCTGTTGTTTGGACTGATAAACAATATTTTATTCAAAATAATCTTCATTGCTATTTACACATTTCTCCCACCTATCCGGCAGGCCATGAATGCCACGCCAAAAAGCAGTTCTTTTGAAGCGAACCACTAAGCGAGATACTTTCGTTCATTTTCATACGAACAGAAGCGTTCAGCGAGAGCGTGTCCCAATGCTGCAAATAGATGATAATCGGACTGAGCCAAGCCTGGAGAATAAACGCATGCCCTAGTGTTTCCCAACTGAGCGCCTCGATCCTTTCCCTCACCCATTTTGCTGTGTGTGATGTGTTATCGTGGAGCGAAATGACTTTGTGTTGCCTTTTTCCATATTTCGGTCGTTTTTCATGTAATGTTCGATTTAAGTCGATCATTTGCTGTTAGTGGTGATCAGTGTTAACGGTTTCACCAGGTTTTAGCAGCTCATAACAGATGACACCCTTCTGATCCCAACGAACACAGAGCATTGTGCTCTTTCCAAAGCGATCTGGTCTTGCAGTGGATGTCGATGGTTTATCTGGATTCACTCATGATTTACGACGCTAAGGATTCTGAAAATATATCCATTTTTCATCAGCTGTCACTATTCGATAGAGAAAAGACTTTCTTTTGTATCTGGCGAGCAGAATTTCACAAGTGGTCTCTCGAATTGCTTGCTGTATTTCATTCAGTTCATACAGAACTCATTTCCTGCTCCTTTCCCATAGCTTTCAAACCAAGTGAAACTGCTTTCTGTGTCACATACAATTGTTCCGCGCCTTTCTGTTGTGTATGAGTATCATCTTCATCCAATAAGGCCTGCAATTCGTTGTCTTCGAACTCTTTCGGTGGTTTCCCGCGCTCGTCGTTTCTCACGTCAAAATCACGACTTTTGAATTTTTTGAACTACTCGAAACACTGTGTTTTCCCAAGAGCATGTTCGCCGAAAGCTTTGACAAGCATTCGATGAGATTCTGCAGCAGTTTTCTTCAAATGATAACAGAAAACCAGTGCTGTCTGCAAATCGTAGTTCGTAGGCACAAAACTCGACATATTTACTGGTTTGAAACAGATACTGATGTATGGAACTTGGGTTACTGTGTGTTGACATTCGTCATCAGCCGTTACAGGGAGCAGACGCGGTCTCACGAGCCCTACACTGACGCCTAGGACCATCTGTAGGCAAATTCCGGTTTCGTACATCTACACCTGGTAAGGAACGCTTCATGTTATGAGTCGTTTCTGACACTATAAATAACGGAATACCGTAGAGACCAACAGCGTCTGAAGAAACACTTTGGTCCATATGGAGTGTGGACCCGGTAAAACCAATGAGGATGAACTCAAGCTATGCTGTCGTACAAATCCGAGAAGCGTCCATCACCACACGTAGACAGCCCATAGAGGTATGGAAGATGACCTGGCTGAAGTAAAGGTGAAGGGAGATCATGAGTCACACTTGCATAGCTCAATGAGTAGGGCAACTGTCTGTGAAAAGCAAAGGTCCTAGGTTCCAGTCCCATTCCAACACAGAGTTTTAATCTGCCAAGATATTTCAACCTGAAGTTTTGTACACAAGTTTAGATCAAAGCGAAGATAATCAACAGGGTAAGGGTTTATGAATGGCTGCAACGTGCCGCACCACCACATATGATTGCAGTGGCGTACATTCAATGGACACAAGATACGCACTGCTTATCCAGCGTAAGGAAACAAAGTCAAACTAACGGAAACATTAAAATTTAAAAGCATTCCTTACGTGGGTTGGCGAATATGATATCACAGACTATTGATCGAATAGTGCTGCCGATTTTTCATGATTCTCACCAAATCTCATGTGTTCACGGTCACTATACTTATGATTTCAGGCAGGGACTGATGTTCTCTGAGCGGACTGTACAAGGGCGGCTGGAGTTCTGAGACGAATGGCTACCGGTGCCTGCTGTCTTGGGCCACAAGAATTGACCAATAGATGTCACGCAAGGCGGATCTTCCAGGATAAAAGGATGTGGCGAGTGTTTCGTTATCAGCAGAGAAGCAGTAGCAGCACTGTGGGTTGGACAGGAGAGCTCATTGACTTCAAGGGGAACAAGTCATAGGATGTCACCCGATTAACAAATCCATCAGGGACATTTCAACCCTTCTACAGCTGTACAAGTCAACTGCTGAGACGTGACTGTGACGTGAAAACACGAAGAAATAACCATAGCTAAACGAAGACGAAGCAGACTTCTACATCTACATCCATACTCCTCAAGCCACCTGACGGTGTGTGGCGGACGGTACCTTGAGTACCTCTATCGGTTCTCCCTTGTATTCCAGTCTCGTATTGTTCGTGGAAAGAAATATTGTCGGTATGCCTCTGTGTGGGCTCTAATCTCTCTGATTTTATCCTCATGGTCTCTTCGCGAGATATACGTAGGAGGGAGCAATATACTGTTTGACTCCTCGGTGAAGGTATGTTCTCGAAACTTCAACAAAAGCCCGTACCGAGCTACTGAGCGTCTCTCTTGCAGAGTCTTCCACTGGAGTTTATCTATCATCTCCATAACGCTTTCGTCATTACTAAATGATCCTGTAACGAAGCGCACTGCTCTCCGTTGGATCTTCTCTATCTCTTCTATCAACCCAATCTGGTACGGATCCCACACCGGTGAGCAGTATTGAAGCAGTGGGCGAACAAGTGTATTGTAACCTACTTCCTTTGTTTTCCGATTGCATTTCCTTAGGATTCTTCCAATGAATCTCAGTCTGGCATCTGCTTTACCGACGATTAATTTTATATGGTCATTCCATTTTAAATCACTCCTAATGCCTACTCCCAGATAATTTATGGAATTAACTACTTCTAGTTTCTGACCTGCTATATTTTAGCTAAATAATAAAGGATCTTTCTTTCTATGTATTCGCAGCACGTTACACGTGTCTACATTGAGATTCAATTGCCATTCCCTGCACCATGCGTCAATTCGTTGCAAATACTCCTGCATTTCAGTACAATTTTCCATTGTTACAAACTCTCGATATACTACAGCATCATGCGCAAAAAGCCTCAGTGAACTTCCGATGTTATCCACAAGGTCATTTACATATATTGTGAACAACAACGGTCCCACGACACTCCCCTGCGACACACCTGAAATCACTGTTACTTCGGAAGACTTCTCTCCAGTGACAATGACATGCTGCGTTCTGTCATCTAGGAACTCTTCAATCCAATCACACAATTGATCTGATAGTCCATATGCTCTTACTTTGTTTGGTAAACGACTGTGGGGAACTGTATCGAACGCCTTGCGGAAGTCAAGAAAAACGGAATCTACCTGGGAACCTGTGTCTGTGGCTCTCTGAGTCTCGTGGACGAATAGCGCGAGCTGGGTTTCACGCGATCGTCTTTTTCGAAACCCATGCTGATTTCTAAATAGTAGATTTCTAGTCTCCAGAAAAGTCATTGTATTCGAACTTAATACGTGTTCCAAAATTCTACAACTGATCGACTTTAGAGATGTAGGTCTACAGTTCTGCACATCTGTTCGACGTCCCTTCTTGAAAACGGGGATGACCTGTGCCCTTTTCCAATCTTATGGAACGCTACGCTCTTCTAGAGACCTACGGTACATCTCTGTAAGAAGGGGGGCAAGTTCCTTCGCGTACTGTGTGTAAAATCGAACTGGTATCCCATCAGGTCCAGCGGCCTTTCCTCTTTTGAGCGATTTCAATTGTTTTTCTATCCCTCTGTAATCTATTTCGATATCTACCATTTTGTCATCTGTGCGACAGTGTAGAGAAGGAACTACAATGCAGTCTTCCTTGATGTAGTGACGGGAAGGGACCATCAAGCACTGCAGATTGATGTGGTAAAAATCGCGTTAAATCAGCGGAAGGAATGAATGGTGAGTTCTGAGGTGCTACCCGTATTCTAGCTAGCACAGTGACTGATGATAGAGAGTTAAAAATGACGACAGCAATCGAGGAGCTAGTCAGAAGTCACACATTTCTTGTAGTCAGTGCCAACAAGGGGACCATACAAACCTACCCACACTGATCGGAGTCATATTGACAGGATGTGTGCGGCACGACTAGTACTTTAACGAATCTAAACAGGAAGATGCAACTCTGAACCGTTTTCGAGAAAATCCAGTTTGAAAATTTTACGCGTCCTTATATACTTTGTATGATCGCCAGAACTAAAGAGTCCGCAACAGAGGGAATAAGTGCTTAGCTTCAAAATGGCGAGTCCTTTGGATGAAATTCCCTGCAGGAACTTCTTTTATAATTCCCACTAGTTCAAACAACAGACTTATTACGATTGCAAATTATCAGTAGTTAATGATTCATTTATTAATTTCATAATCTTTATGTTCAAATAAGGAGAAAAAGTTTTGTAAGGAGATTGGAAATAAAAAAAGGATAAACAAGAACTTTCAATCAGATCAGTGTAGTCAATTTATATTATTGTGTTTACATTTGTCACAAGTATAATGAGGAATGTGTGGAGCACTGCACGAATCATGATGATCATAGAAAAAGGGTAAACAATAATTATTCCGACATATAAAAATTGTGCTGAATGCCGAAATGTTGGCGGTTCATAGTTTTTTCAGTGTGTGTGTTGCAAAACAAGCTTCGCACGCATATCTGTTGTTAGAACTGCGTGGGAATGAAAAAAAAAAAGAGTACCAGCAGCGAGATTCGATCGACAGACGTCGCGTTTATGCCCCGCTGAGGAATTCTTGAATATTAGCGACAATACGAAGTCTGTAACCACATCTAAAATTTTCAGACCCATTTTCTCGAAAACGGTTGCGAGTTGCATCTTCCTGTTTCCGTATGTTGAAGTCCTAGTCATGCTTTCTACACCCTGTCATTGTCAATCAAATCGGTGAGGGGAAGTTCGTACGGTCATCTTGTAAGTGGCGCCGCGGTGGTACAAAGAGCTACACAACTGGGCAGGGGATGACTGGACACGTGTGTCTGGAGTGATCAGTCACGTTATATCTTGTGGCAATGAAGTGCGTGACCTGCCGTCCATCATGTGTGTGTCAGTGATCCCGCCTACGGAGGTGGGTTATTTATATAATACACTGAAGCTCAAAAGAAGCTGCTAAAGGCATGCATATTCAAATACAGAGATATGTAAATAAGCAGAATACGGGGCTGCGGTCGGCAACGCCTATACGGGGTGGTCCATTGATCGTGACCGGGCCAAATATCTCACGAAATAAGCGTAAAACGAAAAAACTACAAAGAACGAAACTTGTGTAGCTTGAAGGGGGAAACCAGATGGCGCTATGGTTGACCCGCTAGATGGAGTAGCCATAGGGTAAAACGGATATCAACAGCATTTTTTTAAATAAAAACCCCCATTGTTTTTATTACATATTCGTGTAGTACGTAAAGAAATATGAATGTTTTAGTTGGACCATTTTTTTCACTTTGTGATAGATGGCGCTGTAATAGTCACAAACATATGGCTCACAATTTTAGACGAACAGTTGGTAACAGGTAGGTTTTTTAAATTACAATACAGAACGTAGGTACGTTTGAATATTTTATTTCGCTTGTTCCAATGTGATACATGTACCTTTGTGAACTTATCATTTCTGAGAACGCGTGCTGTTGCAGCGTGATCACCTGTAAGTACCACATTAATGCTATCAATGCTCAGAATGATGTCCGTCAACTTCAATGCATTTGGCAATACGTGTAACGACATTCCTCTCAACAGCGAGTAGTTTGCGTTCCGTAATGTTCGCACATGCATTGACAATGCACTGACGCATGTTGTCAGGCGTTGTCGGTGGATCAGGATAGCAAATATCCTTCAACTTTCCCCACAGAAAGAAATCCGGGGACGTCAGATCCGGTGAACGTGCGGACCATGGTACGGTGCTTCGACGACCAATCCACCTGTCATGAAATATGCTATTCAATACCGCTTCAACCGCACGCGAGCTATGCGTCGGACATCCATCATGTTGCAAGTACATCGCCATTTTGTCTTGCAGTGAAACATCTTGTAGTACCATTGGTAGAACATTACGTAGGAAATCAGCATACACTGCACCATTTAGATTGCCATAGATAAAATGGGGGCCAATTGTCCTTCCTCCCATAATGCCGCACAATACATTAACCCGCTAAGGACGCTGATGTTCCACTAGTCGCAGCCATCGTGTATTTTCCGTTGCCCAATAGTGCATATTATGCCGGTTTACGTTACCGCTGTTGATAAATGACGCTTCGTCGCTAAATAGAACGCGTGCAACAGTCTGTGATCGTCTCGTAATTTCTCTTATGCCCAGTCGCAGAACTGTACACGACGTTCAAAGTCGTCGCCATGCAATTCCTGGTGCATAGAAATATGGTACGGGTGCAATCGATGTTGATGTAGCAGATGCTGATCTGTTCTTGGCCCTCACGTCGGTAAATGCGAACATCACATTTCCAATTCTATGGTGTTTATTCAGAGGTTGAAGTCCTTGTCTCTTAGTCCCTCGGATTTACTTGTGAGCTTTGATGTCGTGTCGCTTTTTACCCGGGTTCCTCTGGAAGAAACCTTGCAATTAATTGGTGAGAAACTGGATGAGGAAACAACCAGGCTTTGTCGCCACGTGCTAACGTCGACGTACTTTTTATTCAGTGACAAATATTTTGAACAGACTGCCGGAGTGGCTATGGGGAGCCCATTGTCCCCAATAGTCGCCAATCTTTTTAGGAAGATTTTGAGGACATGGCGCTGAAGACGGCGTCCTTAAAACCAACCTGTTTCTGGAGGTACGTTGACGATGCGTTTAAGGTGTGGCCTCATGGGAGAGAAGCTCTTGACCGCCTCCTAGATCATTTTAATTCCCTGCATCCTAGCATCAAGTTTACCATGGAGGTGGAAAGTGATGGAAAGCTTCCGTTTCTGGATGTTCTGGTGTACAGAAAGGATGATGGAACACTGGGACACAGTGTTTATCGAAAGTCTACGCACACGGACCGTTACCTGCATACTTCTAGCTGTCATCCATCGTTCCAGCGTACGGGGGTCCTGCGGACGTTGGTGAGAAGAGCTTATGCCATTTCAGATCGAGAAAGCTTGACACAAGAATTGGACCATCTTAAGGTTGTGTTCAAGCAGAATGGCTATACAGATAAACAGACCCGTCGTGCTTTCCAGTTTGGACTTTCGCCTGAACCACCAGAAGATACCTGCAAATCGGTGGCTTTTCTGCCTTTTGCTGGGAACATTTCCTCGAAGATAGGAAGAATTCTGAAAGGATACCATATCAAAAGTATTTTTCGTCCGCCAGCCAAGATTAGAGCGCTCCTTGGCTCTGTAAAGGATGACTTGGGTTTGAGGAAGCCCGGTGTGTACAAGATCCCTTGCCACTGTGGGAAGGCTTATATTGGTCAGACAATCCGGACCATTCAGGACCGATGTGTTGAGCATCAGCGGCACACACGGATGCTTCAACCTGAGAAATCTGCAGTGGCGGAGCACTGTCTCACCGAGGGACACAGAATGCTCCATGACGAGACACAAATGGTTGCCCTTGCATCTCGCTATTGGGACTGTGTTTTAAAAGAATCCATAGAGATTCGTTTATCTGACAATCTTATTAATAGAGACAAGGGTTATCTTTTAAGTAAGACTTGGGACCCGGTGTTATCTGACATTAAAAAACAACGGTCTGTGTTTCGATCGTCGGAATAAAAATTTTTTAATTTTTGACAGCGATATCTCGATTTCACCTATTTCCACCACTGGCGGCGCGGTATGTTTACAGCGCTAGAGGGCAGTTACGGCACCTTCTCGCGCACGCGTTGTGGGTCTTTTGCGGCCTATATAGGGGCCGCCGCTTGCGCTAGGAAGCCCCACCCCTGATGCCATGGAAGTCTCCCCGCCTGTCCCTGCCCCCTCATCCTCCTCCTCTCCCCCTTCCTCCTACCGCTACCTCCTCTCCCGTCCTAATCCCTCTCTCCTTGAAGCCCGGAACCTCACCCTCTTCCTTCGCCAGCATTGTCCTGGTGCCCCCATCTCCCTCCTCACTCCTCGCCAAGATTCTGTTCTCATCTCCTCCCCCAGCCCAACCCTCCATACTGACATCCTCTCCCGTCTCCCCATCACCCGTTTTGGTCCCAACGCCTCCCTTACCCCTGCTCCTTCTCCATCTCCTACCCGCCAACCCCAACCCCCGCGTCGCCCGCCGACCCTCACCGCCGTAATCACGCGGCTCAGTCCGTCGATCACGGAGGAGGAGGTGTTGGCGGAGCTCCAGGCCCATCCCACGCTGGAGGTGCGGGCGGTCCGCCGCATTTTCAACTCGGCCGGCCCCACCCGCCTTATGTGGGTTTTCTCTGAGGACGCCCCCTCCATTGACCGTCTCCTGAAGGAGGGTGCCCTCCTCTTCCACCAGCGGTACAAGGTCGACCCTTCCCGTTCCCCTCCTCAATCCCTGCGCTGCCAGAGGTGTCTGCGCTATAATGCGCACCCCACAGCTGAGTGCCGCGAGGCCCCCACCTGCCCGCATTGTCGGCAGGCGCACTTCCTCCAGCAGTGCCCTAACCTCCAATCCCCTCCCTCCTGTAATACCTGCAATCTCCCTCATCCCACCTACTCCCAAAAGTGTAAAGCCCGACCCCCTCCAACCACTCCTGAACTCACCGTACCTGTCCGTCCTCTGGACGCCCCCACCCCTCCTGACAATTCCCTTCGTCCCCCACCCACCGCTGAGGACATCATCAGGTTCCTCACCATCGTCCTCCAGAATGTTCATCCCTTTCAGCGCCCTCACACCCTCCAGCAGATCTCCCTTGCTGCCCGTTCCATCTTCCAACTCAAGATGTACGCCACCTACTCCAACAACCAGGCCCATTTCACCTTCTCCCGTCTTGACACCCTCGTTTAAATCCCAGTCATGGCGCGACAGCAACGTATCCTTTTCAACAACATACGCTCCCTTCCCGCCAACAAAAACCTGTTCCTGCACACCCTTACCACCCACCGCGTGGATGCCTTCCTCCTCAATGAAACCTTCCTGCAACCCCACCACACAGTCCACACTTCGCCCTACCTCCTCCACCGCTCCGATAATCCCCTCCCGATTGCGCGTGGCGGAGTTGCCATTGGGCACCACCGCCAGATCCCCGTTCGGCTCCAACCTCTCCTTCCCGACCCCACCGAACACCTGATCCTTAGTGTCTTCTTCCCCGGCCTTACCATTACCTGCGCCACCATCTATGTTCGCCCCAACGCTCCTCTTCCCTTCGACTTCCTCTCCCACATTGATCGTACCTTCTCCTCCTACGTGATCGCCGCCGACCTCAACATCCATAGTCGTTCCGCCGCCCAGTTACGGCGGTGGCATCGGTTCCTCTCCTCCCTTCAAGGCGACCTCATTCCCATCCCCCAGCACACCCGTCCCGAATCCAACTCCACTCCTGATGTTGTCCTATCCTCCCCCAACCTCCTTAGCCGCATAACGGTGGATGTCCTGGAGCCTATTGGTAGCGACCATCTCCATGTCCTCCTCACCATTTCAGACGGTCGTCGCCCTCGCCCCGACCCTCGTACTGCTCCTCCCCCTAAGTATGTCCACGACTATTCCCGAGCCGACTGGAATGCCTACCGGGATACCCTTTCCACCCAGGTCAATAGCCACCCTCTCACCTACCACCACCCTGATGATGTCACCCATGCCGCCTCCTTTCTCCAGCAGACCTTGTCTGAGGCCGTGGAGGCTCACGTTCCTACTGTCGCCATCCACCCCCACCGTCCTACCTTACCCCCACAGGCCGTTCTCCTCCTCCGTGAATCCCGTCGTCTCTACCGTGCCTTCCTCCGCACGCGTGACCCGGACACACTACGACGCCACCGGCAACTCCAGCGACACGTTCGTAATTTGCTCGCGGCTAAGAAACGCCGGGACTGGCGACAGACATGCACCCGTTTAAATGCAACCCTACCAATCAACTCGTCCAAGTTCTGGTCAGCCTTCCGTCGCCTTACCGGAACTAAACCCTCCCCCTACTATCCTCTTCTCCACGATGATCACCCCTTCCCTGACACCCTTAGTAAGGCCAATCACTTTGCCTCCTACCTCTCTGATGTTTTCTCCATCCCCGACGATCCCCAGTTCGATTACTCCCTCTTCCTGGATATCCGCGATCGAACTGACACCTCTGTCCCTCCCCTCGCTCCTGGTTTCCAGTACTTGGACAACATTACACACACGGAACTCAATACCCCTCTCACTACACAGGATCTCATTGATACACTCCGCACCAAACGCAACACCGCTCCTGGTCACGATCGTGCCACCTACCGTCACCTTCGTGAAGCTCCTGTCTCTTTCCTCTCCACCCTGGCCAGGCTCTACAATGTAGTCCTGTCCACCGGTTACTACCCCGACCTGTGGAAAACCTCCCGTATCCTCATGTTCCTTAAACCTGGCAAACCGCCGTCCGCCGTCTCCTCCTACCGTCCCATCAGCCTTACCTCGGTCTTCAGCAAGGTCCTGGAATCTATCCTCACCCGCCGCATCCACCAGCATCTCCGCCAGCACCGCCTCCTTCCCGTCACCCAGTGTGGCTTTCGGCCATCCTTCTCTTCCGACGACCTTCTCCTTCACCTCACTCATCTCCTTTCCGAACAGCTTAATTCCCGTCGCTCCGCAATCTTCCTCTCCCTGGACCTCGAACGTGCATATGACCGCGTATGGCATTCCGGTCTCCTCTTCAAGCTCCAAACCTTCGCCCTTCCCATCAACTACGTCCGTCTGATCGGCTCCTTTCTCTCCCGCCGTCCTTCCTATCTCACCATCCATACCACTGATTCCTACACCTTTTTCCCCTCCGCCGGTGTGCCCCAAGGCTCCGTCCTCTCCCCCCTTCTGTACCTGTTGTACACGGCGGACATGCCGCCGCCGTCACCCCCCATCCACCTTCTCCAGTTTGCCGATGACACCGCCTTCCTTGCCCTTGCCCCCACCCTACAGCGCTCCCAACGCCTTCTCCAATCCCATCTTGACCGGTTCACCGCTTGGTGCAACCAGTGGTTGCTCAAGGTCAATCCTTCCAAAACCCAGGCGATCATTGTAGGCAAAACCACCCCTTCCTTCCGCCTCCTTGATTTCTATCTCACCGTCTATGGCCGTCCCATCGCCCTCACTCCCACCCTTAAGTACCTTGGCGTCACCCTCGACCGTCGCCTCTCCTGGACTCCCCATCTCCAGAGAATCCAAGCCAAGGCACGTTCTCGCCTCCGTCTCCTCAAGCTCCTTTCCGGCCGTACGTGGGGTCTGGACCCCTCCACCATCCTCCACACCTATAAATCCCTCATCCGCCCCATCCTTTGTTATGCCCATCCAGCATGGATCTCCGCTCCCCCTACCTTTTATAAATCCCTCCAAATCCTTGAACGCCATGCTCTCCGCCTCGCCTATCGCATCCGTCTCCCCTCCCCCACGCGGATCCTCTACGATCTCATCCCCTTCCCCCACCTCCTCCTTTTCCTTGAGAGGATACGGATCCTGTACACCTCTCGCAAACTCGATCCTCCTCACCTGCTCGTCTCCCCGATCCTCTCCCACCCTCGCCCGCTGCCGCGCCTGTATTCGCACGTCCCACCCGGTCTCCATCTCTCCAACCTCCTTACCCTCTCCCAAGGTGGCTTCCGCCAGCTCCCCCTCCCTGATGATGCCCTCCTCCCTTCCATCTACCTCTCCTACCAACTTTGATCCTCCCGCCCTCCTCCTGTACTTATTCCTCCGGGCACCCTCCCTCCCTCCTCTCCCTTTTCCCTCCCTCCTCCTTTTCTCCCCCCCTTCTCCCCCGGGCCTCCCCTCCCCTGTTCCTCTCCTCCTGCCCCCGACTCCTCAGCCATTGGCATCCTTTTTCTCCCCTCTCCCCCACCTCCCCCTTCTACCCCTCTTGGCAGGTCCCCGGACTCGCACACGTTACGTGGACATTCGCGCGCCGGAGGTCGCCGCCATCAGTGTTTTGTGTGTTTAGTGTTTAGTGTTTAGTGTTCATCGTCCCCTCCATCGTTCACCAGTGCCATCATCATCTTCAGTGGTTGTGCGTCGTCTCATCAGCTAGCAGTGTGGATTATCGACGAGTGTGAACGGCTCCGTGATTGTCTCTATGTGTCTCCTGTTTTATTGCCCACCGCTCTGGGACCTATGTGTCTTCTCCCTGTTTTTGCTGCTTGTGTCTTCTATGGCTGAAGAGCAGCGTAGTGTGCTGCTGACAGCCTGCCTGTTGTACAGGTTTTAAAATAACAATAAAGTAAAAAAAAAAAAAAAAAGCGCTAGGAAGTCAGTTCCGGCGAGATCGTGCACCAGCACTCTCACCTGAAGATGGCGGCCACCTGGACCGCGGAAATATTGTGTCATGAAGACGTTATGATCCGGCTGCATACCCGAGAAGAATATTATGTTGGCAGTTGTTCTTCACTCGAATTATGGGGTATTTACTTCGTCATCTTTGGTGGAGAAATCACTTCTGTTTTAATAGATGACTTTCTGTTAATTATTACGAAATGTGATCTGACAGGAAATCATGAATCCAGTCACATAACTGATACGATATTCCATAAACACGCAATTTCACTACAAGCCGTTTGTGTGGTACAGAGCAAAAACCTTTTGGAAATATAGAAAAATGGAATCAATTTGAATTCCCTTGTCAATGTTATTCAACATTTCGTGTGTGTAAAGAGCCAGCTGTATTTCGCAAGAACAATGTTTCCTAAATCCGTGTTGACTGTGTGTCAATAGACCACTCCCTTCGAGGGGATTCATAATGTTCAACACAGTATATGTTCCAAAATCCTGCTGCATATCGACATTAATGATATGGGCCTCTAATTTAATTGATTACTCCTAATACCTATCTTGAATATTGGTGGGATCTATGCAACTTTCCAGTCTTTGGGTTCGGATCTTTCGTCGCGCTAGCAGTTGTATACGATTGTTAAGTATGGAGCTACTGCATCAGCATACCCTGAAGGAATCAGACTGTATACCATACAGTCTGGATCAGAAGACTTACTTTTATTAAGTGATTTAGCCGGCCGAAGTGGCCGTGCGGTTAAAGACGCTGCAGTCTGGAACTGCAAGACCGCTACGGTCGCAGGTTCGAATCCTGCCTCGGGCATGGATGTTTGTGATGTCCTTAGGTTAGTTAGGTTTAACTAGTCCTAAGTTCTAGGGGACTAATGACCTCAGCAGTTGAGTCCCATAGTGCTCAGAGCCATTTGAACCATTAAGTGATTTAAGTTACTTCACTATTCCGAGAATATCTGCTTGTAAGTTAATCATGTTGGCAGTTTTCTTCACTCGAATTCTGGGTATTTACTTCGTCATCTTTGGTGGAGGAATTTCGAAAGTCTGTGTTTAGTAACACTACTTTCGCAGCACTGTCGTCGGTAGTATTTCTATTGCTATTGCGGAGAGAAGGTATTGTGTCTTGCCGCTAGCATACTTTACTTACAACCAGAATATCTTTCGATTTTCTGCCAGGTTTCACGATAAAAGTTTCGTTGGAGAAACTATTATAAGTACCCTGCATTGATTTCCGCTCTAAATTTCGAGCTTCTGTAAAAGTTCGCCAATCTTAGGGAATTTGCTTTCGTTTAAATTTGGTATGACTTTTTCTGTTGTGTCTGCAACAGTGTTCTGACCCCTTATGTGTACCTCCGTCGTTTGATAATTTATTTGGTATAAATCTCTCAATTGCTGTCGATACTATTTCTTTGAATTCAAGCCACATCTAGTCTACACTTACACTGTTAATTTGGAAGGAGTGGAGATTGTCTCTCAGGAAGGAGTCAAGTGAATTTTTATATGTTTTTTGAATGGTATATTTTTCGTTTATTTTTGGAGGTTTTGGGGTTACAATATTCAGTCTCGCTAAGACAACCCTATGTTCGCTAATCCCTGTATCCATTATGATGCTCGTTATAAGCCCAAGATTGTTTGTTGCTAAGACTTCAAGTTTGTTTTCACAACCATGTACTATTCCTGTGGTCTCATGACCTAACTGCTCGAAATAATTTTCAGAGATTGCATTTAGCACAATTTCGGATGATGTTTTATGCTTACCTCCGCAATCAAACATGCATTTTCGCCAACATAGCGAAGGTAAATTAACGTACCACCAACTGTAATTGTATGAGCCGGGTATGTTATAAGATACTACTGCAGAAGGGTGTAAAATGAATGCGCGCAACGGAAAAACAGCACTCCGTCTGCAGGCCACAAGTGGTCCATCGGGACCATCCGACCGCCGTGTCATCCTCAGTTAACGATGCGGATAGAAGGGGCATGTGGTCAGCACACCACTCTCCCACTCGTTACGATGGTTTTCTTTGAACGGAGCCGCTACTATTCGGTCGAGTAGCTCCTCAATTGGCATCACGAGACTGAGTGCACCCCGAAGAATGACAACAGTGCATGGCGGCCTGGATGGTCACCCATCCAAGTGCCGGCCACGCCCGACAGCGCTTAACTTCGGTGATCTGACGGGAACCGGTGTATCCACTGCGGTAAGGCGGTTACCTTTGCAATGGAAAATACGGAACGCAAAAATCAAGATTTGGCCCTGTCTGACTACTCCCTGAAGCAGATCTTAGGATCCCTTAATTGTGATGTTATTTCCTCTTTCTGGCTCTTTAATATATAAATTACAGCATAAACATAAATGAATGATTAAGGGAACTAGTAACTACAAAATGATAAATGTTGTTTCTGCTTATACAGTTATTGTAGATTAAAATCCCTTTATATATTACAAATGTTTACATACCAATGTCCAATTTACATTGTTTTTGTTGTTGTGGTCTTCAGTCCTGAGACTGGTTTGATGCAGCTCTCCATGCTACTCTATCCTGTGCAAGCTTCATCATCTCCCAATACCTACTGCAGCCTACATCCTTCTGAACCTGCTTAGTGTATTCATCTCTTGGTCTCCCTCTACGATTTTTACCCTCCACGCTGCCCTCCAATACTAAATTGGCGATCCCTTGATGCCTCAGAACATGTCCTACCAACCGATCCCTTCTTCTGGTCAAGTTGCGCCACAAACTCCTCTTCTCCCCAATTCTATTCAATACCTCCTTCATTAGATATGTGATCTACCCATCTAATCTTCAGCATTCTTCTGTAGCACCACATTTCGAAAGCTTCTATTCTCTTCTTGTCCAAACTGTTTATCGTCCATGTTTCACTTCCATACATGGCTACACTCCATACAACTACTTTCAGAAACGACTTCCTGACACTTAAATCTATACTCGATGTTAACAAATTTCTCTTCTTCAGAAACGCTTTCCTTGCCATTGCCAGTCTGCATTTTATATCCTCTCTACTTCGACCATCATCAGTTAATTTGCTCCCCAAATAGCAAAACTCCTTTACTACTTTAAGTGTCTCATTTCCTAATCTAATTCCCCCAGCATCACCCGACTTAATTAGACTACATTCCATTATCCTCGTTTTGCTTTTGTTGGTGTTCATCTTATACCCTCCTTTCAAAACACTGTCCATTCCGTTCAACTGCTCTTCCAAGTCCTTTGCTGTCTCTGACAGAATTACAATGTCATCGGCGAACCTCAAAGTTTTTATTTCTTCTCCATGGATTTTAATACCTACTCCGAACTTTTCTTTTGTTTCCTTTACTGCTTGCTCAATATACAGATTGAATAACATCGGGGAGAGGCTACAACCCTGTCTCACTCCCTTCCCAACCACTGCTTCCCTTTCATGTCCCTCGACTCTCATAACTACCATGTGGTTTCTGTACAAATTGTAAATAGCCTTTCGCTCCCTGTGTTTTACTCCCGCCACCCTCAGAATTTGAAAGAGAGTATTCCAGTCAACATTGTCAAAAGCTTTCTCCAAGTCGACAAATGCTAGAAACGTAGGTTTGCCTTTCCTTAATCTTTCTTCTAAAATAAGTCTTAGGGTCAGTATTGCCTCACGTGTTCCAACATTTCTACGGAATCCAAACTGATCTTCCTCGAGGTCGGCTTCTACCAGTTTTTTCATTCGTCTGTAAAGAATTCGCGTTAGTATTTTGCAGCTGTGGCTTATTAAACTGATAGTTCGGTAATTTTCACATCTTTCAACACCTGCTTTCTTTGGGATTGGAATTATTATATTCTTCTTGAAGTCTGAGGGTATTTCGCCTGTCTCACACATCTTGCTCACCAAATGGTAGAGTTTGGTCAGGACTGGCTCTGCCAAGGCTGTCAGTAGTTCCAATGGAATGTTGTCTACTCTCGGGCCTTGTTTCGACTCAGGTCTTTCAGTGCTCTGTCAAACTCTTCACGCAGTATCATATCTCCCATTTCATCTTCAACTACATCCTCATTCCATTTCCATAATATTGTCCTCAAGTACATCGCCCTTGTATAGATCCTCTATATACTCCTTCCACCTTTCTGCTTTCCCTTCTTTGCTTAGAACTGGGTTTTAATCTGAGCTCTTGATATCCATACAAGTGGTTCTCTTTTCTCCAAAGGTCTCTTTAATTTTCCTATAGGCAGTATCTATCTTACCCCTAGTGAGATAGGCCTCTACATCCTTACATTTGTCCTCTAGCCATCCCTGCTTAGCCATTTTGCACTTCCTGTCGATCTCATTTTTGAGACGTTTGTATTCCTTTTTGCCTGCTTCATTTACTGCATTTTTGTATTTTCTCCTTTCATCAATTTAATTCATTATCTGTTCTGTTTCCGAAGGATTTCTACTAGCCCTCGTCTTTTTACCTACCTGATCCACTGCTGCCTTCACTATTTCATCCCTCAAAGCTATCCATTCTTCTTCTACTGTATTTCTTTCCCCCATTCCCGTCAATTGTTCCCTTATTCTCTCCCTGAAATTCTGTACAACCTCTGGTTCTTTCAGTTTATCCAGGTCCCATCTCCTTCAATGCCCACCTTTTTGCAGTTTCTTCAGTTTTAATCTACAGTTGATAACCAATAGATTGTGGTCAAAGTCCACATCTGCCCCTGGAAATGCCTTACAATTTAATACCTGGTTCCTAAATCTGTGTCTTACCATTATATAATCTAAATGAATTTCCTAACTAATACGATTGATCAGATTGTCCAAATCTGCCCCTTTTTATGGCTACGCGATCTAATATAAATAACACGAGATGACTGGCGTCATCTGTGTACCAAACACTAGAAGACACTACTCTCAAAGATGATCTACAGTGGTGTGCAACCTCAGTGGAAATACAACTTACGTGATCACAGCTGTTTAGCTTTATAGCCCTAATAGGCTGAAGCAGTTAGCAATATCACTGTATGTACTGCGTCTGGTGCATCGGAGTGATGGTTCTCGCACATGTCTGTGACGTTGGAAGAACTCCAGCCACATAATAAAAAACTCTTTCTAACACTAGGATGGCAGAAGGCGGTCCTCTGACTAGTATAATCTAATACTGTCTTCTCCTCTCCGTGTTCTACAGACAAGAGACGCGAACCCCCAGCCACAAGGACAGAATTCAGATAACGTCTCAGTGTGAGTACAAAAAGATGAAGTGCTCTCAGTCAGTGTTCGCTGCATACTCAACGACGACTCCCTACCCGGAGGCAGAGTCCAGAATCGTGTAAGTTCGCAACAGTGCAGTGCCTAACTGATCTAAGTAACTGTTCGAACTTTATAATCTCCTGAGAGCAAAGACAGCAAGTCCGTCTGCATCAATAAAAGCTGATACTGAGCGACACGGGTGCTCAAAACGGAAGACCTCTTTCTCTCCACCGCTAGCTTCCCAGCGAAGTTCGGCTCCCCTCACTCATAACTGCAGAAGGCGAATCATATTCTCGAAACCACGGAATATTCTCCCTCTCTACAGATTCTTCCGAATACCGACCAACCATATTTTAGACTTTTGTCATCCAGTGCAGAAAGTTTGGAAGAAAAAACCTATACCTGTTTATTGGTACGCTTCTCAGAGTAAAAATCCTCGGAAATAACCCAGCCTGCGTGATTTCCGAGGTAACACTCCCTTGGTCCTCTCTGCTGTGTCCAAGATTTTCAGTTTCCGGTTATCCTTCCGGCCTAGCTACAATACCGGCCAGCTGCCACTCTATTGTGCTTCAGTGCGAAGGTGCCCCGACCATCCGTCTTGGGCTACTTCCTGCTTTTAGCAGGACCAACACACCTGTGCGGGCTTTTCCACCCAGGGCCTGAGTTACGCCTGCCTTTTCATTTCCACTGGAGTTCCAACCTCTGCTAGTATAGGCAATCGTTCATTACGCCATTTTGATAGTAAAGACAATCCATCAGCTTTCATGCAGTAAGGGCTAGGAACTATTTCCAAGGTGTACGTGACAATGTCAGTCTTATTTAAATATTCATGTACATGAAGTACAACCTATCAAACAATACCTAATGCTGGTTTTAAATCACGGCAAGGTATGTAGATGAGTGCTTGTAAGGTGCGAAATTATAGCCATCTTACAACGTGTTTGAAACTAAACTCAAGTTTTCTTTGAACCTTTCAGCAATTGTTGTTGGGAGGTTGGTAAAAGGATCGAGTTGTTATTTTATTCCGCTTGCCAAGAACGACGTGCCCATACTAACTCACAGGAACTACTTAGATCGATTTCGCTACAAGATAAATTACTTCTGACAGCAACAAACACGCCACCACCAACTGTATTTAGCCTACTCTTTCGGAACACCGTTAGGTTCTTTGCAAAAATTACGGCTGAACTTATTTCCGACTTTAGCCTGCCTTCAGTGCCTATAACAATTTGACATCAGTGCTTTCTATTAGCGCTTGTACCTCTGGTACTTTGCCAGCACAGCTACGAAAATTTGCAACTGTTATTCGGATGGTTGCTGTATCTACGTTCTTCCTACGTTAGACCAGCACCATTTAAGACTGAAGCCCTCTTTATATTTCGCCGAGACCCTCTAACCTAAAAAACCGCCCAGTCCATAGTGAACAGCTGCTGCTACCCATGTAGCCATCTCCTGCATGTAGTGGATCCTGTGTGTAGCGGACTGCCGGCCTATTCAGCGGGGCCTGAAAGTCCACCACCCTATGGCGCAAGCCAGGCGATCTGCAGCCTACACAGTCACAGAACCGTCTGATCCTGTGATTCAGACCCTCCACTCGGCTCTGTACCAAAGATCCACTATCGGTCCTATCGGCTATGCAATGGTGAGATCTGCACTCACCTTGCAGGCAAGACTGGCAGCGTTTACCACTTCCGTTAGCCACTTAAAACCAGAGAGAATCTCTTCTGATCCAAAGCGACACACATCATTGGTATCGACGTGGCCGACCACCTGCAGATGGCTGCACGCTGTGCTCTTCATGGCATCCGGAAGGATCCTTTCCACATCTGGAATGACGCCACCCAGTATGCATACAGAATGCACATTGGCTTTCTTCCCCTCCTTGGTAGCCATGTCCCTAAGGGGCCCCATAACGCGCCTAACATTAAAGCTCGCAACTACCAATAATTCCACTATCTGTAACTGCCTGGACCTTGCATGCTGAGAGGTTACCTCTGAAACAGGACAAATGATTGCATCTGATGAGGGACAGTGTCAGCCACAGGCAGCATCTAGTACCTGTTTGTCAGACTAACTGGGGAGGCCTTACATGCAGCCCCCTGGGAAATCTTTCATTGCCTGCCACGCACCGAGGTGACCTCCCACTCGACCACGAGTGAGTGTTCAATCTCAGTGAGGGCAGTAAGTGGGCTGGTCACTGGTGCAGGCTGATCAGCACACTCAGACATGCTGGGCGTCCATTGGATCCACACTGCTTGCCCACAACAGTGATGCCCGTCCACTGCAGCTTCAAGCTATGTAACCGAGGCCATCCCTGCCTGGAGATGAGAGTGAAGACTCACAAACTTGGCTTGCATCTGCAGACAGCCATCACAGCCCTATCTACATTAAAAACTGAGGAAAACTACACTACACAAACAAACAAGGGCAACTGATACAGCTATGAAACAAAAAACGTTTCAAATGGCTCTGAGCACTATGCGACTTAACATCTGAGGTCGTCAGTCCCCTAGAACGTAGAACGACTTAAACCTAATTAACCTAAGGACATCACACGCATCCATGCCCGAGGCAGGATTCGAACATGCGACCGTAGCGGTCACGAGGTTCCAGACTGAAGAGCCTAGAACCGCTTGGCCACAACGGCCGGCAAAGCACACACGTGATTTGGAGGGAATTTACTCTTCTAATTGTTCAAAGCAAAACACCAGTACCAGCCTGAACTCTTTCTAGGATATTTATAATGGAATTTTTATCACCTCTTTTGCCTCTTCCTGCATAAATTTAATTTCTCTGTACATAATCTCTCGTGCCTGGCTATGCAGAACTCTTTCTATGACTGCAGTGCTTCGAGACTGCGATGCAATGCTGTGTATTGCAGTGTGATCACTAGATGTGTGCTGAACCTTAGACGACCGTGGACTGATGTGACCTCCCCTTGTGGTAAAACGAATGAACTCGACCAGCGCTTTCGAAAAAATGCATCACTGCACATCGTCCAATGTATCCTGTGCAGAAACGGCGACACAAATGGTTTGTGCGGATTCCAACCAGGTCTGGCTCACTTGTCTGTCTTACTAGCTAGTGTGTTGTGTACTGTTAAGCTATACGAACAGATCATTTGTCGATGCTCCAGTATTTGTACAGAGCTGGCTGGTACTGACCTGCACGGCAACAGCGAGGTGCGCCACATTGATGGCGGCGATGGGACTGGGCACCTCTATGACCAGCAGGCAAGCAATGGCGTGCGCGTGGCAGATGTTGTCCATGGTGGCCGCGTGCCGCGTCATCGCCTCCAGCAGCGCGTAGTGCAGCTGGTCCTGGCAGTCACACAGCAGCTCCGCATCGCCAGCCACCTGCCAGAACCACACCCAGGCAATGTCGCGAGGATCCAGCGACGACAAGAGACCTGCCCCATTTAATAATCCGTTAGGTGCAACTGTTCACTTCAAATGACACAGAAATTGGGATGCGCGAATAAAAGAAAGGAACCATTGTCTGTAAATATTCTCAGTCTGGTACCGCGCGCCGCGGAATTTGAATCCCCGCCAGATGTCATGGACGTCGAAGACCAATAGAGGTCTCTGTACCATAGCGCCGTAAGCTGTGGCGGCCCGCGCCTCCTGGCCCACATTTAGAGTGAGGGCGCCGCAGTTGAACACGTGATTGCAGCGGCCAATAGCGGCGTCCCCGATCGAGTATTTAGGTGCCTGCCTGTTGCTCAGCCTTCCAGTCTAACCTCGCGTGCGTCTCAGGACATATCGCCTCAGACAGCGTATTGACTTTCGTGTTGCTTTACGAGTGGACTTGGTTGTCTTGTTTGGTTCGTGACTCTACTGTCGGTTCTTGTTTTGTGCCGTAAGGTCCTTCGTTGGTCGTGTCCATCCTCTCCCGTTGTGTTGTTGTTCGCGGGCCGCTCCGCGGGTCCCGCCGCGTTTCCGTCACTACAATCCTGCGACCGTTCTGGTCGCCGTTACAACACTCAGAGCAAAAAATCATTTTCTGAGAAAGTTCCCAATTATGTATGAATAAAAAATTGGAAGTGTGTTCTCCTCTATATAGGCTGACTCTTACATAGAAGATTACAGCAACCAGCCACTTTTTACAATGCTGTTTATTTATTTAATCAGCGTCATTGCCGTTTTCGAACCGACAGGTTCATCTTCAGACGGCTAGTTCACGTTTTACATTGGACTTCGCCTTTTGTTTCCCCAACTGACGAAATTTTCCCAGGGATGGTGGTGCCCTACAACCAAAACAAGATGTAAGACAATGTCTTTTTAACTGTAATTGTGCCACACAACAATTTTATGTGATGCAAACAAATTATTATTATTGCAGTGAAGGTTTTTCGGTTACTTATAATGAAGAATCCGCGCTATTATATTCTAGTACAGGCTGCTTATCATCCTGCAGCAGCGAAAACTGTGTAATGCACATTTTGTGTATAAACATGCACATAATGTAAAGCACCACTCACACACTAAGAAGTTTCATCATATGGAGGTATGTATACAAAGATGGCGATATTACAACCATAAAAAGGCAAAAGGTTTTCACTCTCAGAAATATTTCATTATGTACATGTATGTGACAGTAGAAATTGCTAATCTTACATTACTTACTATTTACATTGAAAGAGATCTGATTAAAATTAAGATAAACAAATAAAGCAGTCAGTTATAAAGTGTTACTGGAGTGATAGTCCATAAAAATAATGTTATACATTGGAACAAAAGTAAATGATAAGGCCAGATGAACATAAATAAATATTACAACTATGGACATATTATGGCATACATCGAAAGCACAGTAAATGGGTTGAGATGGTTGTGCATATATTAATATTACAACAGTGGACATTTCATTATTTTTATACTTCAAAATGGAAAGCAGATGAATGAATTTTGTAAAAAGTCTCTATTGGCGAGCTCAGTTTGTTCATTGAGGAGATTTTGTGCTGATTTGCTGTTATGTACAAATATTTCAAACTCCTCAAGCAAATTCATAAGGCTACTTTTCTCAGTATGGTGCAATACTTGTACATGGTCTTCAATGCTCTTTATTCCATGACTGTTAGTAGTTGTGTGAGTGGCAAATGCGGATTTTGAAATGTTGTTCAAACGTATGGCATCTACAAGTCTTCGAACTGTGTCTCAATGCTTCTTCCAGTTTGTCCTATATAGTAAGAGGGGCAACTTTGACAGCTGAGTTTATATATGCCAGATTTTTTTATATAAGGGGCTATTATTCTTTAAGTTGTGAACTGCTAACTGATGGAGTTTGTTGATTGTGTGGAAGCTTATTTTAATATTTATCTTTTTAAATATGTTGCTTAGTTTATAGGATATGCTCCATATGAAAGGTAGTGCAATATATTTTCTGCTGTTTTCTACTGTTTTGTCTACGTTGTATGGTTGCCTGTTGTGCAGCATAGTTGGCTGGTGGGTTTTGGATTTTTTGTGATAGATTGTCTGTCATGAGATGGCTGTAACCATTGTTTGAGGCTATGGTTTTAATGATACTGAATGCTTTTTCTTTTTTAACTGGTTCAAGTGGAATTTTGTGTAGGTGGTTCATGTGGATCTAAAATATGCCATCTTATGTTGGTTTGGACGAGAAGACGAGTTGTTGATACATATGGCAGTGGATGTTTGTTTTCTATCAATCTGAAAATGATGTTTATGGTTTTTACCGGTGATTTTTACATCTAGGAAATTGATGCTGTTGTTGGTCTCATGTTCAATGGTGAATTTAATGTTTTTGTGCATGCTACTCAAATTTGTTGCTAATGTGTCTATTTCCTCGTTGGTGCCATTAAAAAGTATAATTGTATCGTCAACATCTCTTTTGTCGTAGATGATTTTGCTGTTGATGTGACTGTTAGCTTCAAAAAATGTCTGTTCTAAGTGATTTATGAAATATCCCTTATCATTTACTTTTGTTCCAATGTATACCACAATATGTATATAATATTGTCGCAGAAGAAGCTGAGTAGCTCCGTGGTGTAGTGCTTATGATACTAAATTGTTGCAAGGAGGGTCGTGAATTCAAAACTCACATGGACTGTACAATTTTAATTTCTATATTCGGTTAGAGCACATTCTAGAAGTATCCACAGATGTCAAGAATCATTGTACTGGAATGTTCTGTAGCTGTATGTATACTATATGTGTTCTGGCTGAAGGCAGTTCGCTCCGCGCTCTTGTGTGTGCAAGTGCTGAATAAACCTTCATTAAGTGAAGTTAGTGTTCGTCATTCATCTAATTACACCTTCTTCTACATGACATTATTCTGGTGGAGACGCTGGGTATTGGAACTTGTGATAGCTAACATTATCGACGACGCAGTGGCTTCCATCAGGCCATGACAGAGCCACTGTTTACGTGGCGAGAAACCCGAGTTCGAGTCATATTCAACAGATCGCAATCTATCGGAGAGAGAAGAATAAGAAGAGGACGTTACGATGACAGCAACTGTGCGCCACCACATGAGACATCCTTCCGGGTTCTCTGGTGACGATGGCCAAGATCCAAACAAGTGGCTGAAGGTATATGAGCGTATAGCTAAATTTAACAAATGGGATGACACCGTGTGTTTGGCTAACGTATTTTTCTACTTGGAGGGCACTGCCAAGCAATGGTATGAGAACAATGAGGAGAAGTTCACAAACTGGAAACTATTCCAGGCGGAAATGGGCTAGTATTTCGGCGACACACAAGGACAGAAGTTAAATTAAAGTGCAGGGCACAGCGTCCAGGAGATACCACAGCATCCTACATTCAAGATATCTTGGAGCTGTGTAAAGTAGTGAATCCTAGAATGGAGGGGGAAGATAAGGTTGCACATTTCATGAAGGGTGTTGCTGAGGACATGTATGACGCCCTGCTCCTGAAGGAAGTTTCAACAGCAGACGCCTTCATAAAATGGTGCCAGTACATCGAGACAATGCATCAAAAAAGTATTATCCGCAAGAAGTTCGAACGGCTTCCAAACGTCGTATCGATATCTGTGACGGAGGAAGGAACTGATTTCATAAGTGTTCTTCGTCAGATACTGAGAGAGGAAGTTCAGAAGGCACTTGGATTGCACGGATAGCAAGAAACCGAGACGCTTCAAGAGGTCATAAGGGAGTAAGTGGAACAAACATTGAACCCAATCTCTCGTCCTTCATTTCCCTTTAAAACAGTGAAAAAGTCGAGAGCCAGGCGAGGTTACGTTCCTACAATGCCGCATGAGCAACCTGTTTGGGCACCATGGAAGACTGACGTCTGGAGAACCAAGGATAACCAACCAGTATGTTTCCACTGCAGACGACTGGGACATGTGTTACGCTATTGTCGAGAAAGGCGGCGGATATTTGGTGACGCCCACGCCAGAAGAAAGCAGAGCGATCTTAACCGACGACAACTCCGGGACGACGAAGATGAACAAGAACATGTGGGTGCAGGACGACATAGGTCACCATCGCCGCAAGCTAGCCGCTGGAGAGGACGCTCCCCAACACGCCTATCAAGGTCTCCATCGCTGTTTAGAAGCTCCAGCCGATCACTTAGCCGCAACCTGGAAAACTAAAGGGTGCGACCTTCCTTGGAGGTGAGACCACCGAAGAGAAAAATCCTCCGCCGTCGATCACTACAAAAATGATAGGAAAATTGTCGATATCCTCATGGATGGCCGACCAGCCCAAGCTCTTGTGGACTCTGGAGCATCATATTCAGTCATTTCGGAGAAGTACCGTCGCCAGTTGCAGAAAACCGTATTCGTCGACAGCAAAACATCTCTGCTGAAGGTGGCTAATGGGAAATATGTAAAAACTACAGGAAGAAGTACCATTCGTGTGGGTATAAGTGGCCATACACAGCATTTAGAATTCATCGTCTTACAAGAGTGTAGTCATAACGTCATTTCCGGATGGGACTTTTTGAAAGCTTCTCGGGCAATTGTAGATTGTGGTCGCTTGAAGGTTATGCTAGACGAGATGAGATACTGTGGACAGGAAGATGCGCATCCGAGTTTGTGGAGACTATGTATGCTGGATGAAGTGGTCATTCCTGCAGTCAGTGCCAGAAAGGTAACTGTCGTGTGTCATGCCATGCATCAACCCATGCATCTTGTAGTGGAATGTAAGAGGAGCATAACACTGAAGAATAACTTGGTCATCCCAGCCTCTGTCGTCTCGTTTAAGAACGGATTCGGTGAATTGTGGATACTTAATTGGCGCCGATAACCGCAGATCCTTCCAAGACGCATGTGCGTAGCAAATGATGAACCGTTAATTGCCGAACAGCTGAACGTCAAAGAAACCTCCCATGCCAAGTCTGTGGGCGAAATTAGCGCTATCACTACGAGACAAGATCTAGCTCGACTATCACCAGATCTCACTAAGGAACAACAGAAGGAGCTACTTGCCTTTCTTAGAGTGTTCTCTGAATGCTTCAATCCAGAGGTGAAGAGCAAATTAGACAAATCGACGGTGAAGCACCGGGATTAGCACTGGAGACCATCAACCAGTAAGCCAGAGAGCATGCCGTGTGTCAGCTACGGAACGTCGAATAATTAGCGACGAGGTATAGAAAATTAGCGACGAGGTATAGAAAATGATGAAGAATGACATCATTCAGCCTTCGCAGAGACCATGGTCGTCACCAGTGGTCCTCGTCAGGAAGAAGGATGGCAGTTGGCGCTTTTGTGTTGATTACAGGAAGCTTAATGAGATAACTAAAAAGGACGTTTACCCTCTTCCACGAATTAACAATACACTAGATTGTCTGAAGGGGGCTAAGTTTTCTCAACCATGGACATGTACTCGGGATACTGGCAAATCGAAGTAGATGAGGCTAATCGTGAGAAAACTGCATTCATCACCCCTGAGGGCCTGTATGAGTTTAAAGTAATGCCGTTTGGTTTGTGTAATGCACCAGGAACTTTTGAACGGATAATGGATAATCTTCTAAGGCAGCTGAAGTGGACGATGTGTCTTTGTTATTTAGATGACATTGTAGTGTTCTCAGTGACATTGGATGAACATATAAAAAGAATGAACATATATAAATGAACATAGAAAAAGAATATATGAGGGCCATTCTTAAGTGTCTCCTACAAGGCGGACTGAAACTTAATCCAAGAAAGTGTCTCTTTGGAGCAAACGAAATCAAAATACTTGGACACATTCTGCCAAACGAAGGTGTGCGACCAGACCCAGAAAAGGTGAGAACTATAACGGAATTTCCTTTTCCTAAAAGTATTAGAGATGTGAGAAGCTTCCTGGGATTACCGTCGTTTTATCAAAGACTTTTGTATCAAAGCCAGGCCACTCCAAGAGTTGTTAAAAGCCGATGCTAAATTTATCAGGGATGGTGCTCAAAAAGATTCTTTCGATGTGCTGCGAAAAGCTCTGACGACTGACCCTGTACTTGGTCTGTTTGATGAGAGAGCACCTACAGAACTACACACACATGCCAGCGGGTATGGGATTGGCACTGTTTTTGTTCAGATTTCGGATGGGAAAGAGAAGGTTGTAGCCTATGCTTCTAGGACACTTACAAAATCCGAGAGAAACTACTCAACTACAGAAAGAGAATGTCTTGCTGTGATCTGGGCCATGTGCAAATTTCGACATTATCTCTATGGAAGGCAATTCGCAGTTGTTACAGACTATCATTCACTTTGTTGGTTGACAGGTCTTAAGGATCCAACAAGACAACTCGCCAGGTGGATGCTACGGCTTCAAGAGTATGACATTACCATAGAGTACAAAAGTGGAAGAAAACACCAAGATGCCGACTGTCTCTCAAGAAACCCTGTGCAAGACCATCAAGACTTTGATGAAGATAGTGACTGTCTCGCTGCACTCCAGGATCTCTCTGCTGAGCAGAAGAAAGACGCTAAGATATCTGAAATTATGCTTTCCTTAAATCGGTCAGAGGATGTGAAAGGACAATTTAAGGTAGTTAATCGATTACTTTGCAAGAAAAACTTTGATCCGTTTGGAAGAGGTGGCTACCAGTGATTCCTAAACACATGCGCTTAGATATTCTACAGAAATTCCATGACACACCTGAGGCTGAACATCTAGGATTTATTAAGACATATGATAGAATCCGCAAGAGATTTTTCTGGCCAGGTTTATTTAGGAGTGTCCGTCACTACGTGTCGCACTGTCGAGGGTGCCGGAGGAGAAAGAACTCCTCAGAAACCACCTGGCCGACGCATACCAATACCACCAGCCGAAACGCCTTTCCATCGTGTTGGGATTGACCTCCTCGGACGATTTCCAACGTCTGCTAGTGCCAATAGATGGATTTTTGTTTGCACTGATTACCTGACACGCTATGCCATTGCAAAAGCCGTGAAAACAGCCGAAGTATCCGAAGGAGCCAAATTCATTGTGGAAGACATTGCGTTAAAACACGGTGCCCCAAGGTCGTTAATTACGGTTCGAGGGAAAGGTTTACAATCGAATCTTGTGACAGAGATTAACCGTCGGTGCAACATTACTCATCACATGACGACATTCTACCATCCGCAAACTAATGCCCTAATAAGACCTTAGCCGACATGCTATCAATGTTCGTCAATGTTGAGCAGAGCAACTGGGATGAGGTGATACGTTTTGTAACGTTTGCCTACAACACCGCCAAACAAGACACCACAGAATTTACGCCATTCTTCCTGGTGCATGGGCGTGAGGCGGCTACAACGATGGACACTGTGTTTCCGTTACATCCTGATGACGTGGACGACGACTACATCGACCATGTGTTACCAGAGCTGAGGAAGCTCGGCAGTTAGCTCGCCTCTGCACGCTGCAGGCTCAAGAAAACAATCGCCGAAAGTACGACGCGAGCCACCGCCCTGTTGTCTACCAGCCTGGTGACCTCGTCTGGATCTTCACTCCTGTTCGGAAGGCTGGTTTTTCTAAGGAGCTCCTCAGGCGCTACTTTGGACCTAATAAGGTTGTAAGACAGTTGTCTGATGTTGCTTATGAAGATTTCGACCCCGACACAAGACGACGAAAGATCAGAGATACAGTCCACGTCCTTCGAATGAAGCCCTATAAGGATCCTGCAGCCCAGGGTAAATTCGAAGCTCCAGCGACAGGCAACAAAGGGAAAGTTGACGAAGAGCGTAGCGGCAAAAGAAGATCTAAGAAGATCACCGCCAGGGCGAGAATCAGTCATCAGCAGTCGGAGTATGCAGGACCGATGACTCGTTCCCGGACTAGGACGACGTAACACCGAGACGCTGTTCTCTTAAGGAGGGAGCAATGTCACAGAGTAGCTCAGCATAATCGGTCAGAGGGTTTATCTACCCTCTGTAATAATAATAAAAAAAGTAAGTGAACGGACCAACGAACAACCTGAACGATTGTCATCGGACGTCCGCCACGAACAAAGTCAACGAACAACATAGAACAAGATGAGATTAACAAAAAATTGTTGCATGTGTTGCATGGAGGGTCGTGAGTTCAAAACTCACCTGGACTGTACAATTTTAATTTCTATATTCGGTTCGAGTACACTCTAGAAGTATCCACAAATGTCAAGAATCGTTGTACTGCAATGTTCTGTAGCTGTATATATACTTTATGTGTTCTGGCCGGAGGCAGTTTGCTCCGCGCTCTTGTATGTGCAAGTGCTGAATAAACCTTCGTTAAGTGAAGTCAGTGTCCGTCGTTCATTTAATTACGCCTTCTTCTACGTGGCAATATCATTCCAGTAACACTTTATAACTGACTGCTTTATTTGTTTATCTTAATTTTAATCAGTCCTCTTTCAATATAAATAGTAAGTAATGTAAGATTAGCAATTTGTAAACTACTACTCTTACATACACTCCTGGAAATTGAAATAAGAACACCGTGAATTCATTGTCCCAGGAAGGGGAAACTTTATTGACACAATCCTGGGGTCAGATACATCACATGATCACACTGACAGAACCACAGGCACATACACACAGGCAACAGAGCATGCACAATGTCGGCACTAGTACAGTGTATATCCACCTTTCGCAGCAATGCAGGCTGCTATTCTCCCATGGAGACGATCGTAGAGATGCTGGATGTAGTCCTGTGGAACGGCTTGCCATGCCATTTCCACCTGGCGCCTCAGTTGGACCAGCGTTCGTGCTGGACGTGCAGACCGCGTGAGACGACGCTTCATCCAGTCCCAAACATGCTCAATGGGGGACAGATCCGGAGATCTTGCTGGCCAGGGTAGTTGACTTACACCTTCTAGAGCACGTTGGGTGGCACGGGATACATGCGGACGTGCATTGTCCTGTTGGAACAGCAAGTTCCCTTGCCGGTCTAGGAATGGTAGAATGATGGGTTCGATGACGGTTTGGATGTACCGTGCACTATTTGGCCCCTCGACGATCACCAGTGGTGTACGGCCAGTGTAGGAGATCGCTCCCCACACCATGATGCCGGGTGTTGGCCCTGTGTGCCTCGGTCGTATGCAGTCCTGATTGTGGCGCTCACCTGCACGGCGCCAAACACGCATACGACCATCATTGGCACCAAGGCAGAAGCGACTCTCATCGCTGAAGACGACACGTCGCCATTCGTCCCTCCATTCACGCCTGTCGCGACACCATTGGAGGCGGGCTGCACGATGTTGGGGCGTGAGCGGAAGACGGCCTAACGGTGTGCGGGACCGTAGCCCAGCTTCATGGAGACGGTTGCGAATGGTCCTCGCCGATACCCCAGGAGCAACAGTGTCCCTAATTTGCTGGGAAGTGGCGGTGCGGTCCCCTACGGCACTGCGTAGGATCCTACGGTCTTGGCGTGCATCCGTGCGTCGCTGCGGTCCGGTCCCAGGTCGACGGGCACGTGCACCTTCCGCCGACCACTGGCGACAACATCGATGTACTGTGGAGACCTCACGCCCCACGTGTTGAGCAATTCGGCGGTACGTCCACCCGGCCTCCCGCATGCCCACTATACGCCCTCGCTCAAAGTCCGTCAACTGCACATACGGTTCACGTCCACACTGTCGCGGCATGCTACCAGTGTTAAAGACTGCGATGGAGCTCCGTATGCCACGGCAAACTGGCTGACACTGACGGCGGCGGTGCACAAATGCTGCGCAGCTAGCGCCATTCGACGGCCAACACCGCGGTTCCTGGTGTGTCCGCTGTGCCGTGCGTGTGATCATTGCTTGTACAGCCCTCTCGCAGTGTCCGGAGCAAGTATGGTGGGTCTGACACACCGGTGTCAATGTGTTCTTTTTTCCATTTCCAGGAGTGTACATGCACATAATGAAATATCTCTGAGAGTGTAAGCCTTTGGCATTGTCATGGTGGTAACATCGCCGTCTTTGTATACATACCTCCATGTGATGAAACTTCTTTTTAGTGTGTGAGTGATGCTTTACATTATGTGAATATTTATACTCAAGAAAGTGCATTATACAGTTTTCGTTTCAAGATGATAAGCAGGCTGTACTAGGACATAATGGCACGGATTCGTAAGTAACCGAAACATCTTCCCTGCAATAATAATAATAATTTGTTCACATCACTTGAAATCGTTGTGAGGCACAATTACAGTTAAAAAGGCGTTGTCTTACATCTTGTTTTGGTTGTAGGGCACCACCACCCCAAGGAAATTTCGTCAGTTGGGGAAACAAAAGGCGAAATCTAATGTAAAACGTGAACTGGATGACTGAAGAATAACCTGTCGGTTGGAAACCGATAAAGGTGCTGTTTAAATAAGTAAATAGCATTGTAAAAAGTGGCTGGTTGCTGTAATCTTCCGAATCAGAGTCAACCTAAATTTTGTACACAGCTATGGGCTCAAAATGTCAGTTTTTGAAGAAACTGCATATTCTCCTCTTCTTCTTGAGAAGGTTCTCGGTGTGTTTCGCGTGTCGCATCTAGCACACAATGTACGTGTATTTCATTCAGCTCGCTGAAACAGGCAAACTATTCAGTGTACAAATATGGGAATTGTTTTTGAATGTGTTCTGGAAGAGTTACAGTACTGTTCGCTTTAATTTTATGTGCGGCAACAAATTATAAAGACGATTAAGGACAGTTTACCAAAATCATTTTCTGTTGACGGTACCGAAATTTTAACGAGCAGGAATTTTTTTTGTAATTGAAATTAGGTGGACACATTACGTGATCGAAATCTTAACCCGGCAGTGCACGCACCTGGAAACAGGATGGCAGTACACGCAGTTGGTCTCGCAGATCCTTGCAGTTTCTATCTTTCTGAATTTGGATTTAGATGTATGTCATGGAGGGAAGCGTTATTAAATGAAGTAGTATCTTTAAAAATCAGTTTAGTAAATATATTTAAGGGATGAATTTAATATTTTGGTCAAAAATATTTACACAAATGGAGATACATAAAATTTAGGTCTTATCAAAATAATGCATGTATTCAATCAGATATTTTGTCGATAGTCTTGGCACACAGTAACAGAATGTCCTGGGTAAATGTATTTCTTGCAGTTCTTACAAATATATCTTGTTTTTCTGTTTCTGTTTCTGCAGTCCACACACCGTCCTCGTGAAGTCGCAGTTGATTCCACTTCAGAAATTTTTACACTGCAAAGCTCTCCAATTCTCTCAGTTATCTTCCTTGCCAATATTTTTGACATTACTCTTTGCAGAAGATGATCATGTAGAAGCGCAAAAGAAAGCTGCCTCAAAAACTCTCTTTTTCTCAGTTGTTCTTTCTGATTAGAGTTGAAAATAATAGCAGCATTTATCGCAGCTGTGTTCATGATGCTATAAAAAAACAACCATTGGCCATCTTCTTGTGTTTCTAACTACATTATATGTTGCACTCATTCTGTCTACAACGTCAACTCCACCCTTAGTAAGGTTATAGAAAGTGATAATTTCTGGTTTTTTAACATTCCCTGCATTTTAGTCAATATTTACATTGTGGTGCAGCGTTGGCAGTAGTAATACTAGTCTATTTCGTTTCGGCACGTAAGAGACAAGGTGCAATTTTTATGAAACCCAAACATAGGTGACTTTTTTGTCGGCTTTTAGTGTTAATAAATCCCCTTGGGACTTCTCTCTTGTTCTTCCTCAGGGCACCAACGATGGTCGTCTTCTTCGTAATCACTGTGTTTGCAAGCTCGTAATTTGTAAAATAATTGTCGCAAGTTATGTTGCGGCCTGTATTCAGAATAGGTTGGCAAAGTCTCTGAACTAGTTCAACTGGTCTGTTGTCCTGTCTGTAAGGGCCTTCAAGCTGTTGCCCAACATACTCCTCCATGTTGAATGTGTAAAACATTCTGGCATCCACTGCTGCAAAAATCTTTACTCCATACTTGTTTCGCTTATTTGGCATGTACTGTCGGAATCTGCATCTTCCACGGAATGCTTCTAGTTTTTCATTCACTGTTACGTATTCATAAACTGTATAAGCCTTCTGAAAGTTTTCAACAATTAGACTGAACACCTGTGTTATCGCCGTTATGTGATCTGTTTTCTCGCTTTCCATTCTCGTTTGTTTATCGTCGAATCTGAGGCATCGAAGGAGAAAACGAAATCTGTTTATGCCCATTTGAGATGAAATATTTCAACTCCTGTGCCATCTGTTCGCCACAAATCTTGTAGACTTAGTCGATGGGCACACAATACACCAGCGTAGTACAATAATCCCAATAAGGATTTCATTTCAGCTTTATTAGTTTGTTGTGCATCTCTTTCCCTTGAAAAGTTTCCCTGGATACTTTGAATGTATCTATTGGTGCAGTCAACGAGTATGTGTATGATGTTTTCATCTAAAAACAGTTCCCAGCACTGTAGATGATTTGTAGCACTTTTCGCAGCACCTTTCACACCTGGTAAATGAGTTATGATATTATGACAATGTGTGCGCGAGTTCTTTGGCGGAGCACGTGAGTTCCATACTGTTCCGTCTTTACCGACAAACACATCACTGCCAGCACCACAATCACTGTCTTCTGATTCATCACTCGACTTTTTTTTGTTCGATGCCGGAGTCACTTTTCCACTCTGGATCCTGGATTTCTTCAAAGTCGATTTACGATCTTCAGAATCACCAGCGTCACTTTCAGCAATTACTTCTTCAATTAAGTTCCTAATTCTCTCCTCCTGTGCCTCGTAAGAATAAGCCATGATACAATTACAACACTTACCACACACTAAAACAAGGTACAAAACACGAAAAAGTCTGTTCTACCACTAAACTAAGCAGATACCGCAAATATGCGCGCGCGTGAATAACCTTGGTGGAGCTAATAATAAACTGACACCAGTGCACGCGGCTGGCCTGTGAGACCCTAGACCTCTTTGTTGTGAGCTAAGCGAAATTGATATTGTTGAAATACCAGATATACCATGCCAAACGATTCCTATTACACTCACTTAAAGGTACTGAGAAGATAGCTTCTTGGAAACAACTTTCAGACATTGCTGTAATGTGAAAACATTCTCCTTGGTCTGACAGACCACCTGCGTGTACTGACGGGTTAAGAATATATCACATTTTCATTTACCACAAATCGGAACTCTGTCAGAGTTTTCTTACACGAGATAATTGTGGTTAAAAATGGCGAATAATGGTTTACTTGCGCATCAAGTAGTACTTAAGCGGTTGGCTGTACACTTTCGGTGCAAGAAACACATCGCTAAGTTTCTAATAGACTGCTTATTAATTTTTCTTATCCGATTACTTATTTCTAATATGACAAAATACGATATTTAAAAAATGGAAAATCCAGGATGGAATGTAATAATATTACGAAAACTATAGTTGAGATTCACCATATAGGGGAGATACTGGGTCGCAGAAAAGACTAGAAAAGTCAGCTTTCGGCCAAAAAGGTCTTCGACGAAAATAGATACATACACACACACACACGGGCTCGCGCGCAAATGAAACACACACACACACACACACACACACACACACACACACACACAAGAAAACAGTCTCTGTAGTCATGTGTGTGTGAGCTGTGTTTACTTGAGTGTGTGTGTATGTTGTTTATTTTCGATGAAGCCTTGTTGGCTGAAAGCTCAATTTCCAACAGTCTTTTTCTTGTGCCTATCTGCGACTCAGCATCTGCACTATATGGAAAGTAGCAACTATCCTTTTCATAAAATTGTAAAATATAAGATTTATGCTATGAAAAAACAGGATGTTAACATCTGAAAATGTGAGTGGCACAATTGTCTGGTGAATTCCAAAGTCTGAAAACCTGGTGCTGCTAAAAAACTCAAAAATGAATTCATTTTCACTTCATTTGTAACACCATCTTCGCTTCTTTTATGATTTGCAGGAAGCATGTTAGTAGTAGGGCAACAGAGGTGCCACCACACTCTACATTGTAGCCAAATTTATTCAATATGGAGGATCCAAGATGACGGCCATAGATGTGGCAACGTCACATTGATATCAAGGCGGAAATTTCAAATTTTGGCTGCAAAATAGCTCAGTTGGGCTACCTCCACTAACCTAAGCCCACCCCCTCTGCTCCCCTTCCCCCTCTCCATCTCTCCTCCCATCCACTCCCCTCACCCATCTGGAAAACCCCAATATGTGCTGGACTGCTGGATGGGAAGGACGTAAATCTTTATTTTGTATGAATTGCTTATTTAAACAGTTTGAATTGTCACAGACAGTAGCTCCATCCAGTGTGTTCACCTTAAAGTCCGGAGTCCAACTAGTTCACAACACCACCACCAGACGGCACTCCTACTCCCCCTCCCATGACGTAAACGGAGATGGTGGTCCAGGGAAAAATGGCAGGAAATTCGCTCAGTCTGTGTCTAGTTGCTGGACTGGGAGAACAGATGTAATTGTTTGCTGAGTGTACTATGTAGGAGGATGAGGAATTTAATGGGTATATTAGTTGTAATAATGCAGCTGAGGACTGTGTCCATAGCCACATGCATGATGTCTGGAAAGTAATGATATTTGGTAAATGTTAGAAGAAGACGAATAAGTTTAATCAAATAAAGAGGATTTAGCAGGATGGGGCTTAGTTACACTTCGGAATTCATGCTGATGAATGTGTGTGTGCTGTAATTGCAGATTATTCGAAAAAGGTCCAGTCAGTTTTCCAAAGTACAAGAGGTAAGACATTCACACCGGAGTCTTCGCGTCCACTTGAAGAGAGACCACGTTCAGGGCTAACAGAACAGCCACGCAGTTCTCACAAGGGCGGCAACGTGCTAAATACTCCCTGTTTCGTTGGAAATACCCACAGCCTTCCTCCTTCCCATCCTAGGCGCACAGATACTCTTTGTCATTGAATACAAACTGCTTCAGGACTTATTAAATCTGGTGTTGAAGCAATGTCCAGAATACTGTCACATACATAACTTGAATATATCACAAGAACTAAATGTACCACTGCACAAAGAGGCAGAAAATGTGCTTTGTACATGACGCAAGAATTTTAAACAATTGGCGATGTAGATACACATTTTATTTTGTAGAATACCACCATCTCCAAACCTAAGCACAAATTCTAAAAAGAATATTGCACTACACTTGTGAAACCACCCAGAGACACTTCGCACTTCCCTTGTCTTTGAGAATGGAATGCTTCAGGAGTTACAAAATCCAATTGAATACGTCTCTAAATACAGTTTCAAAAAGATCGCTGCACAGTAGTTTGCTTTAGTTTAGTGATGTGTACCACCACACTCGAACACGAACGCACTTGTGAAACCTCCTTGAGACACTTCACACGCCTTTGTGAAAAACAGATCCCGAAACCGACATCAACTGCAATATCTGATTTTACACGCCAAAACGACAGTATTTGGAAGTCGAAATAAATATCCCTGTATTCTAAACAGAAGGCTGTATTTTCTTAAATATTACCTGAAGGATTTAGGTTGTTTTCATTACACATATATTTAGTAGTGCGGTATCTACTCGGGAAATTAAAGCTTTTAGGTTCTATCTTTTATTTCCTTTCACAAAGTGTAAAGTATATGCGATCTGAGGCCTAATTTTTCGGAGTGTACAAGATTTGATTTTTAATGTTTGTTCAAGTGCATTACAAATGGCTCTGAGCACTATGGGACTCAACATCTTAGGTCATAAGTCCCCTAGAACTTAGAACTACGAAAACCTAACTAACCTAAGGACATCACACACACCCATGCCCGAGGCAGGATTCGAACCTGCGACCATAGCAGTCCCGCGGTTCCGGACTGCAGCGCCAGAACCGCTAGACCACTGTGGCCGGCTAAGTGCATTACATCACTACATTGATAATATACATGTATATTAGTGTTCCACATAACTTAAGTGACTCTTGTGATCTGTGCTTAATAGAATATTACTGTTATTGTCTAGATAAATTTTGTAAAAATATTTTAAACGACCGTGAGCGAGGTGTGTTTGAGCTGCCGTAGGAAAGTCAGTTCTGGGATTCTGTGCTGCTGTTGTGACAGATGGTTACATTAGGGAAATGTAGTGGCATTGGAATTGGGGAAGTAAATGGTCTCTTCCAGGGTGTTTCAGAGTATGTTCTAGGGATAGGAAAATAGCTGTACAGAAAGGGAAGATCAGAGCCGTTAAGGCTGAACTGGATAGTGCTAGGGAGGAACTGATGAGGTTAAGGGGAGAGAAGAGTGAAGATAGGTGGGAAGCGGTAGCAAGGAACAGGGGCCACAGAAGGAGACCAACATCTGACAGTTTCATCATCTGTGATGGAAACCAAGATGCCAGTCCAGGGAAAAATGGCAGGAAATTCTTCTTGCTACCTCAGTCAACTAAGGAAGAGGCTCAAGTAGATGTAAGTGCAGTCGGCACTCAACAGGCTTTCACTAGGTGAACAACTGTTTCAAAAAAAAAAAAAAAAATTAGAAAGTAGGAGGAAAGTTCTGTTGTTATGTAACAGCCAAGGAAGAGGTGTGGGCTAGATCTTTCAGGAAAAATTAGGTGATTGGTACCAGGTCACAAGTGCACGTCTTAGCCAAGTGATAGATGATGTAGGATCATTGTGCAACGATTTTATAAAGTAAGATCATGTTGTGGTAGTGTGTGGAGTGGGAAACACTGTTCATAGGGACCAGGGCTACAACATTCTGCTACCAATCATACAAATGTTGGCTTGGTTCCTGCTTTAATGCGGTATCATCAGCCCCAGTTGAACAGCTCTGTCAGGAGAGTCAATATACAGCTCGATCAGCTGCTTCAGGTAGCTACTACGTCAGGTATAAGTTTGATTCCTGTTGATGGTATTGATAAGTGGGACTTCACAAGACATGGCCTGCATCTCAGTAGGAAGAGGAAGGGTAAATTAGCTGGGCTGATAGCAAAATCTTTTAGGGGGCATTGAAACTTACAGGAGTGTCTCTTTTTTAGGCTTAGATCAGTGTCTAGCCATTCAACATTGATTGAAATTAAGCTTAATGAGAAGCTCAGACAGGCAGGTACTAGAATGTTAAAATATCACAAGATTCTCATAATGGGACAGTGAAAAATAATGTTAGTATGTCACAAGATCCTCATAAAAACACAGTGAAAATTAATGTTAGTGTATTGCATCAGAATATCAGGGGATTAAAAAACAAAATAGATGAGCTTCTTGTTTGTGTAGAAGATTTAGAAACTGAAGGTGGAATAGCTGTACTAGTCGCAGGTATGGAAGTGATAAATGTAGGTGGGTATAAGGTTTTGACACATGTAAGTAGAGACACTATGGAGAGAGGAGGAGTGGCCATATATGTTAAAATATGCCGTAGTGTGAAAAATGTGGAAACTAAAATTTTTTGTGTAGAGCAACATATAGAAGCATGTGCATGTGAGCTTAAAATAAATATTGGTACTTTTATAATTGTAGCTATGAATAGGTACCCATTGGGAAATTTTCAGCTATTTTTGAAAAAACATAGCTGACAGAGGGAATCAAATTATTATTTGTGGGGATTTCAATGTAGATTTTCTGAAAAAGTCCGATAGAAAGCTTGACTTTGAAGTATTACTTGGTTCTTTCAATTTGACATCAGTTACTGATTTTAATGCTCAGGTGGTATAGGGAAGCAGCACATTGATAGATAATGTTTTTATAGACCAAGATAGGTTTCATCAGATAAGAACAGTCTGTCTGATCACGATGCACAGATAGTTACAGTATATGACATAGTAATTCAAAACAGTCCTCCAACATAGTGCTTTCAATTAACGATTTAACAGGTGCAAATTTTAGGGAAGCTTGCACCAGTTATACTGGGATGAGCTCTACAGGGAAACTGATGTTAATTTAAAATTTAACCTATTTTCTGACACCTTTGTGAGTATATTTGAAAACAGTTTCCCCAAGAAAACAGTAAAATATAAATGTAAGAAACCATCTAAAAAGCCATGGCTTACTAAAGGGATAAAAATATCTTGTAAACAGAAAAGGAAAATGTATCTTATAGCTAGGAGGAGTAATGATCCAGAGAGAGTGAAACATTATAAAAACTGCTGCATTATATTAAGAAAAGTTATTAAAAAGCCCAGAAGTAAGTGTATTATGTTTGAGATTAGCACATCGGATAATAAAATTAAAACAACTTGGAATATTGTTAAAAGGGATAAAGAGCAACTGAGAGCACAGGAAGACTGTATTTCTGTCAAACTCAATGAAAAGTTTGTTAACAAGAAGTCAGAAGTAGAAAACATTTTTAATAACCTGCTGGTGTGGAGAAAATAGAATCCAGCTATTCATTAGAAGATGCAGGGCAATATATGGAAGAGGCAATACCTATGCAACTTAATAAAATTGAAATTCTATCTCTCCTACTGAAATTAGGAAAATAATAAAGTCACTCAAAAGTAAAAGCTCACATGGAACCGATGGCATTTCCTCCAGTGTACTAAAAGCTTGTTCTCTACAAATAAGTAGGATTCTCAGCCACATATGCAGTAGCTCACTGAAACAAGACATTTTTCCAGATAGACTGAAATACACTTTTGTTAAACCATTGCATAAAAAAGGGGAGAGGTCTGCTGCTAACAACTAACACGCAATCTCACTTCTGACAGCTCTATCCAAAATTCTTAAAAAAGTGATGTATTCAAGGGTAGTATCACATATTTGTAAACATGAAATATTAACAAAATGTTTGGTTTTCAGAAAGGTATAACTGAACATCACTTGCTGGGATATTTTGTGATCTCTCAAAGGCTTTAACTGCATGAATTATGCAATCCTTCTAGATAAGCTTAAGTGTTGTGGTATGAATGCGACAGTGCACAAATGGTTTAATTCATATTTAACTCATTCATATTTAACTGGAAGATTATTTAGCATTATTTAACATATTCATATTTAACTGGAAGATTGCAGAAGGTTGAAATTAAGAGTACAGGTAGTCTGCAAAAATCAACAGAGTATTCTAACTGGGCAGGTATCAAGAACGGTGTTCCACAGGGTCCATTATTGATCAAAATATATATTAATAACTTTCCATTCTATATGCATGAAGATGCAAAGCTAGTTCTTTTTGCTGATGATACAAGTATGGTAATCACACCCAAAAAACAAGAATCAGCTGACAGTATTGTAAATAATGTCTTTTAGAAAATGATTAAGTGGTTCTCTGCAAATGGACTCTCAATGAAATTTGAGAAAACACAGTATATACATTTTGGTACAATAAATGGCATAACACCACTGATAAATGTTGTTGTTGTTGTTGTGGTCTTCAGTCCTGAGACTGGTTTGATGCAGCTCTCCATGCTACTCTATCTTGTGCAAGCTTTTTCATCTCCCAGTACCTACTGCAACCTACATCCTTCTGAATCTGCTTAGTGTATTCATCTCTTGGTCTCCCTCTACGATTTTTACCCTCCACGCTGCCCTCCAATACTAAATTGGTGATCCCTTGATGCCTCAGAACATGTCCTACCAACCGATCCCTTCTTCTGGTCAAGTTGTGCCACAAACTTCTCTTCTCCCCAATCCTATTCAATACTTCCTCATTAGTTATGTGATCTACCCATCTAATCTTCAGCATTCTTCTGTAGCACCACATTTCGAAAGCTTCTATTCTCTTCTTGTCCAAACTATTTATCGTCCATGTTTCACTTCCATACATGGCTACACTCCATACGAATACTTTCAGAAATGACTTCCTGACACTTAAATCAATACTGGATGTTAACAAATTTCTCTTCTTCAGAAACGCTTTCCTTACCATTGCCAGCCTACATTTTATATCCTCTCTACTTCGACCATCATCAGTTATTTTGCTCCCCAAATAGCAAAACTCCTTTACTACTTTAAGTGCCTCATTTCCTAATCTAATTCCCTAATTTCGCCGATGACATTGTAATTCTGTCAGAGACAGCAAAGGACTTGGAAGAGCAGTTGAATGGAATGGACAGTGTCTTGAAAGGAGAATATAAGATGAACATCAACAAAAGCAAAACAAGGATAATGGAATGTAGTCTAATTAAGTCGGGTGATGCTGATAAATATTGACTATGAATATAAGTTTGTTGATAAGGTAGAATGTCCAAAGTTCTGTGTGTGTGCATTGGTGAGAAATTGAACTGGAAGAAACACATAGATGATCAGCTGAAACGGTTAGGTTGAGCTACTTATGCTATTAGGGTTATTGCAAATTTTGCTAATAAATATGTCAGTAATTTAGCCTACTATGTCTATTTTCATTTACTATTTTTATATGGCATCATATTTTGAGGTAGTTCATCATTAAGAGAATAAGTATTCATTGCACGAAAGCATGTAATCAGAATAATATCTGGAGCCCACCGAAGATCACCTTGCAGACATTTATTTAAGGAACTCAGGATATGCACAGTACCTTCTTAATACATATATTCATTTACGAAATTTGTTATTAATAACCCATCCCTATTCAAAAATGACAGCGAAGTGCATAGCTACAACACTGGAAGAAAGGATGTTCTTCACTATTCTGCATTAAATCTGACTTTGGCACAGAAAGGGGTGAATTATGCTGCCACAAAAATCTGTGGTTATTTGCCAAATAGCATGAAAAGTCTTACAGATAGCCAACCAAAATTTAAAAACAAGTTAAAAGGATTTCTGAATGACAACTCCTTTTATTCAATAGATTAATTTTTAGACATGAAGTAGTAACAGTAAAAAAAAAATTACTTTGCATAAAGAAAACTTATGTTAAAATGACACATTCTGCATCATTACAAAATGTCGTATTCATGATCTGTGGAACAAGTATTAATGTATGTATGTATGTCACCACTTTTCGAGATCTGGTTTATTGTTTGAAGGCATTACCAGAGCGAGAGAGATAAAATTTCTGAGTACTACTGCTGCTGTGGTGTTTGTCACTTTTCTGAAAGGGTGAGTGGGCTTAGTTTATATTTTCTCCTGTAGTCAGGGACGTTATTTTCCTCACTTCCCGAATCACACACTGATGTCCAAGTACAGACAGGAAAATCAGAATAATTACACAAACAGAATTCGAGGCGCTGTCCTACAAACGAGAAAAATGGCTGTAATTTTCGGTGAATTTTCGATGTCCTACAGATGCTGGTCTGCAGGTGGCCTAAAGCCACATTGACAGGTGAGGGACAAGATCTTGCCTGTCCAAACAAGAGGAGGCTGGTCTGCTTGGACTTGTATCTTAATACTCGGACACAGAAGACACCTCATGACTCTCAGACATTACAGATCTTCCCATAGATACCATACCCCCATCTTTTCTGCACCAGTCCGTAGAAGCTCCTATGCTCCACACAAAGGATGCCTTGTGACTCTCTGATGTCATGGAACGTATTGCGAATTGAGCACTCTGATTGGTTCTTACTGAATTTACCTGCCAAACTGCTGCTGCTGCCGGTGTGGCAGCACTGTCCCCAATTTCCTACGGACACATTACGAGACTTTCAGCAGCAAAACTATTTTGTACAGACCGAAAAATATCATACAGAAGTCATATTGCACTGTCAATTACAGATCATGGAATATGGAAACTATCACGAAAGATGCTTCCTCAATTACACTGTTCTGCTACTGTCGAAGAAAGCTTGAATTTTTCAGCGTGAAACGGATTTCCAACCGGCCTATATCGCCACATACCATAGCGATGTAGTAAACACAATTCATACCCTACACACCATACAAAATCATCACTTCTGCATCCTGCATATCGGTATCGATCACCAGACACTCGTGCATATACCACGAAGACAGACAAATCCCAAAAGAAAACATAAGCACATGTACCAGATATAGTCTTTGCACCACTAGATAATTCCTGAGAGGTCGGTCGGTCATCCACCATCGCCAACAGCCACGTCTCATCTACCCCTGCACACGCTTGCCTGATACACAATCAGAGTGCCGTCAGCGCACGTGGTCACACTATGAACTGGTTGCCCCAGCACAAAGGTGTTACTGTTTGTGGCCCCAACCTACTTGCTTGTTTGCTGCCATGGTTTCTACAGCCATCTCCAGACTCTAGGATTACAAGAGCACATATATTTTCGAATGGTTTGCCAGAATATCACACACGATAGTTCCACATAGCAGTATGCCACCAATCACTTGCACAGTATAATCTCTAGAGACATATCACAAGAAACCCGAAACTTTAGTGAGATTCAGCGAGGTGGGACGTGCTGCAAACCACTCAGTAACTAGAAACTTATCTCATCTGCGAAGACGTTAATACAAAAACTCGAAAAAATAGAGGAAACTGGTAGTTCCACTTATATTTTTTAGGGAATACCTATGCCAATGATACAACGTATTAGAATCATCGTTGTACTTTACAAAGTCAACTAAGATTTTAATGCTTATAATCGTATGTTTTTCTCATATCTAGAGAACCAGCAAATGTCTCTTCCACCTGTTTGTCACCATCTAGATGCAAACAAAACAGATCAAAATCGATGTTCTGTCAACCACATAAAGACGGGAAATATGAAGAAGCAGTCAGCCGGTCAATCTACATGGGAGGGAATAATTGTCCAGCACAAACACACGTCCATATTGAATACTCTCAAATTTCCATGGAGAACACACGCAATCACAAAGGCTACCCATCACAAAAATACTGAGTATTAGTTCGCTGTTCATCCGCCCATAGGGCGACATGGCTAGGTCAGCTGCACTCTTGTACTCCAGCCCATCTAATTCCGACGGCTACCGCCATAAGCTGGGAATGTCAATTGTTTCGGCTACAGGCTACTGCCACAATGCATCCCCCATACGTCAGGCAGAATCACCCTAGGAAACCAGTCACATATATATCACTGTACTTACAATTAAATGTTACGATTGCGGTCTCAATCTGATGATATTTGACAGTGAGCGAAGTATCGGAAATACCCCTCTCCGGACGGCTGTGGCTCTGGAAATATGTAAACCTGTATGTCTTATAACTGGATATAATTTTTGATGTAAAAAAAATCTTTCCTCCCCCTTACGAATATCGCAATTTTCCTTCCAAATCCGTACCGTCCCTTATGACAGGACACAGTCATTTTCTTTTCATTTGTTGGAACACTGACCGCAGTACACATACTACAGGGTTATTACAAATGATTGAAGCGATTTCACAGCTCTACAATAACTTTATTATTTGAGATATTTTCACAATGATTTGCACACACATACAAAAACTCAAAAAGTTTTTTTAGGCATTCACAAATGTTCGAATGTGCTCCTTTAGTGATTCGGCAGACATTAAGCCGATAATTAAGTTCCTCCCGCACTCGGCGCAGTATGTCCCCGTCAATGAGTTCGAAAGCATCATTGATGCGAGCTCGCAGTTCTGGCACGTTTTTTGGTAGAGGAGGTGTAAACACTGAATCTTTCACATAACCACACAGAAGAAAATCGCATGGGGATAAGTCGGGAGAGTGTGGAGGCCATGACATGAATTGCTGATCATGATCTCCACCACGACCGATCCATCGGTTTTGCAATCTCCTGTTTAAGAAATGCCGAACATCATGATGGAAATGCGGTGGAGCACCATCCTGTTGAAAGATGAAGTCGGCGCTGTCGGTCTCCAGTTGTAGCACGAGCCAATTTTCCAGCATGTCGAGATACACGTGTCCTGTAACGTTTTTTTCGCAGAAGAAAAAGGGGTCGTAAACTTTAAACCGTGAGTTTGCACAAAACACGTTAACTTTTGGTGAATTGCGAATTTGCTGCACGAATGTGTGAGGAATCTCTACCGCCCAGATTCGCACATTGTGTCTGTTCACTTCACCATTAAGAAAAAATGTTGCTTCATCACTGAAAACAGGTTTCGCACTGAACGCATCCTCTTCCATGAGCTGTTGCAACCGCGCCGAAAATTCAAAGCGTTTGACTTTGTCATCGGGTGTCAGGGCTTGTAGCAATTGTAAACGGTAAGGCTTCTGCTTTAGCCTTTTCCGTAAGATTTTCCAAACCGTCGGCTGTGGTACGTTTAGCTCCCTGCTTGCTTTATTCGTCGACTTCCGCGGGCTACACGTGAAACTTGCCCGCACGCGTTCAACCGTACCTTCGCTCACTGCCTGCCGACCCGTTGATTTCCCCTTTCAGAGGCATCCAGAAGCTTTAAACTGCGCATACCATCGCCGAATGGAGTTAGCAGTTGGTGAATCTTTGTTGAACTTCGTCCTGAAGTGTCGTTGCACTGTTATGACTGACTGATGTGAGTGCATTTCAAGCACGACATACGCTTTCTCGGCTCCTGTCGCCATTTTGTCTCACTGCGCTCTCGAGCGCTCTGGCGGCAGAAACCTGAAGTGCGGCTTCAGCCGAACAAAACTTTATGAGTTTTTCTACGTATCTGCAGCGTGTCGTGACCACATGTCAATGAATGGAGCTATAGTGAATTTATGAAATAGCTTCAATCATTTGTAATAGCCCTGTATATAAACCCGCTTATCATAGTGAATCTATCACACATCGCCTAGTAGGTATAATACTTTGCCAGTAACTGAAAGCTAGCGATACCAAACAATACTGAACGAAAATCTGCGATGGATGGATATGTCTCATGTGTCTTTCTTGCTAGTGGTACCAGTGTGTGATAGTAAGAGAGTCGTCATCGTCTTATACTCGACCAACGCTTACAATATGCAATCGCAACGGCTATGTTACTGTCACCCATCATAAAAAGCGGCCTTGGTTCTACCGGCGCACACGAGTATCACTAACGATATCCATGTTAAAAACTATACAAGCTTTGTAAATCGAGGTATGATATTGCCTCTGGGTGAAGTAGTTTGCCACACACATACCGCGACATTGAATATAGGCGGTGATCACAGGGGTGTTTATTAACAGATCGAAAGCACAGATAGACGTTGCCAGTGGTGTAAGGTCATAATAACATCACTGAATCTAGAAAGTTATTCGGCTAAGGAACATGGTATGAAGCAGGTATTTGCAACTACCTCACGCTGTCACTAGATATTTCTCACACTAACATACAGTTTTTGTAATGCATTCTATTCTGATGCCATGTCAGAGTTCTGCAATATATCCGCTGCGTTATAGGCTTGGGAGAATGATAGCTGATTAAGTATAATCACATACAGTAGATGGTGAGCCATGCAACGAATCACTGGAAAAAAATATGTGAGGTTGTAAGAAATGTACAAAATCCTATGACTATTACACTGACTTTTCGCATCTATAGTCTTACGCTTTCTGGTAGAAATGCTGTATGCGATTTGGGACCAACTCTTTCCATTCAACCACATACCTGCGTTGTATCCTATGGAGACGTCTTTTAATGATTACAGTCACCAGTTAACCATATTCGTAGCACTGTCATATCTCGAAACGAGTCACCCTTTTCGAGCCTATATGCTACAGTAAAACTCTGGGGTTGTTTTAGACAGCCCCTATGCATCATGCAACTGTTTCTCAGTCTCTGCCCTGCCCTCCCTGCAGCTTTGTCTATGTGATCGTCCCAATTTAAGTTGTAACTGAGCAGAAGTCAGAGAATGCTCTATCTAAGTCCTTCTGCAATCTATGGAGAAACAGGGTGAGCTGAGGTAATGCAACGTGACCATCTTTTTCGACCACTGGGTGGAACTGGAAGCATGTTGTCATAGCTCCACCAGCTGTGTACGATGCGTAAGACCAACACCAAATGAAGCTTTCTCCTGCAACATGAGGCAGTAGAAAAGACAGTCATGCAGTTATGGGAACTGGGAGAAAGACGAGCATTTTGGTACAGCATAGCGATACATCTCCAAACTACATAAAGGAAATGCTATCCAAAGGAGATTTGCGTCCCTCAGGGTGCATTCATGTCTGTCACCCAAACATTCTCTCTATCACCATTGTTTTGTGCCATACAACAGAGAAAAAACTACAGATTATAAAAATTCCACTAATGTCATCTGACAGAGAACTTGACAAGATTTTACCACGTCCCTTTCTTCAGATATATATGTACAGGGTGGTCCATTGATCGTGACCGGGCCAAATATCACACGAAATAAGCGTCAAACGAAAAAACTACAAACATTGAAAATTGTCTAGCTTGAAGGGGGAAACCAGATGGCGTTATGGTTGGCCCACTAGATGGCACTGCCTTAGGTCAAACGGATATCAACTGCGGTTTTTTTAAATAGGAACCCCCATTTTTTATTACATATTGGTGTAGTACGTAAAGAAATATGAATGTTTTAGTTGGAGACCTTTTTCCGCTTTGTGACAGATGGCGCTGTAATAGTCATAAACATATGGCTCACAATTTTAGACGAACAGTTGGTAACAGGTAGGTTTTTTAAATTAAAATGCAGAACGTAGGTACGTTTGACCATTTTATTTCGGTTATTCCAATGTGATACATGTACCTTTGTGAACTTATCATTTCTGAGAACGCATGCTGTTACAGCGTGATTACCTGTAAATACCACATTAATGCAATAAATGCTCAAAATGATGTCCGCCAATCGCAATGCATTTAGCAATACGTGTAACGACATTCCTCTCAACAGCGAGTAGGTCGCCTTCCGTAATGTTCGCACATGCATTGACGATGCGCTGACGCATGTTACGCAGTGAAACATCTTGTAGTAACATCGGTAGAACATTACGTAGGAAATCAACATACATTGCACCATTTAGATTGCAATCGATAAAATGGGGGCCAATTATCCTTCCTCCTATAATGCCACACCATACATTAACCCGCCAATGTCGCTGATGTTCCACTTGTCGCAGCTATCGTGGATTTTCCGTTGCCCAATTGTGCATATTATGCCGGTTTACGTTACCGCTGTTGGTGAATAACGCTTCGTCGCTAAATAGAACGCGTGCAAAAAATCTGTCTGTATTTTCTCTTGTGATCAGTGGTAGAACTGTACACGACGTTCGAAGTCGTCGCCATGCAATTCCTGGTGCATAGAAATATGGTAAGGGTGCAATCGATGTTGATGTAGCACTCTCAACACCGACGTTTTTGAGATTCCCGATTCTCGCGCAATTTTTCTGCTACTGATGTGCGGATTAGCCGCGACAGCAGCTAAAAACACCTACTTGGGCGTCATCAGGTCGTGGTTGACGTTTCACATGCGTCTGAACACTTCCTGTTTCATTAAATAACGTAACTATCCGGTGAACGGTCCGGACACTTTGATGATGTAGTCCAGGATACCAAGCAGCATACATAGCACACGCCCGTTGGGCATTTTGATCACAATAGCCATACATCAACACGATATCGACCTTTTCCGCAGTTGGTAAACGGTCCATTTTAACACGGGTAATGTATGACGAAGCAAATACCGTCCGCACTGACGGAATGTTACGTGATACCAAGTACTTACACGTTTGTGACTATCACGGCGCCATCTATCACAAAGCGAAAAAAGTGGTCCAACTAAAACAATATTTCTTTACGTACTACACGAATACGTAATAAAAAAATGGGGGTTCCTATTTAAAAAAAAACGCAGTTGATATCCGTTTGACCTATGGCAGCGCCATCTAGCGGGCCAACCATAGCGCCATCTGGTTTCCCCCTTCAAGCTAGACGAGTTTCGTTCTTTGTAGTTGTTTCGTTTGATGCTTATTTCGTGTGATATTTGGCCCGGTCACTATCAATGGACCACCCTGTATATATATATCGAAAAAAATACTGTTTATGTGCTGGCATCGAGCGTATATGGCGACCCTCTTAAATATATAGGTATTGATCCACTGGAGCAGGTGAAGAGTGACCGAAGTCACCAACAAAAACCCAGTTTAAAGTTTCATCGCCTGTACTGTAGGCGGACCATATCCGACAAACTATCAGCTGCAAGAGAGGTTTCCTGTTTTGTTGTTTTCTCTGATGTAACATGTCCAGGCAATGTATGAATACAGCTTTGTACAGCACCATACATTTTGTTTTCACTGTTTCAGTGCTAGCCTTTCCCAAAAGATGCTGCCCTTCCACCAAGACTCTTTCTTCATCTCAAACAAGTGATGTCAATCATTATGTGGAAATCAACAGTGTACCAGTGGACAGATGGGATGGAAAAAACATCAAAGTTGATAGCAATTTTACCACTTTTTACCGTAATTTCAACGCCGACCAGTGATACGGCAGCATGCTTCCCAGTTTATGTAAGCACTCCAATCATAGTGCGAGTACGATTGTCCATCTTTCCCTGTGCAGATGGGAGCCACAGAGCGTTGTTGTATTCCTGGGATAAAGTTAGGGAGTGACAGATCTCCTCATGTTCTATTTGACTAACCCTCCCTGCAACACTGTCACCACTTTAATTTGCAACTCGCCAGAAATAGACCACTACGTTCCAAGTCTCATGAAAGAGCATAACGTGTCAAGTCCGCAACTCCTGTTCTGCACCAGTCTTACTAATGGCACCCATCCAGGTGCACAAAATCTCTCTAGACACGAGCATGTCGAGGAGGTCCCCTTATCGGTGTGTAGTAGATATGAAAGTGTTGCGATGACATAACAGAAGGTTAAGAAGAAGAAAACGTGTGGTTTTAGGCATGATGGAGCTCCAGACGGACGGAGTTTTAAGCATTTTACGTAAATCAACTGCACTACCAATTCTACAATATTGTTCTAGTGTCTGGGGTCAGTACGAAGAAGGTATTAGTAAGAGAGAAATTATTGTAGAACATAAACACGTGCATTCTAATGCACGACATAAATGTCCAACATCTGACAGACATCCACACTACGAGTTTTCTATCGCACTCACTACGGTGACAAACTTTAAGAAGATAAAACTGCTTCCTTCAAACATAGAGTGTTTGTGATACATACACAATATGACTTTTCAGGGGTGTATAGCGCCCACTGTTCACATCCAATCACGGTTCATAAATAATACTATGATCGAATCAGTGTTATAGAAAATGACAATTAGTAACAGAGAATGTTTCGTATAAGGAAACAGACAATCGTGTAGCTGCGGTGTTTGATATATGACATATGAAATTACCATAACTCCATAAACGGGACATCTGTCAAGCAGATGTGTACACAGGGATTGCAGTACCTCACAAACACCTGTCACTAACTTACAATCACCGTAGATATGAAACTGAAGACTCGATATTTACCCAAGACGCAGCAGGGGGAATGAAGTACGTCGCATAAATCTTCGTTTGTCTAGAGGAGGGTGTCGAAACAATATGGGCGTGTTTCATCATCATCACACATGAGCTGGAAGTCCTCTGATCGCTGTGATATGGAGAGCTTTGCTATTAACGATCACAGGTAGATAGTGCTCTAAGTTACACACAGAACACGAAATTGTATACGAGACGAATGCAGGTTATGCCGTACAACTGATACATCCCAACAGAACACAGGAAAAAAATGGTTAAATGAGCGATAAATGACCAGCAGCAACATCATGCATGATAAATGACTTGCAGCAACATCTCCCTCTCTGTCTAGAATGCATCACCAGTCTACCATTAAATCGCTACAACTCAGTCTCAACCGATCACTCCCACCACGTTCTGTCATCCCTTAAGGCAGATGAAAGTCGAGTTTGACGAGTTAGAGGTAGATGGTTCTCTTTCTTCCAGGAAAACATCAAAACAGCAGTCAACCAGCTTGTATCCCTATTATCTCAACAGACTTACAGCAGAATGTTTCCATACAGTAACTGTTTGTTAGTTGACACCACAAGGTGCGGAAAAGCAAATTGTAAACACTGTTTGTCACGGTTTAAAACACCTAATCAGTCCTACACAGGGTCAAACACGCGATCCATTCTGTAGTTGTATATTGTAGTCCCACAGCTGTTAATACAACGTTATTTTGCTAAGGATACTTCACAAAAATCTCAAAAATCTGTACGGTGGTTGCCGATAACTTAGGGGTCACACCTGGGCTTGTGATCTCTCACAACACATTATATATATACGAGTGTCTGGTGGTCGATAGCTATATGCAGAATTCAGAAGCGGTCCAGGATACGAACTGTGTTTACTACATCGATACGGTATGTGGTGATAAAGCCCGATTGGAGATCAGTTTCACGCTGAAAAATTCAAGCTCTCTTTGACAGTAACAGAGAAAGGGTTTCTGTATTTCATGATCTTAGACCAGTTTTCCAGGGCTTAACTTTCAATACTATATGACTGCTGTATGTTTTTTTCGATCTGTATGAAACAGTTTCGTCACTGAAAGTCTCATAACTTGTCTGCCTGAAGAAAATAGTGGACGGTGTTCCCACACCAGCAGCACCAGCCGTTTGGAGACTATATTAAGTAAGAACCAACCAGAATGCTCCATTCACAAGAAGTGTGCTTAGTGTGGGCTAAGTGTGGGGCATAGGAGCCTCTACTGTACACCCCAGCCACATGCAAGAGGGTTGCCATGCGCCACCACCTCCGGCAGACATCTGTGGTCCGAAGATGATCTTATCGAAACCGGACACCACATTAAAAAACTTTTTGCAATCAAGACTGTTTCCAATTTATTTATAATAATTATAGATCGCTGGTTCCTGTAATAAGAACGATGTTCTTTAAAATATTGAAAGTTCTGTGATGTCTGAGAGTCACGTGATGGCGTTTCTTCTTTGTTCGAGAGTTTAGAGACAAGTCCAAGCAAACCATCCTCCTATGTTTCGGACAGGCGAGATGCTGTTTCTCACCCGCCATTGTGAGTTTAGAGTATCTCCAGACCAGCATCTGTAGAACATCGAAAATTCACCGAAAATTCCAGCCATTTTTCTCATTTGTAGGACAGTGCTTCGAATTCTGTTTGTGTAATTGTTTTGATTTTCCTGTTTGACCTTAGACACCAGTGTGTGCTTCGAGAAGTGAGGAAAATAACGTCCCTGACTCCAGGAGAAAATACAAACTAAGCCCACTCATCGTTTCAGAAAAGTGACGATCAGCACAGCATGAGTAGTACTGAGAAATATTGCTCTCTCTCTCTCACACACACACACACAGGCAGTGCTTTGAGATAAGCAGCTAAAACTCGGAAAGTGGTTAGCGTCCTATTTTAGAGTTGCAGAGATATTTATTTCGACATCCAAATATCGTCGTTTTGGGGTGTAAAATCAGATGTGGCAGCTGATATCGGTTTCGGAATCTATATCTCAAAAAAGCGTGTGAAGTGTCTCAAGGAGGTTTGACAAGTGTGCAGCGATCTTTTTGAGTCCGTGATCGAGGGTGATGGTATACATCGTAAAACAAAAGCAAACTACTGTGCAGCAATGTATTTGAAAGTGTATCTAGAGATTTATTCAACTGGATTTTGTAACTCTTGAAGCATCCAATGATCAACAACGGAAGGCTTTGGTATTTCCTACAAAAGCGCAAAGTGTCTCTGGGTGGTTCCACAAGTGTAGCGCAATGTTTCTTTAGAGTCCGTGTTCAAGTGTGGTGGCGGCAGTATTCCTTGGATTAAAACCTGCATTTACATCGCAAATTGTTTAAAATTCTTGCATCATCTGCAGAACTCTCTCTCTCTCTGTCTCTTTGTGCAGTACTACATTTAGTTCCTGTGACATTTTGAAGTTGAGTATGTGACAGTATTCCAGACACCGCTTCAACACCAGATTTAATAACTCCTGAAGCAGTTCGTGTTTAACGACAAAGGGTACCCATGCGTCGGGGATGGGAAAGAGGAAGGCTGTGTGTATTTCCAACAAGACAGGGAGTACTTAGCACGTTGCCGCCCATGTGGATACGCGTAGCGGTTCTGTGAGCCCTGAACATGGCCTCTCTTCCAGCAGATACTCTGGTGTGAATGTCTTGCCTCTTGCACTTTGGAACACTGACTGGACTTTTATGGAATGATCTACTGTTACAGCGCACACATTTATCAGCATGATTTGCAAAGCGCAACTGAGACCCATCCTGTTACATCTTCATTATTTGATTAAACGTATTCCTCTTCTTCATACATTTACCAGACATCATTGTTTTCATTAATTCGTGAAGCATATGCGTCTTCTTCATACATTCCAAACACTGTGTACGTGGCTTTGGACACAGTCCTCAGCTACATGATTACAGCTAATATCCCCGTTAAATTCCTCCTTCTCTCGCACAGATATTTCATCCATTGAACGCATAGTAAACACAGTATACAATTACATCAGTTCTCCCAGTCCAGCAGTTAGACACAGACTGAGCAAATTTCCCGCCATTTTTCCCCAGACCGACATGTTGGATTATGTCGTGTGGGGAGGGGGGAGGGGACAGCACCATCTGGTGGTGGTGGTGTTCTGAACAATGTCAGTTGGACTCCAGACCTCTAGGTGATCACTCTAGATAGAGCTACTGTCTATGACAACTCAAATTATTTAAATAAACAATGCAAACAAAATAAAGACTTATGTCCATCCTCTCCAGCAGACTAGTACAGTCTGTGTCCTTTTCCTGCCAATTTCAAGATGGGGGAAAGGAGGTGAGAGGGATAGGGGAGGGGAAGGGGTGGGGTTAGGTCAGTGGAGGTAGGCCAATTGTCCTACTTCCCTGCAGAAATTTGAAATCCCAGCCATGACGTTATTGTGATGTTGTTACATCCGCTATCTTGAATAAATTTGGCAACAATGCAGAGTGTGATGACATTCCTGTTTCCCTACTACTCACGTTCACTAGCCAAATAATTTGAATACTGTTAAACCTGTATAAACCTATACAGTTTCTTTCTTCAGTAGTTCTTTGAGCTGCGTGTATCCTTTTTTGCTTCCCAAACAACATAAATTCTGCCCCTTTTTACTAAAAAGACCTCAGCAGAACTTATCCAACTCGAAGTATGCCACACAGCCCACTTCAAAAAATGGAAATGGTCTCCAGTTACGAGGAACTTCCCTAGTTTTATTTATTCGAAACTGGAGAATGTAATTCGGGTCGAGCAATTTCCTTCACCCTTGTACTCAAGTTGAGAACATTCTCAGGTGAAGTGCATTGGCGTTCAAAAATTACAGCAACAAACGGTAATTTTGCAAGGTTGCGTTTATTTTGCCAGAAAACAGTGTAAACAGGTGGTAGTAAATAGAAAAATGTAAAGAATATAGAACATAAGCAATTGCAACATGCATAAAGGTAGACAAAAATGTTCTTACTTTTTCCAACTCAACAAATTTGCACACACATCCCAACAATAGGTTAATGGGTCCAGTATGGAGTGTGACCGCTTCTTTCAGCAATACAGGTCTGAGAACGACAGCGCATGCTGTGATTGTCGTCATCAAGCTTACGTTGGGGCAATAAAGCCCATTTTTCTTGCAGAGCTGCTCGCAAGTCATGGAGAGTGGTTGGTGGTTGCTGACGTGATGCAAGCCATCTCTGCAGTGCGTTCCATACACGCTCTATGGAATTCAAATTGGGTGAGCGAGCAGCCCACGGCATGCATGCAATATCTTCCGTTTCCAAGAAAAAATCAACCACCTGTGCTCTATGAGGTCGAGCATTACTGTCCTTCAATACGAAGTCTGGGCCCATAGCACCTCTCAACAACCGCATATGAGGTCCCAAGATAGCTGACAGCAGTTAAACCTTGCCAACTCATCCGTACATTTTCATGAAGAGATGTTCGAGTGGTGAAAATAATCCTGCCCACATCATTAAGGATCCTCCTCGATATCACCCTCTTTCCACAACGTTTGTGTCCCGAAATCGTGTTCCAAGTTCTCTCCTGATGCGAATCCGTCGAGAATCACTCTCCTGACCAAATCGGAACTCACCTGTGGAAAGAACATGGACCCAGTGTTCGACCGTCCAGGTGGCATGTTAACGACTCCACTCTAAACTTTTCCTTCTGTGGAGGCGCGTCAGTGGTTCACGTACAGCAGGTCTCCGCAATAAAGGCCACTCTGCTGAAGCCCTCTGTACACTGTTTGGCTCGATGTAACAAGTCCAGTTGATGCTGCCATGTCAGATGCCAACAGCTGTGCAGTTCCAAGGCGGTACCGTTATCCTCTTACAACCAAACAACTGTCCTCTCTTTCTGATGTCACAGGTGATCGGTACTGACCTGGTCTTTGAGATACAGTTTCGGTCTCTATAAACTTTCGCCACATCCCAGAAACAACAGAACGATTCACATTAAGCCATCTGGCCACATCAGTTTGCGGCTGTCGTGCTTCTACTGTTGCTATGACCCTCTACGGAGAGTGTCTGGTAGGCGCCTTCTTAGTGCCGTATTGTACCGTCTGTGACTGTTTATACGGCTATCGTGAATATGGGACTATCCAGCAAACGTTACCCCGGTTGGTACGTGCCTTGACGTCATCATTAGCGTGGTTGTACGTTGACCGGAATGCCATCTTCCGAGCAGAACATGTTTGTACGGGTATCTTTGACAGTCTATGATTATATCGAGAATTAGACCTGGGACGGGGAAACAGCAGCTTGTTGCTTTAATTTTGGACACCATTGCATATTCTCAGACTCGTTTTATTCATGCGAGCCTGAGAATGTTCTCCGAAATTTCGAGGATATGACCCATTGACGATGGCAGAAGTACTACATGACGTCCATTAAAACTGCAACACTAGGAAGACTATAGTACGATTCACGACCGACGACGTTCGGTGCAGGTCGGGACACAGACGGGTATTGCAGTGTTACCCGTTCCAAGTGACAGTTGCAGTACATTCATGAACGGGCTTTGAGCGTGAAAAAAGCGTGTATCTTGCACATTATGTCTCTCGCTTTCTTATGTATAAAAGGCAGTCAAATAAAAACAAGACACATGGAAAAAATATGTAAACTGTTAATTGTTTCAAAAGTAATAGCTATAACTGTTAATATATTTTTCACACTGTAAGTCAGTGTCTTTATGGAAATATGCCTGCGACTGCTTACCGGAATCATGACTGTGCCCAGGCGTGCACCTTTTCGTCGAAGCAAATCGATGGCCATGAATGACCTTCAGAGCTCCAAATTTCATGGGGAGAGAATGGGGCTGCATGGAGGATGTGCAATGGCTTCCCAGCGAAACTTCTCCAGCGTGGTCGAAAAAACATTGGCAGCATGTGGGTGGGCATTATTCTGCAACCGAGTGATGCCGTCCGTCAACAATCCTGGGCGTTAGTACTTAACGGCGGGCTCCAGTTTTTGCAAAGTGTCCAGGTACTGTTGTGCTTTAATTGTGGCTCCGTGTTCCAGACAGTCAATGAGCAGCAGGCCCTTGCAGTCAAAGAAAAAGGTAGTGATGGCTTTCCCGGAGCTGGAGCGCCTGTTGTTCCCACTACGGTGCAGAAGTTTCGCAGAAAAGCCCTTACACGCCCTCCATACAGTCTCGATCTCTCCCCAAACGATTTCCATCCTGTTGGAGCCATGAAGAGAGACACTGGTGGGTGTCGATTTGCTTCGACGAAGAGATGCACTCCTGGGTACAATCATGGTTCCGGTAGGCAACCCAAACGTTTTTCCATCAGCGTGGTCACTATCTTGTCTCCAGTGGGATAAACGTATTAACAGTTGTAGCGATTACATTAGAAATAATACAGAGTTTACTTACTTTACTGCATCTGTATCATTTTCATTTGACTTCTCCTTACAGCATTTCTCGCTTAACACCATCATAAGCCATGGCAACACGCAACAGATGAAATAAAAATTCACTAAATGATTCGCTACAACCACGTTTAATGGTCGTACTGGCTACGGCGTTCACAGAAGAGCGCTCCCACCCAAGCCTCCAAATGACAAACAGTCAGATCGGTAACAAGCGTTATATGTCGACAGATATCAGCCCAAAACTCGGATGTAATTTGTGCTATGTGATGTCGTTTACGAAAGTGTGAGTAAACGGTAAGTAATAAGTAACATCTGACCCACGGGGCACAGGAAAAGCAAAATCGTGATAGTCTGTCATATAGAGCTCCCGTGGGCAAGTCGGTAGGGCGTTAGTTTCTCCTACTAATCCTCCTACTAATAGTAAGGGTCACGGGTCTGAGGCTTGGTCATGCCAGTTGTTGCACTGTGGTAGTCGTGAAACTACGTCTACATGAATGCTCCGTAAATCACCCTTAAGTGCCCGGCGGAGACTTCATCGAATTACCTTCACAATTCTCTATTATTACGCTCCCGAAAAGCGAGCGGAAAAAACTAACGCCTGTATCTTTCTGCGCGAGCTCTAATTTCTCTTATTTTATTATGATCATTTCTCCCTATGTAGGTCGGTGTCAACAAAATTTTTCGCATTCGGAGCAGAAAGCTGGTGATTGAAATTTCGTGAGAAAATCTCACCGCAACGAGAAAAGCCTTTGTTTTAATGATGGCCACCCAAATCCTGTGTCATCTCCGTGACGCTCTCTCCTCTACTTCTTGACAATACAAAAACCGCGCTGCCCTTCTTTGAAGTGGAGGTATTCTGTGTCGACTTGGGCCAGGACACCAACGTACCTGACAATGCAGCGGAGCCACGGGGCCTACCTGCCTGGCAGGCCAGGGTCGGAACACTTCTCGAAAACATGGCAACCGTCATCGCGGTTCAGAGAGCAGACATGAGCCAGGGGATCGAGGACCTCCTAGTTCAGCGTATGTAAGCAACATGCGCGGGTTACGAGTGCGGAGGTTGACACAATATCCACTTCCTGAGTAGCTGCCGGGCACTTGTGGTGCACCTGGACAAGCTTCGCTTGTATTTGCAGAAATAAATGGTTAAAAGTCACTCTTCTCTTACTGTGCCCACTGGCGTACACAGGTTACAACCACTTCCTCTTCCCTGAGGAACCAGCAAGTGGCGAACTGGGAGAGTCCCTCCTGACACACCATCCATCTATCGCCAACTGCCAGGACCGGCAGACTTGCTTTTATTAAGTGATTTAAGTTGTTATACGGAACAACAAACTCTTGACACGTAAAAGGACTGTTTGGAGTTAGGCAATCTTCTTCTGGCAGTCAGCTTTCGCTTCGTTTATTTGAAAGTAGCAAACGTATAAAGTACATTTGTGGTTTCGCATAATAAACATAAACAGTCGGAACAGATGAAAAAAGAAACAATTGCGTCACATGTTCTGAAGTATTAATACTAGTAATAATAATAATCATAATAATAACAGTCCAATGGACAGTTTTAGATGGGTTGAAATGTTCCTGATGGATCTGTTACTCAGGCGACATCCAATGACTGGTCCACGTTCGATGTCTCTGAGTTTTCCTGACTGACCTACTGTGCTGTTGCTGCTTCTCGGCCTTCAGCGCAATATACGGGCTGCTCCGCCCTTCGTTAGAAGTAGTGGAGAATTTCGCATGACATTGGAATATCCGGATACTTTTGATCAGATGGTGTACTTGGGGGATGGGGGGGGGGGGGGCTGTTGTAGCCCAGCCCCAGATCTGAACCCTGAATCTGTGCCTGTGCAATGAAATGATAGTGTGTATGGCATTGACGGCCGGGAATCCCCACCTGTGAAAGTTCGGCCGCCATGCTGGAAGTCTACCAGTTGATGCCATACTGGGAGACTTGCGTATCGACGAAATAATGGTGAGGGCAACACAGTACTCAGTCTCTGAGTGGAGAAAATCTCCGATCCGGGCAGAGATCGAGTCCGGGCTCATTACATGGCAGTCAATCGCTCTGACCACTCAGCTAAGGCGGTAGACTGTGCCTTTGTCTTCCTGAAACAAAATAGACGGTTTTGCCAACTACTTCCCCCTCTGCCAGAAACTGTGAGAGAGATTCTGGAGTACAAACAGAGATTGCTTTGCTTGCAGACATTGGCAGAAGATGAGGCGCTACATGTGGTGAATCACGCTGGACGAGTGAGACCTGGTTGCGCCGCGACCGGACTCGAAACGGGCAGTTGTGGACGAAGCCGCCGGTCGCGAAGAGCTGCGGGTTCAGGAAGTGGCGGGCGTTATCCATGCGGTCGAGCAGGAAGAGCAGCGCCTTGCAGCCCAGCAGCGACATGGTGCGGTCCTCCGCCGCTATGACCACCAGCAGCGGCGGCAGCACCTCCTCCGTCAGCGTGTCCTGCCGGCCGGAACCCTGCATCAGCTTCACTACACCGTGTAGGACGTCAGCAAGCTGTGTGCACACCGCTACCGACAGTTTGCCGGTAGCGAGGCTCTCGTTCATTTGCACGCGTAGACAAGGTCGACGCACAGATTCCTATTTCCAAGTCTGTTGAGAAAGATACGGCACTGTTACCATGTACGTATATTATGGGCACACTTTAGTGTACTAAAAATATAATTGACAATGATAGCACATGCAAAAAAAGTTGACATACATAATCACAACGACTATATGAAAGAAAACTTATATTCAACCCTCGTTAATAAAAGTTTGTGTCACAAAGACGTGAGGGAACTTAATTTTAAGGACAGTTGTGCTTGGAAACTGCAGAAAATCTTACATATTTCAAGAAATAATACAATTTGGTTTGCTTGGCTTTTTCTAGTGGTCTGGAATCAACCACGATTACACTAGCGTATTACGATAGGCATGCAAGCAGTGTGTATACGAGGGTGTGGTTGTGTTTTCACATCACGAATTTCTACTTGGTGGTGATGTTGTTTACTACACTGAGGTGACAAAAGTCATTCCATACCTCCTGTATCATGTCAGAGCTCCTTCTGCCCGGCGTAGTGATGCAACGCGACGTGGCGGGGACTCAATAAGTCGTTGGAAGTCCCCTGCAGAAATATTCAGCTATGCTGCCTCTCACTATGGTCGCAGGTTCGAATCCTGCCTCGGGCATGGATGTGTGTGATGTCCTTAGCTTAGTTACGTTTAAGTAGTTCTAAGTTCTAGGGGACTGATGACCTCAGAAGTTAAGTCCCATAGTACTCAGAACCATTTTATGCTGCCTCTGTAAGCGTATGTACCTGGGAAAGTGTTGTCAGTACAGGCTTGTTTGCACGAACTGACCTCTGGGGTATGTCCCATAAATGTTCCGTTGGTATCATGTCGGCGATCTGAGTAACCAAATCATTCACTCGAACTGTCCGGAATGTTATTCAAACCAATCACGATAAAATCCTGCCTGGTGACATGCCACATTGTCATCCATAAAAATTGCACCGGTGTTTGGGAACATCAAGTCTATGAATGGCAGCAGATGGTCACCAAGTAGACGTATATAGCCATTTTCAGTCACTTGGCTAAGAGGACCCAGTCCATTCCATGTAAACACAGCCCACACCATTATGGAGCCACTACCAGCTTACACAGTGCCCTGTTGACAACCTGAGTCCATGCTTTCGTGGGGTGTAAGACCCTACCGTCAGCTTTTACCAACTGAAATCTGTACTCGTCTGACCAGGCCACGGTTTCCCCATCGTAAAGGTGCTTTACGATGCCACGCTGGTAGCAAAGGCACTCGCCTCGGTCGTCTACTGCCATACTTCGTTAACGCAAAAATTTAGCGGCCGTGTCCTAACGCATACGTTCGTCGAACATCCCACATTAATTCTTGCGGTTATTTCGTGCAGTGTTGCTTGCCTGATGGCACTGACAGCTTCGCAAACGCTACTGCTCTCAGTCGTTAAGTGAAGACCGTCGGCCACTGCGTTGTCGGTCGTGAGAAGTAATGCCTGAAATTTGGTATTCTCGGCACACTCTTGACAGTGTGGATCTCAGAAAATTGAATTCCCTAACGATTTCCGAAATGGAATGTCCCATGCGCCTAGCTCCAGCTACCATTCCGCGTTCAAAGTATCGTTCGGCCATAATTACATTCGAAACATTTCCACATGAATCATCTGAGTACAAATGACAGCTCCGCCAATGCATTGCCTTTTTATACTTTGTGTGCCCAATACTGCCGCTATCTGTATACGTGCATAATGCTATCTCATGAATTTTGTTACCTCAGCGTAGTTGATTGTAGGAAATTCGGTCTATAAATGTTCAGAGAACCTTGGCATCATAGTTCGGATTGGTAAATACCGCAACCTTCGTCGAAAGTTGTTACTGTGTGTAACAACTAGCAGACCTAAGCCATTTATAGTAAAAGCTATAACTGTGAATCAATATCATTGATTATGTTTTTCTAGTGTGTAACATGAAGCATTATCTTTGTCCCTCCTAAAATAGTACTTGAGAACAGTTTAGATGTGGAAATATTCAATTTCAGGATGTGCAGCACTGCAGTACGTCGTGTTACACCGACAGTACACCTAGCTAATTATATTATTCCATTAAATTAGATTGTCTATATTTTGGTGTGCTTGTCTGGTTAACGTAGAATTTCAGCTGACTTGTATTTTCTGCGCTTATAAGCCTGGTCAGATTAGTTTTTTCAAAATATTGATGTCTTAGGCCTGTCTTCTAATGTCAACTGTTAGTTTATCGTGTTATTTGTAATATTGTACGGGTACAGTATCACTGCTTAAAACATTTAATGATTATTACGGCAGCTGTTTCGGAAGGTTTCCAGTTTCGAGTACGTATAAGTTGTCCGGCCAGAATGTCACAGACGTCTGTAAACGTAATCATTTGATACTTGGTCAACATGTTATCTACAAAATAAATCTTGTTGTGCTACCTCTTGACTTTCTTGGTGTTGCATTTACGGTGGCCAGCAGTGTATACACACACACACACACACACACACACACACACACACACACACATATATATATATATATATATATATATATATATATATATATATGTTATATTTCGCGTGAAATTCTTAATATCGATTTCACATCGGTTTTATGCCATGTCAGCAGGGGACTGTTCAAGCTGGTGGAGGCTCTGTGATGGTGTAGGGTGACTGCAGTTGGAGTGATATGGAACCCCTGATAAGTCTAGATACGACTCTGACAGGTAATACGTACGTAAGCATCCTGTCTGATCACCTGCATCCATTCATGTCCATTGTGCATTCCGACGTACTTGGATGATTTCAGCAGGACAATGCGACACCCCACGCCTCTATAATTGCTACAGAGTGACTCCAGGAACACTCTTCTGAGTTTAAACACTTCCGCTGGGCACCAAGTACCCTAGACATGAACTTTATGGAGCATATCTGGGATGCCTTACAAACTGCTGTTCAGAAGAGATCTCCAACCCCTCGTACCCTTACGAATTTATGGACAGCCCTGCAGGATTCATGGTGTCAATTCCCTCCTGCACTACTTCAGACATTAGTCGAGTCGATGGCATGTTGTGTTACTGCACTCTTGCTTTCTCGCGGGGCCCTTCACGATATTAGGCAGGTGTACCAGTTTCTTCAGTGTACATACGCCAGGACGACGCAGACGAAGTTGAATACAGAAATCTTTCGAAACAGATATCGTAATAATCAATAAATATTTAAAGCAGCCATTATGAAACCTTACTTACAATGTCCTTTCAAGAGATGTCCTGCAGGTCCAGTCATCAAGAAATTATTTGTAACAATTCAAACATAGAAATAGCATTGGAATACTTATTTCAGAGTTGATAATTTAACAGGTGGCTAACCTGCACGGCTAGCAACTCCTCACCCTTGAGTAAAGATGTGACACACAGAATCTAGCAACTGCACTTGGGACTGTAATGCTGGATGTAGCAGTGATTGCAGTGGCACTACTAACCATCTATGCTTGCGCTTTTCTTTTACTGGGATTCTACAAACTGAAGGTGTGAAAGACGGACACTAGGCCGTTCGGGGCAAACGATACAAGACAGCCAAGGGCCGAGGCAGCGGTCGCTCCCTCGGGATGCCTGTCAGAGCTGGGCCATGAACGCACTGCAGGGACAAAGCGGCAGGTCGGGCTTTTGCGCAGGCGGACGCCCTGATCACAGACACCAACACATCCCGTCACAGGACAGCACAATTAGACGGGGCTATGGCGGTAAGAAATACGAATCCCACGCTGTTTCCACCAGCCCGGCCTACCACAGACAACATAGACCGTCTGCAGGCGAATGAGGAATAATGGAGAAACGGTATTCTAACGTACAGGAATGCAAGCTCCAGAGGGAGATAACGTCTTAGAACCCTGACCAAAAGAGAGCTTGAGTTGTGCCATTATAAAGGTGGAAGTGACTCTCCTAGGTGATGTTAAATTAGCAGAACCTATTTTTTTACTTTTGCAGTACCACGGTGGCAAAAACGTGCAGGCGGAAGGGACATGCCTTGTCATTGGTGGAGGGACCCCGATGACGCGTCTTATATTCAACTTTTCTGGGCAGAGGAACGCGATAAAGGAGTGGAAGAGCAGTTAATACAGAGCCGGTGTAGCGAATAAGGGAGATAGTATAAATTTATACTAGTGACCAACGTTGGTCGCAAAGCGGAAGGTTGGACAAAAGTGTGAAGGAACGTGAAAAAAATTGTGGATGGGTGGAAGAATATGCTATTTAGGACAAATTAAAAGAGTCAGTCGAAGGATATGGGAAAGAGAAGAAATGGTCAGGGGAGATGCAGAGTAGAACAGACTAATGTTCCGATCATCGACTCTGAGATCAGCAGAGCACACACACACACACACACACACACACACACACACAGGGAGAGAGAGAGAGAGACGCAGCGACGATGGCCGCCTCGAGTACTGGGGCTCGACAGAAGCCGACGCAGCTCACGGTAAAAATACATTGTGGCTATAGCATGCCCTGGACAAATGGTTCAAATGGCTCTGAGCACTATGGGACTCAACATCTGAGGTCATCAGTCCCCTAGAACTTAAAACTACTTAAACCTAACCAACCTAAGGACATCACACACATCCATGCCCGAGGCAGGATTCGAACCTGCGAACGTAGCGGTCGCGCGGTTCCAGACTGAAGCGCCTAGAACCGCTCGGCCATTCCGGCCGGCCACGCCCTGGACAGACAGGCGTAACAGTTCGTTCATGTTTCTAGAAATGGCGGCCTCCATCTTGGTCATTCTGCCACAATAATAACATTACCTTCATTCACTGTCAATTCTTCACTGTGCGTCACAGTTTACCTACTGTACGACTTCGTGTGTTTCTAAATATAACATCGTGGCATGTACTGTTAGAGATCTCCACTCGTCTCCAGATCTTGCCAGCACATAGCAATGGCTGTTAATGTCAGCTGTCGTCTATTAATTGGGATTAGACTGTGAACCATGATTATTAATCCTTGCAAACCACAATGTTATTTATGGAATAAATTCTAGCTGTTATAAGAGATGACTTTAATTTCGTGACTATTAAATCCCATGTTATAGTAAAAAGTTAGAGAAGATTAGACCCCACTCGGTATACTTTGCTTAGGCCAGTGTACGTCAGATGGCGTTATCCAAAATCCGTTGTGTAACTTCTTTAATTAGCATTATACCATGAGGGGAGATCTGCTACTGGAATCATAGCAGTCAGGTCTGACTGTACAAGCACAAGAGCCGATGTTAGCTAGAAATGCAGGAGATCTCGCAAATCATGTTTTAAGCACTAATTTGATGAATATGTGTGTATGTGTAATGAAAACATAGTTGACAACATTTTTGGCATTTTATGGAATTCAGACAGTTTTTTAAGTGTGTGCCAATTCCGGTAGTTCGAATACTTCCAAGTGGGGTTACGCTGTAACGGTTCGTTCACTTGAATGTTGACTGAAATACTAAGCGCTGATTGGATGAGAGGGAAGAGAGATGAGTGATGTATTTTTTTTATAATAATTCGGGTCGTTTGGATACCTGTGAGCACAGCCCAGATAGAGCTACATTGCAAATGACTCTTTCATTTTAATGGTGGATATAATACTAGGCGTCCGCAGCCCGTGGTCGTGTGGTAGCGTTCTCGCTTCCCGCGCCCGGGTTCCCGGGTTCGATTTCCGACGGGGTCAGGGATTTTCTCTGCCTCGTGATGACTGGGCGTTGTGTGATGTCCTTAGGTTAGTTAGGTTTAAGTAGTTCTAAGTTCTAGGGGACTGATGACCATAGATGTTAAGTCCCATAGTGCTCAGAGCCATTTTAACCATAATACTAGGCACTGATTGGAGGAGAGGAGACGGAGGAGTGTAATACATTTTTTGAAAAATAATGCTGGGCTTTTTGATACTTTGGAGCACAGCCCAAATGTGGCTACATTGTAATTGGCTGACAATTTTGTGTGTGTGTGTGTGTGTGTGTGTGTGTGTGTGTGTGTGTGTCTGTGTGTGTGTGTGGCAAATATATTTGCATTTTACATGAACTTGTTATGATTACAAATATAGATGAGTGGAGATAGAAGAAGTGGGAGTAAAAGAGTCAGGAGGTAGTGGAACTGAAAAATACAGAAGAGTGGGCATTATATTGAGGTTTGGAGGGTCTGGACGCTACCAGACCGGCGAACTTGAACACGTATGTATAGCGAAGGGTGCGTCTTCGACCTAAATTTTAAACACGTGGATCTAGGAGAAAAGAATAAGTTGGACCCACAGATTTTTTGAGCTACCGATGAATGGCGGAGGCACTAGCGGTCGGAAAGAAAGACGAAAGGAGATAGTATAAACGTGAGAGGCGGTGGTGTAAATCGATGGGAGTAAAAAGAGACAATGGCAGAGACACACGTAGACAGTGGCAGTGAGAGAGAGATGCTGAGTATGTATGCGCAACTATAAAGAGAGACTGGGTAAAAGGATTTAGAATGTTCTGTGTTAAAAGAGCAGGAATATGTCCGCATGCCAAAACTTTTGGTGAGGAAGGCGGAATGAGCATTGAGGCAGTTGGTTCCCCGCTTTCCTGTCAGAGTTTGTTTTTAAAGAAGAACATATTCGCCTTTTTTGTGCACTGGCAGGAGCATTTTCCACTGGTATAATTATTGACCGAATTTAAAAATTTAAATTGCCATCATTACTTAATCATTAAGAGGTATAATTTTATGTTAAAAGTTTAACATGCGAGTAGTAAGACAAGTATTACAGTTAGAAACTGTGTATGTATTGTGCAGAAGCATAAGTCACAGCACGCAAATTACGAGTATTTAGGCTATAATCGAGCAGTATATGAGGGTGAACTTAGAATTTAATTTCTAATCTTTTGTAAACTTTCCTCGCTCATTTGCTTAACGTAAATTATTAAACATATTAACTAATTTTTGAAATAATCGTATGTTCGAAGCTATCTTATACATCGGTGTGTAAATGAAGTAATGAGACTGGTTTTTTCCCTGTTTTATTGCAATAACGTTGCAACTGAACACTGTTCCCTTCAGGATACTTCAACTAGTAAGTCACACAGTGCTGGAGACGGTTCGTCCACTCTTCACAGCAGTGGTGGAACTCAGACAATGGAGTAACCTTCAGCTGGTCGGCTGCAGCCATTTGAGTGTTGTCCAGGGAAGCGACGTCCCTTGAGTGTGTTTTCAATCTCGTCACCGTCACCGGTAACGGTGTGTTCCAGAAAAGAGGATCATTTTCAATCTGTTCTAGAAAGTCAACGCACCTGTCCCTTCTCATGTGCTGTTGGTCTGTGTGAGGTTTCCGGGAAACAGTTTTGAGCAGATTTTTCTCATCCTCAACTCATTTGCCAATATCTGATGAAAGGTGGTGTGGTTCAAATTCAACTCTGCTCCAATCTTTCTGACTGTCAACCAGTGATCTGCAGACATAAGATCCCGAACGCTGTCAACAGTTCTTGAAACCGAAGACCTTCCACTGTGAGGTTCATCTTTAGTTGACTGTCTTCATTCTGCAATCGCCTTAATCCATCGAAACATTTGGACCTTTGAGAACACTCTGTCTCCGGAGGCCTGCCGAAGTTTTGAAAACGTTTCCACTCCACTGTGCTCAAGTCTGAAGCAAAATTTTATCGGACACCAGTGCTCGAAATTCGTGTCACTCATTGCCAGAACGCACAAGCAAAACGTTCTGCGGTCCAACACGCATTGATGATGTATCACACGTTCAGCTGAGTCCCCTTCAAGTCCGGCGCCACGAGCGTTTCGAATCTAATGCTACGCTAATAGTCTCATTACTTTATTTATACGCCTTGCAAAGTGAGTTCGATTCCTTAAAGAATTGGGGATGGCATGTTTATTGGAATGCTGTAAGGCCGGTATTACACTATCAAATTTCTTTGTCAAATATGTTTGTCCAATATCTTTGTCAAAGATATTTGATGGTGTAATAGGGAACTTTGTCAAATGTCGTCCAATATTTGATCAAATCTAGGGCCTCGCTGTAGATTTGATCAAAGAAGTCGCTTGTCTTCTGTTCACTGCAATGTGACACGTTACCACATGGAGCACTAGCATCGCTGCACTCTGTCGTCTGTAGTGTTTTTATAAACATTCCCGGTAAATACAATTGGTGTGTGCCGACAACTACAAAATTAATAGAGATGTACGAAGCTGTTGAGGCGCTTTACAACGTGAGGCACGCTGAATATAAAAATAGATTACGAAGATTGGAGACCTGACCTAACCTAACCTAAGCCTCTCCTGTAGCAAGGAATCGGAGTGTTACAGTGAGCCTGTCTTCTCCAGATGTAGCAATTCTTAAGTGAATATTGTGCTTTGTGATGTGAGGATACACTTCATTGAGCACATACAGAAATGTATGCTCATCCATTCTTAAGTAATTGATGTACGACTTGACGTAACAAGTTTTGTTGAATGCTTTTATCGTGTCGTCGTAAAACCCAAGGCTTCAACCAGGTATGTTTCCTTTTTTTCCCCCCGCTTCTCTTCCGCATGTGCACACAGTGCAATTGTGGTACATGCAACTGCTGCGGTTAATAACAAGTTGTTGTCAGCCATCTCGAACTTTGACGAAAAATATTATGACAGTGTAATACCCCTTCAAGCGCTACGTCAAAGATCTTTGTCAAATATATTTGACGGAATATTTGATGATCAAATCTTTGACAAAGAAATTTGATAGTGTAATACCGGCCTACGATTCTACAACGGATGTGGAGGACACTGAGCGGACGTGACCCGCGCCCGTGTGCGGCACCTTGTAGGCTCGCGTGGTGTAGCCGGCGGCGGCGTGCACGAGCAATTGGCCCAGGTCGAGGCGCTCGGCCCTGGTGAGCGTGGCGTCGGCGGCGCGGTCGGCCACGACGCACAGCGACAGCTCGCGCAGGTCGGCGCTGAGGTGCAGCAGCGTGCGGATGCAGAACGACGCCAGCGTCTGCAGGTGCTCCGCCTCGCGCTCCACCGCCTCGTGCAGCAGCGACAACAGCCGCATCACGCACATCCCCTGCCGACACACCGCGCCGTCAGACAGATATTTATCTCAACTTTTTGCCCTGCTTGCTAGGACTATGCGGAAAGTAATTTCAGTTAGACTGAATACTGATAACATACGTTTTGTTGACTCTGTTCAACAGTTCCGATACATTTCAGAAATGATATTACATAGAATGAAATTTTCACTCTACAGCGGGGCGTGAGTCCTGCTTGGGTAGCTCAGTTGCTAGAGCTCTTGCCTGCGAGAGCCAAAGGTCCCGAGATCGAATCTCGGTCCGGCACACAGTTTTAATCTGCCACAAAGTTTCATATCAGCGCACACTCCGCTGTAGAGTGAAAATTTCATTTTTGAAACATCCCCCAGGCTGTGGCTAAGCCATGTCTCCGCAGTATCCTTTCTTCCAGGAGTGCTAGTTCTGCAAGGTTCGCAGGAGAGCTTCTCTGAAGTTTGGAACATAAGAGACGAAGTACTGGCGGAATTAAAGCTGTGAGGACGGGGCGTGAGTCGTGCTTGGGTAGCTCAGTTGGTAGAGCACTTGCCAGCGAAAGGCAAAGGTCCTGAGTTCGAGTCTCGGTCCGGCACACAGTTTTAATCTGCCAGGAAGTTTCATATCAGCGCACACTCCGCTGTAGAGTGAAAATCTCATTCTGGAAACATCCCCCAGGCTGTGGCTAAGCCATGTCTCCGCAATATCCTTTCTTCCAGGAGTGCTAGTTCTGCAAGGTTCGCAGGAGAGCTTCTGTGAAGTTGGAAGGTAGGAGGCGAGGTACTGGCGGAATTAAAGCTGTGAGGATCGGGCGTGAATCGTGCTTGGGTAGCTTAATGGTAGAGCACTTGCCCGCGAAAGGCAAAGGTCCCGAGTTCGAGTCTCAGTACGGCACACAGTTTTAATCTGCAGGAAGTTTCATATCAGCGCACACTCCGCTGTAGAGTGAAAATCTCATTCTGGAAACATCCCCCAGGCTTTGGCTAAGCCATGTCTCCGCAATATCCTTTCTTCCAGGAGTGCTAGTTCTGCAAGGTTCGCAGGAGAGCTTCTGTGAAGTTGGAAGGTAGGAGACAGGGTACTGGCGGAATTAAAACTGAGGACGTCGCGTGAGACGTGCTTGGGTACTCAATTGGTAGAGCACTTGCCCGCAAAAGGCAAAGGTCCCGAGTTCGAGTCTCGGTCCGGCACACAGTTTTAATCTGCCAGGAAGTTGCATGATATTACATAGAATTTCCCATTTATCTTGATGACCGCAAATAACGTGTTGTCCAGAAGCAAAATAAAAAATTTATCACGTTGCTTAGCAACTAGAGGCACTTTAACCAAAATGACTGCTTGTCTTGTAGCTTTGTTCATTACGAAGATATGAATAGAAGAAAATATTTTTTAAAACATCACAATATATTTCTTGTTCAGTAATCCACTTCTTCTCCTCAAGACATGTTCAAAGACATGTCACATTGTACCATTGAGGTTCTTACGACGTTATTACAACACAAAACATAAAATTGACGATAACTCCACTGTTCTAACACATAGTGCAGGAACTTAGGGTACCGTGACTGTCCTCTTGCTAGATAAGAAGTTGCAAGGTGGGCACGTCATTTTGATTTTTGTAAGTTATCGATGTGCACATCATAGAGAGACAGAGAGAGAGAGAGCAAGTTATGTTACTGTTAAACAATCTTTGGTCTTGTTGTGGCAGAGTCTTTGCCTCTGCGCAGTCTCACACAGTCTTGAAGTGAGATAGGTGATGTATGTATTCGGAAGTGCTGTGTTGACTTGGGACTGTATCTTTAGATGAAAAAAGATTTATTGTTAAGGACGGCAAGATTGACTATGTGTACATTGAAAGGTGAAAAGAATATAAATTTTGAATAATGTATAATTTTTATTTTTATTTTTTTTTTTAAGGGAGAAGAAGCGAGACTACAGCACAGCACAGCGCAGCTAGTTTGTCACAACGATTACTGTCTGCTAGTTAACTTTGATCACTTACTCAGAGTTGAGAGAAAGACGACCCCGCTACTCTGAGTCATGCATTAACATATCAACTGATTACGATGTTTGGTTTTTATAGAAATTCCCTGGCAACATTGTACTCGTATCAAATCTTTGTTCACTTTGATAAGCATGGTATTGTTCAGACCAACACTATTATAAAGATTACGCGAAGTCTTTTTGCATACGTACTTCATTCTAAAATTGTCGTCATGTAACGTCACTTTATAGGTATAGTTACTCCCCCCGTCCCATTGTCTAATGAAGGTTTATCATTATACAATACTACATTGCACCATATGGTATGCATCAGTTTTAATACTGTTTTGAAATTTTATTTTAAAATAGAGATCTTGCTCAGCCACTGCCTACTCGCTGTAAGCTGTTGTGCTATCGAGAAATCTGCAATAATGTTGTCAAGACGCGACGCAAGTGGAAATTCTGATTAGGGTCAGATAATTTTTCTACTTCAATTGTGCGTTGTACTCACATCAGTTACAGTTCAGTTCAGATGGCGTTATGTTTAGTCAAATGATACCATACTAGTTTAATCTGGATAACAGTTTCTGTGTACAAAGTTATGGTAATACACAGACATTCTATAGAGTGAGAGATGAATTTGGGCTAAATTCTGTACAGAAACACATACTGCGGAGCTTACAAAGTTATCCGGGTGGTCAAGATAAATGGAACATCCTGTAAAGCACAGCAAGCGGCTGTTTAAATTATTCTTCAAGTGCGGAGATCATTAACCAGGTCATTTTCTACAAATGTTATGAATACAGAAAGGTTTCATCTAAAAAGGATGTTCCAAAGCTGTGAAAATACAAGCAACAGTTACAGTTTGGATTAACAGTAAAATTGCACTCAAAGAATTCAATAAAACATGTAGTGGAATAGTACAAGTTGCCTTTACGTCTCAGGTAAGTATTTTTCGAAATTCGAATTCTGAGCCAAAGAGACTGGTACACCTGTCTAATATCGTGATGAGCCCCTAAGAGCACGCTGAAGTGCCGTAACACGACGTAGCATGGACTCGACTAATGTCTGAAGCAGTGCTGGAGGGAACTGATACCATGAATCTTGCAGGGCTGTCCATAAATCCGTAAGGGTACGAGGGGGTGGGGATCTCTTCTGAACAGCACATTGCGAGACATCCCAGATATGCTCAATAATGTTCATGTCTGGGGAGTTTGGTGGCCAGCGGAATTGTTTAAACTCAGAAGAGTGTTCCTGGAGCCACACTGTACCAATTCTGGACATGTGGGGTGTCGCATTGTCCTGCTGGAATTGCCCAAGCCCATTAGAATGCACAATGGACATGAATGGATGCATGTCATCAGACAGTATGCTTATGTACGTGTCACCTGTCACAGTCGTATCTAGACGTATCTGGGCTCCCAATCACTCTAACTGCACACACCCCACACCATTACAGAGCCTCCACCAGCTTGAACAGTCCCCTGCTGACACGCAGGATCCATGGATTCATGAGGTTGTCTCCGTATCCGTACACGTCCATCAGCTCCATAGAATTTGGAAAGAGACTCATCCGACAAGGCAACATATTTCCAGTCGTCAACAGTCTAAAGCCGGTGTTGACTGGCCCAGGTGAGGCATTAAGCTTTGTGTTGTGCAGTCATCGAGGGTATACGAGTGGACTCTCGGGTCAGAGTCCACGTCGATGATATTTCATTGAATGGTTTGCACGCTGACACTTTTTGATGGTCCATCATTGAAATCTGCAGCGATTTGCGGATGGGTTGCACTTCTGTCACTTTGAACAATTCCCTTCAGTCGTCGCTTGTCCTGTTCTTGCGGGATCTCTTCCCGGGCGCAGCGATGTCGGAGATTTGATGTTCTACCGGTTTCCTCAAAAGCAAAACGAGGATAATGGAATGTAGTCGAATTAAGTCGGGTGATGCCGAGGGAATTAGATTAGGAAATGAGACACTTAAAGTAGTAAAGGAGTTTTGCTATTTAGGGAGCAAAATAACTGATGATGGTCGAAGTAGAGAGGATGTAAAATGTAGAATGGCAATGGAAAGGAAAGCGTTTCTGAAGAAGAGAAATTTGTTAACATCGAGTATAGATTTAAGTGTCAGGAAGTCGTTTCTGAAAGTATTTGTATGGAGTGTAGCAAATGTATGGAAGTGAAACGTGGACGCTAAATAGTTTGGACAAGAAGAGAATAGAAGCTTTCGAAATGTGGTGCTACAGAAGAATGCTGAAGATTAGATGGGTAGATCACATAACTAATGAGGAAGTATTGAATAGAATTGGGGAGAAGAGGATTTTGTGGCACAACTTGACTAGAAGAAGGGACCGGTTAGTAGGACATGTTCTGAGGCATCAAGGGATCACCAATTTAGTGTTGGAGGGCAGCGTGGAGGGTAAAAATCGTAGAGGGAGACCAAGAGATGAATACACTAAGCAGATTCAGAAGGATGTAGGTTGCAGTAAGTACTGGGAGATGAAGAAGCTTGCACAAGATAGAGTAGCATGGAGAGCTGCATCAAACCAGTCTCAGGACTGAAGACCACCACCACCACCACATCAGCAACAACAACAACAACCTGTTTCCTGACATTCATGGTACACTCGTGACAAAGGTCATACGAGAAAATCCCCACTTCATCGTTACCTCGGAGATACTGCGCCCCATCACTCTGGCGCCGACTAGGACACCACATGCAAATTCATTTAAATCTTGACACCCTGCGATTGTAGCAGCAGTTTCAGATCTAACAACTGCGCCAGACACTTGTTTTATATGGGCCTTGACGACCAGTTTCCTTGGCGATTCAGTGTGTATATACAGGGTGGTCAGAAAATGTCTGAAATTCTTGTACGGACGTAGCAGGCAGATTGTACTGACACATAAACGTTACGAAAAAAATTCGGTACGTTGCGCCGTTTCCGAGTTATTTAACATTCAAATTATCCAATTGGGGCGTTACGCGCTCACATTCAAGCGGCCTGCCAGGGACTATGTTGCCCAACGAGTGCTTTGTTTGGTTAGGTAAAACGAATTTGCGTGTGTGGCAAACTGATTGGCTAACTTCAATGTTAAATAACTCGTAGACGGCGCAATGTATCACATTTTTTCTTAACATTTATGTCTCAGTACAAGCTTGTCTGTAACATCCCTTCAAGTGTTTAAGACTTTTCCTGACCACCATGTATGTATAAAAACTACGCAACACGAAGGAATTAGCCAAATGGGACGGAAATCGATATATATGATTTACATGTACATACAAACAAATTATTACGAGTTTAGAAAAACTAGATAATTTATTCAAGAGGAAGGCCTTTCACAAACTGCACAAGTCAACAATACGTTGGTGCACCTCTGCCCCCTATGTAAGGAGTTATTTTTCTTGGCATTGTTTGAGAAGGTTGTTGGAGGTCCGCCTCAGGGATATCGTGCCAAATACTGTCCAATTAGTGCGTCAGATCGTCGAAATCCTGAGATGGTTGGAGGGCCCTGCCCATGCTCCAAACGTCCTCAATTGGGGAGAGATCCAGCGACACTGCTGGCCAAGACAGCGTTTGGCAAGCACGAAGACGAGAAGCAGAAACTCTCGCTATGTGCAGAAGGGCATTGTATGACCCAAATGTAAGCTCAGCATGACTTGCCATGAAGGGAAACCAACAAAACTGGGTGTAGAATATTGTCTACGTACCACTGCGCTGCAAGGGTGCTGCAGATGACGACCAAAGGGGTCCTGCTATGAAAAGGAATGGCACCCCCAGACCATCGCCTCTGGTTGTTGGGCCGTATGGCGGACGACAGTCAGGTTGGTATCTCATTGCTGTCTGGGGCGTCTCCAGGCACGTGTTCGCTGGTGATCAGGACTCAGTTCAAAGTGGGACTCATCACTGAAGACACTGCTACTCCAGACAATCAGATTCTAGGAGTCCTTTTGGAAACAGATGAAAATCGGATGGGGCCATGTCGGGACTGTATAGGGGTGGTCGATGCCAGTGAGTCCAAGGCGTCGAATTGTTGAAGATATCGCAGCGCTCGTGTGTGGTCTGGCATTGTCATGCTGTAGGAGGGTTGCTCCATATGTGGGTGACCTCTTCGAATTCGTGCTTTCAGTTTTCTGTGTTGTTTCTTACGCACTGGCATAGTTATGTTACACACTGCCTTACTTCACGCTACAGGTTGGAACCCTCTAGCGACAGAAAGTTGCAGCTTGCGCGAGCGAAGCTAGAAAGTCGACCTAGTAATATGCATGACATGTAATACCTCAACCGATATTGAGAACAGAATAAAAAATTTGTAGGCAATACTTGTCAGGACACACTCGTGTATGTAGCCAGACTTGTGACATGATTAAAAGCCTCTTCACAGGTAAATCGTGGACTGAACATGGAATTATCTGCAGATACAAAAATAATTTATGCGTGTCTCAACAATGTCTCAAATAAGCACTATATTTAATTTTGTATAAGGATGAAGGCAGGTGATATTAATTATAAATTGGGACTTCTTTCTGATGATGCGTTATGTACTCAGTGCACATGATAGCTATCTACAACATACCACAGTGGTGTAGGGGAATCTGTGGCAAACAATTTGATGTAAGACACTTAAACCGGGTAATAACTTCTGAAATTGCCCTACAAAAGCCATCCAGTAACAGCGCGCATGAGACCACTGAGATTTTCAATTTCCTCTCGCTTTTTTAAGCTACCTGCTTAGTTGGCTACTTCGTTAACATCTTTAAAGTATCCTGTACAGCTAATGAAAGAAAGAAATACTTTTGTAAACACTATGCAAAACTAATTGCGTTTACAATTCAGTCTAAACTTATCCGTTACAGTCGCAGTAGGTTTGTAGTAAGAAGGCCAGACCAACAAAACTATTCAATGGTTTATTTTATAATGTTAAAATTTATAATATTGTGAGGTAAAATTTACACGAATGTGAATTATACATTTTGTAAGTGAAAGAAAACGGGACTTTTCATATTCAAGTATGATTTTAGTCAATATCTTGTGCAAACGCTATAGCTTAGGTGCATTTTGTAGGCCAATTTGAGCCTATTTCTCGGATTGATAGACTACAAGTGTTCTGTATCAATTTGTTCGTCTCGACTTCACCTACTGTGCTGTGGTACTACGTTGTAAACAGCTATTCTTTACACCTTCTCATATGTGTATTATCATAAACAGAATTATGCAATCAGCCTTTCGCATGATGCTAAGATTAGTAAATGGCTCTTAGATATAGAGCAAAGTAAAGTTCTACTGTTAATAAAAAATTAAAATGTAGAATATTTCGATTGCATTAATACTCTGTCATTGCTAGTGTCAGTAACGTCACATGTACGAGCAGGGTCAGTAATGCGAGTGCATACGAAGGAAATGTGCAGAGAGGTACTGCAAGTAGTTATTGCTAGAATACCAGTATAACGAACTTTGTCTGCAGTGTAGATTGGTAACTAAATGATCCTGTAACATTTATTGAAATAATGATCGAATATGTGGGATCTACTTTCGTTGGACGGACAGGAAAATTGAGCATATGCCACCACAGACATACACGGATTAGTTTGACTGGTGATATACTACAAGACAAATGCTGAAAAATCTGAACTCATAGAAACGAATAGAGGCGTCATCTTGTGAAACCCTAGTAAAATCCCAACAATTGAATCCTCAAATACTATTTACTTCATATATTAAGCTCCTGTATCAAGGAATGTGTGTAATCGTCCCTCCAATATCCCATCGGTGCATCAAACTTTTATAAACCATAATTAATTAGTAGAAAAATGTGCCCTTTAACACGCACTTCGTGGCAACTTGCATAGATGAGAATTAGGGAAAGCTGGTTGTTCTTAAATAGCTGTTCACGACTGGGTACCAGGACGACTGGCTAAGTGAGCCCAGTGGCACACTGCACCATACCTCCAGTGGGATGGAGCCAGCCTTCCGTTGCTCCAACTCGATGCCGCTCACCATCGACAGCAAGATAGCAGCCGTCTGCTTGGCGTCTCCACGGCGATTGGACCTCAGCATGATTTCTGAATGTGAGGTCAGCACGCTCACCAACTGCAACAGGAACAAAGGTAGTCTTCAGCAAGTGCGCGACCGCTACGGTCGCAGGTTCGAATCCTGCCTCGTGATGGATGTTTGTGATGTCCATAGGTTAGATAGGTTTAAGTAGTTCTAAGTTCTAGGGGACTGATGATCTCAGATGTTAAGTCCCATTGTGCTCAGAGCCATTTGACCTACAGTCTACCATAAGTACAGGATGCTGGGGAATGGTCTATTGTAAAGCAAGGCTTCATACCACTCTAGTTATTTTATCTGATACATTGCTGTTTATATGGACAAAGAGCTTATTCAGGGGTGCTCGGTAGTACTCGGCCTCGACCATGGATCCCAGCATAAGGTGCTTTATTTCTTCTTCAAGCTTGGTACAACTTTCTACATGTTCCGTGTAAAACTGCAACTTCATTCCGTCCAGTAGCAGCTGTCTGGGTAATATGCGATACGTGTGAATTCTGAGTAATGGACAAAACTGAGTGTCGATCAGTGCTGAAGTTTTTTGCAATAGGTGGTTTGACGCCTGCCGAAATATCATTCGAGACCGATAAATGTGTGTGGGGATTCTTCTTCACTTTCCACCGTGAAGAAACGGGTTGCTGAATTTAAATAAGGGCGTGAAAGAGTACAAAACGATCCAGAAAGAGTGTTGGAAAAGTGCACTCACAACGCAGTGAGCCGGGTGGCTCGCCGGCGATACATCGATTCGCACGTTTGTGCTACCTCCCGCTGCGAGTTAGGTCTGGGTGGCAGCGCCGCCTGCAGGCCGTTTTCGCAGAGCTGGAAGGTACGGTTCGGATCCTCGGGCAGTAAGGAACGGACACCGGTTAACAACGGACATTTCCTGCCTGCTACAACGTCTTGGGCTGGCTTAGGCACAAGTTGGCAGCGCCTACAACGAGAGCCAGAGTGGTGCTCTTGCGTGGCCGTATCGCCGCGACAAAGCTGTGGACGTGCAGCGGCGCCTGCCCGCCTCTTGCCTGGGAAGTGGCTAGTGCGTTCCGTCGGACGGTATTTTCTTACCATGACAGTTGCTAATGGCTGGTGCTTTTCTCAAGTGACCATGGTGAAAGCGTAATGTTACATGTGCAACGTATTTCTGATACATTGTCTCACCTTGTAAGCCCTTTGTGTTTGGAATCTCTGATGTGACCACGTACCGCAGTTGGCTGGCTTGTTCCTAATTTAAACTGAACTCGAAGTGCTAAACTATGATGGTGAGTTGCCTGTCGTCATGGCGTTAATTTGTTGAATTAAGCCGCGCGGGATTAGCCGAGCGGTCTGGGGCGGTGCAGTCATGGACTGTGCGGCTGGTTCCGGCGGAGGTTCGAGTCCTCTCTCGGGCATGGTTGTGTGTGTTTGTCCTTAGGATAATTGAGGTTAAGTAGTGTGTAAGCTTAGGGACTGATGCCCTTAGCAGTTAAGTCCCATAAGATTTCACACATATTTAAACTTTTTTTTGTTGAATTATTGGCCACTTTGGTTGGGCTTGTTATTACGTCGCTATCCTATGAATGAATTAAAGTTTCGAGCAGTTATAAAAGGCCAACGGCCTTGCCAGAGTGGTAACACCTGTTCCTGTCAGCTCACTGCTGTCGGGCTTGGCTAGTACTTGGATGGTGACTGTCCGAGGACTTTTGGCATGCAGGATGTACTCAGCCCCTGTGAGGCAAATTAAGGATACCATTGACAGAGAAGCAACTGCTCCAGTCACGAAAGCCAACAACGACCCCAAGGACATTATGCTCACCACATGGCCATCCATATTCACTTCCAGTGATGCCTATTGCCGAGGAATAAACGGCGGTCGGTCAGTACCGTTGGGCCTGGCGACGCCTGGTCGGATGGAGTGTAGTTTTAATAGTTATAAAAGGATCAGGGTAGGCAACAAGAATGAGGATATGTTTTGCAATGAAAGATCGTTTGATAAATTAAAGAGGGGTTACTGTTCAAGCAGATTTAAGTCTGTGTCATGCATGACGAATTTTTACCAGATTTCTCGTCGCTTTGAGTTATAGTGTTGTGCTTTTAATGGTAAGAATGAACTGAATGTTTTAATCTAATGCCTGCCATAAATTTTCGAATTCGGGCGTTAGGTTGGATACATCCATTGGCTTCCAGGTTGTGCTGAGTTCTTTCTTGTGTTTCCTGTACTGGCCTGCCCGGTTTATTTATTTGCACTGTTAAGACATTGCGTTGCGTTGCATTTGCATACTCTTGTCACCTCTGCCTGCTAGTTCTTTGACTGCTTGTCGCTTGGCTGCACTCGCTAACGCTTGTGTCCACTCCCGGCCCAGATTTTCTTAGGTACTCACCAAAACCTGATAAACCTATGGTCTTGTTATGTGTGTCCATAAGAATAACACAGACAGGAAGTGAGTTTTTGAGCAACACGGGTTAAGTAAATATACTGGACGGTGAAAATTTCTAAGTCCGAATCAAGGTCACGCGCAGCGAGATGCGTAACCCAGACTACAAGAGACCCACCCACCGTCCCCACACCACTACACAGTAGACCACCCAACGAACACTTCTTTAATATAAAGAGTTCTTTAATATAAACACCTATGTTAATCACCCTGATAAGGAGACCTCACTTACCGTGAGGCCATTTCATAGGATGGCCTTCGGCTGTGTGTCTGAGCAGGACTATGAGGTCTTTATTCTATTGAGGTTATAACATCTTACACTAAAAATCAGAACAAAAAGAACCTACTTTTAAGTCAAATAAAAAAAAAAAAAAAATCTCACGAGCGGTCTGGCGCGACCAATAACCACCACAACCAAACTTTAAAGATAACAATAAAAAAAAAAGTTAGAAGGATCACTTTATTACAAAACGAAACCAATACATTAATTGCGTTCAAAAGAAACATATACAAGAAGGCTGCGCCGCCAGCGACGACGCCATGCGCGTCGCAAAGGCATTGCTGTGGCACGTTAACAAATATGAAATTGAATTTCAGCCATTTGTTGCCACTTGCTTATGGCCAATCTTGGTCAATTATAGAAGTGACATCTTGGATCTCTACTACCAGTAGTCTGTTATGTGTGACGCCGACACAATATCTCACCTGGAGATGAGGATGAGTGGGCTACCTCACTTTCCACCGCAACCTAAATTTGTATTCTTTGTGACATTTTCCTATAATTTTTTTTATATTCAGTTGTTGAAATTTAAGCCTGAAAGAGCATATTAATATTTCTTAACCCTACATTCAATGTTTGAATAAATTGGTTATTAATTGCCCTGGCCTCGAAAATTGCAAGAACTAAAATTTTATGTCTTAGGTAAGCTAACTATTAGATTCATTTAGAGGTGATAGCAGTTTGCTTTTGAAATTTGCTGCTTCTAGTGTTAATGTTTGTTAATCTTGTATTATTTCTGCATGTCCACTTTAGGTAAATTTTGGAGAACTCGCATTTAACTGCACTACAGGAACAAAACTATTTATACATTGATTCTGTGTAACTGTCATTTCCCGTCCGCTGGTGCGTAACATTAATGTCGAGAACCTTCTTGGAAATCAGTGTATCACAGTGTATAGCACAGTGGTCAGCGTGACACATTGCCATTATACGGGCCCAGGTTCGATTCCGGCTGGGTCGGAGATTTTCTCTGCTCAGGGACTGGGTGTTGTGATGTCTTCATTATCATTTCATCCCCATCCAGCGTGCAGGTCGCCCAATGTGGCGTCAAATGTAATAAGACCTCCACCAAGGTGGCCGGACCTGCCCCGCAAGGGGCCTCCCGGCCAATGACGCCAAATGCTCATTTCCATTTCCACAGAGTGTGGAGAGGGTCTGATTCAAGTAACAAGGGACTGGAAGGGTACTTGCAACAGTGAGGGGAGTTCCCTGAGAGTTGGGTAGGAGGAAGAGGAGGAGGTTGGGAAGGGGGAGGGGTGGGGTTCCTCAGAAGGATGGATTATCCCCAAGGAGTCATAATCCACGTAACAGAACCATAAGCTAAGGACCTGCCAATTGAAAGAGAACAATAGGTTTGTCCTCAATGTATGATTGCCCCTAAATGTATGCACCCTGCACTAACAAAATGTGTTAGAACGAACTTTGCCCTAATACTGCTGACACAGGTTTATTCTTACCATGGACGAAGTGCAGTGCTCACTTTCTCCACTTCTGTCAGGATTAATGAAATGGTCAAGTTATCTTGGACTTACAGTACATTCACTGACCATTTAACACAATTTTACAAAATTAGATCAGATGGTATCACCTGAGACTTATTGCCTCAACGTAACATTTTACTAGAGAAATTTCGTTTTTATAGTGTATGTAGTACAGTACAGGGCTAACTTAATTCTTAATCTTGATCCATTTTTCGACAGATTGACACCCATTCAGAGTTGCAGACTGTAGATTTTAGCATATGTATGTTTTCAGTAGAGCGAATAGCATGTTTAGAAACGCTAATCTGAGGAATATTGATGAACAACAAATGTGAGATACATTTAGAAGATGTGGAAAGTAGGCAAAACGTGCTGAGCATGTGACTGTTAATTAATAATATGGAAGAAAAGGTTGTGATAAATAATCAGTAAACAAATAGCTATGTGATTATAGTTAACTATCGAATGTGCAGAATAAGGAACAGTACCCTCATATACACACATCAAATTTTTTTTTGCATCAGCCTGGTTCCCAGAACTACTGAAGATAGACATTGACTGCGGATATTGTATCACCAACACAGTCCCTTTGACTGTTCAGAGATGTCACTAAACCCACCCAAAGATGTAAACAACCATGCGTGAGCAGCGCCTATTAGACGGAGAAGGTCCGACAGTCGATCAGTTCCAGTTATTCCACCAGGAAGGAGGTACACGGCTCGTGTTTGTGGTTCAACTATGCCTGGACGGTCAATACCGCGATTCGATCGCGTCCGCATTATTACTTTGCGCCAGGAAGGGCTCTCAACAAGAGAAGTGTCCAGGCGTCTTGGAGTGAACCAAAGCGATGTTGTTCAGACATGATGGAGATACAGAGAGACAGGAAGTGTCAATGACACGCCTCGCTCAGGTCGTCCAAGAGCTACTACTGCAATGGATGACCGCTACCTACGGATTATTGCTCGGAGGAACCCTGACAGCAACGCTACCATGTTGAATAAGGCTTTTCTTGCAGCCACAGGAGGTCGTGTTACGACTCAAACCATGCGCAATAGGCTGCATGATGCGCAACTTCGCTCCTGACGTCCATGGCGAGGTACATCTTTGCAACCAGGACACCATGCAGCGCGGTACGAATGGGCCCAACAACATGCCGAATGGACCGCTCAGGATTGGCATCACGTTCTCTTCACCGAGGGGTGTCGCATATGCCTTCAACAAGGCAATTGTAGGAGACGTGTTTGGAGGCAACCCTGTCAGGTTGAACGCCTTAGACACACTGTCCAGCGAGTGCAGCAAGGTGGAGGTTCCCAGCTGTTTTGGGGTGGAATTATGTGGGACCAACTTACGCCGCTGGTGGTCATGGAAGGCGCCGTAATGGCTGTACAATGTCATCCTCCGACCGATAGTGCAACCATATCGGCAGCGTACTGGCAGGCATTCGTCTTCATGGACGACAATTCGCGCCCCCATCGTGCACATATTGTGAATGACTTCCTTCAGGATAACGACATCACTTGACTAGAATGGCCAGCATGTTCTCCAGACATGAACCCTATCGAACATGACTAGGATAGACTGAAAAAACTGCTTATGGACGACGTGGCCCACCAACCACTCTGAGGGGTCTACGTCGAATCGCCGTTGAGAAGTGGGTCAATCTGGACCAACAGTGCCTTGATGAACTTGTGGATAGTATGCCACGACGATACAGGCAGGCATCAATGAAAGAGGACGTGCTACTAGGTGTTAGACGTACCGGTGTGAATAGCAATCTGGACCACTCTCTCTGAACGTCTCGCTGTACGGTGGTACAACATCCAATGTGTGGTTTTCATGAGCAATAAAAAGGGCGGAAATGATGTTTATGTTGATCTCTATACCAGTTTTCTGTACAGGTTCCGGAACTCTCGGAACCCAGGTGATGCAAAACTTTTTTTGATGTATGTACAATGTTTTATGCAAATTATCGTGATTGACATGGAGAACTATCCAGAATGACACGGGCCAAGTGATACTGTAACAGTTGTGACCAGCACGAGAGCGAGTCTCAACATTTAAGGTTGAAATACTTGTCAAATATATTTAAGTAATTTGCTCACCTTGGTTATTGAATATATGAGTTCTGCAGCCCTCCCGCCCCGCCCGCCCTTGGCTTCTACTAAATAGATCCCTGTTACCTTTAATGAAACGTATGACCAATAATATTTATGAAATATACAGTGCATAACAGTCCTGAAGGATTACTTTTTTGAAACACTGTAATTTTTTCCCATTGCGATGCATACGTTTGAAATTTGGCTCAAAGGTACTGTACCTACGACAGTCCTCTGTAATGGTGCAATAGCGTGTCGCCCTAAAAGAGTAAGGTGTCGACACATCCGAAAAAAGGCCAGAGCTCAAAGCTCATGTGACGTGTAAGATGGATGAATGATGTCACATTGGCACCAAATTTCACCACGATTCTACCCAATGCCACCGCGGATGTGTCATGCGATTGGAAGGTCATCACACCTCTTCTTGTCTACACTTCACCCATCCTTTTGGCGTCGATGCGATGGAAGTCTGAACGGCGACAGCCACCGCTGAAATGACGCAGTTTTCTTATCGGACCGAGAAAAATATTTTACACACACACCGCCGCTGAGAGTCGACACGGAAGGACGTTGTAGGTTGGCAAAATGAGCGTCAATGAAACCACCCCTTTCCTTGGCATGTTAATATCCGCACACTTCGCCCTAAATGAGAGTTCTGAGTGCGATGAGCAACAGCACGACGTCCTTGACATCCTGCTGACTCCCAAAACATATCAACCCAATGTACAGAATACAGCACAAAACGTAACTTTTCTTAAGTTACACATTTATATTGATGTTTGTGTACTCATCCTTTCTGACGATCTGTCGCAGCTGAAGTCTTAAGTTTTCAATAACTCTAACATTTAACTTGGGAAAAGTTAAATTTAAAATCAATCTTGTATTATGTTTTAAATACATTTATTATCTTTAAATGCGAACATTTTTAGGTTAGGCTTTACCGTGACTGTTACTGACATTAAATGAAACTACAAGTTTACTATAACCAGTCACCGTTTTATTTTTTCCACTACGCGTTTCGAAGGTTTAAACCTCCATCATCGGGTGGATTTACATTAGTTAGTATTACATATGTGTGAGTGTTGTGTTACGATTTTGGAGGAACTTGTGGCACTGCCTCCAGTGGTCACAGGTTCCTTTTGCTGTCGTAACACATCACATGTATACTGCCACATTTGTATACATGTGATGTGTTACGACAGCAAAAGGAACCTGTGACCACTGGAGGCAGTGCCACAAGTGCCTCCAAAATCGTAACACAACACACACACATATGTAATACTAACTAATGTAAATCCACCCGATGATGGAGGTTTAAACCGTCGAAACGCGTCGTGGAAAAAATAAAACGGTGACTGGTAATAGTAAACTTGTTGTTTCATTTAATAGATTTATTATACTTTCAAAACAAAAGTAAAGTATTATTACAAAGGCAAACAACACAAAACAATACAAACAATACAAAAGGAGCAGTTACATGCTCACTGCTCAAAACCAAAAACCAGACTGACTCCCCATGCCAATATGGCTGTTAGTATTTACACTTTCTTAACAATCCTCGCCGGCCAGAGTGGCCGAGCGGTTCTAGGCGCTTCAGTCTGGAGCTGCGCGACCGCTACGGTCGCAGGTTCGAATCCTGCCTCGGGCATGGATGTGTGTGATGTCCTTAGGTTAGCTAGGTTTAAGTAGTTCTACGTTCTAGGGGACTGGTGGCCTCAGATGTTAAGTCCCATAGTGCTCAGAGCCATTTGAACCATTTAACAATCCTCGGCATTGTTTAAAATTATTATTTCATTAATTAACAATTAAAACTCTCATCCTAAAACAAATGACATATTTTAATGATTACCTAGATTCTTATATATTAAACACATGAGTGTATAAACGCTTAGGTATCAAACGTTAACGATACACTTGTTATATTTACTAATTACAGAAGATTCATGTCATATAAAATGTTCCTACTAATTAAAAGACTTCTACACATTAGTGTAATTAAGATTCCGTAATTATTTTCTTCGTAACTTTTTCACAAGTACATATTTCCATACACCTCTATGTCAGAAATGCTGTTTATGGTTAAAATTTACGTGTTTTTATTAGTTTGGATTGGACTGTTACGTTTCAAGCACGACCCCAATTTTTGGTCTGTGTACAAGGTGGAGCTACTGGGGGCCGTTTAAAACAATTCGAGGAAGTCCGAGAGTGATTGAAGCAGCAAAGGGTGCTTATGTTTTTCAACCATCATGTTTCACGTCTTTGTATGGCATGATCGTGTAGGGGTGGACATTGACACATATGTGAATACAACAGCAATGTGTCCCACTAACGTCCTCCACCACAGGTCGGCAATACGGTGGCAGCTGCCAATGTTTATTGAGAATTTTAAAAATATGCCTTTACAGAGAAAACCTGTGAAATAGTCCTAGACAGCTGCAGACAGTCAACTGGCATTGGAGGGCTGCTAAGTGATTGCCTACCTTCAGGTGCCTGCACTATTTGGAAGGTTTTCTCTCTAAACGGACATTTTTCAAATTTTCAATAAATGGGAGCAGCTGCCACCCACGTTATTGCAAAACTGGAGGGCCTTAGAGAGACGCCTTTCCGTTTTATTCATGTGTATCTCAATGTCGCATCGCCCCATGGTCACGCCTTAGGAGAACGCAAAAGACCCGTAGGAGTACTGAGAAAACATAAGACCCTTTTACTGCTTCAGATCACATTCAGATTTCTACGAATAGTTTTGAACGGTCCATGCTGTACCATCTGCGGCTGAAATGCAGTTGTATGGAGCGAAATGATTTTCAATGGTACTGCTAGCCCACGATATCCATACAGACGGGCTGAAGCGTTAGGAGATGTCAGTAGCAGCAAAGATTGTCAAGAACGTCGTCCTGTTGCTCAGTGTCGTTTTCGACAGCGAAATATGTGGGAATCAACGTCCCGAGGAAAGGGATGATTTCATTGCTGCCCTTTATGCCACCACTTGAGCCCTTTTCGTGTAGATTAAGAACGGCGGTGCGTCTGAAATGTTTCCTCGGCCACTCATAAGAAAAATGGGTGATTTCAAAGCAGGGAGTTGCGGTTATGATCTGCATCGCCGAGTCGTCAGGTAAAGGGCTGAAACGTGGGTACGAGTAGCTATAAAGACCTTTCCATCGTGTGAAACGTTCACGGCTGCTTTCGACAGAACTGTGGTGATTTTTGGTACCAAAGTGACATGATAAATGAAATGTCGTGTGGCTAGGGCCTCCCGTCGGGTAGACCGTTCGCCTGGTGCAGGTCTTTCGAGTTGACTAACCCACATTACATGTCACGTGAACTTCTGAGCTTCGGCCTTTTTTCGGATGTGCCGACACCTTACTTTTTGAAAGATCGTCGAGTCCGAGGTTGACATTGTAGGGTGACATGCTTTTTTTTAAAAAAAATTATTGTTCATTGTTTGCTCCCCGTCAAGATAATGCACACACGTTCGCAGATAGGCATGTGGCGCACAACCGCTTTCTGAGAAGCTTGTACGCATTGGCCGTGTAGTGCGGTCGGTGAGCGTGGCGAGCACGTACCTCGCTGAGCGGCACGCCGAGCTCCAGGAAGACGTGTATGAGGTAGAGCGAGGCGTCGCGGGCGGCGAGGGCGCGCCGCTCGTGGCAGCACTCCAGCACTGCGCGCAGCGCGTCGTCCATCTTGCCGGCACGCAGCTGCTCGCGCACCGCCACCCGCAACGTGTTCTTGGCGCTGCCGTAGTTCCACCACGCCCTCTGCCGCCGCCACCAGCACCTGCCCGCCACAAGCGTACCATTGCAACACTGACTCAAAGGAAGGCCTCGGCGCTTGTTCGTGACGTCACGTCAGCTAGGCACGGCGAACGCCAGGTCTGTTGCAGGCATACTCATAACGGTGGTCTCTCCCTCTCTGACACAGGAAAATGTGAAACTACTGGCGGTAGTTGACCAACACACATTGTTCTCAGAGATTTCTGCAATCAATTAATTGTGCAATTCATTACACTTCTTAACAAATACTGTACTCCCGAACTTAAATTTCCATCTGTTTTAAGGATTGACATACAAAAACAACTTCATGGTCCAGCAGCAACAGAATTCGTGCTTCTTTACCTTATTTGTAAATATGAGGAAGTTACGTTTGTACTGGGTTGCTTTTACAAGAAACTGTGAACATATTGGTGCTCTTCTTTAGGTATCTTGGTTGACTATGGGGCGAGCAGCACTGAATGTTAATGAAATATCTTACGATTGTACACGTTGGGGGTGGGGGACAGAAGAAGAGGCGAAAGAGAGATACTTGTTTTATGAAATAACATTTTTTTATCTTATAAAGTTTCTTCTTTCAGTTGCAAGAGGGGAATATTTATCTTTTCTAATGTGCATATTTAAAAAAGTTTAAGCTCAGCAGTATTTTCGATGTATGAAGCTATTTTGTTTCTGTTTAGAATTCCTTTCCTTGAAAACGACTGTAATCTAATGACTGGCAACAGTTCGACATTTACACATGTAAATTAGTTCACATTTCCAGTGACGATGTCAAACGAAAATAAATAAATAAAAGAAACGAGTTAATTGTAAGGGGGTTGGGGTAAGTTTCGATAACAAAATGGATCAAGTAAATATACTTACTTGAATGTAAAATTTCCGAAGCTTGCAATGGGGCAAAACATCTTCTCATATTGACCTACGTTTGTTTCGACAAGGTTCAGTAATACAGAATTATGATCTTCATTTGTAGCTTTACGATAGTAAGAAAATCTTTCATCTAAATAAAACTGCAGAATCCAAAACAATAGCAAACATTTTGTCCAAAAATAAGAGATTTATAGTGATAAGCACGCCCAGGCGTTTCTGCCTGCAACAGACCTGGCGTTCGCCGTGCCTAGCTGACGTGACGTCACCAAGCGCCGAGGCCTTCCTTTGAGTCGGTGTTGACCATTGTCACCACATAGGCGCCGTGCATCTCTCACATCTTACCGTACCGAGGCTAACGACATCACAACAAACACAGAAATTTAATTACGTACTTGATTATTGCCTGCGGAATCGCTTGTCTACGCCGTCACATTTATTTCACACACACACACACACACACACACACACTGAGAGCCAAAACATTGCAACTGCCCACCGCGACGGTGGACGCCGCCTGGTGGCGCTGCGGGCACATGACGCGGTGACAAAGGTATGTAAGCGGAGCATACACTCTTCACAGAACATGGTGTTCGGAGGCTTCTCTGCTCTTGGAAGTAGTACACATTATGTGATCCAAAGTATCCGGACACCTGGCTGAAAATGACTTACAAGTTCGTGACGCCCTCCATCGGTAATGATGGAATTCAATATGGTGTTGGCCCACCCTTAGCCCTGATGACAGCTTCCTCTCTCGCAGACATACGTTCAAACAGGTGCTGGAAGGTTTCCTGGGCAATAGCAGTCCATTCTGTGGACCGTTTCACCAAGGAGAGGTATCGATGTCGATCGGTGAGACACGAAGTCGGTGTTCCTAAACATCCCAAACGTGTTCATGTTAGGACTCTGTGCAGGCCAGTCCATTACAGGGATGTTTTTGTCGTGTAACCACTCCTCCACAGGCCGTGCGTTATGAACAGGTGCTTGATCGTGTTGAAAGATGCAATCGCCATCCCCGAATTGCTCTTCAACAGTGGGAATCAAGAAGGTGTTTAAAACGTCAATGTAGGCCTGTGCTGTGATAGTGCCACGAAAAACAGCAAGGGGTGCAAGCCCCGTCCATGAAAAACACGACCACACCATAACACCACCGCCTCTGAATTTTACTCTTGGCTCTACACACACTGCCTGATGACGCTCACCGGGCATTCACCATGCCTACACCCTGCCATCGGATCGCCACATTGACGTGATTCGTCACTAAACACAATTTTTTTCCACTGTTCAATCGTCCAATGTTTACTCTCCTTGCACCAAGCGAGGAGTCGTTTTGGCATTTACCGGCGTGATATGTGGCTTATGAGCAGCCGCTCGACCATGAAATCCAAGTTTTCTCACCTCCCGCCTAACTGTCATAGTACTTGCAGTGGATCTTGATGCAGTTTGGGATTCCTGTGTGGTGGTCTGGATAGATGTCTGCCTATTGCTCTTAACAACCCTCTTCAACTGTCGGCAGTATCTGTCAGTCAACAGACGAGGTCGGCCTGTACGCTTTTGTGCTATACGTGTCCCTTCACACGTTTCCATTTCACTATCACATCGGAAACAGCGGACCTAGGTATGTTCAGGTTTGTATAAATCTGGCGGACAGACGTCTGATACAAGTGACATCCAATCACCCCACCACGTTCGAAGTCCGTGAATTCCACGGAGCGCTCCATTCTGCTCTCTCACGATGTCTAATGACTACTGAAGTCGCTGATATGGAGTACCTGGCAGTAGGTGGCAGCACAATGCACCTAATATGAAAAACTTATGTTTTTGGGGGCGTCCGGATACTTTTGATCGCATGGTGTAGATGGTGATGTGTGGTACCTCCGCCGAAAGAGCATGTTGCTGCTGCATGCACACGTGTTCTGTATCGTGCATCGTGCATTGTTGAAAATGGAGCTCCGCAGCAGACCACACCTAGGTGTTCATATGTTGACCTAACGACATCGTCAATTACGATTGCAGTGGACACATGACCATCGGAATTCGACCGTTAATCAATGGAAACGTCTCTGTTCTTCGGGTAAGTCAGATGTTTGCTACACTAGGTTGATTGTCGTCTTACAGACGCTGTCATCGAGGTGAAACGTGCAGCGCTCCACGGATGCAGACTGGTGGTTGCAGTATTATGCTACGTGAGACATTCTGCTGCAGTTGTGTGGGACCTGTGGCAGTAATCGAAGACAAGCAGACAGCTGCGAACCATCTGCATCTCTTCGTGCTTAGTGTCTACCCCGAAGGCGACATCATCTTTCAGCAATATAAATGTCCGTATCTTGGAGCCTCAACCGTGTTGCAGTGGTCTGACGAGCATTATAGCAAACTCACATTGACATAAATCCTAAGGAATCCATCTGGATCGCTATCGGGCGCCACCACTGCGTACACAAATGAGCGACCAGTTATTTACGCATATTACATGATCCGTGCATAGACACCTGATGCCACATACCTCCACATACCTAGCAACAACCCGTCGGATCCCTGATACGCAGAATCAGTGATGTATTTCGTTCCAAAGACGGACAAACAAGCTATTAAGCAGGCGATCATAACGTTTTGGCTCATCAATGTATATGTATGTATATGGTGTTTGGGAATTTCCGTTACAAACGTCTAGTACACGTACAGAGGAGTGAGGACACAATGTGTTGAACAGGAACCCATGTCCAGACGGTTTCAGTTCAGATGTGTAACCCGTGTGCTGAGGGAAAGAGAAATGTGTTAGAGCTGGTTGCCCCGATATTCAATACGATAGACAGGATAATGTCTACTACGTCAGACGGTAACCTGATGACACTTAATGTCTGCCTTGAAAAGTTGAATTTACGAGGCTCCTTTAGAGAGAGAGGAAGATTTGCTGGCACGAGTTCTGGCCGCTACACTAGAAACTGACGAGACACTAGCTAGGATGGAGAGTGTGTGCCAGAACATGCTTCGTACTCACGATGTCTGTAACAATGATGATGGTCGCCACATCGAACCGCTGTTGTAATGCATCATTACTGTTGTGTACGTATGTAGGGTTCTTTCTTGTTTTGGAATAATGTAAACACATAATGTTTAAGTGTTAATACAAATGTGCATAAGTGTTATGTTAACGTTTCGTTATGTTGCTTCCTATCGAATTGTTACATAATAATTGTACTGCGTTACGCCTAATTCAGCTCCTCAAGCAGAAGTGGTTGAGTTAAACATCTGAACTGAAAACTTCGTAGAAAGGAAACCTTACGTTTCCAGACATGTGTTCCTAATCAAAATATTACGTTCTCACTCTCCTCCACAAATCCTAAAAATTTATAATACGATTTTCCGAACATGCTGTACATGTACACGTGTACACAGGATGTCCCAAAAAGGTAGCGACAAACTTCGAGGAATTGTAGAGGTCGTCTTGAGAAACACATCGAGGAATTGTAGAGGTCGTCTTGAGAAACACATCAACTGATGTGTAGGAACGTCATCCAACGACGCTTTAGAGCGTCGAAGCTACAGGCGCCGGCGCCGGCGCCTGCCACTAGGGCACCACTTGAACAGCAAACATGACACTGTGTGAAACTTCCTGCCAGATTAAAACTGTGTGTTGGACCGAGCCTCGAACTAGGGACCTTTGCCTTTCGCGGGCAAGTGCTCTACCATCTGAGCTACCCAAGCATGACTCGCGCCCCGTCCTCACCGCTTTACATCTGCCAGTACCTCGTCTCCTACCTTCGAAACTTCACAGAAGCTCTCCTGCGAACCTTGCAGAACTAGCACTCCATGCGGAGACATGTCTTAGCCACAGCCTGGGGAATGCTCGCGAAAGGCAAGGGTCTCGAGTTCGAGTCTCGGTCCGGCACACAGTTTTAATCTGGTAGGAAGTTCCATATCAGCGCACAGTCCGCTGGAGAGTGAAAATTTCATTCTGATGACACTGTGTGTTGGACCATACGCATGACGTCTCGCAGTTTAGCCAGTGACTGTGGCGGAGTACCACGATTGCCAGTGGAGATGAAATTAGCTGTTCTGTTGCTCAGTGGAGAATTGTTTTTGGGTGCGAGTTTCCATCCACAGCTTACTTTTCTCCTAAAGCCCTCTGGAACCAGCAATATTTTTTGGTACACAGGAAAAAAATAAACTGCAACTGGAAATCTATGTCCAAAACTGTCATCCACGAAGGCAAACAGAACATTGCATTCCTAGGAAAAAGGGCTATCTATGCAGCAGCTTCTTCATCGGCAACCGTGGCAGTCAGTCACGATCACTGAAAGACAAACAACACTGCGAGGTTTTCTGACCACGGTCCGTCAGCGTACAAATGGTTCAAATGGCTCTGAGCACTATGAGACTTAACTTCTGAGGTCATCAGTCCCCTAGAACTTAGAACTACTTAAACCTAACAAACCTAAGGACTTCTCACACATCCATGCCCAAGGCAGGATTCGAACCTGCGACTGTAGCGGTCGCGCGGTTTCAGACTGTAGCGCCTAGAACCGCTCGGCCACAAGGCCGGCCGTCAGCGTACAAAATCAGGCTTGCCACCTAAGGGGTCGCCTGGCACCTATAACGTCGACTCTCTGAAATGTCGTCAGATGACGTTTTCCGACAAGGGTTTCTGTGCTCGAATTCTTCCAGAACACATCCTCTATAACTCCTTAAGGTTGGTCATAACACTTAACACTACCGTTGAACAGTGTACTGTAGAACACTTTTCAGACTTCCTCCTCTAGCCAGCCTGGTGATACACGTTTAATATATTTTTATTCCATTTTTAAATGATGGAATTCACCTTTTATGAGCTGCAACCCTTTTCTGGAATTACAAACATTACTCCAAACATTTCTCCAAATACGAAAACATGTTCCAAGTAACAATATGGTCATATAGCTAGCAACAAGCATCCTATTGAAATTTAAGAGCGTTGCAATCGAGAAATCTTCTCAATACTGTAAATAGTTGTCTGTGTCATATTATTGCTCCACTACAAACCAGCAATCAGTAAGTGAAATCAAATTAAACATAAGTATTATTAAGAAGACAGTACAAATTAAATACAGGTTGATTATAATTAAAGTTACATTTCCAAACTGCTGTACAAAAGAACCGCTGCTCAGAATAACGTCAAATTTGAGTGGAATATAGCCGGCCGCTGTGGCCGAGAGGTTCTAGGCGCTTCAGTCCGGAACCGAGCTGCTGCTACGGTCGCAGGTTCGAATCCTGCTTCAGGCATGGATGTGTGTGATGTCCTTAGGTTAGTTAGGTTTAAGTAGTACTAAGTTCTAGGGAACTGATGACCTCAGATGTCAGAGCCATTTGAACCATTTGAGTGGAATATTATCGAAGAGAAGAGAAACGTTACGGAAATGAAACAAATTTAATGAAAATTTTACCACCAGATGGCGCTGTAAACGTCATAACGTAAATGGGTTTGGTTACAAATGACAAAACATTGTCAGGTGCATTCGGACACTGTGCAATAGCCCCCTCAACGGGTCACATGCATGGTCAACTGCATTAATGCCTAGGGACTATGCTGGCCAACCAACTCGGTTGATGTTGCATCTTTGAAGATACCGACACACTGCTAGAGGACGGTGCAGTCTTGCATTGCCATCGACTAGGATGAAGTTGTCACTGATTTACGTCTTTTGGGCCTTACAATCGTTTGTAGGTATCAGGGACCACTCAAACTGCCGTAGATGAGAATTAGAGGGTTTCGAAATTCCATAATTATCTCCGTCCAGAACATTATACTTCCAGCAGCAAACGGATGGACTTCCAGAACATATCGGCATTCCTGGTGTCGTCTAGCACTTCTCCAAACCCGGTCGCAAACCAGTCCTGGTCTCGTCAGCAACCGTGATATTACTCCATTTTGAAATATGCGAATTAAAGGGTTCCGCCATCCCATCATTATGGCTGGCCAGAACACTACACTTCCAGCAGCAAACGGATGGACTTCCTGAACATATCAGCATTGCTGGTGTCGTGTAGCGCTTCTCCAAACCTGGTTGCAAATCAGTCCTGGTCTCGTTCAGCTAACATGATGTTGTATTGCATTGTATTGTATCGAACTGGGGACCTAGACATGATGGAGATGCTTCGTCTCCGCTGTAGCCCTCAGTGGTACACAACCCCACAACAGGCTATAGTACTCCACTCACGCCACCTCCACCCTACACCAAACCTAGGGTTATTGTGCGTTTTGGTCCCCAGTGGACCCCCCCGCCCCCCCCCCCCCCCCCCACCGCCCGGGAACGTCTCACACCAGAAGACCATTGTTGGCGACCAGGATCCGTGAAAGACCTTATTACGGTAGTTGCACAGTTCTTCATTGTTGTCTGACTTATTTTCTTATTTAACTAGCACTACCAATTTAGTCGTATAAACTACTGCTGGGAAGCTTATTTAAGTAGATAATAATTACCATACTTTGTTCTACTCAAAGTTGTTTCTTGCACAATGTTGAGAGTCGTCTTTGATTGTTCTAGTCGAAAGTTTCACACTGTCGCTGGAGTACTTACAGAAATATTGCAATTTTTACTTTACAGCGAGTCCACAGCGAAGCACAAGGGCCTAGAGCAGCCCAGCAGAAAGCAAAAGCCTTCAGCATTGCAGCCCACCTGTGGGCAGGGGCACACAGACTGTTTTGTGTGGGCGACAATTTTATGACGACTAGCAGTAGCAGAAACTCCAAACTTCCAGCTGACTATGGACAATATACGTTCCTCTCATAAATAAGTTGTTACTTACGACTATGAAACTGTAATATTATTGAATCTGGTAGATATTTTTTTTTTTTTGAGTCATCAGTCTTCTGACTGGTTTGATGTGGCCTGCTGCAAATACCTCTCCTGTGCCAACTTTTTAATCTCAGAGTAGTAACTACAAACTACATCCTGAATTATTTGCTGAATGTGTTCCAATCTCTGTCTTCCTGTACAGCTTGTACTTTCTAAAACTGTCTCTAGTACCATGGACGTTATTCCCTGATGTCTTAACATATGTCCTAGCACCGTGTTTCTTCTTCTTGTCAGTGTTTTCCACATATTCCTCTCCTCGACGATTCTGCGGAGAGCCTCGTCACTCCTTATCTTATCAGTCCACTTAATTTTCAGAATTCGTCTGTAGCACTATATCTCAAATGTTTCAATTATTTTCTGTTCCGATTTTATACAATCCATGTTTCACTACCATACAAAGTTGTATCCAAATGTAAGTTCTCAGAAATTTCTTCTACAAATTAAGGTCTATGTATGACCCTAGTACGCTTCTCTTGGCCAGGAATGCCATCTTTGTCAGTAGTAGTCTGCTTTTTTTATATCCTCCTTGCGCCGTCCATCATGGGTTATTTAGCTGCCTATGTAGCAGAATTCCTTAACTTCGTCTACTTAGTGATCCCCAATTCTAATGTTAATGGCAGAATATCGTAACTAAAACGCCATCGATTGGAAATGTATTTTGCTGCAGACAGCGTTCCAGAGATCGAGACAGTTTAAAAATTCCCACAATCAGTGGCTCCATCTAAACGCAGGGAGCCGCGAGCACACCACAACAGGCCAGAGACACGCCTTCCTCTGCCATATCACATCACCATGCTTTTTCCATGGTCTCTGTAGTGGAATAAAGAAGCTTGCTCCGTGATAGCAAGCCAGTGTCGTATTGAGTCTATGTACAAACTACATATGTGCCAGCTACACTCTTGGTGACCATTTACTCCGTGAGCTTGGACTATGGTTTGTTTTACTATGGGTGGACTTTTCACAGCATTACGACGGAGCAGTGTTTTGCAGCGTTCATTCTTTACGTAACTGCAGAGAGCCAGAGGCTTGTGTTGTGCGGCTAATTGTAACCTGCATACAACTTGTGACCAGCGTTTATGTTCAAATAAAGGGAATAGAGACCGTTCCAACACTACTATCGCGACCATAATCGCTTGGTCAAGCCAGAGGAATCAAAGTGGGAGTAATTGTGCCGGATCTCTTTTGTTCTATAGAATCGAACAGTAACTGAACCATTCAGTAGTGTTACACGTAGGAGAAAATCGCAGAGTTGGTTTTTAGATTTAATAATAGGACCGGCCGCGGAAAGCTGAGTGGATACTGCCTGGTACTTACTGGATGGACATGCGACCCGAGGTAAGCAGCGTGAGTTGGGCCGCGTGGGCGTGTGTGACCGCCACCATCATGGCGGTGGCTTTCAACAGGTACACCGTGTCGTCATCGGACAGCCTGGCCAGCGGCAGCTGCGACACCGCCTTGCCCAGCTGCGAGTTCAGCCGCCACACGTCTCGCTCGTCGCTCTGTAACACCAAGTCACCGCACTCTTCTCCTGTATCAACAGGCCCATTCAAAAACTGATCACTTCTAATTCTCTCTCATTGAAGCTTCAACAGATATATAGCTAAACGGAACAAAATTTCACCAATGTGTTGTCTTTTTCACACATGGTCACCACTATTCTTTATACACTTTTGTCAATGATGAACAACAGTCTGCGACAGATGATGCTTGCGTCTACTTTACAACTTCGACGACAGCATACGAGTTTGCAGCAAGTTCGCCACGTAGTTTGCCTTTCGTTCTCTGGAATGAATATGGAAATTTGAGCTTTCAGTCTAGTTAGAATCATCTTATTCCATTCTCAGCTGGCAGTTGCTTTACGATCAAAGAAATGCCAAAGAACCACATGCTGCCTATCCGACAAGACTGTGCATTACTTTGCCAGCAAGGGGCTGTGTTGTGAACTTCTTCGTTGGAGAATTTGCATGATGTCGCTCCATGGAGTGTCTTCTGGATTTCACCTCGAAAGATGACACCATCTCTCATACCAAGTGATAACAGTGCACAGGAAATTGTCATCTTTAGCCTGCTGGTGATCACAACAAATTTCTAGTCGTTGATTTTGCGGTGTTTTGTAAACATCTGCAGGACCCACTTTGTTGCGATAAGCAAGGTTACAACCATCTTGTCCAAAAAAGCATTGCAGGCAACATTCAGATTTCTATACAATCCCTTAGTCATGATCCGTCAATCATCACAGACGTTTATCAAGATGCTGTTAATTATAAGGGAAAGCATCAACTGTGAACATCCTGTTTATCAGTAATGGAACCCAGTACCCACCACCCTACGTTACACACCGCTGCTGTACAGTCTCCACATACCTTTAGCAAGCGTCGATGGATTTCAATTGACGCAATTTTCTCAGCACCGAGCACATCAATGACACGGCTTCAATTCCCACACACATCGAAGTCAGACGTCAGTTTGGAACGCTACCCTGCTGTTGCTATCTGCCATAGGAGACAGAAACCAACAGGACATTAGTGAGCAGATTCAGAAATAAGTGCTCCACCAACATACCTGTAATCTGGCTCGGACACTGAAACTCAACAAAAAGAAATAGGAGTTATTAATTTCGGGATGACGCTTGCAATCAGTAAAGGAAATGCTGGCTGTGCCTCAAAATTACATCAAAGTACTGTGAGAAACACGTCAGTGTCATAATCTGCCGACCGTTCTGAACTGGAGCCTTCCAAATGCGTGCCTGACGCACGTACTGTTCACTCGGCTCCGGTGTGCGAGAGAAAGAGCGAATATACTTCGCACACTTTTGCGTAGGTTGCTGAATATGACCGACACTTCGTCATTTAATAACACTATTAAACGCGGATTCTGATAGACCCTGAAGCTGCACACTCAATGCTCTTTGCTCTTCCGTTGACCTTGGGAGTAAAATCGTAAATTGAGGAACCACCCTTCGGCTTTGATCTAGAAAGTCATCTAGATAGTGGCCATCTCTACTTCATGCGTATACATTATGGCAACCATGGTGCCGCTCATCACACCGGCAAACAAACATAAATAACATGCGAAATATTTAACACTAGCAACGGAATGAAAGTAGATGGACAACAGCGGGAATCAGTGAGTTTTGACCAAGCGAGGTGGCGCAGTGGTTAGAACACTGGACTCGCATTCGGGAGGACGACGGTTCAATCCCGTCTCCAGCCATCCTGATTTAGGTTTTCCGTGATTTCCCTAAATCGTTTCAGGCAAATGCCTGGATGGTTCCTTTGAAAGGGCACGGCCGATTTCCTTCCCAATCCTTCCCTAACCCGAGCTTGCGCTCCGTCTCTAATGACCTCGTTGTCTACGGGATGTTAAACACTAACTACCACCACCACCACCAGTGAGTTTTGGGCATGGACAAACTAACTATATGACGGTAATAATGACGCCATTCCAAACGAAACCCCGACATCGATCACGCGAAATCCGCAACGACCAACACAACGAAAAACAATTGGTATGACAAATATCGCTTGACCTTATAGCTCAAACGAAGCGAGCAATACCAGAAACCCACAAAGAATATGAAAACCGATACTGAAATTTCACTTGACCCACCCAGCCACAATCTAAAATAATTACTGAATACTAACAAGAAAAATCACTTGTATCACTACCAATTTTAATGCACAAGAAACAATTATAAACATAAACACACATACCACAGATAATGTAAGTAGGCTGGTGAGGTTTTTATGTGGGTAATGTCACGTAGTGCTGTGTATGAAAATCGCTGACTGCGCTGTGTGCAGTCTGTGGCTGGCTGGACTCATTGTTGGAATATTCGCTTGTGTAGTGTTGGGCAGTTGGATGTGAACAGCGCATAGCGTTGGGCAGTTGGAGGTGAGCCGCCAGCAGTGGTGGATGTGGAGAGAGAGATGCCAGAGTTTTGAGAGGTTACTATAAGGGGACGATGTGGACGTGTGTCCGCCAGGAAAAGGAAATTTGTAAAGATGGCTGTCTATGGTGACTTTTGAACATTATTAAGGTAAATACAATGTTTGTTCTCTATCAAAATCTTTTATTTGCTAACTATGCCTATCAGTAGTTAGTGCCTTCGATAGTTAGAATCTTTTATTTAGCTGGCAGTATTGGCGCTCACTGTATTGCAGTAGTTTGAGTAACGAAGATTTTTATGAGGTAAGTGATTCATGAAAGGTATAGGTTATTGTTAGTCAGGGCCATTCTTTTGTAGGGATTATTGAAAGTCAGATTGCGTTACGCTATAAATATTGTGTGTCAGTTTAGTGATGATCAGAATAAGTAAAGAGAGAAATGTCTGAGTACATTCAGTTTTGCTCAGCTGTTTGAAAATCAAATAATGTAAGAGTTTTTCCAGCACTGTCATTCTTAATTTTTCTAAGGGGACGTTTGATATGTCGACCCTTAACCGAGGATACTTCACTGAAATCTTACGATTTTTTCTTGTAGTTTGTGTAATTAGTGTAGTTATTGTTTCTTGCTAGCGTGTAATTGTAGAGAGAATTTCCTTTGTAATTGTAGTTTTTCATTGTTGTACTGTAAAACAGTTGTGGCATGCATTTAGATTTGCACCATGTATTTCGCAGCCGCGCTTCCAATTAATTGGATATTATTTTTAGTGATAGGTTAATGTGTTTTGTTATTTTGCTCTTCAATTTGTGCTTTTCTGTGTTATCGTGTGAAATATTGTGACAATTATGGCGTGCGAAAAACATTATACTAGGCTCCAAAGTAAACTGAGAAATGACAGTGAAGACCAGAGTAGTGTGTTAGCGCCACAATGTAATGAATTAAGTGATGTTCAACACAATAATTTGATAATTGGGCATAGGGAAATGGACCAGGCACTAAATAACGGTGTAGGTAGTGAAACAGCTGGTGAACAGGGTAGTGTTGTCGATCGGTCGGTCGGCAATAGTTCGCCTCAGGAATCCGAAATGACAGGACAAAATCTTGCAAATACTGTATATTCAGGTTCTGCATCATTACCCTTTTCTCAGTCAAGTCAAGATACATTTTCTGCTTTTCATAACGCGAATGTTGCCGGTGAAAATGCTCTGCCGAATAGCACTGAGGAACAGGTTCCAGACATTAGTACATTGTTATTGCAATTAATGCAACAAATGTAACAAAATCAAAAACAAACGGAACAAAAGCTTCAAAAGTTAGACACAATGGAACAAAGTCAGAGACAAACACAGCAACAGCTTCAAAAGTTACACACAATTGAGCAGACGCTTGAACAAACACGTGAAGGTTTAACTGCTGAGTTACTTAAAATCGAATCGAAATGTCAAAAAGTCTGTAATGACGTAAAAACACAAATTTGTGAGCATTTTCAACCAATTTTTTCGCGTCATGAAAATGCATTACAGAATCAAAAAGCAGCCATAAAAGAACTGCAAACTGTTGTTCACGAAAAACGCGACACCTTACAGACCAAAATTGACTCAGTTGCGTCTAACGATACGGTTACGCAACTTGTACAAAATCGGGAAAACTTAAAGGTCACAGTAGATAATCTAAAGCTTGGTTCAGGAAAACACACGGAGGAAATCAGTTCATTATCGGAAAAAGTAGCCGAACTTTCGGATCAGTTCACTAACTTATCTACAAAGGCAGGTGATGATCTGAATGACGCAAGACCGCTAGCCTTCACTGACACAGAAGAGTATGAACAAATTAAGAAATTTAAACAAAATTAGAAAAAAATCAATACACAGTACAAAAGAGAAATGTGGGAAGTACAAGATCAGTTGATACACGTAATGCAAGAATTACATATTTCAGAGGACACTCGCGCTCCGACACGGGAAGAAGTACTCAAAAATAACGAAAAGTCACAAAATGATAAGACAGGGAATTTCGGAAATTTTGAAACAAATTGGCAAGGTGCACCGAATGTTGAGATGGAACTGCCGACACGATGTAATACTGATCGATATGCGACTCGCCGACACGATGACTTTGGCTATAAGCTGTTCATTACTAGACTGATAACCTCAGATGTTAAGTCCCATAGTGCTCAGAGCCATTTTTTTCATTACTACACATAATTTCAAAACATTTAAGAATTCCGGCAACGACATCCATCCACAAGCGTGGCTTCATCAATTCTCTCATTGTTTTCCTCCCAGCTGGTCATTAGAGCACAGATTATAATTTATGTGTGGCTACTTAGAGAATGAACCAGCTGTAAGAATGCGATCGGTCATTCACGATTATCACAGTGAAGGAGAATTTTATCATGCCTTCCTCTCAGCATATTGGTCTCAAGATATTCAAGATCGAGTAAAACATAGCACCATAATGATGAAACATTTCGAACAATCTGAATTTTCCAGTCTTGCCAAATATTCTGAAGACATGTTGCACAAGAATCAGTACCTGTCAAACCCATACAGCCCCTCAGAACTCATCCGCATTTGTTTAATTAAATTGCTGGAACATTTAAGACATATTACTTTGGCACGACGTTGCAAAGACGATATCGAAGCTTTTCAGGGACTCTTATAAGAATTGGAAATTGACGCTGACTATCGCGGGACGCGAAACCAGGAGAACAACAATTACAGGTCACATCCGTCACAATTTCGTGACGACAGAAATAATAACTGGACACGACAAGGCTATTCTTACAACGCAGATCGTGACCAAAACAGACACCACCCGTATGACAACCACTGGCAGAGTAATAATAATTACAGGGAAAGATCACCTCTCCGTGATAATGACTATGACAGAGACAATCATAGAAACAGACAATATGGGAACCAGAACTATTATTATCAAGGGAGACAGAATAACTTCTGATGCAACGGTCCACCGCGCAGTTATGATTCTGGGAGAAATTCTCCACCAGGTGACCGACAACAAAGAAACTATGGAAACTACCGACAAGACGATATAATCTTAACAATAGACCAGAATTTAACCAAAATTGGCGTGATTCATACAGGACAGGGCCCTCTCGACAAGTCGAAATTGTAGAGGTCAGATCTCTAAATCCCAATTAATGATGCGCGACAACAAAGAGACAGTAGACAAGGATTTCAATACCAGTTTCGTGTTCGTAAGCATACTAAATTTTGTATTAGACCATAAGTAATTCCGGAACATTTAGGGACCGTTTTAGAACAGAAATACAATCTATGCTTGACGAGTGCATTATTAAGCTTGCAGTAAGCTCATACAACAATCCGTTACATGTTGATTACATGTTGTTGAGAAAAAAATGGATCGATCGGGCTTGTCTTAGATTCGAGACAAATCAACACTATCATCATTCCTGAAACAGACAGACCGCAAACGTTGGAAGAACTTCTTCAAAATTTTAATGGTGTAAAAGTGTTGTCTTACATTGATTTCAGATCCAGCTTTTATCAGATCGAACTTCATCCAGAATGTAGAAAATACACAGCTTTTCTTTGTTTCGGCGTTTTTTATCAGTTTCGGAAACTTCCTTTTGGTTTGAACATTTCTTTGGCAGCATTCATTCGTGGGCTTCAATCCATATTACCTGAGTTGTTAAAACGTCATATCACTTTATATGTGGACGATATTCTAAAAGCAGAAGCCTCATGGGAACAACGCAATCGCATCCTCAACAGTGTGTTACGTATTTTTGCAGAATCTGGAATAACAGTTAACATGGAAAAGTCTGAATTTGGTAGGACAAAGGTGAAGTTTTTGGGGCACATTATTTCTTCTGAAGGCATTCAGCCGGATCCTGAAAGTTAGAAGCAATCAGAGCCATTCCAGTTCCATCCACAAAAAAACAAGTCTGCAGTTTTCTGGGGCTCGTAAATTTTTACCGTCGTTTTCTGAATATGCAAATTTTAGTAACACCAAAACTTTGTTCTCTCACTGGAAAAAATACTATTTGCAACTGAGACGAACAGGCACAGTTGGAATTCAATTCTTTGAAAGAAGCGCTACTTAACGCGCCAATACTAGCTCATCAAGGTCTGTCACAAGATTTCTGCCTTAGCACGGATTCTTCTAAAGTCGGTCTTGGTGCCCTTTTATTTCCAGAAACCATAGAAAATCTCACCATTGTTCAGGAAACCGTTCCTTATGCTAGCCGTGTGCTAACAAAATCTGAAAAGAATTTTTCCGTCACTGAATTAGAAGCTTTAGCTATCATTTGGGCATTTAACAAATTTCGTTTCTTCCTTTCTGATAAGCACGTAAAAGTATACAGTGATAACCGTGCATTACAATTTCTTATGTCTTCAAAATTAAATCATGACAGGTTAAAACGTTGGGCATTGATTCTGCAAAATTCCGTTTCATAATAGTCTAAATTCCCAGCAAGGAGAACACTGCGGCGGACGCACTGTCACGTGCACCAGCTGGGCTTGAGAAAAGCAACACAGAAGCTAACCTCAAAACAATTTCAGTATTCTTTACATTCAGAAAGTAGCCTTTGAAAACTTCATCACTACATCTTTAAAAGACAATAAAGCCTACGTTGTATGATCAAGATAAGGATACGATTTGGAAAGACATCAAAAGTAAATGGCATGAAAGGACAAACACGCAGATTTGGCATTATTATCTGGTTAGAAACAACATACTCTTCCAACGTTGCACTGTTGATGACAAGCTATGGGTACTTTGCATTTCTGAGGATTTTCTTAATCAGCTCATCTGGTACATTCATTTCAGCTGCGCACATTTTGGCCCACGAAAATGTTATCATATTCTTCGGACGACTTGTTATTTTAACAATATGGAAAACAGAATTCAGAGAGTCTTGTCTATTTGTAAGCTTTGTCAAAAGGCTAAACCATCTACCATCTCACATCGTGCTCCGTTGTTTCCTATCATTCCTTCTAAATTAAAAGAATTTGCTGCTGTTGATCTCTTGGGACCCCTTGTCACAACATCGAATGGATTTTAGTACGTTCTAGTAGCTGATGAAATTACTTCAAAATTTGTTTCTTTCACTACATTACGTAAAGCCACTGGACGGTCTGTAGCCAACGCCTTTGTTTAAATTTCTTACGTGAAGTTGGACACGTTGCTAAAGTAATTCCAGGTAATGGACTGCAATTCAGATCTGCTGTTTGGTCATACATGCTTCGGAATCATAAAATCAAACCTGTTTCTATTTCATTGTACTCACCACATTGTAACCTGTCTCAACGGATTATGAAAGAAATCAATAAGCTTTGCAGACTCTATTGTCACAGAAAGTATCAGTATCGGGACAGATGTTTACACTTATTTCAAAACTTGCTCAATGAAATGCCTCACGACTCCACTGCTTTACCACCTATTCTTGTACTGAAGAATGAAGAATCACCAAACAGAATCAGAGAGCTTGCACCTTTTCCGAATACACGTAAACTTCGACACAAAGACATAATAGATTTGGCTATTAAACATATAAATTCTGCTGCAGACAAAGGGAGAAAACTACACAGTAAAGCAAATGCAAAGAAACTATATATTGGTCAGAAAGTTATCATTAAAATTCATTCATTGTCACATAAGAAGAAACACTTGAGACACAAATTCATTCTGATTTACAATGGACCTTACAGAATCCGATGTGTACCACATGATAATTGCATTGAAGTTGAAAATCTGTGTACTAGGGAGAGCAAAGGTTTACACCACATTTCACATGTAAAACCGTTTATTGAGAGATAATTTGCTTTTTAACTTAGTCTTTGCCATAGAATTTTTCACTTCACGTTACTAGTACGCTTTGTCACACTTAGAAACTGTTAACATCCAACAATGTTTTGAAGTCAACTATTCAGGCAAGAACCTAGGGAACTTATTTAGACACTAATTACGAATGCATTTTTATAGTGAACAGACGACACAGTGTTATTGTGTGTACATTCTTGTTTGTTAGTTGCACGATTACATAACGACTATAAGGCTTACATATTTGGAACATATACTGCTAATGAGATTTTAATGCAACATTTTGGTTTACTTGAAAAGACATTCTGTATTTAAAGCACTTTTGAGAGATTACAGATGACTCATCTGTTTTATATCTGCACAGTTTTTCTGTATTCTACTGGAAAGTAAAACAGGTTTTAGTAGTAACTTTTGTGATATAGCCACAATGAGACAGCCTTTTCCATAGCACAACAATAAGTTACAGTACAGTACTATCTTGATCACGGAAATAAGCGTAATAACTACGATATCTATACGCATAGCATTTCACTTTTGTTTATGACAAGGTAAGTACATTGACTTCTGCAGAACTTTGCTTATGGAGGACGATAATTTACGACACTTGGCACATTTTTAACGTTAAGTAATGACAGAAGTTATCTTACAGCAAGATGCACAGTTTAGTGCTACAGGACACGCATTTGAGTGATTAAATTTTGTATTTAAAACACTTTTTCGAAAGATTTTTGAATTACAACGACACAAAGAAGGTTTTCGGTGATACATGTCATTCCATTGCTGTAATCTGTAACACCTGAGGGTATAATTACATTAATCCTCAGGGGGTACACGCTTAATTTGTGTGCTAAGCGTGTGTCAAGCGCAAGGAGCCCTAGCTAATATGGTATTTGCTTATACAACTTTATACATCGGTACCATATTTCTCTAACACAGAATTACACAGCTATCTGATTATTTCACAGTGGGACAAACACTTTTTTACTATGTCAGTGACACATATTTATGTAATCACACAGTTAAATTAATTCACTCTTATGAAATTGTATTTTTTCTGTACTTTCTCATCTGTTCATATTTTTTGGAACCATTGTGATACTATGGGAGCTTTGAATGATGTATTTCGTATGGGATCATGATTTTTGAAGTACGTTTGAGGTAGATGACACTATTGAAAGGAGCAGAGAATTTTTTTGTATTGTTTTGAAATTATTGAAAGAATCTGTAACGATTTTGAAATGTGACTGATGTGGTATGATGATATTATTACGACGACAATATGTATTATGATGCTGAGATATCTTTATGATGAATGAGATGATGCTATATGAGGAATTTGATTATGCTACATATTTATTATGATGAAATATTGAAGATGTATTGATGAATATGTAAATGTGTAATAAGGTAAGGAATAATGAGTAGTGGTTAGAGACTCTGATTTCTGAAAAGGATGTTGGAAACCAAGAATCGTACTTCAAGAGTTATGAAATGTGTGTACATACGTGAATTCTGACAAAACTTTCTTTAACCTCGCTATTGACATTTGTTTGTAGAAAGCATCACAAATACGACACCCTCATACTTGAAAACCATTGCAACTGTGCCAGTGCACAATCACCATCGAAGAGTCTTACGGATAATATAGCAAGTCTATGATCCACCACTTGTGCACTTAGAAAAAATTTTTTTAAATGTGCTTATAATAATTAATTTGAGGAACTGGTGTCTATACATCCATCTCTAGAAGGACTACACTGGGTCTGCAATTTTGGTGGCCCACCAGTACAATAATCTCTACCAGGACTACTGTGGGTCTGCTCTGTGATGACCTACCTACCACTATTCTTCAAAACTTCGACTGACTGCTGTGGGTTTGCTCTGTTGTGGCCCATTACCTGTCTGCATGTCAACAGTTCGCACTGTCTTTCCATTCGAAGGATAACACTACTACTTCAAGACTGCATGGAAATCCACTACTTCAGTGTGCATTTTATTTTACTGCACAGACTTTGTGCAAAAAAAAAAAAACTGCAATTACTACTGTGATGAATGATAAGGAGTGTCTTTAAGGACTGTGAGGGCAATTTTTGCTTTTGACCAACAGTGTATCAGTAAGTGTTTGCATCTGATATATTTATTAGCGTTAATATAGAAAAATTTAGCAAAAATGTAATGGCCATTGCCCAAAACAATTTGTAAAATTTTTTGTTGGGGGCTATGAAAGTAGGCTGTTTAGGTTTTTATGTTGGTAATGTCACGTAGTGCTGTGTATGAAAATCGCTGACTGTGCTGTGTGCAGTCTGTGGCTGGTTGGACTTATTGTTGGAATATTCGCTTGTGTAGTGTTGGGCAGTTGGATGTGAACAGTGCGTAACATTGGGCAGTTGGAGGTGAGCCGCCAGCAGTGGTGGATGTCGAGAGAGAGAGAGATGCCAGAGTTTTGAGAGTTTATTATAAGCAGACGATCTGAATGTGTGGCCGCCAGAGAAAGGAAATTTGTAAAGATGAATTTCATGAACTGATATATACATATATGGTGACTTTTGAACATTATTAAGGTAAATACATTGTTTGTTCTCCATCAAAATCTTTCATTTGCTAACTATGCCTATCAGTAGTTAGTGCCTTCAATAGTTAGAATCTTTTATTTAGCTGGCAGTATTGGCGCTCACTGCATTGCAGTAGTTTGAGTAAAGAAGATTTTTGTGAGGTAAGTGATTCATGAAAGGTAAAGGTTATTGTTAGTCAGGGCCATTCTTTTGTAGGGATTATTGAAAGTCAGATTGCGTTCCGCTAAGAATATTGTGTCAGTTTAATGTTGATCAGAATAAGTAAAGAGAGAAATGTCTGAGTACGTTCAGTTTTGCTCAGCTGTTTGAAAATCAAATAATGTAAGAGTTTTTCCAGCACTGTCATTCTCAATTTTTCTAAGGGGACGTTTCAATACTACAATTCAAACAAATCTCCAAAAATGCCAACCGTAGCCATTACCATATAAACCTAGGCTTGCAGATCACACACAAGAACACAGACACACACACACACACACACACACACACACACACACACGCATACACACACACACACACACACACACAGTCACACACACACACACACATACACACTTGGTACTTGCATTGTTTAATTCATAAATTTCGGGCGTATTATAGTATTTGTGAGCTGTAGCATCGCGTTTTAGTACCTGATTAGTGTAAATTCTCGTAGTCGTTTGTCTTCTGTTTTTGTTTTGAGCGGCCAGTGTCGGTTGGTCACAGTCAGTGTGCTCCCTGCCGCCGTTGGATAAGCAGCTGCAGCAGCAAGTCGTATACTCCTAGCTCACTCATTTGTTACATAGTTTAATTCTTAATTTCTTTGCGTGTTTTTGGTACTTACATTGTTTAATTCATAAATTTCGGGCGTATTATAGTATTTGAGAGTTGTAGCATCGCGTTTTAGTACCTGAATAGTGTAAAATCGCGTAGTCTCCTTCCGCCGCCGAGCAGTGTGTCAGCAGTGCGGAAGTAGCAGCATTACTGCATTTACTAGTCAATCTTGTATTTTAATAACCGTTTAAATTTTGTGTCGATTTGTTTGCGCTCTCTGTAGATTAGTTCAGACGTTCTTTGCACAACAGTTTTCATCATGGATAGGGACTGCAACTGCTGTGTTCGGATGCAGGCTGAGTTGGCATCCCTTCGCTCCCAGCTTAAGGCAGTGTTGGCTTCGGTCACACAGCTTGAGGCTGTTGCCAATGGGCATCACTGTGGGGTTCCGGATGGTGGTTTGTCGGGGAAGGCCAGCTTGTCCCACACATCCCCCGATCGGACTACGACTGTGGTTGCCCGGGATACTGCCCGCATTGAGGCTGATCCCTCACCTGTGGTAGAGTGGGAGGTCGTCTCAAGGTGTGGCAGGGGGCGAAAGACATTCCGGAGGGCTGAACGGTAGGTCTCTCCAGTTTGTCTGACGAACCGGTTTCAGGCTCTGTCTCAGGCTGATACTGATCTTCGGCCTGACATGGCTGCTTGTCCTGTTCCAGAGGTTGCCCCTCAGTTTGCAAGATCCGGGTGGTCGTAGAGGGTGGGCTTACTGGTAGTTGGGAGCTCCAACGTAAGGTGCGTAATGGGGCCCCTTAGGGATATGGCAGCAAGAGAGGGGAAGAAAACCAATGTGCACTCCGTGCGCATACCGGGGGGAGTCATTCCAGATGTGGAAAGGGTCCTTCTGGACGCCATGAAGGGTACAGGGTGCACCCATCTGCAGGTGGTCGCTCATGTCGGCACTAATGATGTGTGTTGCTATGGATCCTAGGAAATCCTCTCTGGCTTCCGGCGGCTATCTGATTTGGTGAAGACTGCCTGTCTCGCTAGTGGGATGAAAGCAGAGCTCACCATCTGCAGCATCGTCGACAGGACTGACTGCGGACCTTTGGTACAGAGCCGAGTGGAGGGTCTGAGTCAGAGGCTGAGACAGTTCTGCGACCGTGTGGGCTGCAGATTCCTCGACTTGCGCCATAGGGTGGTGGGGTTTCGGGTTCCACTGGATAGGTCAGGTCACTACATGCAACAAACGGCTACACGGGTAGCAGGGGTTGTGTGGCGTGGGCTGGGCGGTTTTTTAGGTTAGATGGCCTTGGGCAAGTACAGAAAGGGCAACAGCCGCAACGGGTGCAGGGCAACGTCAGGACATGCGGGGACCAAGCAGCAATCGGTATTGTAATTGTAAACTGTCGAAGCTGCATTGGTAAAGTACCGGAACTTCAAGCGCTGATAGAAAGCACCGAAGCCGAAATCGTTATAGGTACAGAAAGCTGGTTGAAGCCAGAGATAAATTCTGCCGAAATTTTTACAAAGGTACAGATGGTGTTTAGAAAGGATAAATTGCATGCAACCGGTGGTGGAGTGTTCGTCGCTGTTAGTAGTAGTTTATCCTGTAGTGAAATAGAAGTGGATAGTTCCTGTGAATTATTATGGGTGGAGGTTACACTCAACAACCGAGCTAGGTTAATAATTGTCTCCTTTTACCGACCTCCCGACTCAGCAGCATTAGTGGCAGAACAACTGAGAGAAAATTTGGAATACATTTCACATAAATTTTCTCAGCATATTATAGTCTTAGGTGGAGATTTCAATTTACCAGATATAGACTGGGACACTCAGATGTTTAGGACGGGTGGTAGGGGCAGAGCATCGAGTGACATTATACTGAGTGCACTATCCGAAAATTATCTCGAGCAATTAAACAGAGAACCAACTCGTGGAGATAACATTTTGGACCTACTGTTAACAAACAGACCCGAACTTTTCGACTCTGTATGTACAGAACAGGGAATCAGTGATCATAAGGCCATTGCAGCATGCCTGAATATGGAAGTTAGTAGGAATATAAAAAAAGGGAGGAAGGTTTATCTGTTTAGCAAGAGTAATAGAAGGCAGATTTCAGACTACCTAACAGATCAAAACGAAAATTTCTGTTCCGACACTGACAATGTTGAGTGTTTATGGAAAAAGTTCAAGGCAATCGTAAAATGCGTTTTAGACAGGTACGTGCCGAGTAAAACTGTGAGGGACGGGAAAAACCCACCGTGGTACAACAACAAAGTTAGGAAACTACTGCGAAAACAAAGAGAGCTTCACTCTAAGTTTAAACGCAGCCAAAACCTCTCAGACAAACAGAAGCTAAACGATGTCAAAGTTAGCGTAAGGAGGGCTATGCGTGAAGCGTTCAGTGGATTCGAAAGTAAAATTCTATGTACCGACTTGACAGAAAATCCTAGGAAGTTCTGGTCATACGTTAAATCAGTAAGTGGCTCGAAACAGCATATCCAGACACTCCGGGATGATGATGGCATTGAAACAGAGGATGACATGCGTAAAGCTGAAATACTAAACACCTTTTTCCAAAGCTGTTTCACAGAGGAAGACCGCACTGCAGTTCCTTCTCTAAATCCTCGCACAAACGAAAAAATGGCTGACATCGAAATAAGTGTCCAAGGAATAGAAAAGCAACTGGAATCACTCAACAGAGGAAAGTCCACTGGACCTGACGGGATACCAATTCGATTCTACACAGAGTACGCGAGAGAACTTGCCCCCCTTCTAACAGCCGCGTACCGCAGGTCTCTAGAGGAACGGAAGGTTCCAAATGATTGGAAAAGAGCACAGGTAGTCCCAGTCTTCAAGAAGGGTCGTCGAGCAGATTCGCAAAACTATAGACCTATATCTCTGACGTCGATCTGTTGTAGAATTTTAGAACATGTTTTTTGCTCGAGTATCATGTGGTTTTTGGAAACCCAGAATCTACTATGTAGGAATCAACATGGATTCCAGAAACAGCGATCGTGTGAGACCCAACTCGCTTTATTTGTTCATGAGACCCAGAAAATATTAGATACAGGCTCCCAGGTAGATGCTATTTTTCTTGACTTCCGGAAGGCGTTCGATACAGTTCCGCACTGTCGCCTGATAAACAAAGTAAGAGCCTACGGAATATCAGACCAGCTGTGTGGCTGGATTGAAGAGCTTTTAGCAAACAGAACACAGCATGTTGTTATCAATGGAGAGACGTCTACAGACGTTAAAGTAACCTCTGGCGTGCCACAGGGGAGTGTTATGGGACCATTGCTCTTCACAATATATATAAATGACCTAGTAGATAGTGTCGGAAGTCCCATGCAGCTTTTTGCGGATGATGCTGTAGAATACAGAGAAGTTGCAGCATTAGAAAATTGTAGCGAAATGCAGGAAGATCTGCAGCGGATAGGCACTTGGTGCAGGGAGTGGCAACTGAACCTTAACGTAGACAAATGTAATGTATTGCGAATACATAGAAAGAAGGATCCTTTATTGTATGATTATATGATAGCGGAACAAACACTGGTAGCAGTTACTTCTGTAAAATATCTGGGAGTATGCATGCGGAACGATTTGAAGTGGAACGATCATATAAAATTAATGGTTGGTAAGGCGGGTACCAGGTTGAGATTCATTGGGAGAGTCCTTAGAAAATGTAGTCCATCAACAAAGGAGGTGGCTTACAAAACACTCGTTCGACCTATACTTGAGTATTGCTCATCAGTGTGGGATCCGTACCAGATCGGGTTGACGGAGGAGATAGAGAAGATCCAAAGAAGAGCGGCGCGTTTCGTCACAGCGTTATTTGGTAACCGTGATAGCATTACGGAGATGTTTAATAAACTCAGGTGGCAGACTCTGCAAGAGAGGCGCTCTGCATCGTGGTGTAGCTTGCTCGCCAGGTTTCGAGAGGGTGCGTTTCTGGATGAGGTATCGAATATATTGCTTCCCCCTACTTATACCTCCCGAGGAGATCACGAATGTAAAATTAGAGAGATTAGAGGGTGCACGGAGGCTTTCAGACAGTCGTTCTTCCCGCGAACCATACGCGACTGGAACAGGAAAGGGAGGTAATGACAGTGGCACGTAAAGTGCCCTCTGCCACACACCGTTGGGTGGCTTGCGGAGTATAAATGTAGATGTAGATGTAGATGTAGACCATCACATTCCCATGGCCAAGGACCACCCACACACACACACACACACACACACACACACACACACACACACACACACACACACACACACACAAAGACACACCCTTAGCCATGGCCAAGGACTTAATAGTAAATTTATTTGTCATATCCACAACTGACAAAAAAGCGAACTGGGTTGGGTTGTTTTGGGGAAGGAGACCAGACAGCAAGGTCATCAGTCTCATCGGATTAGGGAAGTATGGGGAAGGAAGTCGGCCGTGTCCTTTCAGAGAACCATCCCGGCATTGGCCTGGAGTGATTTAGGGAAATCACAGAAAACCTAAATCAGGATGGCCGGATTCGGGATTGAACCGCTGTCGTCATCCCGAATGCGAGTCCAGTGTCTAACAACTGCTCCACCTTGCTCAGTAAAAGCAAACTAATACTAAATCTCCAGCCATAAGAAAGACACCGCACAAATCCATTAGCCATAATTCCCAGTGACCTCTACTAACGTAAGAAAATGACAGGAAGATAGGTCACTTGGACTACCTCCACTAACCTAAGTCACCCTACTGCCACCTCATCCTAGCAAATGATGGAAGAAGACTCGAGTTGTGTTTGACCTAAGTCTCTATTATTTTGTTTGCACTACTTTATTTAAACAATTAGAGGCACTACCACCATCCAGTGTGTTCGCCAAGGAGTCAGAACTCCAACTGACCTAGTACACAGTACCACCTCCAGAGGGCACTTTCATCTATGACATAATCCAAGATGGCCGCCATGATGTCAGCTGATGATGCAAGTACCATTATCCAAGATAGCGGGAAACAGTGTATTCACCAGGAGGTCCAGATCTAGTACAAACTACTAGCATCAGAGAGACCTGTCATCTGTTCCATGACATAATCCAAGATGAAGGTCTGGGATGGGGGAAATGGCGGGAAATGACTCTGCCTGTGCTGGACATAAGTCTTTATTTTGCAGGCAGTGTCTCCACGATGAGATGTAGAGTCCAACTGACATAGTACACAGTACTGCCACCAGAGTGTGCTGTCATGCCTCCTGTGATGTAATCCATGGCGCGAAAATGACTCAGCTTGCGCCGGGCTGCTGGAGAGAGTAAGGAAGGAGTGTACTTAATTTATTTTGGAACAATTTATTTATGGACGGATTTTGAAAGATAATATATTTGTCACACTGATACAAAACACACACTCTGACATGCTTGGAGTCACGCCACATAACCCATAGACCTCTAAACTACTTCTAAATAATGCTCTGCAGACACGCAAACAACTCCTAAATTACCGAAATAATTTCCTAAATTACCTCTAATGCAATACAATGATGTGTAGATATGCTCAGTACTCGTACACTGTCCAAATAATGCATAGCGCAGCCTACAGACCTGCTCGCAAAATAATGCAACAGACATGTGCAAGCACCACCCGCCGACCCCTGTCCACTGGGTCGCACAGAAGACTACCACACACGCTCCCAGAAGTCGTGATGAACCACCAGCTGTCAAACCACGCACAGGTGCCCACAAGCATGAGGCAGTGACATCTCTTTCAAACTTGACACCTGAGAAATTCCTCTCGAAATATGTGGTCACATAGGCATCATTGCTGACATGACTGGATGGGAGTGATGTCCTATTTGCCGAGCGCTTCGATGCCAGATGCAAGCCAGCATGAGCCATCACTCTCATGCTGCAGCTACCTGCAAAGAGCAGGTGAAAGTTGCTTCTATTTTCAAGTATACAGTTAGATTCCTCTGAGTGTTATACTGATATCACAGAACTACAACGGAAGCTCACGCTGGTCCCATATGCGAGACACATCTGGGCAGCACATGGGTGTTACCATTGCTGATACGATAGGTGGGGTGCATTGTTCCTAGAGCCACATGATGCTCCAAAACCGCGAGCGCATCGACTCTGCTACAAGAAACTGCCGGATGAAAGCTAGCATGAGCCATTGCTGACAGCAAGTGAAAGTTCTTCGAATGTTATACTGAAGTCACATGTCTATCTAAATAAACGTCAAGTCATCTTCTTGACCAGCCATATGTGTGTTCACCGCTTCTGACATCATCCTCTCTCTCTCTACCTGTGGTCCAGTGAAGACATATTTGCAGAACGACTCAGCCTCACAGACGCTATAGAAAACTGTTCCACAATGTGCGACACGTGTGTGACGTGCATACTGACGTCGCTGATCGTCTATTAGAATCTGTTCGAACGCTCGCGATTCTAATGGGACATGTGTCACGTGTGGCTCACACATCGCTGCGCATAGCTACATACCACCACAAGCGCACCTAGCAACGTTCTTAATGTTACACTCAATCTACATCACTACCGAAAATAAGAACCAAGTCGAACTCTCGGAAATTGTATAGTGTCCCAGAAATAGTTAACATCCACTGTCTTGATGTTTCAGCTTGTCTGCATGGAAATTCTTGTATTAACAGAACCTGTTTATGAAAATAGCGGATAATAGTGTCGAATGCATTCTTCCTCGCGGTCCTAATGTGGCATCCCATCCACCATGTGTTACCGTTCGTACTCTCAACATATGCAAACGTTCTCACAGCTATATGGAGACTTCTATAACGCAGCACAAAAGATGTCTTGTGAATGGATCGAGCATTATGATCGGCTCTTATTGAACTTACCCTCTGAATTACTGATGCTGATAGTGTGGAAGCACCATCCGCCTTTTCTTTCTATCTACAGATGGGACTTTCAGGGGCAAGAAAACTATTTTACACAAATCGCCATATTGCATCGACAATTAATCCCAGCAAAGTTCCACTAAATTCATCAAATACGGAAAGACTCTTACTCAATTACACTGCTTTTCCTCTGAGGACAGGAGATTGAGTATTAGAGCATGAAAGCTATCTCCAACCCAGCAATATAGCACTGCGTACCATCTTGGTGTAGTAACCACATAATTTGTATCCTGTGTCATACAAAATCATCACTTTTACATCACTTGTACATATACCGCAAAGACAGACAGCGTCGTATATAACCCTTGCAGCACAACTAGATATTTCCCTGCAAGGTTGGCGGCCATCCAACCCCAACAGGTGACCAGAAGGTACTCAGTGGACTGAAGTCACTCTCAGAACTGTTCTACAAATTCAGGCTAGCTTCCCCTCAGCACAAACGCGTTACTGTTTGTCACAGAGTGATGTACTTCTCGCAAGTGAGAGACTGTTTGTTTACTCTTAGGACAATGTATCTTTGACTTGTTATTGTATGTTCTGTGACTATGGAATAAAGTATTGTTGGACTGCTAATCGCTGCTCTATTGTGATTCACGACATAAGAATTTGGTGCCGAAACCCGGGATAGACTTTGCCCGAGACAATTCCACGATTGTCGTAGTGCACGGAATTCTGGACGCACGTCACGCGGCAATACTACGACGGGGTTTACTGCAGCGATTTGTTACACCACGCAACAAGCTCTTCGACGACAACCGCCATCATACACAGCTAAGTTCAGTTGAATTATCACACAACATATTTTGTAATGCCATTTGTAAAGGCAACTGATTACATTATTGCCGCTGTGTACTGCTATTGTAGCTGTTCGATTAGCGATTTAACGAATTATCAGATCCTACGCTACGCCTGTAGATTGTTTATGACTAGTGCTGCCATCTAGCGACCATCAATTGAACTACTTCGACTAGCGATCCAAAGATAACGCCTTACTAGGACCAGCTGATGGCTAGCCGACACTGCTTTAAACTTTCGAGTAATCGGACGGAATGAGAAAACGTATGAGAGAAAGAGCAAACATTACGCGACTCGTGGCGGAAGTTGCAAGGTTGCCCGACACATCGGAAATCGCGGATTATAAATATTACAATGACAGATTGGGAAGCGTTCTGTACCGCCTCGTTAAATTAGATGAGGATATTCACGAGTTGTTAGACGATGGCGAATACGAAGAAGATGTTCCTAAATGCGAAGATTATATAGACACCGCGAGACTCACAATTTCCCGATTGTCTCACGAAATAGAGAAACAGCTTGCGAAATCGGTAGCAGACATAAAGATTCCCGACAATCCGCCGGCACAATTTGTAACAATGAGTGTTCCCACAGCTTCAGTAAAACTTCCGCCGATCAAACTTGAGCCTTTTTCAGGCGATATTGAGACATGGGCGCGATTCTGGGAGCAGTTTGAGCAGTCGGTTGACAAAGATCCGACGGTAACTACAATCAATAAACACATTTTTCTTCGCGGCTATCTCTCGGGAGAACCAAAGCATTTAGTGGACGGTATTGCGGTGACGGCCGAGACGTACGCAGAAACGAAGAGGATTCTCCGAGCGCGTTATGGCAACAAGGATCGAATAATTCAAGCGCACTTAGATTATCTCGAAGCCATAAAACCAATTAAGCTGTCCACCCCAGAGGAACTTAATTCAACATTCATTGAATGCCAGCGACGTATTCAAGCTCTCCGGGCACTTGGGGAAGACGTGAACGGATACGGCCGTGTCCTTGCGCCGAAAATTTTACGCGCTTTTCCGGATGATATATGCCGCCGCTGGATAATTCACGCCAAGCGTACAGGAATATCAGAAGGGGACATTTTGCAACTGATGGAGTTTCTGAACGAGGAAGTCGACGGGGCGCTTACCACGCAGAAGATACGCGGTGAATTTTCAAGCACTTCTAATAACCTTCCCACAGCGTCCACACTTCACGTACACGCGAAATCTAAAAGATCGACTCCGAAGGATACCAGCGTAAAGGAACCATTCTGCGTCTTTTGTGAATCTGACGGTCATTGGGCGCAAGACTGTAAGAAGATCGTACGCGTTAATGATCGAATAGATAAATTGAAACTAGCAAACAGATGCCTTCTTTGTCTTCAACGTCGGCACAAGGTGTCAAATTGCAAAAAGAAGGAAAAGGCTCAGTGTGTTAACTGTAAAAGACTGCATCATAAGTCCATTTGTGAGGAACGAAAGGATATTAGGGGTCCTGCGGGTCAGACAAACGTTACTTCCGTGGGAAAGGTATCTGTCGCTCCTCACGGATATACGTACCTTCAGACAGCTCAAGTATGCGTCTCAGGACCTACAGGATTGAGCAGGACAACGCGATGTCTACTGGATGCAGGCAGTCAGTCCAGCTTCATAGCAAAATCGCTGATTGATGATCTCAAACTACAAACGGTAGACCGACAAGAACTAACTGTTTGTTCCTTTGAATCAAACCCTACACGCCCACGCCACCGCAGGCTTGTTCAGTTTAATATGAATGGGCTTTGGCAGAATTCTTCAGTGCCACTTACTGCCTTCGAAAGTACTCACGTTATTTCTCACCAGCCTTCAGTTCCACAACATATAAAGAGTTTACCAGATGCCCGTAAGATTACGCTAGCAGATGACGAAGAAATTGAAGAAATGTATGATGAAATAAAAGAAATTATTCAGATTGTGAAGGGAGACGAAAATTTAATAGTCATGGGTGACTGGAATTCGAGTGTAGGAAAAGGGAGAGAAGGAAACATAGTAGGTGAATATGGATTGGGGGACAGAAATGAAAGAGGAAGCCGCCTGGTAGAATTTTGCACAGAGCACAACATAATCATAACTAACACTTGGTTTAAGAATCATGAAAGAAGGTTGTATACATGGAAGAACCCTGGAGATACTAAAAGGTATCAGATAGATTATATAATGGTAAGACAGAGATTTAGGAACCAGGTTTTAAATTGTAAGACATTTCCAGGGGCAGATGTGGACTCTGACCACAATCTATTGGTTATGACCTGTAGATTAAAACTGAAGAAACTGCAAAAAGGTGGGAATTTAAGGAGATGGGACCTGGATAAACTAAAAGAACCAGAGGTTGTACAGAGATTCAGGGAGAGCATAAGGGAGCAATTGACAGGAATGGGGGAAAGAAATACAGTAGAAGAAGAATGGGTAGCTTTGAGGGATGAAGTAGTGAAGGTAGCAGAGGATCAAGTAGGTAAAAAGACGAGGGCTAGTAGAAATCCTTGGGTAACAGAAGAAATATTGAATTTAATTGATGAAAGGAGAAAATATAAAAACGCAGTAAGTGAAACAGGCAAAAAGGAATACAAACGTCTCAAAAATGAGATCGACAGGAAGTGCAAAATGGCTAAGCAGGGATGGCTAGAGGACAAATGTAAGGATGTAGAGGCCTATCACACTAGGGGTAAGATAGATACCGCCTACAGGAAAATTAAAGAGACCTTTGGAGATAAGAGAACGACTTGTATGAATATCAAGAGTTCAGATGGAAACCCAGTTCTAAGCAAAGAAGGGAAAGCAGAAAGGTGGAAGGAGTATATAGAGGGTCTATACAAGGGCAATGTACTTGAGGACAATATTATGGAAATGGAAGAGGATGTAGATGAAAATGAAATGGGAGATATGATACTGCGTGAAGAGTTTGACAGAGCACTGAAAGACCTGAGTCGAAACAAGGCCCCCGGAGTAGACAATATTCCATTGGAACTACTGACGGCCGTGGGAGAGCCAGTCCTGACAAAACTCTACCATCTGGTGAGCAAGATGTATGAAACAGGCGAAATACCCTCAGACTTCAAGAAGAATATAATAATTCCAATCCCAAAGAAAGCAGGTGTTGACAGCTGTGAAAATTACCGAACTATCAGCTTAATAAGTCACAGCTGCAAAATACTAACACGAATTCTTTACAGACGAATGGAAAAACTAGTAGAAGCCAACCTCGGGGAAGATCAGTTTGGATTCCGTAGAAACACTGGAACACGTGAAGCAATACTGACCTTACGACTTATCTTAGAAGAAAGATTAAGGAAAGGCAAACCTACGTTTCTAGCATTTGTAGACTTAGAGAAAGCTTTTGACAATGTTGACTGGAATACTCTCTTTCAAATTCTAAAGGTGGCAGGGGTAAAATACAGGGAGCGAAAGGCTATTTACAATTTGTACAGAAACCAGATGGCAGTTATAAGGGTCGAGGGACATGAAAGGGAAGCAGTGGTTGGGAAGGGAGTAAGACAGGGTTGTAGCCTCTCCCCGATGTTGTTCAATGTGTATATTGAGCAAGCAGTAAAGGAAACAAAAGAAAAATTCGGAGTAGGTATTAAAATTCATGGAGAAGAAATAAAAACTTTGAGGTTCGCCGATGACATAGTAATTCTGTCAGAGACAGCAAAGGACTTGGAAGAGCAGTTGAATGGAATGGACAGTGTCTTGAAAGGAGGATATAAGATGAACATCAACAAAAGCAAAACAAGGGTAATGGAATGTAGTCTAATTAAGTCGGGTGATGCTGAGGGAATTAGATTAGGAAATGAGGCACTTAAAGTAGTAAAGGAGTTTTGCTATTTGGGGAGCAAAATAACTGATGATGGTCGAAGTAGAGAGGATATAAAATGTAGGCTGGCAATGGCAAGGAAAGCGTTTCTGAAGAAGAGAAATTTGTTAACATCCAGTATTGATTTAAGTGTCAGGAAGTCATTTCTGAAAGTATTCGTATGGAGTGTAGCCATGTATGGAAGTGAAACATGGACGATAAATAGTTTGGACAAGAAGAGAATAGAAGCTTTCGAAATGTGGTGCTACAGAAGAATGCTGAAGATTAGATGGGTAGATCACATAACTAATGAGGAAGTATTGAATAGGATTGGGGAGAAGAGAAGTTTGTGGCACAACTTGACCAGAAGAAGGGATCGGTTGGTAGGACATGTTCTGAGGCATCAAGGGATCACCAATTTAGTATTGGAGGGCAGCGTGGAGGGTAAAAATCGTAGAGGGAGACCAAGAGATGAATACACTAAGCAGATTCAGAAGGATGTAGGTTGCAGTAGGTACTGGGAGATGAAAAAGCTTGCACAGGATAGAGTAGCATGGAGAGCTGCATCAAACCAGTCTCAGGACTGAAGACCACAACAACAACAGCAGATCCGAAAACCGATTCAACAGAAAATCTTCCCGTGGAGATTCTTGTAGGAGGCGATTTTTATTGGAAGATAGTGAAGCACAATTCGCCCATACGCATCTCTGAAACCTTAGTGTTAGTTCCTTCTCTGTTTGGCTGGATACTTAGTGGTAACAAGTCACAAGCCTGTGTGCATGCAACCGTGGTAAATTTTGGTCAGACTGACCGATCTCCTCTGCACTCTGACAATGATTTCAGACGCTTTGGGACTTGGAAACTATAGGGATTACTGCCGATCAGGATCTACCTGTGAACAACAAGGATACGAGACTTCTTGAAGAGTTTAGAGCATCTTTCTCTATAAAGGATCATCGAGCAGTCGTTACACTTCCCAAAATGCAACATAAAGTGCTTTCGAGTAACAGACCTATCGCGGAAAAACGATTCAAGCACCTCAGGGAAAGGTTTCAACGTCAAGAGACATTTAAGCAAATGTAATTCGATCTTATGCTAGACTACATTACGAAGGGGCAAGTAGAGATCGCTCCCACACCTCTCTCAGGAAAGGAGCTATTTTATCTCCCTCATCATGCAGTGAGGAAGGAGAAATACGGAACCACTAAGTGGAGAATAGTCTTTGACGCCTCATCTCACGAAAACAATGCACCTTCTCTGAATGAGGTATTAGAAGCAGGACCGAACCTATTACCAGAGATTCTGGAAATTTTACTGCGTTTCAGATTATATTCTACGGCTATCGTGGCGGACATCACACAAGCTTTCCTTCAATTAACCTTGAGCGAAAAGGACAAAGACTTGACCAGATTTTTCTGGTTCAAAATTAGCCAGGATCAAACAGGAAATCTTCAAACGACGGACGAACTAAAAGAATACCGTTTTAACAGACTCCCATTCGGCCTGACCTGCAGCCCATTTTTACTTTCTGCAACATTAAGAGAACTTGCCGACAAGTGTATGATAGCATTTCCCACCGTAGCGCCACTTATAAACAAGACTGCATACATGGACGACTTTGTGATCTCAGTAGAAGGTGATAATTTGGTGATAACTATATACTATGAACTTGTAACCCTAATGAAATTGATCAGTCTCCCCTTATCAAAATGGGCTACCAACTGTGAACAACTCCACACTATCTGGAGGGCAGAAGGGCGAGAACTCCACACCCAGACTCAAGTTTTAGGTGTAGACTGGAACACCGCAGGTGACTACTTCTGTATCGATCCTAGCGAAATCATCAGAAGGTCGTCAGAAGAGCCAGCCACCAAACGACTTCTTTTACAATGTACGGGTAAATTCTATGACCCACTCGGACTGTTTTCCCCAGTTTATCTTGTTGGGAAATTGCTATTCCAGGACACATGGTGCCGAGGAATTGGCTGGGATGAACTTATGCCCTGGGACTTAGGGGCACGATGGCGCGCTTGGATATCTAGCTTACCTTCATTGTCACATATACGTGTCCCTAGATGGATTGCTACAGCTCATGGAAGAGACTCTCAGCTGCACGTATTCTGTGACGCCTCGGAAAAGGCATATGGAGCAGCCTTGTACATTCGTACTGTCTTAGATGATGACGTCGTAACCCATTTAGTCTGTGCCGGCCGGAGTGGCCGAGCGGTTAAAGGCGCTACAGTCTGGAACCGCACGACCGCTACGGTCGCAGGTTCGAATCCTGCCTCGGGCATGGATGTGTGTGATGTCCTTAGGTTAGTTAGGTTTAAGTAGTTCTAAGTTCTAGGGGACTTATGACCACAGCAGTTGAGTCCCGTAGTGCTCAGAGCCATTTGAACCATTTGAACCATTTAGTCTGTAGCAAGAACAGACCTGCTCCTATTAAGAAGGTGACATTGCCTCGACTCGAACTTTTAGCGGCAGTAGTTGGGACCAGACTATTGTGTTACTTTTGCCGTGCAACAGACTTTAAAATTGCCCATGCGATATTGTGGACGGATTCTACAATAACACTAAGTTGGATTCGCTGTGATCCTAACAGATGGAAGACCTTCGTTTGTAATCGTGTAACTGAGGTACAAGCACACACGACTCCCACGCAATGGAAACACTGCCCAGGACCAGACAATCCTGCTGACCACCTCTCACGTGGACTCCTCGGCTACCAAATGAATTCTCTGGATATTTGGTGGCATGGGCCGCCTTGGCTTACACGCCCTCCTGAATGCTGGCCAAACAACGATACTCCAACGATGGTACGACTTCCTCCCGAAGAAAAGAGGAAGAAAACCCAGAGCCAAGTTTTGTCGATATCTACGCCAACCGGCCTTTTGAACTTACTTAAATTCAGCTCGTACCGGAAGCTCATTCGTATCACAGCATGGACTCTCCGTTTCCTACACAACATTCGTCAGAAGAATAAATCTTCAGGAGAACTTACAGCCACCGAATTATCAGCTGCCAAAATGTATTGGATTCGAGTGGGCCAGAGAGATTCCTTCCCCAACGAATTACATGCACTTCAGAATAACTTACCACTGCCAAGAGAGTCAAAAATCGCACGATACAATCCTTTCCTAGAAGATGGACTGATACGTCTAGGAGGTCGACTGCAGTGCACTAGCCTAAATAGGGAACAAAAACATCCTGTACTCCTTGACGGTTCCCACCACTTCACACAATTGGTTATTCGAGAGACACACATCCGCCTTCATCACTTTGGTGTTCATTCTGTACTATCCGAACTGCGAACCGAATTTTGGATCCTTAGAGCTCGTCAGGCAATCAAAAGAATCCTATACTCATGCCTCGCATGCAAGATCTTGAAGAATCCACGAGGGCAACAGATCGAAGCACCGCTGCCACCTGAACGAGTTTCACCTGCCAAACCATTTGCTGTAACCGGAATAGACTTTGCTGGCCCACTATTCATCAAAGTGGGGAAGGAAACGCACAAGTCATATATCACTCTTTTCACATGTGCTACCACACGAGCTGTCCACCTCGAACTCTGTACAGACTTGTCAACGGACAAGTTTCTTATGGCACTTCAGCGATTCGCCGGAAGACGCGGACTACCCCACACGATATATACAGATAACGTGAAAACATTCCACGCCACGAATATGGAACTAGCCCAACTTTGGAAGGCATTAACCACCACAAAATCTTATCAGTTCCTCGCCCACCACGGTATTACTTGGAAATTCATTGTCTCCCGAGCGGCTTGGTGGGGAGGATGGTGGGAAAGAATGGTGGGCACTATAAAGCGTTGCCTACGGAAGGTACTGGGACTCGCAAAGCTCACTGAGGAACAACTGAACACCACCTTGATCAGTATTGAAGCCGCGGTGAACTCCAGGCCCATCACACCAGGAGATGATTGTGATGCACTCACACCATCCCATTTTCTGACGGGAGAAAAACTTACGACTATTCCGACGGGACCAGAGCCTTCAGCGAGCACGAATTTAACAAAGGAATTCCGACTGAGACAGCAACTCTGTGACAGTTTTTGGAACCGTTGGGTTAAAGAATACCTATTGGAGCTCCGGAACTACCATGAAGTTAAACGCCCATCAGGACGAGTCATCACCTTTCGCCCTGGCGACATCGTGCTGATCCAAGAGGACCTTCGTCCGCGACATATGTGGAAGAAGGCCAGGATAGAAAAGGTACTACCAGGAAGAGACGGCAGGGTAAGGACGATAATACTCCGGACACCAGAAGGTCACATCATTAGTCGTCCTGTGCAGCTGGCCGTACCTTTGGAGGTCGACCAGGTTGGGGAGGATGTCACAGAGTGATGTACTTCTCGCAAGTGAGAGACTGTTTGTTTACTCTTAGGACAATGTATCTTTGACTTGTTATTGTATGTTCTGTGACTATGGAATAAAGTATTGTTGGACTGCTAATCGCTGCTCTATTGTGATTCACGACACTGTTTGTGGTCTGGACCTGATTGCTTGCTTGCTGTTCTACACCCATCTCCGGACTCTAGAATTACAAGAACAGATGTATTTTCGAATGGTTTGCGATAATATTATACTATTTTCGAGGTACTTCTCGATATGAATCACACGGCAGCATCCTACCAATTGTTCACGCAACATAATCCCCAAGATATAGACTGGAAATTATTTCTCTACAAACCCCAAACTTCAGCGAGATGAAGTGTGCTCTAGATCACTGAGTAACTAGAAACCTATCCCATGTGTGAGGACCATTACGTGAAACAAACTCGACAAAAGAAAAATAGACGAAACTGATATTTCCACTCGCTAATACCGATGTCGTTGATATAACAGTTTCCAAACCATCCCTATAATTTACAAAGTCAAATAACGTTTGTCTCATGTCTAGAGAACCAGCAAACATGTCGTTCACCTGCTAGATGCACACACCACAATCTATGTTCCCCCAACTAAATAAAGGCGCGAAATGTGCAGAAACAATGAACCAAACAATTTACAAGGGCGGGAATAATGGCCCAGCTCAAACATAAGTCCACATTGAATAGTCTCAAACTTCCATGAGATCACGAAAGCTATCCAACACATACTAAGTATTAGTTCTCTATTCTGTCGCCTAAAGGACAACAAAGTTAACTCAGCTACACTCCTATGACCCAACACGCCTCTCCATTCAGACAGATCCTACCATTAACAGGAAACGTGAATCAGGCCCACCACAGGCCATGCAAAGGCAGATTCATCCTAGAAACCCAGTCACATATACGTTTTATCATTCTGCTTACAATTAAATGTTACGATAGTGGTCTCAATTGAACGGCATTCGACAATGAGCGAAATATCGGAAATACACCCTGCTGATGGCTGTGTCTCTGGAAATAGAAATATCTGTACCATTCTTATGACTTGCCATACTCCTCCCTCTGCTATCACAGTTTTCTACAGTCATCTGCTTCACATATGTCAGAACACAAACACATTCTTTATAATCCTGATACTGAAGTTGAACCTATCACGCATCCCCTACTACTACTAAGTGTAATACTTGACCAATAAATGATTCCACACGATACAAAATAATACTGAGAGAATATCAGCGATGGATGGACATGTCTCATAAGTTTTTCTTGCGAGTGTTACCATTGTGTCTTACAGAGAGAGACGTAATCAGCCAGATGTTAAAAAACCCATTTTCAACAACTACTGTGTGTTGCTGTCACAAGCGGCCTTGGTTCTACAGGTGCACACAACTATCCTTGTTAAAAGCTATACTGCCTTAATAAATCGAGGTATGGCATTACCTACGAATCACGTGGTTTTTCCATACAAATACCGAGACGGTGATCATAGGAGCGTATATTATCAGACCAGCAGTCAGGTTACATGTAACCCACGATTTAACCTCGTCAAAAAATCGCTCAATTTTGAAAGTGTTTCGGCTAAGGAACGTGGTATGAAACCTCTATAGTGCTATACTATACCCCATGATCAGTGCATTTGGGCTGGGTGTTGACAGCTGTGCTACGTATACAAGCAATTTTAGAACACAGAACGAGAGGTTATGTCATGATCCCATGGATAGAACGGACATAAAATCGATAGAATTGCAAAAAATTACGGGGAATAGATATAAATTGACCGAATATACACTGAAAGGCAGTGAAATTGAGTAAGTACTTGCGTATCTTCTGGTTCGCACAGAACAATTTGTACGTGGGAACAAGCATGCAGTAGCAAGAGGAATCCGAGAAAACGTTGATATGGAAGTGAAGGGAATCAGGGAAGCAGACAATTCTTTTCCATTGAGGTAGCATTATACTGTATGTCTATTGAGATACGAGTGATACACGCGAGTTGACTACTATATTTGATGCTTTTCAGGAAGACAGAGAGCCATTCACCTATAAACTTACTCGCATCTGTGTTAAAGGATAACAGAGAGTGGACGGGCTGATCTATTGAGATGGAGCTGTAACGAGCTATGATTTAATGGTGGACTGATGATGCATTCTAGAGAGGGGGAAGTTGCTGCAGGTCAGTTTTTCCACTGCTCTGTCAAGATGCCTCACTCACGTGACGTAGCCTGCGTTCGACCTGTATACAGCCAAGTGTTCTGTATGTGATTTAAAGCACTGTCTCCTTGCGATCGTTAAAGGTAAATCTGTCGGTCATCAGAGGACTTCCATCTCATGTGTGATGATATGTGACACATTCCTCGATACGAACTTGATTTATGCGATGTACTCCATCCCCCTGTCGCATCTTGGGTGTAAAATCGAGACTTCAGCTTCATAACTAAGTTAGCGATAGATGCTTGTGAGGCACTGCAATCCCCATGTATATATATGCCTGACAGATGTGCTGTTTACAGAATTAGTGGTGGAATGATTTGTAATTTTCACATGTCAGACGCTGCTGCTATGCATTTATCAGTTTCCTTGTAAGAGGTACTCGCCGTTACTAGCGATAATTTTATATAGAGGTGATGCAGGCATAGTATAATTTCCGATCTGTGATCAGAAGTGAATAGTGGGCGCTATACATCTCCGGAAAGCTATATTGTAATACTCGTATCACACAGAGACAATGTTTTAAGGCAGTAGTTTTTTCATTTTACCGTTCGATAACATAGTTATCGTAGAGAAACCGTGAAGAAGGATATGTGTCATCCGCTTGAAATATATTGCTTACACTGGAATATTAACAGCGCCACATTCCATACGACTCATAGGTCGGAAACGCAAGCGATCTAACATCGTAGTCCGTTTTAGGTGCAGAATGTTGTATCCTTAGGAGTGCATGTGTTTATGTTCTCTCTTACCAATACCTTCCACGTATTGATCCTAGACTCTAGAACAATACTCTAGAGTTTAGCTTGATTGATTTAGGTAAAAATGCGTCGAAAGCCATCCGTCCCGAGCTCCATGGTGCATAAAAATGCCTGTTTCTTATTCTTCTTAACCGTCTGCTATTACATCACGACACTCTGAAATCTGCTACTATACATTGATAAGGCGTGGTAACCTCCTCGACATGGGCGCATCTCGAGATATCTTGTGCTCTTGGGTGGTGAAGACTCAGCAAGTTCCATTCATTCACGAGACGTGTAGTGTAGTGGCCTACTTCTCGTCGGTTGCAGATTAAATCGGTAACGGTGCTGCAGGGCGGTTTGGTCAATGACAGTGTGAGGAGGGTCTTTCACTCTCTAATTTTACCCAAGACAGCGATAATGTTCTGTGACTCCCAAACACAGAGAGATAGACCGTAAATTAAGCACTATGCTCTAGGTGTTAGAAATATGTAGAGCGCTGTGTGATATACTCTGATGGTGTATGTGTTCGAGAATTAGCAATGAATGGACGTACTGCACAGTCATCTATCCACATTCGCAATGGTACTCGCAAAGTGGAGAAAGGGTGGTTTAGCTATGATGTTAAAATTGAGAAACATGTTGTCGCATCACTGGTCGGTGTTGAAATTTCTCTAAAATTACTAAAATTGTTCACACTATCAGTTGTGGTGCTTATTATTAGAGTACATCGATGGTGTCTTTTCCACCCCATCTGTCCACTGGCACACTGTTGGTTACCACATAATTATTGACTAACATCACTTGTTTGAGTTGGAGGAAGAGTTTTGGTGGATGGACAACACCTTCTGAGGTGGATAGCACCAAAACAGTGATCACATATATGGCTGCAATATGATGTTAGTTAAAACAGACTGTAGAGTCATCAGCTATTCCATGACTATGACAGATGAGTTTAAATGTAGAGCTCGTGAATCACTTTCGGACTATAGTTTGGAAACCACTCACAACACCGCAAAACTCACCCAGTTTGCTTATGTTGTAACTCTCTTTTATTTAAAATCATCCAATGTTTGTGGCATGTTATGGTAGCCACAGTAACAATATGATTAGCATTGTGCCATATCTAGTTTTCTGCGAGAGGCCGTGGATCAGAGTGTCTTAACGTCAGTTTAGGACCTGACACAGACCTCAAAGTCATGGTAGAAAAACAAAATGTATGGCAGTGTACAAAGCGTGTTAGAAAACAATGTTTCAAACAACATCACAGGGTCAGAGAGAGCGTCTCTTGCGACTTACAGTATACTCTGTGGGATATGTCCATCCTCCTACAGTATGAGTGTTGAAACCTTAAACTGGTCTGTGCAATGGATCAAAAGCTGTATATTTAATAGGATCGTCTCACATCGGCAGCAGCAGCAGTTTGACAGGTAATTCGATGGTGGACAGGGTGTCCTATTACGAATGCTTTTCTGGGAAGCATCACAACAACTCTCTCTCTGCGCTGGACCCACATTACAGCTATGCGTCATCGCGCCAGCAATGGAGCCTAGATGAGTTCTATATGGGATGAAGTTAGTGAAGTTTTTATAGTTCGTAATTTTTCTCTGTTGGATGGTACAGAATAACGATGATAGCATGTTGGGGAGATAGGTGTGAATGGACGTGGATCTGCTTCGGATTCTAGTATCTGTATCTAGTTTGGAGATGCAAGACAATGAGCGCTTTCCACCGAATGGTCAAAACACGGTCCTGTTGCACTAACTCAGGTCGTTTTGTTTCTGCATGGGTTGCAGAAAGTGCTGGATATGGCTTCTTCCGACTTCTGCTCAGTTCCGACCTACATTGGAGTGATCACATATGCAAAGCTGTAGAAATGAGGGCAATTGCAGGATGCGTAGGGACTGGCTAAAACCATGTTGGAATTTTACTGTAGCAGACAGATTCAAGAAAGGTGTCTCGTTTAGAGATATGAGAGTGCCAGAAATGTAATTTACTAGTGACTGCAATCAATAGAGGACTTCAATATAGGATCCAACACAGGTATGAGGTTGAATGTAGAGACTTGATTCCAAATCATAGACATCATTTCTAGCAGATAGCGTAACATTAGAGATCTGAAAAGCTAGTGTACATTTCTTACGACCTCAATCAACACACCATCTACTACTGTTTGTGATCCTTCTCAACCAGTCATCGCCTATAACTCAGTGGACATATCACAGAACATGGTATTGAGACAGAATACGTTACACATACAGGAGAAATATCTAGCCGCGTGAGGGAGTTCCTGATAGCGGTTTCATACCACGTTCCTTACCCAAAACACTTTCAAAATTGAGCAATTTTATGACGAGGTTGCATCATGTAACGTGACTGCTGGTCTGATAATATACACTCCTTCGATCACCGTCTCGGTATTTGTCCGGAAAAACCACGTGATTCATAGATAATGACATACCTCAACTTATAAAGGCAGTGTAGCTTTTAACATGGATACTTGTGTGCACCTGTAGAACCAAGACCGCTTGTGACAGTAACACACAGTACTTGTTGAAAACGGGTTTTATAACATGTGGCTGATTACGTCTCTCTCTGTATGACAAAATGGTAACACTCGCAAGAAAAACTTATGAGACATGTCCATCCATCGCTGATATTCTCTCAGTATTATTTTGTATCGTGTTGAATCATTTATTGGTCAAGTGTTACACTTAGTAGTAGTAGGGGATGCGTGATAGGTTCACCTTGAGCATCAGGATTATAATGAATGTGTTTGTGTTCTGACATATGTGAAGGAGATGACTGTGGAATGCTGTTATTGCAGAGGGAGGAGTATGTCAAGTCATAAGAATGGTACAGATATTTCCAGAGACACAGCCATCAGCATTATTATGAATGTGTTTGTGATCTGACATATGTGAAGATGATGACTGTGGAATGCTGTTATAGCAGAGGGAGGAGTATGTCAAGTCATAAGAATGGTACAGATATTTCTATTTCCAGAGACACAGCCATCAGCATTATTATGAATGTGTTTGTGATCTGACATATGTGAAGATGATGACTGTGGAATGCTGTTATAGCAGAGGGAGGAGTATGTCAAGTCATAAGAATGGTACAGATATTTCTATTTCCAGAGACACAGCCATCAGCAGGGTGTATTTCTGATACTTCGCTCATTGCCAAATGTGTTTCACTTGAGACCACGGTCGTAACATTTAATTGTAAGTACAATGATAAAACGTGTATGTGATCGGTTTTCTAGGATGATTCTACCTTTGCATGGTCTGTGGTGGGCCTGATTCACGTTTGATGTTAACAGTAGAATCTGTCTGGATGGAGAGGGGTGTTGGTTCGTTGGGATGTAGCTGAGTTAACTTTGTTGTCCTCTTGACGGCAGAAGAGCGAACTAATGCTTAGTATGTGTTCGATAGCTTTCGTGATCGTATGGAAATTTGAGAAGATTCAATATGGACATGTGTTTGGACCAGGCCATTATTCCCACCCATGTAAATTGTTTGGTTCATTGCTTCTGCACATTTCGCGCCTTTATTTGGTTGAGGTATCATGGATTGTTGTGTGTGCATCTAGCAGGTGAAAGACACGTTTGCTGGTTCTCTAGACACGAGAAACACGTTATTTGGCTTTGTGGATTATAGGAATTATTTGGAATCTGTTATATCACTGACATCAGTATTAACAAGTGGAAATATCAGTTTCGTCTATTTTTCTTTTGTCGAGTTTGCTTCACAGAATGGTTCTCACCCATGGGATATGTTTCTAGTTACTCAGTGGTCTAGAGCATGCTCTACCTCACTAAAGTTTGGGGTTTGTAGAGAAATAATTTCCAGTCTATATCTTGGGAATTATGTTGCGTGAGCAATTGGTAGCATGCTGTCATGTGATTGATATAGAGAAGTACCGCGAAAATGGTATAATATTATCACAAACCAAGCGAAAATACATCTGTTCTTGTAATCCCAGAGTCCATAGGGGATGGTTGTAGAACAGCAAGCAAACAATCAGGTCTGGACTAGAAACTGTAATTCGTTTGCGCTGAGGGGAAGCTAGCCTGAATTTGTAGAACAGTTCTGAGAGTGACTGTGGTCAGCTGAGGGCGTTTTGGTCACCCATTTGGCGTGGATGACCGCCAACCTTGCAGGGAAATATCTAGTGCTGTGAGTATTATATACGGCGCTGCCTGTCTTCATGGTATATGTACAAGTGATGTAAAAGGGATGATTTTGTATGACACAGGATACAAATTGTATGTTTACTACACCAAGACGGTAGGCGGTGATATATTGCTGGGTTGGAGGTCGGTTTCACACTCTAATATTCAAGCTCCTGTTCTCCATTTAATTTAGTACGTGTCTTTCCATATTTGACGATTGTAATGGCACTTTGCAGGGTTTAATGGTCGATGCAATATGGCGATCTGTGTAAAATAGCTTTTTACCTCTGAAAGTCCCATCTCTAGATAGAAAGAAAAGGCAGACGGTGCTTCCACAACAGCGGTATCAGTAATTCGGAGGGTAAGTTCAATAAGAGCCAATCATGATGCTCGATTTATTCACAAGACATACTTTGTGCTGCAATATAGAAGTCTCTACATAGCAGTGAGACCGTTTGCGTATGTTGGGAGTAAGAAGAGTAACACGTGGTGGACAGGGTGCCACGTTATGACCATAAGGAAGACTGCATTAGACATTATTATGCTCTATTTTCGTAAACAGGTTCTGTTAGGACAAGAATTTCCATGCAGACAAGTTGAGACATCAAGACAGCGGACGTTAAGTATTTCTAGGGCACTATACAATTTCCGAGAGTTCGACTTGGTTCTTATTTTAGACAGTGATATGGTTTGAGTATAACATTGAGAACGTTGCTAGATGCGCTTGTAATGGTATGTGTCTATGTCAAAGATGCGTGATCCACACGTGTTGTATGTCCCATTAGAATTGCGAGTGGTCGAACAGATCTCTATTGGATAATCTGTGATGTCAGCATGCTCGTCACACACATGTCACAGGCAGTGGTACAGTTTTCTATAGTGTCTGTGAGGGTGAGTCGTTCTGCAAATAGGTCTTTGCTGGACCATAGGTAGAGAGAGGGTATGATGTCAGCAGCGGTGAACACACACATATGCAGTCCAGACGATGACTTGGCATTTATTTAGATAGACATGTTACGTCAGCATAACATTTGAAGAACTTTCACAAACCATTGGCAATGGCGTGAGGGCGATGGCTCACACTGGCTTGCATCTGGCGGAGGCTTGCAACAGGGTCGATGCGCGCACACTCTTGAAGTGTCATGTCGTGCTAGGAGCAACGCACCCTGTGCTATTCGGTGACGTCTGTATCCCCAGTTATTGCATCAGCAATGTTAAAACACAAGTGCTACCCAGAGCTGTCTCACATATGGGACTGGCCTGAGCACATGGAGTTCTGTGATGATAGTATAACACTCAGAGAACTCTATCTGTAAACATGAAAATAGAAGCAACTTACACCTGCTCGCTGCAGGCAGTAGCAGCCTAAGGACAATGGCTTGTGCTGTCTTGTGTCCGGTGTCGAAGTGTTCTGCAAATAGGTCTTCGCTCCCGTCCGGTCGTGTCAGCAATGGTGCCTAGGTGACTGTGTATTTCGAGAGGAATTTCTCAGGTGTCAACTATGAAAGGAATGTCGCCGCCTCATGCTTGCGGGCTCCTGTGCGTGGTTTGACAGTTGTTGGTGCATCTCTACTTCTGGGAGCGTGTGCAGTAGCCTTCTTTGCAACCCAGTAGACAGGGGCAGTGGGCAGTTATTGTGGGTGTCTGTTGCATTATTCTACACATCAGTGTAATGCATTATTTAGGAGGAGTTTGCTTGTTTGTACTGAAATTATTTCGGTAATTTAGGAGTTGTTTGCGTGTCTGCAGAGAGATATTTAGAAGTAGTTTACAGGTCTGTGGGCTGTGTATTGTGGCCCCAAGCATGTCAGACTGTGTGTTTTATATCAGTCTTACGAAATCCATCCCTCAATAAATGGTTCCAAAATAAATAAAGTACACTTCTTCCTTACTGTCTCCAGCAGCCCAGTGCAGGCTGAGTCATTGTCGTGCCATTTTTCCCCTCCAGACCACCATCTTGTATCACATCACTGAAGGGATGAAAGCATCCTCTGGTGGCAGTACTGTGTGCTAGGTCAGTTGGACTCTAGATTTCGTGGTGGAGACACTGCCTGCAAAATAAAGACTTATGTCCAGCTCAGGCAGAGTCCCTTTCCCGCCATTCACCCCCCCCCCCTCCCCTGACCATCATATTGGATTACATCACAGAACGGACGACAGCGCTCTCTGGTGGTGGTAGTGTGTGCTAGATCTGGACCTAGTGGCGAACACACTGTTTCCCACCATCTTGGATAACGGTACTTCCATCATCAGCTGACGTCATGATGGCCATCTTGGATTATGTCACAGAGGAGAGCGCCCTCTGGCGATGATACTGTGTACTAGGTCAGTTGGAGTCTGGACCTCATGGCGAGCACACTGTTTCCCGCCATTTCACCCCACCATCTTGGATTATGGCACAGGAGGAATGACAGCACCCTCTGGAGGTGGTACTGTGTACTAGGTCAGTTGGAGTCCTGACACCTTGGTGACCACACTGGATGGTGGTAGTGCCTCTAATTGTTTAAATGAAACAGTGAATGCGTAATAATAAAGACTTATGTCAAGCACAGGTCAAGTCCTCTTCCCACCATTTCCTAGTGCGAGGTGGCGATCCGGTGACTTAGGTTAGTGGAGGAAGCGCAACTGCCCTTTCCTTCTCGCCATTTTCTTAGTTAAGTAGAGATACACGAACTGACCTATGTTCTGACCAAAATTCAAACATCCGGCCAAAATCCGGCATCTTGATTGACGTCATCGCAGCCATAATGGATGATGTCATTTGCTGACGTCATGTGTGCTATCTTGGATGGCGTCATCGCCTCCATCTTGGATAATAGTACTTTGGGGCCATATCCCCCTTGCGCAAATACTTCCAGTTATGTCACAGATGAAAGCAGACAGGTGTGGTGCCGAAATTTTCGGTTGACCTGCCTTGCGCTGTGTTGTAGCTATACTGTGTTCATCATAAGAATAAACTCAATGTAAACATTGCACCATGTCTTCTTCCACATTTGGCTGAATCTCCCTGGATTTCGTTTCATGTGGAGCTGAATGCAAGCTGTCTGGAGTACAGTGAAGTACTTCAATAAGAATAAGCTTTATGCCGTACTTTAAAGCGAACATCAACTGAGCAATAATATAGCACAACGCCTTTACCAGGGCATTTAACTTTAACAGCTACCTGCTGCAGCTAACATACAGTGATGTGGATAGTTGCAGTTATGACGTGATAAGAGATGTGCAAAGAATTTTTCAGTTTTCGAAGAGGGCGAAATAATATTGAAAAAAACTTCATGAATACCACACGTTTCTTAGGGGGCCAGATGCTCTCTTCCTTGCTAACACAGGATTGTAATTAAAAACAAGAGCGATGAAAATTCCTACTTTAAACACAGGACAGTTTCTCAGCCTGAGCTATGTGCCACTTAAAATCGTATTGAAAGGTTTCATCATACAGCGACATATTGAAGGCACTGAAGGTAAGTCATTTGTCTGTTAATCTCTGAATCTTTCTATATCCGGATCCGAGAATCCGAGAAATAGTTTTCAGTAATGGAATTGTCATCTGCTACATTGATAACGAGTCGATCAACAACATAATTCACGAAGCCAAACAAGCGCCACATTTTCTCCTCTTTTATGATGTACCATTCTCTATCCAGCCAGAATTCTGCTGTGACATGTAACAAAGCTCTGTGCATTGGTTCCAATACGTCTCGCAACTTAAATGTCTTGTTATTTCTCATGACAAATCCCTTAAGTTAGCTCTAGATCTGTTCTATCGCGTTCTTATTGCAGTGGTAAAGTGGCTACTGTAAAACTGCAACATTTATATAGTGTACTCAATGCTGTGAAAGCTATTGTTTTGCCCCTCTATGATACTTATCACTCGGTCTCCTATGAGAGCACATATGTGCTATAAAACAAATAAAGGGCATTTAATTTTTCATTTTTTTCCTAAAAGTTGTATTTGCTATGTTTTCTTAATGTGACCAACGTTTATTAACAATCCTTTATAAAATAATTGATAATTAAGAATTTATATTTCCAATGAAAATTGGAATTTTGTCTGCAGTTTGTAATTACCAACAAGGCGACATGCCTTTTTCATTAAAATTAATGATTAAATATGTGTTACTTAGCATATATTTGATGAATTTTATATTTAAAAGATGTAGATATTCTAAATTGAATGAAAAAATTAAAAACTAAAGCGAGATTTGAACCATCATCCCCTGGCTTGCGTAACTGATGCCTAATATTCTACAATGCTACCGATTAATTTTTATTATTATTCGGCAAATACACCAACAAAAGTGATTAGCTTACAATGAAATGACATAAAAAGGGTGACAGATAATTGCATTCATCAATTATAGCATTCATAGAACGACGAACGATATTCAGTCTTCAACAATAGCACATGGAAACAGATTTAACGGTGTCCTTCATTCAAGAGGCATCTTCACTGTCACCTTCAACTGGTGGCAGTTCAGCAACCACATTTTCTTCTTCTGTGGCCTGAGGTTCCATTTCATCAATACCCAAACCCAACTTAATCATTCAGTAAATCCTTGATGTACAGGGTGTTCCATTTATCTGGTGACCGTATGTGTGGCGCAGTAGATGCCAGGCAGCGAGCTCTCCGTTGCCCCGGTGATCAGATGCGGTGTTGCCCATCTACTGCTGCAGTACGACATGACTACTCGTACATTTAAAATACAAGCAAATAAATTTTGTGCTCACCCATGTCATGCAAGATGCTGGAAATTCCTACCATTGTTTCCATGCATTTCTGACAACGACACAAGAAATTATTAATCATTCGATTTAATTCTCTCTGAGATATTGAATTTATTGATTCACAGATATTATCCATGAGTTCCTCTATCGTGTGAGGATTTGTTGTGCACACTTTGACCTTAAGTGCACCCCACAATTAAAAATCGCACGGAGCTAAATCAGGACTTCTAGCGCTCCGGATATTGTTTATAGCGCTCCAGATATTGTTTCTAATCGCTCTTTCATCCAACACATCGTGAATTGCGTGCAAAGAAACATGGGCCATATGTGACCTTGCCGAATCCTGTTGAAAAAATACGAAGCTTCGTTCTCTTTCACTCAGTTCATTAAAAAACGGTCGCAAAATGTTTTGCACGTATCTTTCATTTCTAACAATGTCATTAAAAAAACTGGACCTATTATTCTGTCACCACATCGCTATTTTCTGATCATGATGGGGTTCCTCATGAAGCACAACAGGTCTATCTGCGCTCCATTGTCGTCAGTTTTGGGAATTACCATACCTGTATAAATGGAACCAAGCTTCGTCTGAAAACAGAATGAGGTGAGGATCCATTTCACCGTCATGCACTTGTTTTAAGACCCATTCGCAAAACTTAACACTGTGTACAGGATCGCCAGGTCGAAGTTTTTGTACTACTGACACTTTATAGGGCCTTAGCCCAAGCATCTTAGCACCTGTTTGTACAGAGGTCACGATATTTATGTTTGCTGCGAAAGACATCTACGAGACTTAAAAAGTTCGCAATTTTCCAGGCGGTATGCAATGTCATCGAGCCGAGTTTCTGTGAGCACTGTACAACTGTTCGTCGTCGTTTACGCTACTTGTCTTGAATACTTCCCGTTTTACGACATTTATTAACTAATTTATGAACTGCATCACAATTCAGAACTCGAACAGTTCAAATAATCTCCAAACAGTGCGAGCGGACTCTGTACTCACATACGAGCCGCAAATGAACTCTCGTAGTGGAATTGAATAATTCTCTCTCGCCACTGTTCTGTTCGCAAACTACACTGTTACACTCGTGATGCCTGTTTCACTGCTCGAATGAACCTGTCCGACAAGGCGCGTATATCTGTATGGCCTTCGGGCTAAAACACACAAAAAAGAGGGGGGGGACATAGTGTGGTTCCGCGGGACACATTCGACCTGTGGGAGTGGTTTCCGTGGCCAGCCTGCAATACCACGAGCAGGCGGTCATCAGATAAATGGAAAACCCTGTATGTTACTTAGTCTCCTCCAGAGTAAATTATGGGGACAATAGAGCACTCCGCCCGCATCTCGTGGTCGTGCGGTAGCGTTCTCGCTTCCCACGCCCGGGTTCTCGGGTTCGATTCCCGGCGGGGTCAGGGATTTTCTCTGCCTCGTGATGGCTGGGTGTTGTGTGCTATCCTTAGGTTAGTTAGGTTTAAGTAGTTCTAAGTTCTAGGGGGCTGATGACCATAGATGTTAAGTCCCATAGTGCTCAGAGCCATTTTTTTGAATAGAGCACTCCCGAATATCAACATCACAGATCCTTCACTGCCTTGTCAGTTTCAACCTTCTAACAGCGTCCTCCCTTAGTAACAGGCACGAGAGGTTTGCAGGCATATTCTTGTGTCTGCTGTACTACTGATTTATTTTCCATGTGTGACTTCTGGTCGAGGTTAGTATCGTGAAATCTGCGCAGAAATGGTGGGACCACTCTGCGGAATTGCCAGTGCTTCGTGGCTCAACCCATCCCCTATCGTCTGCACCACTGCCAATGCTTCGTGGCCCACCCAGCCCTTCTCCACGAGGAATTGTTGAAGATAATTCGGAGCATGTTACCATTCAGCTATCCATCCCGTTTTCAATATGCACAAACTTTAATAACTATAGTCCTCGGGAAACATCAAAGCTGATTTTTTTTCCTCTAAACTTGTGAAAAACATTAAGCAACTCCTGTTTCTCTACACTTTATAACGGTGTCCGGCCGGCCGGAGTGGCCGAGCGGTTCTAGGCGCTGCAGTCTGGAACCGCACGACCGCTACGGTCGCAGTTTCGAATCCTGCCTCGGGCATGGGTGTGTGTGATGTCCTTAGGTTAGTTAGGTTTAAGTAGTTTTAAGTTCTAGGGGACTGATGACCTCAGAAGTTAAGTCCCATAGTGATCAGAGCCATTTGAACCATAACGGTGTCCCTCGCGCGTGTTTTGCTACAGAGCATAAAGCAGCGTCAGCTATTTTCACACTATGTATTAACAGCGCGATAACCAGAGCACAACAGTACAGAAACTGTGACTGTACACGATTTTTGAATTTAAAACTACATACGTAAAGTAGTATGAAGAAAAATGTTGACAACTGTTAATACGAGGGCTGTTCAATAAAGAATGGTAATAAATTTTTTTGACAACATATCTTTACTCATCCACATAATTTTGATGGTCCTTCTCAAAGTAGTCTCCCATGAATGTGATGCACTTGTCCCAGCGTTTCTGCCAGTCTTCAAATAGATGCAGGAAACCATTTTTGAGAGGTCCTTCAAAATCGCTCCGCAGCCTTCACTGATGTTTGATAATGCCTCCCACGAAGGCGTTTCTTCATGTTAGGGAACAGAAAAAAATCACATGGGGCTAAATCCGGACTATAGAGATCGTGAAGGATGCACTTCACGTTAATTTTTGCAAGATATTCAGTAACAACATTAGTAATATGCGGCCGCGCATTATTGTGGTGCAACATCCAATCTGCTTCAAGGAATGTGGTCTTTTGCGCCTGGTATGGACTTGCAGTGGTGTCAGGACATCTCTGTAGTACTTTCCACTTACTGATGTGAGTGCAGGTATAACATGCTGATAAACCATTCCATGAATATCAACTTTCCCATCAGTAGCAATCATTTTTGCTTTTTTGGGGGTTGGTGATGAAGAAGATTTCCACACTGAGCTTTGGTGTTTGCTCTCAAGATCAAAATGATGTAACCAAGTTTCATCAGCAGTGATTACATTTGAAAGAACATCAATTTCAACTGTTTGCAGACCTGCATACGAGTGCCCTTTTCTTCGGGAATCAACAGTCTTGGAACCCATCGCGCACAAACACGTGTCATGTGTAATTTTTCTGTCACCAAAGTGTGGGTGGTACACAATGAAATGTTCAGTATTTCAGAAAGTGATCTTAAGGTAATTCGTTGGTCCTCTCACAATGACAGCAGCAGTGTTGATGTTTTCTTCCTTAAGAGCAGTAACGGGAGCACCGGGTCCACCTCCCTTTGAAATTGATTGTCTCCCCTCTTTAAACATTTTAAACCACCGTCGAGCAGTGTTGTAGGGAAGAACAGACTCTCAATAGGCCTCCTGTAACACTGTGTAGGACTCAGCTGAAGATTTGTTGAGACGAAAGCAGAATTTCAAAGCCGCATATTGTTCAAAATGTGTGTAATGTCTTATGGGACTTAACTGCTAAGGTCATCAGTCCCTAAGCTTACACACTACTTAACCTAAATTATCCTAAGGACAAACACAAACACCCACGCCCGAGGGAGAACTCGAACCTCCGCCGGGACCAGCCGCACAGTCCATGACTACAACGCCCTACACCGCTCGGCTAATCCTGCCCGGCGCATATTGTTCCTCATGTGTTACCTCCATTGCAGTGGTAGGCGATACTGAACATGTCTGACCTTGCCTGCCTCTCACAGGCGGGAACCAAGAGTCCCAACAATGAAACTACTACGGCGTGTTTGTTGCACATTAAGCTAACAGAATATCATTAAATTTTAGCGCAAGAAATTATGACCATATAAAATTTATGATCATTCTTTATTATTGACCAGCCCTCGTACATTAAAATAACTTTAAGTCTGATTCACTGTGATAAAGAAATAAGATATCTAATACATCTGTAGAAGCTACTTTCAATATCATAGCAACACCAGTGTACGTGTGCTATAGCTGTTGACCAACCATTTCGTTTTGTTTTTTTGCACCATTTTTATTCTAATGACGTACAAAGTGAAGAGAGACGCGTCTGTTAGTTAATACTCGGCGAGCACTCGTCCGCTTGAAAACGAGTGAGACCGGACCGTGTGGACAGCCAGTAACAGGCAACGACGAGCTCTCACTCGGCTCCGCCACGTGGACGCGGTGCTCTGTTCTGAACTCCACGAATATGTCACAAGCATGGTCTTAGTAAGGCTGTGCAGACACAGACTGACCTGATCCCGAAGCATGCAGCATTCCTCGCAGATGATCCTGAGCCGCGAGGCCTTCTGGATGAAGCTCTTCTGGAAGTAGGCTAGTCCCAGATACAACACTGAGCGGCGGTCACGACGCTGCGCCACTGTGTCCTGCTTTTTGGTTGGTTCCAGCGGGTATCCCGCACTAGGTCCCCCCGCTGACATCCACCAACTGTCTGCCTGCTGCTGGCTCTGGTCCTTGGCCTGCCAACACCAACATCACCACTCAGAAAGACTTCCTCAACTGCTCCTTTCCTTGCAGTCTAGCAGATAGCACTTTCTTTCATGCACATGGCAGCCATCAGGCACAAATCTCACTATGAGAGCTTCGTAAACAAATATAGGAGTTGAACAAAAATATGAAAACACTGCGAGAAATGCATTCCTGAACACAAACACAGAAGCTTGCCAAGTCTGTAGGTTGCGCTACTGTTTTGACCACGAACGGCGCCCTTCATTGTCCTCAATACGTTGCAGGGTCAGTCGTGTTGCGAACAGCGTTCTGTGCACTGTGTCTGAGCTAAGTGAATTCGGGCGTGGGCACATTATTGGTGCTCGTATGGTTGGTGCTTCGGTAATCACAGCAGCTGAAGCGTTTGGAGTTTCAAGAGGAAGATTTATACCGCTTACAGGGAAAGCGGAAAATATCTTCCGTTGAGTCACACTGCGGACGAAAGAGTGTGCTGGAATATCGTGATGTTTGGACATTGAAGAGGACTTGTGATGACCTCAACCCACAGGAAAAATAATTATCAAAATCTGAACTGTGAAGTCATCCAAAATTCTACTTGGAAAACCACACTCTGTGTTATACTTCTCAATTGGTCACGATCCCACTTTGTTTATGAACTGAAAACTCTAATATTCACGAGAAACTGCTCTGAAATTAACCTGAACCGACAAAATTGTGTATATATTCTCTGAAACTTCAAAGACATCTAAGACAATATCTGAAAGGAATTAGAAAAAGTGACAAAATTTCGTGAATCACACACAATACTGTTAATAATCGCATGAGCACTGGAGGGTTTCACCATACATCTACCCACTTTTGAGTATAACCAGTGTCTCTTAATACTACGACTCGTAGCAATACAATATCAAAAACTTTTATTACTGGGTGAACAGTCACTACGTGATTTGACAGCTGACATTTATAATTCCCGCTCACGTCAGGAAAAGCACCAATACGGGAATAGCAGCTTTTACGTTATTGGTCAGAACGCAAGCAATTATGGCGGTCGCCGTAATTTTCGCGCGAAGCCATATTTCGCTACAAAATACTCTTATTAGTCACTGTCACATATCTAGTCTCATAACAATACATAAAACTACATAAAATAACTACAATAATTTTGACATGAAAGGAGAATTAGTCCTAATGAGAGGAAGAAGTTTCTATTTACTGGTGTTTCAACAATGACTACCAGGCAACTTTTAATTCACTGACTAATTTTATTTTCGTTAGCAGAAAGCAAACAAACTAAACAAAGAATTTAATTAAATAGAGTGTAATTCTTATACTTTTAATAGAGAAAGAAAGTTTCTAGGTCAGGGGATAGCGTTCTGCGAAATCCCTTAACTTTTTGTTGCATACGAAGCGTTGCGTTAGGCAGCACGATGTCGGCGGGTTACGATGATGAGAGCACGATACAGACAGCTCCGCTGGTTAATCTTCTCCGGCGAAACGCAAAGAAAGTTCCGGCACAGCTGTATCATTAACCCCGTGGTGATTAACAAACCACAAGACGCCAGTATACGAACGTTGTTGACATGTCCTCTCTTTCAAAGTACATGACGTAGACATCGCTCGTTTTTACACTTTATGCACTGTCCGTGACGCTATCGTCCATAATTACACGGTTCGTCACATTCATATAGTCTTAGCCACAAATACACTTCATAGAATTGTTCTTGTGTGTGAAGCACACCGTAAACAATATCCACTCTGTTCTCGCATTTCAAACTTCGAGAACGTCACTGAAAGCCATTTATATTGCACAGTTAATTAGTCTTCACTTTGACGGCTTGATAGAATGTGATATACAACAGTTCCACTACCCAAACCCAATACCAGCAAAGTTCATTCGCATAAAAGCACAGTTCGTGTAGGCCACAACAAAGTAATGTTAGCGGCACTTTCACAGTCCGGTTTATTTGCTCTTAAAGTTCGCTGGCGATGGCATTACATACCGCAGTGGTAAAGAGAATTAACAATCTGATAGTTCGGTATCACTGTCCATACAATTACGTATGCTTTTCATGAAACACAGTACTATTTTTCCCGCGCACGCTTTCTTTACAGACACGCCATCCACCATCCCCTCTACTACGCAACAACCTTTCGACTCTCGATATCACTATCGCTGTCCACTGTCTATAGATGTTATATCGTTATCGTAAATTAAATAAACCTTTATAAATGTTATTGACTGCATTTTTCACAATTAATAATATTCCAAAAGAGAACTTTACAAACTTTACCACAGGTACAAAGGAAGAAACATATTTGTCCATTGGCAAACGAAATAATCACAATTACATCTTTACATTTAAAAACCACAGTAGAATGTTACATAATCACAATTAGAAATGCCCATATGAACAAAAGAAAAAGAATAGAAATCTAAAGAAAATCACGAAAAAAAATATATGCGTAATTAGCAATTCCTTCACAGACTGTGACGGGAAATAAGAGGAATGAATGTTGAACTCGCACCAAAACAATACGAAGGGTGCTCTTTAAGCAGGCAATTACAGGGCGAGCTGGAATTCCATAAACGATCATCAGTGACGCAAATGCCCTTAACAGGAAAAAATATTCCGAAGCCATAAAACCTGGACTATGGAGCAATGCAAGAAAGTAATCTGGCCGGATGGGCCTCGTTTCACACTGTTTCCAAACTCTGGCTGAGTGAAACACGCCGGATCTTCGGTGATGATTTGGGCAGCCGTATAGTGGTATTTCAAGTGCCCCGTCGTCAGTCTGTGAAGTTCTACATCTGTATCTACATACATACTCCGCAATCCACCATACGGTGCGTGGCCGAGGGTACCTCGTACCACAACTAGCATCTTATCTCCCTGTTCCACTCCCAAACAGAACGAGGGAAAAATGACTGCCTATATGCCTCTGTACGAGCCCTAATCTCTCTTATCTTATCGTTGTGGCCTTTCCGCGAAATATAAGTTGGCGGCAGTAAAATTGTACTGCAATCAGCCTCAAATGCTTGTTCTCTAAATTTCCTCAATAGCGATTCACGAAAAGAACTCCTCCTTTCCTCCAGAGACCCCCACTCGCGTGATGATCAAACCTACCAGTAACAAATCTAGCAACCCGCCTCTGAATTGCTTCTATGTCCTCCCTCAATCCGACCAGATAGGGATCCCAAACGCTAGAGCAGTACTCAAGAATAGGTCGTATTAGTGTTTTATAAGCGGTCTCCTTTACAGATAAACCACATCTTCCCAAAATTCTACCAATGAACCGAAGACGACTATCCGCCTCCCCCACAACTCCCATTAAATGCTTGTCCCACTTCATACCGCTCTGCAATGTTACGCCCAAGTATTTAATCGACGTGACTGTGTCAGGCGCTACACTACTAATGGAGTATTCAAACATTACAGGATTCTTTTTCCTATTCATCTGCATTAATTTACATTTATCTATATTTAGAGTTAGCTGTCATTCTTTACACCAATCAAAAATCCTGTCCAAATCATCTTGTATCCTCTTACAGTCACTCAACGACGACACCTTCCCGTGCACCACAGCATCATCAGCAAACAGCCGCACATTGCTATCCACCCTATCCAAAAGATCATTTATGTAGATAGAAAACAACAGCGGACCTACCACACTTCCCTGGGGCACTCCAGATGATACCCTCACCTCCGAGGAACACACACCATCGAGGACAACGTACTGAGCTCTATTACTTAAGAAGTCTTCGAGCCACTCACATATTTGGGAACCAATCCCATATGCTCGTACCTTAGTTAGGAGTCTGCAGTGGGGCACCGAGTCAAATGCTTTCCGGAAGTCAAGGAATATGGCATCCGTCTGATACCCTTCATCCATGGTTCGCAAGATGTCATGTGAAAAAAGGGCGAGTTGCGTTTCGCAGGAGCGATGCTTTCCTTGATACATGGACAGCAACTTCTCTGTCTCAAAGAAATTCATTATATTCGAACTGAGAATATGTTCGAGAATCTTGCAACAAACCTATGTTAAGGATATTGGTCTATAATTTTGAGGAGCCGTCCTTCTACCCTTCTTATATACAGGCGTCACCTGCGCTTTTTTCCAGTCGCTCGGGACTTTACGTTGGGCGAGAGATTCGCTATAAATGCAAGCTAAGTAAGGAGCCAATGCAGTAGAGTACTCTCTGTAAAACCGAATTGGAATCCCATCAGGACCTGGCGATTTATTTATTTTCAACCCATTCAGCTGCTTCACTATGTCCTCCATACAGGAATCTGTACGAGACTCAAACGGCGGTATGTTTGTACGATCCTTCCACATGAAAGATTTCTCAAATGCTAAATTTAAAATTTCAGCTTTCGTTTTGCTGTCTTCCGTTGTCAGGCCAGACTGATCAGTGAGTGACTGGATGAAAGCCTTCGACCCGCTTACCGATTTTACGTTGCGTTACTGCCATGTATTATGTGACCATTCTGGCTGATCATGTCCATCCCATAGTACAATGTTTTTTCTCTAATGACGATGCTGTTCCAAGACAATAGAGCCCCTGTTCACACTGTCCGCGTCGTACAGGACTGCTTTTGTGAGCACGGGGATGAATTGTCACATCTCCCCTGGTCGCCGCAGCGACCAGATCTCAATATTGTTGAGACTCTGTGGTCTACTTCGGAGAGAAGTTACCTCAACTTGGAACTATTTTGCAGAGTGAATTGAGCAAGATTCACACGAAAACCATACAAGACCTATGTCTATTCATTTCGTGACGAGTAGGAGCTGTTTTAAGGCCAATGGTTTTCGTACACCGTGTTAGGCGTGGTGTTTCCATATTTCTGTTCACCCCCTGTACTTCTTCCCCCAACGAATTTGAAGCATAAAAACTAAGACGATAGAAAAATATGGTAGTGCACAGATCTAATTACACAACAATTTACGGACGCAATACAGTGACTGAGAAAGGAATAAAGACAGATTTGTAGTGCATCCCAAAGTTATTCAATCTGTACATTGAGCAAACACTAAAGGAAATCAAGGAGATATTTGGAGAGAGAATTAAAGCCCAAGAAGAAGAAATAAAAAAAATTGCAATTTTCCATTGAATTTTCAATTACTAGAGACGTCAAATGACATGGAGGAGCGGTATGGACAGTATCTTGAAAATAGATAAAACAAGAGTAAAGAATGTAGTCGAATTAAATTAGGTGATGCTGAAGGGATTAGATTCAGAAATGAGAAATGAAGAGCAGTACATTAGTTTTGCTATTTTGGCCGCAAAATAAAGTATAATAGCTGAAGTAGAGAGGATATAAAATGGCGGCTGACAACTGCAAGAAAAGTATTACCAAAAAAGGGGGAAATTTGCTAACAACTGATATAAATTCGAGTATTAGGAAGTCTTTCTGAAAGTATTTGTTTGGGTTGTAGCCTTCTATGATAAGCAGGCCAGACAAGAATAGAATATAAGCTTCTGAAATGTGGTGCTATAGAACTGTGCTGAAAGTTAGATGCGTAGATCGAGTAACTAATGACGGTGTACAGAACAGAACTGGTGAAAAACGAAATTTATGGCACAGCTTGATTAAAACAAGGCATCGGTTAATAGTCCACATCCTGTGGCACGAAGAAATTGTCAATTTCGTGATGGAGAAAGCGTGGAGGGTAAAAATTGTAGAGGGAGACCAAGGGATGAATACACTCAGCAGGTACAAATGGATGTAGGATGGTATGGTTATTCAGAGATGAGGAGGCAGGCACAGGATAGACTAGCGTGGACATCTGAATGAAACCTGTCTTCGGACACAGACTACAACAAATACAAACATCTCTGTTGTCGAGGTTAAGGCACGGCCGTCCACTGGCACTCGACGAGGAGGTAACTGGTTCAAATCCTAGTGAAGAACAAATTTCCACCGCTAGTATTTGGCCGTCAAGAGGAGCAAAGGAGAAAAAGCCTTTCCGATTAGACGGCTACACCTACCCCGTATGATTTCCCCTACAGCTACTGTATGTGATAATCATCTTCCCGTTTTATTTACTGAAAGAAAATTGAAATAATTTTACTTATGACGTCTCTGTGTGAGTTGAAATTACTATAATTTTATGTTAGGTCTTGTAGCGAAGTCAGTCCCCTCTTGTTTATAGTTACCTTAGAAATTATCGTGCCCCAAAAGTTTTGGGAAACATGTAAAAATCTATTACATATTCATAATGAAAACAATTTGTTTCATAACTTATGTAAAATTAAGTTTAAGTAAATACCTGTATTAACTGAAAAGTCATACAGGTTCATTCACTTGACACAAACTTTCATAGGTGATAAGCCTTCATAGATGAAAATACAAATTATCTTTGCTGCCATCAATGGGCTGTTAAATTCAAATAGTTCGCTCTGTTTGAACGTTCCACCAATGAGAAAATTCTGCTACATGCTGATTCGCTTAACTCGTCCGACCTAGTGGCGCGCTCATTTCGTAAAGATATATAGCGTGATGTTACAGAACTGTCGAAACATTTTCGTAACATGTGAGAATTGTAAATCCCTTATCTAATTCTCCGAATGACTTAATTTTAAGTGTCCACAGAAGGTTTTGCGGCAATTTTATCAGTGAAAAGGGATTGTTACATCAGATACGTAAAGCGCTGTTAAATTTAACCATGTGCGTAAACCACCCAGTACACTGTACCCTGTATGTGTAAGGAGCTATTTTTAATCATGTTCTGAAATGATGAAAAGTCACTCCAGTTAACCACAGTTTATTTGTTCACTAGTAGCTCGATTAAGGTGCCTCATCAGTCTCTCTCAATGCAATACATGATACTTCCTTTCAAATATTTCATATTAACAATATTTCAGTTATTTAATTACTTCACCTGAAGTTGTTCTATACTGGTCACGATTTCAACCGTTACAAACGATCGCCTAAGAAATTATTTCCAAAGTGCTACTAATGACTGCCATTCAGAAAACACTGTGATCTTCAAAGTGTTCGAAACTCACTTTTACACACATTGGCTTAACAAAATTATTTCTCATGAATTTTCAGTCATAAACACAATTCGCGTCCCCTCATTACTTTGTGATTCTCTAATCTCAAAATTAAACTTCTGATCTTGCTTGTTTGCCCAACCCTTAAACATTATCCAACGACAGACTCCCTCCACCATCTCAAAAAGTGCGCGCGGCCTGTCATTTCCCGTCCGCTGGTGCGTAACATTAACGTCGAGAACCTTCTTGGACATCAGTGTATCACAGCAATCGCAGCTGCTAATGTCGATCGTTAGTAAGGATGTCGATAACAGCACCCTTACAGAATGGACAACATTTTCAAATTCAAGAGAATATTAGATTTTCACACATCCTATATCTGCATCTTGTCCGCATCTCGTGGTCGTGCAGTAGCGTCCTCGCTTCCCATGCCCGGGTTCCCGGGTTCGATTCCCGGCGGGGTCAGGGATTTTCTCTGCCTCGTGATGACTGGGTGTTGTGTGCTGTCCTTAGGTTAGTTAGGTTTAAGTAGTTCTAAGTTCTAGGGGACTGATGACCATAGATGTTAAGTCCCATAGTGCTCAGAGCCATTATATCTGCATCTTCATCTAGATCTATACTCTGCAAACCATTGTGAAGTGCGTGGCAGACGGTACTTTCCACCGTATTAGTTATTAATACTTCTTCCCGTTACATTTGCATATGGAACGTGGGAATAATTACTGTTTAAATATCTCTGTGGGTGCTGTAATTAATATAATCTTGTCCTCACGATGCCTATTGGAGGGACACGTAGGAGTTCTAGTATATTCCTAGAGTTATAATTTAGATCTGGCTCATAAAACTTTGTTAAGCTGGCTTTCTCTGGATAATTTACATCTCTCTTCAAGGCTTTGCTAGCTCAGTTCTTTCAATATCTAAGTGACACTCTCCCACGAATCAAACAAACCTGTGACCATTCATGATGCCCTTCTTTGTATATGTTCAGTCTCCCCTGCTCCTCCTGTGACCTATATAGGATTCCACGCATTTGAGCAGTATTCTAAGATGGGTCTCACAAGTATTTTCTCAGCAGTCTCCTTTGCAGACTGATTGCATTTCCCCAGTATTCTACCAATGAACGTAATTATGGCACCTGCTTTACCTACGACTGTACCTGCGTGATCGTTCCTTTCATGTTCCTACGAAGTGCTATATCCAGGTATTTATATGAGTTGGCCAATTCCAGCTGTAACTGGATGAAATTGTAGTTGTAGGCTACTAAGTTTTTTCGTTGTACAAAGTGTACAATTTTATATTTCTGAACATTTAAAGCAAGTAGCCAAAATTTGCACCACTTTGAAACATCAAGGTCCGACTCAATATTTGTGCAGATATTTTTTGAGGTAGAACTTTTAACAGATACTGCATCATCTGTGAAAAGTCTGAGTTTGTTTTTTAATATTGTTTATCAGATCATTAATATGCCAACAGCCTCTCCGCAGCTGTAACACCGGTTCCCTTCACACACTGAAGTCGAGCTATGCTGGCACTTGGATGGAGACTCATCCGGTCTGCCGAGCGCTGTTGGCAAGTGGGGTGCACTCAACCCTTGTGAGGGTTGAGCTGAGGAGCTACTTGATTGAGAAGTAGCGGCTCTGGTCTCATGAACTGACATACGGCTGGGAGAGCGGTCTGCTGACCACATGCCCCTTCGTATCCGCATACAATGATGCTTGTGGGCTGAGAATGACACGGCGGCCGGTCGATTACGCTGGGCCTTCTTGGCCTGTTCGGGCGAAGTCCTTTTTTATATCATTAATGTATGTGTGGTACACAGTCAAATACTTTTAGAAAGTGCATCTACCTGTCTGCCTTGGTCCATTGCTTTCCGAGTGCCATGTGAGAAAAGTTGGGGTTGAGTTTCACATCATGTATTACCGAGTCGATGCTGATTAGCATGAAGGCTGTCATTATGTTCGAGAAACCTTATTATATTTGAGCTCTGAGGACTACAATTCAGTCAATAAAAATTTTTGTGTCACAGGCTGCCACTAAGTAGCAAGGTCAAAGCCTCGAACGACGTAACGTGTGGGGTTAAAGTTAAGACTGCAGGTAACCTGAGCCCAAATCAGTACCGATGAGCAAAGCTAGAATCGTCTTACAGAGCAACACTCAAACAAAAGTTCCGACTCAGAGGCTAGGTACAAGATAACAATTGTATTCAAGGAACGTCGTAACGAATTCCTCCATGACGAGGAACAAGATGTCGATCCGCCATCCGGTATCGGACACTTTTAGTTATGCAACAAGACACGTGGCTTTCGAAGGTGTAACTATAGTACCTGAATAAAGATATCCGGGCACCTGTAAGTGGACATTAATATCAAGTGTGTCCACCCTTCGCCTTTACGATGGCTTGAACTCTGCTAGAGACACTTCATTCTTTATCAACTGGTTTAGGTTGTAACAACTTTTGCAGTTCAACAAGGTAAAAAAGGCAATGACAGTAAAAAAGGCAAAGTCTCTCGCTACAAATCAGTAGGATGTAAAGCCATTTAATCAAAATCCTAGTTTACTAATTTTTTTTTCAGTATAAAGGGACACAATTGGCCTGTGGTTCCCGAAGGTTATGCGCTATAGACGGTGGCGTAAATAACAGAGCCGCAGTCTGTGGGAAGGGGCGGGGGCATCGTTGCCAAGGAGGACCCATATTTTTGAGGTCCAAACTGACTTTAATCATTTATTTAGAATTTTTTCTTATTTTCAGTTTAGTCGTGGAAGCTCATTAACGGGAAGCGAACAGATGTGTGCCAGCAAGCATTTCGTACTTTTTTCTTGTTTAATGTTAACAGTAATGCCACAATGTGTGGCGGCCGATCCTGTGTGGAGCACACATACTCCAGCAGCGTCATTTTTCTACACGAGCAGTGGCCAGTACGCCAGCTAGAGGCCTTCCTCACTGTGTATTTCCATCAGTTTTGCGATGACAACAGTAGGCCCTTCTACAAGCAGTCCCTTAAGTTTTTTGTGTGTTTGTGACGGACGCAGTGTTACGGTACAAGTAAATACCTAACAGAAAGTGCCTCGGACATTACAAGTCTGTACATCATATATCTGTGTAATGTAGTTTATTTTCTCTCATGTAATCTGCGCATGCATTGATGTAAAACATATTGCTGATTTTTATTATATGGGCTGCTCTTAATCATTTGCATTAAGTTAGAACCACAGTCTCTTGAAACATGTCTTATTTAAGTAGTCCTCAAAAGAGAACATTAAAAGCCTGTCGAGGATAAGAAGTTGAAAAGGCAATGAGGATACAATTATCCAGCGATCAGCTATACACCCAGAACAAATACGAAACTAGAGTTGTTAATGGAACTGATGCTGGTTAAGTGTCTGACGGCCTAGAAGCTGAAAGTGAAAGTCAGTATAAAAACGAAAAGGAGGAAGACTTTGAGAGTTCGCAAGCTCACAGAGATCGCGATACCAAGTGTGAAAATGAATCAGATGTAAGTTCTGGTGATGCTCAATTTGAAAACGGATCACCAGAAACAGACGCCGATTCACGACCAACAGACTGCTCTCGACAAATTCAAGATAATCAGCAAAATTCGCTTTTCAGCACTGACAGAGGAATATTCCAAGGTAAGCAGAATGAAGAGACTAAATTGAAAGCTATAAACAGCTGGCTATGGATGTCCCAGGATTCTTTGCCTGGAGATACTACGGCAAAAACATCGTTTAGCTGCGATTATTATTGTAATTATTATAAAATAAATAACGTATATATATATATATATATAAATAATATAATATTATTGTAATAATAATAATAATAATTTATGTAAATAATTTTTTGGTTATGCTGTCTCCTTGCTTGAAATGCAGTAACTTGTATAGAGTGCTGGTTATGCGGAGACGGAGAAAATGCATCTCGAGATGGACAAATAAATTTAATTTTTAATTGTGACCTGTGAGTGTCTAATGTTTTCATATTTCTTCTTTGATGGTTTATTAGTAAACAAGACTCTCAAAATTTATTTAGTTAAGCCGCAGTCTATAGAGGAAGCCTCAGCCAGCTGCGATGTAAGCAGTAAAAAAAAAAGTTAATGATCTGTTGAGTAATTATCATCATATTTGTAACTTACTAAACAAAAAGCGGTCTTACCACTTTTCTTGTTAGCCGTATATAGACTAAATCACACATGCTACCAAATAACCACTTTGCCTTAAATTCAGTACCACCCTCTCCTAAACAATAAAGCTAGATCGTTTTCAATGTTATTTCAGCCTCTCATCCCAACTTTGAAACCTATGAATCGGTGGGAACCTGGAGTCCGAGTCTTCGTGCAACGTCTCAACGTTAACTCTCTACGAACTAAAGAACAATACACTCGTGAACTATGCCGGTAGTCCTTTATTGTTGTCCGTTTTTCTTTCTTGTCCATACGTTTCTTGGCGTTCCTGGCACAGCCCGACGCTGAATTTCGTACGAGACTGTGTTTAGCTGCATGCCTCAGAGATGGCTGTACCCACCGATAGCAATGGCCAAGGTCTACGTAGACATTCAGTGTGTTACAAAATTGCCATGCCATGTACCGATTGGAGCGGAAACCAGATGATTCGCTGACTTAAAACATTTCTGCAGCCATTGTAGTTTTCCATGAATCTATATCTTCGAAACGAGGAACCGGACTAACGTGATTTCTACACACACTGTGTGATTACCCTTGAAAAGTCCACAGATAAGTACATAGTTACATATTAATTGTTTTATGAAAAGTTATTTTCTGTATTAAAAGAGAAACTTTGCAACAATGATATAAATATATTAAGAAGATAAAAAACATCAAAAATATTACCGACTACTGGATACATCTTCAGCCACTGTTCACAGAAACGATGTTTTGGAAGATGAAAAAGATTCTACGTCTAAATGTGTTCTGTGCAAGACACTTAACGTTTGAAGGTGCGAATACTTTCTATATCATTGCAATTTCCCTTCCGCCCTTGCCTGTTCCACTCATGAATGATGCACAGGAAGAACGACTGTCGTATGAAAACTTTATATAACCCACAGTTTCCCGTCATCTCGACAGATCTATGTGGAGGTAAGTGTGGGGGGTAAAAGTTTCAGGGGGAGACCAGGATAAGAGTGCACAAGCAGGTTCAAATTGTAGTGGGTTGCAGTAGTTATTCGGAGATGAAGAAGCTTGCACAGGATAGAGCAGCGTGGAAAGCAGCATCAAAACAGTCTTCGGGTTGAATAGTACAAAAATAACAACATGTGGGCGGAAGCAATATGTGGCTCTGAGTTGGAATTTTAATGGTTAACTCTTGTGGCGTCTGCAATTGGAGATCCATTACACTCTCGTTTTCTTTAAAATAATATCCGACAAGAGATGCTGCTCTTCTTTGAACTTTTTGTGGTAGAGTTGTCGAGAAATATCCAAGATTGGGCGAACGAAGGTCTTCTAAGCTATCTTCTTCGTAGGTGAATCAATTTTCCTAACGAGTCTTACAGGGACAGCCAATTTGCTTTTCCTACAACCTGTATTATATGATCCTTCGTCATTAAATAGCTGTAGATGGGTATTCCAGTGTCCGATCGCAAACAGTGTAATGAAAGTATAATTAATCTTTTCACCTATTTGCAATATGTTACATTTCTTTCTAGGGAAGCTTAACAGTCAGTCCTTGAACTAAGCGTTAGTCCTCAACAATTACTGGATTTCGCTAGTTCTGGTGTTGAGGTTTCAGAATTTACAGGGTGTCGCAGGAAGCATGGTCAACATTCAGGGAAATGACAGGAACGATCATTTGAAGCATCATGGTCTAGTAAGCATGGGCTATAAAATGCGTACCTTAAGGGCTCTGAGAATTACTTCATCTTTGATATTCTGAATCAAATCTCTTCTTCTGCAAGCTCTTTGCTTCCCATATTTTCGGAGAATGTAGTATGGACCAAAACAAGAAAATCTTATCTAGTAAGTATAGGTTCTAAAATGCGTACCTCAGGAGCTATGAGCACTTATTCAGTAGAAGAACGTGTTTTCCAGTAGCGAAGATGAACAAGTGTTCAAAGCATTTAAGCCATGCGCTTTAGAGTCCACGTTTACTGAACTCTTTTCTTGTTTTGGTCCATACTACCATCTCTCAGAATACGGAGCGCGAAGAGATTGCAGCAGAAGTGATTATTTTCACAGTATCGACGATAAAGACGTGCTCATAGCTCTTACGGTAAGCATTTTAAAGCCCATTTTAGTAAGTCTTTATATGCTTCGAATGATCGCTCCTGTCATATCCCTGAATATCATTCCTCCTGGGACACCATGAAGATCCCTGGAGTACCATGTTGGGGTATTGGAGTCCCCACTCATTTTTCTTTTAAGTGTTTCTAAGAAATGGCAGCACTTCGTTATTTGAGATTCCAGCTAATATTTGGCCAGGTAGAGAGCTATCCAACAGTAGGTTCAGACATTTTGAAGTGGTTGTGTTTCTCACTACGAGCATTGCTGAGAAACTGCATACACCAGAATAGTCTTATGTACGATTTTCTTTCCACATTTTTGTTTTTATGAAGTATTTTTATAGTGGTATAAAGCTATGCATGCGTTCCAGTAATAACAACAGCAGGTCTAATAATTATAAATCACAAAGGTCTCATAGATAATACATCTTTTTCTTAATTTTATCATCCGGGTTTGCTAAAAACGGCGAGATAAATCTTTTCAGACGAGTAGATTCTCAGGATACTTTACTTAGAAGATGAAACAGATGCTGCAGGAAGAGGCGAATACAGAGACAGTTAAATACGTTGAGTGAAATGATTATTATCATATTGACGAGGCTATGGTAGTCGCTGATGAAGTGATAGTTTCGAAATAGAATATTAATCATCCAAAAACAGAACACCGCTAGAGCAGAATGTTGTGTTTGTCCCAGGAAGAACGACAGAAAGATGACGATTAAATGTGAAAAATGTAACCGATTTATTTTCAATCCGCATTAAATTTCTTTTTGCCGTAATTGTATGTAATTTATTATGTGATGAGTGATTTCTCTGTTATTTTGATTGTTAACAACAAATTCATAGTAGTAAATCACGAATTTACGGCATTGTAATAGTGATTTTAATTATTTCGATAACTGAGTACACAGTTCCACAGAATAGTGTGCATGGTTTGTACACATAGGAATAGTATTAAAGGAATAGTGTTTCATAATTTCACAAGCAATTGACGTCAGCAGTATATACCGTCAGCCCAATACGTTTTGAGACTAGATTAATAAAAAAAAAAATAGAGAGAAAGGTTAAGCCGGTGGTTTTAATGCTTCAAGAGTTCTACATGGTCTCCCTCCCGCATAGAACTGTCAAACAAGCATGTGAAACTGTCAGAAGAATCATTGTTTGAAATGTTGTTCAACTCGCAAGTCACAGTAACTTGAATATCAGTTTATCGTTATAGCGTTGATCCTTCATATGGATTTCTGCACTTTTTAGTTTTGATAACACCAATTCACGAATTTACGGCGAATTCTCCACAACAACGATGAGACACTACGGTATCAAACCGCTCTGCCTATTTACACCTGACTTGCCGAAAGCACGTCTGCTGTTTCCAGCTGTTAGTTCAAGTTGACACCATAGTTACTGCGCTGACGACGTTTATATGTCAAGAATTTGCCGTGTAGGTCTATGGTTGCAACTGAAACCGATGTCATACTCTTCAACTGAGATTGTTTACCTTAGTTGCAACAATGAATCAAGTGACGTACCGGGTTTACTTGTTACTCGATGGTGGAAGTAACAGCAGACGTCGGTGAAAACGGGTGGAGTTTACCACGGAATGTGCTCATTGAAATCTACCTCCACTAAAACATTTTATATTCAACCTCCGTTGTATCGAAATATTGTCACACACAGCTGTCAAATAGGAATATAACGTCAATATCAGTTCAATGAAAGGTGTGTAAGATTTTATCGGCTCTGAACACTGGCTTATACGCCGTAGGTACTGTGCACGTAAAGTCAATAAGAGTTGCTGGCAGCACTGAGCGAGACGAAGCTTACCCTTGTCGCAGCAGTCCCCTGCAGGACAGGATCCTGGTAATGGCTGTTGCTTGCGTTCCCCGCTTCTGGTGCTTCCCCCTGAAAACACTAAAAGAAAAGTTCGTATTTTATTGCACTGCCATATAACAGTTCTTCATTCGCTTCCTCTTTATATAATTAGTACGATATGGAAAAGACGGCTTCACGTTCCAGTGACGTGCATTATTAAAACATACCAAGTTCTAAGATGAGCGTTGAGAGTGCTAACCAGAAGCTTGTGGCACACCGAGAAAATAACTTGCTTCAGTAAATTTTTGCACTAATTAATTAGTAACGTTAATTATTATCTTCAAAGGAGTTGTTGTTGTGGTCTTCAGTCCTGAGACTGGTTTGATGCAGCTCTCCATGGTACCCTATCCTGTGCAAACTTCTTCATCTCCCAGTACTTACTGCAACCTACATCCTTCTGAATATGCTTAGTGTATTCATCTCTTGGTCTCACTCTACGATTTTTACCCTTCACGCTGCTCTCCAATACTAAATTGCTGATCCCTTGATGCCTCAGAACATGTCCTACCAACCGATCCCTTCTTCTGGTCAAGCTGTGCCACAAACTTCTCTTCTCCCCAATCCTATTCAATACTTCCACATTAGTTATGTGATCTACCCATCTAATCTTCAACATTCCTCTGTAGCACCACATTTCGGAAGCTTCTATTCTCTTCTTGACCAAACTATTTATCGTCCATGTGTCACTTCCATACATGGCTACACTCCATACAAATACTTTCAGAAACGACTTCCTGGCACTTAAATCTATACTCGATGTTAACAAATTTCTCTTCTTCAGAAACGCTTTCCTTGCCATTGCCAGTCTACAGTTTATATCTTCTCTACTTCGACCATCATCAGTTATTTTGCTCCCCAAATAGCAAAACTCCTTTACTACTTTAAGTGTCTCATTTCCTAATCTAATTCCCTCAGCATCACACGACTTAATTCGACTACATTCCATTATCCTCGTTTTGCTTTCGTTGATGTTCATCTTCTATCCTCCTTTCAAGACACTGTCCATTCCGTTCAATTGCTCTTCCAAGTCCTTTGCTGTCTCTGATAGAATTACAATGTCATCGGCGAACTTCAAAGTTTTTATTTCTTCTCCATGGATTTTAATACCTACTCCGAATTTTTCTTTTGTTTCCTTTACTGCTTGCTCAATATACAGATTGAATAACATCGGGGAGAGGCTACAACCCTGCCTCACTCCCTTCCCAACCACTGCTTCCCTATCATGTCCCTCGACTCTTATAACTGCCATCTGCTTTCTGTACAAATTGTAAATAGCCTTTCGATCCATGTATTTTACCCCTGCCACCTTCAGAATTTGAAAGAGAGTGTTCCATTGTCAAAAGCTTTCTCTGAGTCTACAAACGCTAGAAACGTAGGTTTACCTTTCCTTAATCTTTCTTCTAAGATAAGTCGTAAGGTCAGTATTGCCTCGCGTGTTCCAATATTTCTACGGAATCCAAACTGATCTTCCCCGATGTCGGCTTCTACCAGTTTTTCCATTCGTTTGTAAAGAATTCTCATTACTATTTTGCAGCTGTGACTTATTAAACTGATAGTTCGGTAATTTTCACATCTGTCAACACCTGCTTTCTTTGGGATTGGAATTATTATATTCTTCTTGAAGTCTGAGGGTATTTCGCCTGTTTCATACATCTTGCTCACCAGATGGTAGAGTTTTGGCAGGACTGGCTCTTCCAAGGCCGTCAGTAGTTCTAATGATATGTTGTCTACTCCGGGGGCCTTGTTTCGACTCAGGTCTTTCAGTGCTCTGTCAAACTCTTCACGCACTATCATATCTCCCATTTCATCTTCATCTACATCCTCTTCCATTTCCATAATATTGCCTTCAAGTACATCGCCCTTGTATAGACCCTCTATATACTCCTTCCACCTTTCTGCTTTCCCTTCTTTGCTTAGAACTGGGTTTCCATCTGAGCTCTTGATATTCATACAAGTGGTTCTCTTTTCTCCAAAGGTCTCTTTTATTTTCCTGTATGCAGTATCTTTCTTACCTCTAGTGAGATAAGCCTCTACATCCTTACATTTGTCCTCTAGCCATCCCTGCTTAGCCATTTTGCACTTCCTGTCGATCTCATTTTTGAGACGTTTGTATTCCGTTTTGCCTGCTTCATTTACTGCATTTTTATATTTTCTCCTTTCCTCAATTAAATTCAATATTTCTTCTGTTACCCAAGGATTTCTACTAGCCCTCGTCTTTTTACATACTTTATCCTCTACTGCCTTCACTACTTCATCCCTCAGAGCTACCCATTCTTGTTCTTCTGTACTTCTTTCCCCCAATCCTGTCAATTGTTCCCTTATGCTCTCCCTGAAACTCTGTACAACCTCTGGTTTAGTCAGTTTATCCAGGTCCCATCTCCTCAAATTCCCACCTTTTTGCAGTTTCTTCAGTTTTAATCTACAGTTCATAACCAATAGATTGTGGTCAGAGTCCACATCTGCCCCTGGAAAAGTCTTACAATTTAAAACCTGGTTCCTAAATCTCTGTCTTCCCATTATATAATCTATCTGAAACCTTCTAGTATCTCCAGGGTTCTTCCATGTATACAACCTTCTTTCATGATTCTTGAACCAAGTGTTAGTTATGATTAAGTTATGCTCTGTGCAAAATTATACCAGGCGGCTTCCTCTTTCATTTCTAAGCCACAATTCATATTCACCTACTATGTTTCCTTCTCTCCCTTTTCCTATTCTCGAATTCCAGTCACCCATGACTATTAAATTTTCGTCTCCCTTCACTACCTGAAAAATTTCTTTTATCTCATTATACATTTCATCAATTTCTTCATCATCTGCAGAGCTAGTTGGCATATAAACTTGTACTACTGTAGTAGGCGTGGGCTTCGTGTCTATCTTGGCCACAATAATGCGTTCACTATGCTGTTTGTAGTAGCTTACCCACACTCCTATTTTTATATTCATTATTAAACCTACTCCTTCATTACCCCTATTTCATTTTGTATTTATAACCCTGTATTCACCTGACCAAAAGTCTTGTTCCTCCTGCCACCGAACCTCACTAATTCCCACTAAATCTAACTTTAACCCATCCATTTCCCTTTTTAAATTTTCTAACCTACCTGCCCGATTAAGGGATCTGACATTCCACGCTCCGATCCGTAGAACACCAGTTTTCTTTTCAAAGGAGGGTAAATTTAAATATCTATCCAGTAATTGGTATGAATTGCAATTACAACAGTAAATCAATTAGGAAGATTGCTACATTATTTGCAGCTCCACTGTATAAAACCACCAGCTGTTACCTGTGGATGCTCTCACATATCAAGAGTTTTGTTAAGACGAGTGATGTTATTAGTAATCCACCGTACATGCAGTGATGTCGACTGCCTTCACGTGTCTACCCCAACACACGACACAGTGGCATGCATAGTGTCACTGTTGAGCGGTGCATGAGGAGGGGCCTGGGCAGGAGCCCACATTTACGCATCATGCTACTGGAGTAGGTACATGTCATACAATGTGTACATTATGAAACAAATTTAATAATTTTTTAATATTATTTATGTTCACTGATGTAAAAAAAAGTTCATTCTCTACTTCACCCTCCTGGGTATAGACGTCTGTTTCTTTCATTTTAAATTTTTTATTTATTTCTAAAGCAGCCTAAGTTCTTCCTTAGGGGTCAAGCTAGCTCGATATTAAATTTGAGCAAAATGGTTTCAGCGGTTTAATCGTGAAAATGTAACAGACAGATTTATCTTCGTGTTTAAAAATATTAGTATGGAAGTATGGATTAAACATGTTGAGGATTGTATTATGTTGAGACTCGGCGTGATGGCTGATGGGGCCGACAGTAAACGGGAAATGCCTTTATGGTCTCTGCAGTGAGTCACCCTGTGGAGTGCCAAAGTTCAAAAGTTCGAAGTTCAAAAGTTAGAGTACATAATTTTTTCAAAGAGTAAATATTTTTACCTAATTCGCGTCACATTCTTCAAATCAGTGACTATTTTGTACTGCACATTTCCTAAAGTAGCGTATGTTCTTCCTCAGAGTTCGAGCTATTTACATACGAAATTTCATCGAAATCGGCTCAGTGATTTAGTTGTGAAAAGGTAACAGACAAACATACTTTTCCAGGTATAATATTAGTATGGATTTTCCAAAAGTCTGCAACTAATAAGTTTCATGTGAGGTTTTTAATTGCTTATTACAGGTCTTTGAAGCGTTTCAATACCTACCTGGCAAAATAGATAAATTTGCCAGTTTTGTATTGCGATGTACAACTTACATGTAGCTATGACGTTTTCATTATTGTCGTACAATGTTACAGGTTTATGAGGGACTTCATAATCATATGCTGAAGATAAGGTGAGTAGATTGGTTAACTAACGAAATGGACATCTCATCTTCTTCTGTAATCAACCTGTAGATTGTTTTGAAGTAGCCATCCTCGAATGAGTTCAGTTTCCCACTAGTCTCTACTGTTTGGTGTAACATATGCAGATTTTTCGTTGTATTAACTGAGGAAAATATTTTAGCCTAGGTCTAAAATTACATACTTCTATAGTTCCTTCGAAAATTGTCTTCACCAGTCCTTCATGCCTTAGTATATAGATAATCAATGCATCTGACCTTGTTTATACTTTCAATAGTTCAGCTTTCACTTCAACCATGCCAAGACTTCATCATTGGTTATTCTGTCTATCCACGATATTTTTATCATTCCTCAATAACAACGTAGGTTAAATGCTAAAGCTTTTTTTCTGTTGTTATCCCTACTGCCACGTCTCACTTCTGTATAGCATTATGCTCCATATAACGTCATTATCAGATTCACTGGTATTTCAGTTATAGAATTTCTTAAGAAAACAATTTTCTTTTCTTGTCGAAAGATACTTCTACTTGTTACATTCGGCGCAGAATTTTTCGTTTCCTTATACTATCAAGTATCTTGTTTCCAATGTAGATCAATTCTTTTACGTTTTCTGGTAACATATTAGCCCACTTATCTGCGCTTGTGTTCTTGTTCCCTCGCAACGAATATCTTAGGTGTAGCTTTATATCATTTCTGGAAAATGTTGCCGGCAGACAAAAAATTACCTGCTTATCGCCCTCACTTTCTGCTAAAATTGCCATACTGTCTACAAAACGTCACAGGTCTATCTTTAATCTTTGCTTGAATAAAATTCTCTTATTTCGCTTATTGTAAGCATATATTAAATAATTTGTGTGACAGCGAAATCACTGCCTCAGTCCTATTGTGATTTGCTTTTATGGTTGTCCACTTCTGAGCATTGTACTTTCTTCTCTATGTTGGCTCCAAAAAACTCTTCTATTTTTATTCTAACATCTTTCAGAATCGTCAAAAGCTTTCTTATGATCAACAAAACCTATATATTCATTCCTGTCAGTGCTTAATGTTTTTCTGTTGTTATTTTAAGAACGAATTTTGCTTCCCCTGTTCCTCTGTTTCTCCTAAACCCAATCTGATAATTACTGAGCAGAGCATCAGCATTATATCCCATCTTGCTTATGTAATGTTAGTCAATATTTTATACAGATAAAAGATAAAGAGTCAGAATACTACACAGTTCAAATTTGTTGCCTGATATTTTCCTTGGCACTTAATGTACTTTTGAAAGTATTTTGGTATGTTAATAATTGCATACACTATACCACAGTTCCTTATTTGTACAGTGTATTACGCAATTCTCCTCAGACAACCTCAGGAATTCTCGTTTATGTTGAGTGCTTTGTTGTTCTTAAGCTTTAATAGTACTTTATCTACTCTTCCTCATGAGGTTATCTTTCTTGTCCCCTGGACTGATTTCTCACTCGTTTTGAAATTTGGTAGTCACCATGTTGTTTCTGTTATATAATTTACCAACATACTATTTCCACTTTGATCCCAGTGGCTCTTGTCTGTATATTATTCCGGTATTTCCTCTAATTAACCCATTCCTTAGCCATTATCGTCCTTTATGTCATTTCATCTAATTTTACAGTCTGCAAAAAATTATTTAACTATTCCATAGGCAGTCTATTTTATTTCATGTGTTTTACAATCTATAGGCATACTTCTTCTAGGATATAGTTCTAGCATCTACAGACGCTGCGATTATTTTTGAAAGAGTACTGCATCTAATTTAAGCAAAAAAAATTAATGGCACAATGACTAAAATTCTATTTCAACACAGATAAAGAATTTGACATGGTTTATTACCCCCCCCCCCCCCCCGACATTGTCATTTTGAGCAAAAAAATGATTTATTACCAACTACCCCTTTCCTCCCAAGGTCAAGGTCAAGGTCACCTCAATCGAAAGTGGTAGATCCAAGAAGGCATGAACTAACCTACTTGCCCTCAGCAGTTCATGTAATGTACAAAAGAGTTCCCTCACTCCTATGATGTCACTTCCTCAGATGGCTCTGTGCTCTACATATAAACCGGCATGGAATTCAAAAAAACTAGTTGGAAACAGCCCTAGCCCAAAAGTACTGTGTAAAATGGTGGGAAATTCAAATATTCAAGAAGGCACATCTAACCCAGGTTCCATAATTATAAAATCCTAGGTGGTAGACATGAGAACAGCCTCTATAATGGCAGAATCTGTTATGAACCTAGCCCAATTATCCCAAGTATAAAATATAGCAATCATATCCCTCCATCCTCCTCTTTCACCAACCAGCTTCATCAAGCTTCCTGCAAGTTCCAACTTGCCCAGCCTATCCCACCCCACCACCCATTCTTCTCTACCAACTTGTTTGAGATATCTCCTACTCGTCCACCTCACTCCAGCTCACCACTCCTTCACAGACTGGTTTGAACAAGTTTCCCTACATGTTTCAACCAGCCCACTCCATCCCACACCAGCACTTCTCATACTTTACTGCCCAGTTTGAACAAGTTCCCTACATGTTTCAACTTGTTCACCACTGATCTACTGCATATAGAATAAACATTTAAATACAGTGAAACTATCAGAAGTAAAAAAAAAGCATCAATTTATGTGTTATTGTGATTGGGCTTGGAAATGAAGGTATGGTTTTGTAAATAAGATTGAGGACATATAGTTACAAATTACTCTCTTTATTGACAAACTGTTTAATACACAATATGAATACAATATACAATGTTTTATGCTCGTTTCAATATGTTTTCCATGAAAGTCTAGCAGCTGTTGAGACAGAGTCTTAGCAGATATTGTTGCAAATTTTTACCAACTGTACACCAGTTGTTATACTTTTTAAAGCTTTTGTTTCACATTTTTCATGCAAGAGCTATTATATCTCAACATATTTTTTACGGTATATGAGATAACTATACAGTTTTGCTATTTACGGTACAGACTTAACATGGAAAAAGTACATACAGCACAATGAAAGTAATGTGACTTTGATGGCTAGCAGCAGGAAAACAATAAAGCTATTATATACACTGACACTATAAAAGCATCAACAATATGTACAGTTCACACACAGAGTGCATTCAACTTAAACAATATGTACAGTTCACACATACACATATACAAATCTATATACAGTATGACAAATGGGTCATACTGTTCCACATACAGTGACACATATACATTATAACAACATATGTATCCGCTCTCTGTCACCGAGCAAGGTGGCGCAGTGGTTAGCACACTGGACTCGCATTCGGGAGGACGACGGTTCAATCCCGTCTCTGGCCATCCTGATTTAGGTTTTCCGTGATTTCCCTAAAATCGCTTCAGGCAAATGCCGGGATGGTTCCTTTGAAAGGGCACGGCCGATTTCCTTCCCCATCCTTCCCTCACCCGAGCTTGCGCTCCGTCTCTAATGACCTCGTTGTCGACGGGACGTTAAACACTAATATCCTCCTCCTCCTCCGCTCTCTGTCATCCAAGTAAATAGTGTGAGTATGGTAGATTCTCATTCCATCCTCTCAAATGATATACTTATTGCCACAGTGTGACTGACTGATCTTCAGATGCTCCACAGCATGGACCAATGTCTTCTTCATTGGATAGACACATGGGGAGCACCAGCTGTACCACAACACTGGCGTGACAGATGTCCTTAAAGATAAGAGTTCTTCTGGGCACACGCCACACACCCTTAGCCTATCTCTGACTGACACTTGACTCAATGTGGTAGACGCACATTTTAGCTCTGTGTCAAACAGACTCTAAATTGTATGATCCATTCAACTCTCTTTCATTAAGCCGAAAACTTTAATGCTTAATGGCTTTATCTCATAAGAATTATTGTCTGCAAATGTATACATGTCAGGTATATTGGAGTGGCACCTTTTAGTTTCATACAGCTCACAGCGCTTCACCCAAAAAAAATAAAACTGGATCTGTCTTATCCATAGAAAGCAACTTAATGCCTTCAAAATGAGTTTTCCAAAATCACAACGAAAAGGGCACATGAGGCGTGTTGTTAGGTCCAACACACATTTTAACACAACCAATTTTCGTAAACTATACATCTCTGCCATCTCCAGGGACACAAATTCTTCGCAAAAGATAGTAGCCCACTTCAAATTGGGCTTGACAGTATATTCTCTTGCTCCATAATGCCCACACCAAAGGTTGACTAAACGAGTATCCCTATGTCTCCCAATTTTTTCTATGGTGTTGCCAAAAACTGCATTGTTCATCCATTTACAAAACATATCCAACATCACAATTGTCTGCTATATTTGAGAGATAAAATCTTCCGACTTCATAACTGGTTAATCTCTGAAACGCTCCAGTAGGTAAACATTGTTCCATGGAAGTATAATATAAATTGTTCACATCCAACAATATGACATGCCTATGGACGCATCAGCGAAGTCCCCCACATGAATCCAGCACTTAAGAAACAGAAGCTGTAAAACAATAAAGCAACAACTCTAAAGAAGTGTAACAACAACTGTAAAGTTTGTAAAAAATGTGTAATAACATCTGCTACGACCATCTCAAAGGTCGCTAAGGCTATCAGGGAAAACATATTGAATTTTGTATGAAAACATTGTATAGTGTACATAGACTGTGAATGAAATATCCAGTAAATGAATGGAATAATTTGTTACTGCATATACTTGTTCATATTTATAGAATGACATCTTGAATCCAAAGCCCTGTCAAATCAACTTGTGACAGTTCCACTGTACATAAATGTATATGTTGTTTGCAGTAGAGGAGTGATGGTGAACAAGTTTAAACACGTAGGGGAGCTTACGTAAGCTGATCGATGAAGGAGAAGTGATGGGTTGTGTTATAACCAGGAACAACACAATAAATATTTCACCATTCTACGGTTTATTGACATAACACTGATACAAATAATTCTGTTACCAAGCGCCAAATTGTATATGAACACTTCATGGAAAATTATATAAACTGATGGTGGTTATACCAATGTCCAGAAGTGCAAGTGTAATGAAGTCTTCAGTGCAACCAAGTCAACATCGAACAGTTGGTTCACCACAGCAGAGCACTCCCTAGTTGTGGAGCAGAACATAGCACGATGAGAACTGGCTTGTAGACGTCAGCAACGGTGTTAAATAAGACTCCATAGTTAATGGGACCGGTGGCTGGGGTCGTTGTATTTTCTGGGCGGCCAGTCGCTGAGTATTATGGGTGGCCAATCGCAGTGGTTTGAAGCGCGCGTGCGCAAAGGCGACCTGCCATATTAGCAGCGGACCGCACACGGAAAAGTGGAGCCAATGACGCATTCCTCGACCCTGCGTAATGGAGGGAGCCGCTGCTCAGTGCGACGCTTTAATAGTGGTGGATACTACATCCCTTTCCCATTATGGAAGCAGGGAAGCATCAGCTGCGAATGAACGCCACATTCATGGGGTCCTCCTCCGAGTCCTCAGTGGCGGTGTACAGGAGCGTACAGGCGAAAACGTCCTGGCTTGGGTTGACCTCGGCAGCGGAGCAGATGGATCAAGAGGAGTCAGTGGCACGTCTTCATGTTCATGCGGAATTACTCGTGGTTGGTGACCAGGTGACATCTCGTAGTTTGGGAAGGGCAGCCTCTGGGGCTGGGCGACGTCTGGGGTAAGTTGCTCTTGTTGGGGTGCGGTGTTGGTCAGCTGGCTGTGGGCAAAAGGCATTCATAAGCCTCATGTTACACTGGCTGGGTGGCTTACTGTAGGATGGGAACTAGGTGGCTGGTAATGGTGGGGCAGAGAGGCGGACGGAAAAAACTGTTGGGAAACTAGTCTGGGTAAAATTGATTGGAATGTCACAGAACTTCCTGGCCCAGAAGCTGCACCCAGAAAACCTTCCGGTCCTGGTGCTGGACGATTGTACATGGAATCCCGTGTGGTTGCTGGCCAAATACTTTCGCTCACACACCAAGGTCCCAGGATGGAACTTGGAAGCAGCCAATCATGGTGCTGGCCATGGCGTCCACATGACTAGACTCAAGAAGGTCCGGGGCTGCTGTCCGTGAAGAAGTTCCACATGACTTTTGTTTCCAATGGGTGTGGACCTGTAACTGCTCAAAGGAAAGTTAGTGATGCATCAGTGGAGTGATTCTGGA